>NC_048600.1:103543442-104143442 GCF_003668045.3 Cricetulus griseus
AGATAGAGACACTGGAATATAATAAAACATGTCACATCTTCTCTACCCCAGGAGAAGAAGCCAAGGATGATGATAAGGAAGGGAGCACCATATGCCTGGGAACGTGCTATATGGATGACATTCACTTGGACTTCTCCCATCTCTGGATTTGCTTGGCGAACAGCCCAACATCATAAGAATTACTATCCTTCCAGGTCAGACTGAAGATGGTATTTAGTATCTTTTTGGCTCTTCTCCATCTTAGTCATGTGACATCACCCAAACAGTGGTGAGAAGATGAAGCATTGTCAACCCCAGTCACCCCCACTTCCCTCTGTGGAGCAGATAAAGAGGTGTCAAATGGAGTAGTGGGAAAGAGGCATTGAGAGCTATCCTTGACTGATATGGTGGCTGGATTCTGATACGATAAGTGCATAGAAAATTAAGTCATAATTAAAGAAAACTTATAGGTAGTCAAACCTTATTCTCTAAACTACTCACCTTGGCAAAATACAATTGTATTTTGTACACTGAGATGTGTAGACGTTGGCTCTGACTAGTTTTGCTGCTTATTTTTTTTAATTTACAAATTCTTAATAATAAAGTTCAAACTATTTTTAAAAGGTTCTGCCATTCATTCTTCAATGGTCTTGAAGTAGAATAATACTTTCATGGTTAAAACATCTTAATATAGTGTAAAGCAGAAAAGGTAGCAACAATGTACCGCATTTTCCATCATTGTGACACAGCACCTTAGATAAACAACTTGTAAGATAAAAGGGCTGGTTGTGATCCTACATGCCTGCAATGCAAACCTCAGGAGGCAGGAGGATCACCATGAGTTTCCAAGCAGCCTGAGCTGCACAGTGACACTTGGTCTCAAACAAGGAAAGTTATATGTTGCTTCATGGCTTCAGAGTTTTGACTCGCTGGTTATGTGACTTTGGTGCCTTTGGACCTACAGATGGAAAATCATGCCAGGAAGTACATGGCAGGCAGAAGAAATTGCCAGACTTCTAATGGTTAGGAAGCATGTGTGTGGCAAGAGTGGAAGTGGGCATGGGGTGGGGCTGGAAACCCCAATCTCCTTCCAAGGACATGTCCCAGTCACCTGACTTTCTCCCACTGGGCCCTATCTGTGAAAGGTCCCACTATTTTCAAATATTGTCACACTTTAACAAACTGGCCTTTAGCATAAGGAACTTTGGAGGAGGATGGCAGTGATATCAAGTCTGAGGGACATTTATTCTATAATATGTATGTGTATGTGGAATGAAAATACATGTACATTTGAACGTATCTATCTTCTCCAAATTTTAAGTATTGAGCATGCTTTCATAATATATTTCTATGTATATAATATGTAATAATTACATATATATTTTTTAAAGAACTAATATTCCTTTCTTACTCTTTCCTGGTAATCAGAAGAAATACCCACTCATAGGGTAGACTGTTAGGTCTTCTCATCTCCACTTTTGGGGATACACTTCTGGGTTACTTGCTCAGAAGCAAGTCCTAGCTCAGGATAAGGTCTGGTCCTCACAGAGAAGGTGGAGAGAGTCAACAGAGTCAACAGCTGCTTGTGGAGGCAGGAAAATAATTAAAAGTTCCTGCATCCCAAATGGTGCCCCACTGACAACAAAGCCTTTAGCAGAAGGGCTTTTGGAAAGCATTTCAGTTCTAAACCGTTACAAGATGGTTTGGGTCTGAACGCAGCAGTTCAGGCTTCACTGGTATATTTTTATGCTTAGATCCAGCTTATACTTATTTTTAGCAAAGTGAGGGCCCTGAGGGGCTGCATTTTCTTATTTGAAAAGATTGATCAATCCATCAAATCTTACATCCTTGAGCTATCTATGGTCAGAACATATGTGGCTGTGCCTCCCAGAGACTAGGCTCAGAGATGATGGCATGCAAAGCAAGAGAAGTCAAAACAGCATCAAAAAGGATCATATTGCTAGAGGGGTACTGTACCTATTATAGCCAGAGACAGCAGATTCTCTTCAGGGAGGCACTGAGGCACAGAACTGTGCAAAGCACAAGGTATCTGGCAGCATTGGCCACTAAGGCTCATTATTTGGTGCTGGAGTCTGAACTTTCCATATTATTGCTTATGTGGCTTGGAAATGGTTTGGTTAATTTAGAAGAGTTCTGTTGGATCACACATGTGGTTGATCTGTGGAACCCAAGTATGCGCCTTGATATATATCTCTATTAAATTCGGTCTTGCTATATTCAGTGCATTGTTACAGCTCAAAAAGATATTTGTGGGGGGCATGATTCTGTCACCTGCATGTTCTTCCTATCTCTGTGGTCCAGATTTGATCAGCATGTATCCCAGGCATTCATATAATCTGCTGAGGTCCATCACCAAACACCCCTGCTGTATCCTCCACAATGGTTCTTTTGTCCTTTGTCAGTTTAATCACCTTTTTCTTTCTTGTTTGTGAGAGAATCCTTTACTGTAGATCAGTCCTGGGCTCCATCCATTAATAACCTTGACCCAGCATGAGGTGAATTTGACAAGCCTCATTTAATAACCCTAACCCCTAAAACGTGAGGTGAATTTGACAAGACTTATTTCTTCACAGATGATATCTCACCTCAGCGTTTTCTCCCGTGTGAGGTAATCCCAAGAGCTCTGAGGTTTTTTTTTTTTTTTCCTGACTCCAGAATGAATATAATGAATTTGCAATATGTAGCAATAAGCTAAATCCATTTCCACAGACATGTCCAGAATTTGATTTGCAAATTTCTCTTCATTCCCAAATATTTCTTACGGCCATGCTGTCAAACTGCCTTCAGATTCCAGCCGCCTGGCTACCCAGTCACTGGACTCTTGGCTCAGAATTTATCAATTAGCTTTGTTGGCTTAGAAATTCTTTGATTAGTGTCTGAGAACCCCAAAAGTCCAGGAAAACCAATGCATAGAAATCATACACTCGTTCAAAAATTCATTGACCCATTCTGAAAAGTGTCCCTTGAGATTCTGCTTGCGACTGGCACTGCTCTGGCTGCTGAGGCACAGTGGCAAACAAGCGAAGTCCTAGACCTCACAGAGCTTCCGTTAGTGAAAACAATCACACAAATGGGAAGACAGGTAAAAACCAGCATGTCAGGTTGGGGAGAGAGCTTAGGTGGGAAAGTGCTCCCCTTGCAAGCACTAGGACCTCAGTTTGATACCCAAACCCTTGCAGGACATGGTGTGTGTGTGTGTGTGTGTGTGTGTGTACACTTGTAGGCCCAGTGCTACAGAAACAGAGACAGACTGATCCCTAGGGCTCACTGGTCAGCCAGCCTGGCCTGCTTGGTGAGAAACCATATTAAAAAGCAAACAAACTAAGACAAAACAGTGTATGGTAACAACTGAGGAATGATTCCTATTTCATAAACATATGAATATGCATGCGTGCACAGAAGAACACACACCTACACACACACACACACACACACACACACACACACACACTTACACACAGCCATGTCCACTAACAGTAATACAATTTCAGACAGTTGCAAATGCCATACAGCATAATTTAGGGTAGGACATAGGTGCAATTAACATAAGATGAATTAGCTCTAAGGGTTAATCATCATGTCGCTATATTAATTTCTAATATGGATTTTCTTATCTGTAAAGGGATTAGTCTTTACCCTAGGACATGAGGGTAGAACATGAAATTGAAGAAAAGTTAGTAACTTATATGATGAGAAAAGGATGCAATAGGTTATGGTCTGTCCTATTGCATTTGAAGCTGCTAAATAGATACGGAAAATGTCGAGAAATGAAAGTCAAGACATTATATAAGTGGTTCAGCAAGGAAAAAAATACATCCAAACTGAGATTATATCTTAGATATGATCCGACCCAGCCTGCATATTCCTCTTACCTCCCAATCCCCAATTGGATAAAGACAGGATACATATACAGTGCTGGGCTGTTCTCACTTGCTAACCTCCCACCCAGCCTTTGGAGTGCCATTTAAGGACATAGAGGGTCTACTATCTGTTCAGTCGAACCAGCATGTATTCCACCCACCCACACGCACCTTGTGCAGTGCTCACTGGCTACTATAGTATTTTTAAAGTCAATGAATGAAATAACAGCTAAACTGGGTTTATTAAGTTCATTTTTCTCATACATACACCAGGCTCAAGGAACACCAGTCTAGTCCAGAACAAGAACAATGATCACAAAATGTAAGGGCTTTGGAACTATTCCACATATTTTACATGGGTGCATGTCTTTCAAATCTTACAGCAACAAAAAAAGAGAAAAATCAGGTGTCTTGGTTAGGGTTTTCTATTGCCATGAAGAGATACCATGACCATGGAAACTTGCTGTGGAATATTATCTTAAGATGTGTTATATTTGTTTATGCTGTGGGACATTTGTTTTAATGATGCACAGATGTGTTACATTCTTTTATGTTGCATTTAACTCTGTGAAGCTGTGTTAATTTGCTTGTCTAAAACACCTGATTGGTCTAACAAAGCGTTGAATGGACAATAACCAGGCAGGAGAGAGGATAGGAAGGGCTGGCAGGCAGAGAGAATAAATAGGAGGGGAAATCAGGTAGGAATGATCAGGGAACAAGAAAAGAAGAACAGAAGGATGTCAGGGGCTAGCTACCCAGCTACACAGCCAGCCACAGAGTAAGAAGTAAAGAAAGGCATACAAAAATAGAAAAAGGTAAAAGCCTGGAAGCAAAAGGTAGATTGGATAGTTTAAGTTAAGAAAAGCTGTCAAGAAACAAGCCAAACTAAAGCTGGGCATTTATAAGTGATCATAAATCTCCATATGTATTTATTTATGAGCTGGGTTACAGGCCCCCAAAATCCAAAATAATAATAATAACAAATAAAAATAACCAACTACAAAACTCTTATAAAGAAAATATTTAATTGGGGTGGCTCGCTTACAGCTCCAGAGGTTCAGTCCATTATCATCATGATGGGGATTATGGCGGCATGCAGGCAGATGTGATGCTGGAGCTGAGAGTCCTTACATTTTGACTCAGAGGCAACAGGAAGTCAACTGCCACACTGGGCAGTATCCTGAGCATATGAAACCTCAAAGCTTGCCCTCACAGTGACACACTTCCTCCAACAAGCCACACCTTCTAATAGTACCACTCCCTTTGGGAGCCATTTTCTTTCAAATCATCACATTAGGTAAAATGACTCAATGCTGTGCTAAATTAATTCCTAAATGAGAGGTAGCTCTGGGTTGGTAATGGGACTTTGTATCACACAGTCACTCGAATACTCAGGATATTGGAGGCTCTGTTATATCCCTCAGTAGACAGATAAAGAAGATGGAAGATTATGTAGAGGAAGATTCTATGTGGAGCCTTGAAAGAGTCATGTAATACTTCACCTGGTACTTCCTTGCACAGAAATCAATCTCATGATCGATCATTCCTAAAATTACAGAGGAATCTGGGAAATGTAGTCTGTTCACAATGTGCTCAGGTCAAAGAGGCAACAAATAACTATTATTATTGTCTTGGTTTTTCAGATGAAGAAGCTAAGCACAGAGAATTTAACTACTTAAGACAGTTGCTAATTATTAAGTAAGTCAAGGCTCTGGAGTTCAAATTGAGTTAGTGAGCGCATCCTAGAGACAGTCCTAGCCACATGCTGTGTGCTCTGTTAAAGGATATTACATAAAGGCTCTAGAAAGTATCCCATGGGATGTACTGAGTGCATAATGCCAAATTTGGCCTTTCTGACGCCCATTTTTTCTATACTCTAGCTGAACAACTGTCGTCTGTTGTGGTGCATGGCTTTAGCTTGGATAGTATCTATGAGACTGGGATCAAGTTTTCACTTGCTTTGTTCAGGGACATTTTCTATATTGTACTTCTGCATGATTCTTCATTCACACTCTCAGAACCCTTGAGTCCAAGCCACTCATTGCTTCCCTCATGTAGACAATTTGCCCTTTGTCAATGAAATCACTGCAGGAAACTGGGGTAGTCTTTGACATCTATTTTACACCAGGGCATTCAAGACAGTCAAGTTAGCATTCTATGTTGTTCCTGCAAGTAGGTTCTGACATAGTTTATAACAATCTGAAGTCCCTAGATCACACAGATCTGCATGTGTCTCTTTTTAGTCAATTTTACTGACCTCTTGGGTACATGCCTATCATGGGAGTAGGCAGGCCAATGACAGTTCACAGGATTACACTATGACAAAGGTTTATAGCTGCTTAGGCTCTATCCTGTCTACACTGCAACACCATTCTCACCCCCATCCAAGTTCATCCTACAGACATGCTCCCCTCACTATTAAATCTATATCTCACAATGTGTAAAAGCAATTTCACAGCAAACAGGAAGAACAAGCCTTCTTGCTGACTTCATTCCAGAAACATTTGTTGATGAGGATCTCACTTTGTTGTAGAAGGATCATGATGTGCTCTGTTGGGAATAACTGAAAATAATCGGTTCCTGTTTCACATTTAAGCCTGAAATTCCAGCTTCCTTATCCCAAAGAACGATGGCCAGACTGCAAAATGAATAGAATTTACAATTATGGCAAAGAGTGAAGTACATTGTAGTTGGTTGTTTTTTCACTTCCTGGTTCTTTGGGGGGCCCACCACCCAGCTCCCAAACAAATCACACAGACGCCTATTCTTTTTTATGAATGCTCATCCATAGCTTGCTTGTTTCTAGCCAGCTTTTCTTAACTTATCATATCTACCTTTTGCCTCTGGGCTCTTACCTTTCTCTATTTCTGTATACCCTTCTTTCCTTCTTACTCGGGTGCTTGCTGTGTAGCTGCCTGGCTGGCCCCTTCTTTTTTTTATTTTGCTCCTTCATCTTTTTTTTTTCTCTTTTTCTCCTATTTATTCTTTCTGCCTGCCAGCCCTGCCTATCCTTTCTCCTGCCTTTCTATTGGCCATTAGACTCCTTATCAATCAAATCAATCCTAATCAAATGTTTTAGACAGACAAAGTTACACAGTTTCACAGTTAAACAAATGCAACATAAAAGAATGCAACACATCTTTGCATCATTAAAACAAATGTTCCACAGCATAAACAAATGTAACACATCTTAAAATAATATTCTACAACAGTACAGCCTCAACTACCTAACTACAAAATTCCTTAAGACAAAAAGGGACTTTGGTTGTCTCTGCCATGCAGTATTTTAGGACAGAATAATATAACTATCCTAATTTAGCTTGGATTGATGGCATACATCTCTAATCCCAGCACTTGAGAAGTTAAGGCAGGAGGATTGTAAATTGTAGCCCTTCCTGGACTAAATAACATGATCTTGTCTCAGGGGGCTGGGGGAAATCTATCCTGAAGGGAAAGGGTAAGGAACTGAGTTAGATATCTGACTTTAATCTGGAGATCCCCTAGCATTTAGGACAATTCTGGTTAAGTTCTCCTACTTTCAAAGCTCACTAAATAATAAATAGATTTTGTAGGTTAAGCAAAAACATGATCTTGTCATTGCTATCTAAAAATCATTCATGTTTTTTTTTTCTATTCAGCCCCAAGAAAAGTGAGCAAAGCACATAAAATGTATCCCCATTTGTTATTCCAACAGTGTCTTGCCTATAATTTAAAAAAATACTATGAATATTCAGGTCTTGGGTTTAAATATTCTTTCTTACCTTTTTACATGTAACAAACATAGTTCTGTCCTACCAGGACACACACAATTCTATTTTCAATTACACATCCAATCTCTCTTGGGGACAGCAGTAAGGACTGGATGAAGTATTGGCTCCCGTGACACGGTGACAAAAAAAAAAAAAATCTTTATGAAAGGTTCAGAAAAAGGGAAGTGCTTGAGTGAGCAAGAAATTCATTTCACTGTGGAGAGGTGAGCTGGCTGGAGATGCTAAACATGATGAACAGGCATGAGTGCCACCCCAGGAAGTGCCACTCATGGTTTTCTGCTCTTGAGCAGCTTGTCTGAATGAGGCTCTGCAGAAAAGGGTGATAATAACAACAACAGATAAAGCAGGCTGTCAAGTCCACAGTTGCCACCATGGTCTTCCTACCTGGTATCCCACAAGAAAGCCCAGTGCCCAGCATGTGGTGCTTGATAGCTGAGTGCCTTTTAGGTACCTGCTGCACGTCTAAATGTAAACAACAACCAGGTGACTCTTGTGGCTGCTCTCCAAAGCATTGCTAGGGAGAAAAATGCCCCTGCCACCCCCCCCCCTTGCTGACAATAAGATCAAGCCAGAGGCTAGCGGGAAGTTAGGAACTTAGCAGCAAGGTGAAGAAAAGGCTCTGATGGTGATAGTCATGATAGAATGGACTGAGGTCACAACAGGACAGAATGGCAGCCCAACAGCAAGAAACCAGCACATGACTCTCAGCTTTGCCAGGATCTGTCAGGGAGAGGAGTGGGCAGGGGGGTTTAAAAGCCAGTAATTCAGGCCAGGCAGTGGTGTGCACACCTTTAATCGCAGTACTTGGATGGATCTCTCAGAAGTGGAGGCCAGCCTGGTCTATAGATCTAGTTCCAGGACAGCCAGGGCTACATAGAGACACCCTATCTTGGAAAAAAATAAAAAAGGCCAATAATTCTACTGGAGATAGAATATCAAACCTCTGTATTATTACCCACACCTGAGTGGGAACAGGACCTCTCTCATCTCATTCTCTCCTACTTTCCATGCTAATGAAACTTGGGAGAAGTGAGGGTAAGCTGGTGATTTTAAGGAGAAACTTCTAGCTTGGCAGTGCCACTCACTGGGATGACTCTTGTCTAGCATGCTAGCGTATCTTCCTTCATGAACTTAAGCCTCATTGTGCCTCTTGGAGGAAGAAACCCAGACAAGTAATTTCTTTCCACTCTGTTGTTTCTTCAAATGGGAAGGAGGGATAAGGATGAATTCTATTTTCCTTCTGATTGATCAGAGACTATGTCCCTCTACTTACAACTGTCCTGAGAGACCTTTGTTTAAGTTATATGTTAAAAATGTTCCTTACCTTGTGGAGGCTCATAGGGGGTTTTAATTACATAATTCAAAGTGATTGATGAACGGAGGTGGGACCTTGTGATCCCCAGTTAACTTTCTAGACAATTCCAAAGTCATTTCAAGCTGGAGGCATATTAATCTGCCTTTTTTATAAAATTAAAATATTTTCACTGTCTGATATGTAAGAGCTATGGGGATAGATTTTTTTCTATTGTCATTTCTCATTACCAGACTTAGAAAACTAAAATGCCAGGCAAAAAGGTAGTTCCTTTTGGATTCAACTGCCCTTATTTCTACTTTTCATTTCTGAGGATACATCCTATGTAGGAGGCAAAGGGCTGGAGGAGACATCTCCTGGCTGACCTCATTGCGTATCTCCTTTGGTTACTGATGGAGATGTGTGTCTGGGGTAGATAGTCTCTTTCCCCAGCTATGGGCTCGGGAAACTAGAACTGCTGGCTTCCATCTTACTGGTTCTGAGCAGAACAGAAGTGGACATTGTAAGAACAAAACACCTGGATGACCCTAACCCCGCCCCCTAACAACCCGGGCACTCACCCACCATGCCTTTCGACCTTTGCCCTACTGCGCATATGCAACCTTCCCTTTAAAAGGTCCTGCCCCACACCCCTCGCTCTCTCTTCCTTTCAGCAACCCTAGGGTTGGCTGACTGCCCATCCCCCCTTTCCCCTCTTCTGGTAAATAAACTCCACGTGGGTTGCTTATCCGTTGTTCCTTTCTTTATTAGCAGCTGCAGCTTAAACAAAAGAATAACAGACATACATGTGGTGACTTCTGTGGATGACGGGAAATCTGAAGTGTATCTATTACAGGTGAATGCTGGATTGAGTAGACATTTTTTTCCTGTATCAGGAAGACTGAAGACTGGATAGTTATTAAATTGAGCTACAGAAAGTTTGCAAAATTATGTTTTTTTGTGTCTATGAATTTTGTGGTCAGATAATTAGTGCCTATTGTTTATGTTATAGTTTCTCAGTGCCAAATAAGTAAAATAACTACGCAGTAACTCCTGGTTTGACTTAAGCTCCCTTCTTAGCAAAGGGTATTTGCTTTGTTTTTTGTTTGTTTGGGACTCCTGCATGCCAGGCAAGCAAGTACTCTTCCATTGAGTTAAGCCACAGTCTACCTCGAGGTTTCCAGCTGATGTAGATGGTGTGATTATAACTTACAGAGAAAGCAAGTTGATAACATTAAGGAACCACCCACAGGCTGACTGGTTTGACATCTGCTGCTGTCTGTACTCTCTTTGATTAATTAATTAGCTGAATTCCAGTTTTCCAATGCATTTAACTCCCTTTATGATTTATTTATTATTGTATAAACAGTATAATTTGAAGAAATCTTCACTAGAATACTGAACATCTGTATTTGAAAGCAGCTTACACTGTTTTTCCTCTGCTTCTACATCTCCATTTAGGAGGGAACACTCTTTCCTGCCTTTTTGGTTGAATTCTGAGGCACACATGATGCTTCAAGTGTCTTTCAGATCATTAAGAAGTCTTCAGGTCACATTAGACATCGAAACATTCTCAGCCTAGTCTAAAGTCAGAACTTTGATTGAACTGAAAGTACCTTCATCTGCTGGGGTTTCTGTCCCTCTGCTCTTTAGAGCCCAAAGACTGGGGACAGGAGAGGGAGTGGGTGCTGTCAGGGGACAGAAAATGTCCTATTGCATTGGTACTGTTCAGTACCAATGTACAAAGCCTGTTGGAGGACTCTGGAGCTGCTCTGTGGAGCTTCTAGTTCTGAGGACAGGGTGAACTCTTTAGACAGCTAGCCAAACTCTTTCCTCAGTGACAGTCGGTAGAGCATGAGACTCATAATCTCAGGGTCGTGGGTTTGGGCCCCACATTGGGCGCCAACTAAAGATTATAGTGTACAGTGTGCACTCAAAGATAAATTAGTCCATGACGGTAAGATCTCTTTATTCAAGAAAGCACCAGGACAAAACACAGGCCAGAGCGAGGTCACAGGAACCCAGGTAGGGTGGCCAGAAAGAAGGGCTAGGGTCTCCACGTGCAGCCTTTAAGAAGCTTCCCTTACGTCACCCCGGCTTTCCTTCACCATGCCCTTATGGGTGAATCCCGGGTCCACGTGGCACCTGTCCCAGGACTATTGGGTGGGGCTAGGGTGTCTCCCTACACCTCAGTGCCCGAGTGTCATGCCACCCACCTCCAGCATCCTTCGTCAAATCTTCTTGTACTACTAGATGGTCCAGCTAATCAGAGAATCCTTCCATTTTACATACCAACCCCATTTCCCCACCCTCCCCTTCTCTCACCTCCCCTACCTCCCTCCATCCCATCCCCATCTACTCCCCAGAGGGGCTATGGCCTCCCTTGGGGAGTCAACAAAGTCTGGCACACCAATGTGAGGCAGGGCCAAGCCCTTTGCCCCTGTATCACAGCTGAGCAAGGCATCGTTCCATAGGGAGTAGGCTCCAAAAATCTAGTTCATGTACCTGGGATAAGTCCTGGTCCCACAGTAAGCCCCTCCCCAACAGATTAAGCCACATAACTGTCACCCACATTCAGAGGGCCAAGTTTGGTTCCCTGCAGGTTCCCCAGCTGTCAGTCCATAGTCCCTGAGCTCCCAGTAGCTTGTGTTGTCTGTCTCTGTGGTTTTCTCAATCATGCTCTTGACCTCCCTTGTTCATATGATCCCTCTTTAACTCTTCTCCTGAACTCCAGTGCTTGGCTGTGGAGCTCTGCATTTGCTTCCATCAGTTAGTGGATGTAGGTTCTATGATGACAATTAGGGTAGTCACTAATTTGATTAAATAGGAAGGCCAGTTCAGGCACTCTCCACTATTTCTAAGAGTCTTAGCTGGGATCATTCTTGTAGATTCCTGGAAATTTCCCTAGTACCAGGTTTCTCCCTAACCCCATAATGGCTCCCTTTATCAAGATCTCTCTTTAATTGCTCTCCCTCTCTGTCCTTCCCTCAACTTGGCCATCTTGACCCCTCATGTTCCCATTCCCTCATCCCCCCTTTTGCTCCCCCTCACAGTCTACCCAGGAGATCTTAACTATTTCCCCTTCCTGGGAGCCTCCATGGAGACACTGTTTCTTTTAAATCATAACCAAGAGCTCCCAATTTCAGTTCTTCGTTCTCATGTGCATGAAATATAGATTAGATTCCATACAGCTGGGTCCCCACCTCCAGGGTACACTCTCGGTGTCCAGGCAAAGCCTCTTCTAGAGTATGGATGGCAGCATCCATCCCTTTCTCCATTGTGTATGTAGAAGGTGAGGCAGGCTGGGATGGGATGCAGAGTGAGGTCCGATATCTCCTCTAAAAAGTTTCTAGTGTCCAGACAGACTCCATTCCACCCAGCCATAACCTTCCTGGGAGTCATGGTGACAAGCTCCGTGGATGTGGGGTGCATCTCCCAATAAGAGCTGCAAAGGGTTCAGAATGTGCATCACTCTGAATGTAAACACTCCACTAATGAGAGTTTAAAGAGATGTCTGGTGTCAAAATTATATTTGAAGCCAGCTACAATGGCCTGCACTTTTAATCCCAGCACTCATGGAGGCCGAGACAGGTGGGTCTCTGGGAGTTCAAGACCAGACTGGTCTAAAGTTCCAGCACAGCCAGAGAAATCCTGTTTCAGAAAAATATATATATATATATATATTTGAGTAGTGTCTCCTCCTCATGAAATGGTAAAAATGGGCATCATCTCTGCAGACAGTGAGAAGGAACTCTCAAGTTAATGATGATTTACGACTAGCTGAGGATGGGATGTTATTTAGACATAGAACATTGGTTTTCACAGAATATGTTCAGTGGCAAAAAGCAAAGGTAACAATATAAGATTAGTTGGAAGTAGCAAAATAGAAATTTATGCATTGTATATGATATCAATTTTATAACATGCATGCCTATTTGTGAGTTTCTATGTTTATATCTTCATAAAATCATTAGAAAGACACAAACCTGGCATATGTCTACTCTTATTTTCAGTGGGCAAAGTCTGCCCATCAGAAATCAATGTCTTCATCTTTCTGATTTTGCCATCTGATGAAACCATTATAAATTGGCAGCAAGTGGGACCACTTGCTTGTTTTGGGGTTTGTTTTGTTCTCTTTTAAGCTGTATCAAGAGTGATGCTACCAGCCTTTTAGATGGCAACTTGCCAGCACTGCAAATCAGGATTTTAATGAATTCCCTCCTTCTGAGGCCTAATTTAAGCCCAATTTAAAGTGAACAAAACAAACATATTAGCCCATAAAGGGGAATGAGAGCTCCTTTGTTGTCCTGGCTTTGAATCTTGGATCTCTTTAGAACAAGAAAAATAGAACAACAAAAAAATGAGCTTAATAAGCCCGACTCCTCTTCTGTTCAGGCTCTTCTCATTAAGGAGGAATGCCATAAAGTGACATTTTAAAATGCAGCTTTATTAAGTATGTATTTGATTCGGTTTCTTTGCCTGAAATTTGAGAAGGGGAAATAGTCTAGATTAGCAATTCTCTACCTGTGGGTCCTGACCCCTCTATGTGGGGGGGTGGTGGTTGAAAGACCCTTTCACAAGGGTTGCTTAAGACCACTGGAAGACACAGATAATTACATTTTATGATTCATGATAGTAGCAAAATTACAGTTATAAAGTAGCAATGAAAATAATCTTATGGTTGGGGGTCACCACAGCATGAGGAACTGTATTAAGGGGATGCAGTGTTCGTAAGGTTTCAAGCTTGTTCTAGATATAAAGTTTAGGCACGCTTGGGAGATATTTTGTTCTTAATCATTTTTATCTGGCATCTTCCCCCCACACCCACTAAGTGTCATGAAAGGAGAGGAATGGAGAACCACCAAAAGGAATAAGGAAGAATGTGTAGCCCAGGTTGGCAAACATAAACATTCATGAATGCATACAGGCACAAATTCTCTCTGTGTGTCTCTCTCATGCACACATGCTGCCTTCCTTCTTTCTGTATGTATATGAACATACTCTGTACTAGTCTGTCTTCTAGATGCTCTGAGTCGCACAGAATGATCAACTGTGACTGACCCCAAGAGAGGAAACTCCTCAGAAGAGGCAAGTGAATAGCAAGATGGAAAGCCACCATGTCTGGAGGCTACATCTATCTTTCAACAGAATGTGACCAACAGAACCACAGTGATAAGATGTCCACCCTGTCAACATCAGACAAGAAACTGCACTAACTGCTTGATCGTGGGACAGAGTCTGTTATCTCTCCACTCGGGACAGATGAGATGCTGTTTAAAAACAGTGATCAGAGACTCTAAAGATGTGTGGCTTCCACATAGTTTCCCAATTGTTCACAATAGAGCTAGTTATTCTCATTTGTAATAGATGCATGAGAAAAGGTGGGTACCACCAGTCTTTAATATGACTCCCCAGCGTGGGACCTTCCCACCAGCTCTCAACAGAGAGGACAGGATGAGGTGACCTTTGGCTTATCTAAGCTGAACATGGAGTCTCTGCTGCCTCCCAGCATCCTTTGGCACAAACTCCTGTCAAGGGTCTGATCTCTCTGCTCTCTTCTCCTCCCAGACAGATGAGTAGTCTGCGTTCCAAGGTCATTGTGTCTTCCATCTGTCTTCAGTCTCCTTACACACTCATTGTCTGTATGAGTTGAAAACAAGTGGGATCATTTCCTTTCAAGCCTCAGACTCTTCCTTGCATCTTTTCTTCCTTATAGCTGGTTGTGGTGGGGCACGCCGGTAGGATTTGCTGAAGGAGGAAAAGGCAGGAGGATCATGAGTTCGAGGCCAACCTGGGCCACACATTCTTCCTTATTCCTTTTGGTGGTTCTCCATTCCTCTCCTTTCATGACACTTGACATTGTTAACTTTCAATAATGGCACTCATTTATTTAAACATGCCCTTTCTCCTGGGTCTACTTTATTTTCAAGATTTTTAATGGTATAAAAATTAGTTGATTATTTAAATATCTGCATACAGAACACATAGATATGTCCTACCTCTGTTCTTCCCCCCTTCCCTCATCTATCCTTTCCCCCTCTGGCTCTTCCTCCAGCTGAGTGAACCATACAATCATCTTTGCCCCCAACAGTTGTGAGGGTCCTGAGGAGCTTCTACTCTCACACTCAGAAGTGTCCTGGTTCAACTGGTAAGTTGTGTAGTCAGTAGCTACAGCAGCGTGTAAAACATCTAGTAGAAATCTACACAGGACTCTGTTGACTGCTCCACAAGCAATGGGGAAGCTCACTGTCTGCAATCAAACCAACAGTCCTGAGTGTTCATTACCCATTACCTAGCTAAGCACTGCGAAGGATGAGAAAACACTGTAGAATTGTCATGGATCCTTGAGAGGCATGGGACACAGGTTTCCAAGCTCAGCACTCACTAGAATGTTCGTCAAGCTGGGCAAATAATTTGACCCCTTCTTATGACGAAGGTGCAACCGTAGAGCTGTGGGTACCATCAAAATGGATAATATTAGTAAAACATGCAGCCTGGTGTTTTCCAACTTATAAATGGCTGATGATATCAGTGCAACCAAACCCCAGCTTGTAGGGAGACACTGTAGCTCCGCCTCCTATTAGCCTGGACACGCCCGTGAGGGCGTGGTGAGGGGAAGTCTAAGGTGATGCAGGTTCTTAAGGGACCACGCACACGTGGAGACTCTCTCTGCTCTTCTCCCTTCTCCCTACTCTCTGGCCTGGCTGCCTTGCTGCTCCTGGCACGCTTTGGCTTGCGCCTGGCTGGTGTTATCTGAATAAAGAAACCTTAGCCATACGGACTGCGGATTGATCTCTTCACCAGCTCACAGACATTCCTGTGAAATCTCCTTTTGCATGAAGGGACCCAGTTGTAGTCATCAACCAGGAAGAGATGAAAGGAAAGATGAATGAAAGAAAGACCACTTCTTCTCTACCACCTCCAATGCTGGTTCCCAAACTATGCTTATGCATGTGCTGGGAAGAGGGGAAGAGATTTTCAGTGAAAAGTGAAATAGAAATTTAATTTGGACTAACTAGTTCTTAATGCTTCAGGGTGGCCCAAAAGGAAGCTATCTGTGTGAGGAAGTAGTATGTGAGTAGGGGGTGACTTGGAAGTGTGTACAGCTTGGTTATTGAGTTCAACGCTCAACTTATCCAGCACACACACACACACACACACACACACACACACACACACACACACACACACAGAGAGAGAGAGAGAGAGAGAGAGAGAGAGGGAAAGAGAGAGAATTTGCAAGGGTAGACATTTTAAAACTATCATACTATATTTTTATTGCACATTTATGCATGAATATATATGCATTGTTTGTGTGTGCTATGTGCACAGGTGTGTGCAAGTATAAAGAGGCCAGACAAAGAACTTGGGTGTTCTGCTGTATCATACTCCACCTAATTCCTTTGAGATAGGTTTTACTCACCAGCCCTAGTGGTTTGCCCTCCTCTTTCTGTTCTCTGCAGAGCTCAGGTTACCAGTGTGTGAAGCCATACTGGCTTTGTACATGGGTGCTGAGGATCTAAGCCCAGGTCCTTATGCTTATATAGCAGACATTCTTATCTTTGGAACTATCTACCCTAAAATTTCTTAGTACTTACTTACTTTAAAAAACAAGTGGCCGGGTGTTGGTGGCACCACGCCTTTAATCCTAGCACTCGGGAGGCAGAGGCAGGTGGATCTCTGTGAGTTTGAGACCAGCCTGGTCTACAAGAGCTAGTTCCAGCCTCCAAAGCCACAGAGAAACCCTGTCTCAACCCCCCCAAAAAACCCCAAAAACCCAAACCCCCCAAAAAACAAAAAAACAAGTGAAGATATTATAAAGTGATACTTATAGATACATCCTGTATTTTAATAGATGCATAATGTTATTTAATATATGTACCAGCAGCTAATCCTTCTTTGGAACTATAAGGTAATTTATAATTTTATGCTAATAGAGGTAACGCTTTAATATATCTTTTTATCCAAGTACCAAAAAATTTAAGAGACCCTCTTATAAGATAGTATACTTAGTTTAAGTTTGTTCAATTTATTTCTGTAAAACTTGTATCAATTTACCTTACAAGTGTGTATAAGAACTTCTTTATGTCTTTATACCCTTGTTAAGAACTTCAATAAATATTTGTTCTTGGAGGTTAGCAAATTCTTGTTGGGCTGGAGAGATGGCTCAGGTTAAGAGTATTGCCTGCTCTTTCTGAGGACCCCGGTTTGATTCCTGGCACCCCAGGATGGCTCACAAACATTGGAATGCCTTCTTCTGACCTCTGCAGGCACCAGGCGTGCCTGTGGTGGACAGACAGACATGCAGGCAAAACACCTAGACACATAAAAATAATAAAAGAGTTAAAGCAACGAGAAAAAAAACAATTAACTTAAAAGCCTGATTGCTATTTTTCAGATCATTTACTGTCATGAAGTTGAGCATTTGAGTGGGTTTATTGCCTACTTTCCCTTTTATAAAACTGTTTACCTGTTCTACCTTTTGACTGGACAATGTGTTTTACCTTTTCTGGACTTGTGTAAGTGTTCTCTCTCCATCTTCGCTTCCCTCTCCATAGCTGGTAAATGTATGTGCTATGGTTCTTTCCAGTCTGTTGCTTGTTTATCGCTTAATACTACTTATAGCACTTACTTACGATTTTTCTTTTCTTTTCTTTTTGGAGTCCATACAGATTAGCGCTTCGTTATTACATTTCACACACTATGTTATTATCCTTTGTTCAGGCCCCCAAACATTCTACATTCCTTTTTCTTCTCTTCCCTTTGGTCTGCTCCCTAGCTCCAAACAGTCCTCTTCCATGTCACACCCATGTACAGTTAGGTCCTGATTATGACAGAGAACATGATTGTCTTTTGTCTCTCCCATTACTTTATCTTACTATTCCCTTCCTCTTTCTTTAGAGCCCTAGCTCCCCTACCATAGACCCTTTTTACTTTAATACTATATATAAATATGTGTATATACATGTGTATATATATAGTAGTATGGATATATAATCTAGTTTTCACATGTGAGAAAAGACATACTTACATTTATCTTTTTGATATTCTTTTTGTTAATAATTTTTTACTTAGCATACAAGATAATAATGGGTGTCTGGTGACATTTTCACTCATATATGTAACCCTACTGTGCTCACACATGCTCCCCCACCCCTCTTTCTCTTTTGTCCCCCTCATCCAGTTCCTTTGCCTTCTCCAAATGCCATATATTTATGCATATATTTATACTAGACATAGGTCTATGTATAGTTAAATATCGATTTCTCCTATGTGAGGAAATGTGTGGTATTTTGTTTCTTCCCCACATTACCTTCTATTGTTTACTCTTTTTCCTTTAGACCCTCTCTTCCTTCTCAAAGGCCCCATTTTCCTGCCACGTATTTATCTGTATGACAATTTGTATATTAAAAAGTAGATTCCATGTGCGAGAGAAAATATGACAATATGTGTCTCTTTGAGTCTGCATTTTATGCAAAAGATTAATTTGATTCTTCTTTATGACAGACTACAAGTCCATTGTGCATATATACTATGCCTTATGTGTCCATCTGTCTATTGATGAGCATCTACGCTGGTTTTATATCTTGGCTTTTGTAATGCTCATGATGCCTTTGGTCCTCTTAAGATTTCATTTAATGTAGATATGTTTGTTATTTGCTTTTCTTGTGTGCTTTGCAAGGCTGGAGGTAAACCCAGAGCTTTGCCTGTGCCAGTCAAGGGCTCCATCAGTGAGCTGCATCCCCAGGCCTTGTCCTTCGGTTTCACAATGTGCACAGACCTGTAAGAGTTTATTATCTTAATGTAACTAAAGGTTTCGATCTTTAATTCAGCTGACATTCATTTTGTTTTGTGTGTAATATTTCTTTCATATATAATATGTAACAAGTACGCATGAGCAAAATTTTTTGGTTTTTCCTGTTATATGGATCTATTTTTTCATTCCTCCTTAACTTTTAACATTTTACCTAATTTCATGAGTAAGCTGGGATGTAATTTGCAATTTTAATGACATATAATATTTCATTAAAAGAGGACATTAGTGTTTATATATCTAGTACAAATTGATGGACTCATGAGTTTAAATCATCCTGTCATAAAATTTCGTAATGAGTCAACCAGTACAAATTGCTTACTCTTATACTTTATTTAGTATTCATTAAATATCTCTTAAATACAAATGTAAATTATTGTACTTTATTAGGATTTTACAGTCCTCTTAATGCCATTATGCAGATTCAGAAGAAGCTCAAAGTGTTTACTTGTGTGAAATTGCTGTAAAATGTTCCTAAAACTATAGAGAACAATGTGGGGGCATACGTCTTCCCTGACTATTACTGTCTCTCACAAAACAGGAAGTCTCTTTTGAATCCTTGCCTTCTCTACTTTTCTTGTTTCCATTGTCCTGACTCAAGCCATTGTTACCTTCGGCACAAACCATTTCAAGAGTTTCCTTTGTTATCCTTGTCTTCAGGGTTCCCCTAACAAGATATATATTTCACATGAGCTGAGGGCAGAGAGACTGAAGCTGCTAGGTCCACGGCAGTAGGAGTGGGAGGCTATTTGTTCACATCTCTGTGGATAAGAAAGATGAGAATGAACCCCGGCTGAGACTAGGGTGAGTGCTCGACCCAGTAACTTACTTCCTCCAGCTATACCTCATCTGCTAAAGATTCTCCACCCTCCCAAAACAGTGCCACTAGCTGGGAACCATTTTTTTTTTTTTAAAGAAAGATTTTAATGGTGAATTAAATGCAATGCTATGAGTGTTACATGAAACTTATAAAAAGGTTTACATATCCATAGTGATAGAAAATCAAAAGTAGAGAAAAATTTCTGAAAACAATAGAGTATGGGGAAGGAAATGAAGATAAAAATAACTCAATAAAATATGATACATATGAATTACAACAATTAATTATTTCAACGAAAATTCCAGTTCCGACAAGTGATGGGGCATTTGAATTTCTTGTTTGATGTATACAAAGAACAGTGTAATGTTCGACTGTGGTGACATATTATGAAAATATCTCTGGAGCAAATTTTTAAACACATGACTTATTGGAGGACATTTCACATTCAAACTCTAACAAGATTCCAGGAAGTTAGAGACCCAGGGATGTGGGCTGTTAGTCAAGGAAAGCCATGAGCAATGAATGAAGCCAGTCCATAAAAATGGCTATATGGTTTTCAGACAGAGAGGCCAGAAGGTACAAACTGTTTAACCCGGCTGGAGCTCACATCATACTGTTGATGCCGTGGATTCCAGATCTATACTTTCAGGACTGACTGTTTATTCTTCTGGGTTTTCTTTGTGCTTTGGTCCAGTACTTCTTTGATCATCTCCTATTCTTCCCTTTTGAAATTAGAATGTCTGCTCCACACCATTGTACTTTGATACTTAGCAAGATTTCTGAAGAGACTTTGGACTTTAACTTTTGAGCAGTCTTGGAACAGTTGAGACTTTGAAGACATGAAGATATATTGTATTCACTTTTCATTATAAGATTGATGAGAGCAGGAACAGAGTGTTGTGTTTTAATATATTGCTACTATTTTTAAAGCAGAGTCTTGCTATCTGGTCCAGGTTAGACTCAAACTTAGAATCTTGTTGCCAAAGTCATTCAAATGCTGGGATTAAAGTTGTCTGTCACCATCCTTGACTTTGTATGTTTGGTTTGTATATGAAATGTTCCCTGATATGTTTTAAAGACAAATCTCTCTTCTCTGTCTCTGTCTCTGTCTCTGTCTCTGTCTCTCTCTGTCTCTCTCTGTCTCTCTCTCTCTCTCTCTCTCTGTGTGTGTGTGTGTGTGTGTGTGTGTGTGTAACTGTAAAGCATTAGGGAGCTGCCAAGGAAACAAATGTTTGAATAAAGAAAGCTCATAGAGTTGAGCACAGTTATTGTCACTTGGTTACTAAAAATATAATCAAATTTTTCTTTTTATTTCTACAGGGGAGATAAAGGTTCAACCCCAACAAAGAGGACTGGACCTGGTAAATAAATACTCCAGGCTTTCTTTTCAGATTCTTGAAGAACTGCAAGTTGGAAGTAGGTATAAAAATGTAGAAAGCCCAGCTGTAAAGGCTTAATCAGGGTTATATTCTATTATGACTGTTGTCACAAGCAAAATCAATTTTTTTAAAAAAAAATTCAAGACAGGGTTTCCCTGATTATGGCAAGTACAAAGTTAGACATAATTTTTCAAACACTGTATTTAGACTTCAACAAAACAAAAACAGGTATGCAAAATCATGAGGCTTAACCAAACACCACACACACATATATATGTGTGCACGTGTGTGTGTGTGTGTGTGTGTGTGTGTGTGTGTGTGTGTGTGTGTGTGTATCAGATCACAGACATAAACCCAAAGGTAACTAGAGTTTGTAAGACTTGAATTTTATGTGTTGAGAAGATTAGATGACAAAATGGAGAATTTTAGTAGAGTATTGGAGTCTAAGACAAGGAATAAATAACAGCAACAAGAAAACCACATTGAACTAATCAAATACCAGAACTGAAATTAAGCTAAGCTGTTTCATAACAAATTAGCCAAAGCTAAAGAGGAAATCAGTAGATTGGAAGATCAGAAGAAAATATCCAGAACAATACAAGATCAACATTAAGAGTGGGCAGGCGTGGCAGAACTGGTGGGTGTGCATGTAACCAGAGTCTTGAAAAGAAGGGGAAGGGGAATGGGGCTAAGGAGTATTGTGTAGAGACAGTGGCTAAGATTTCCCAGACATGATTTTAGAAAATGAAGTCATATTTTCAAGTAGTGCTATAGGCTTTATAATATGTATCAAAACCCTACACCTATACACAACAGAGTAAAACTGCTAAAGAGGCAGAGAGAGAAAGAGAGGGGGGATAGAGGGAGAGAGAGAGAGAATCTTGAAGCAGTAAAAGAAGACATAAAGGAGGCTCCTTCCAAAGACATCCCTAGGTCTGCTGGCATATTACAAATAGAAATAGGAGAGGCTGGAAGATGACACGATGTCATCAAGAGTCTCACATATACACTCTAGCAGCTTCTCCTTGAACAGCTGTCATCAGGTATGAGAAAAGCAGCTCCATTTGGATCTGTATATAATTCACAGAAGCTAATTCTTACTATATATTATATAATAGTATATTAAGATGTGTCTGTGTGTTTGGTTTTAATACGTACTGGTTCCAGTTTTTTTTCTTCTTCTCACGAGCACCTCATAGAACATGGAGCTAATTTTCCTGTGTGTATGGAAGGTCATTTTTCAATGTTTTTGAGTTTGAAACATTCAAAGTCAACTTCAGTTCTCTACAACCCACCTGTTCTCCAAACACTCAATGGCTTCTATGTACCAGTTACTTTCCTAAGTGCTGTTAATACAGTAACTGTGACATATTCATTTTCTGTGACAAGCTCTTCATGAAAGGGGTGGAAAGGTGGTGCTGGTGACTTAGTCCTGTGTGCTGATGTGAGTTATACAACATAAGAAACTGTAGTATATGGCAAGGTCATCCAACTCAACTGGGAAGAAGACCCAGTTCTTACAGGAGTGACAAGTGGGATCTGACCAAGACTCAACTGTGTTTTGAAAAAAATTATTACTTATTATTTATGGGTGTTTTCCCCGCATATATGTATGTGCATTGTGTATATGGAGTGCCTCTGGAGGACAGAACTCTCTGGGGACTGGAATTACAATTATAAGCCACAATGATGGGAATTGAACCCAGGTCCTTTGGAAGAGCAGCCCATGCTCTTAACTGCTGAGTCATCTCTCCATCCCCATGTTTTCTTTCTTTGGAAGGAAAAGCAGAAGAAGTGTTCCAAGCTTTAAAACAAACTCCTTTTGCAAGAGCAGAAGGAATTAAATAGGGATTCATCTGGCCTACCTTGTTCTCAACAATAGTAGCCAAAGTTCTTCCTGCAGTTCCAATATAGATTCCAGTACCTGGAGAATGACAGTGCTCCAGCTTAGATCGCACAGGGAGAGGATGGAACTTTCTCCTTACTACGTTCCAGAGATGATTACTGGATGGTCTTGCTTGGCTGTGTGCCCATGTTCCTGTAGATGTGCTAGAATATACTTCCAACACTAAACAGTTTGGAAGTCTGTACACACTCGCAAATGCATTATGGGTAGAAAGTGATCAATAATTTCTGCCTCCAGCAGAATCACACACCGTAGTGAAGTGACAGGACCATAATGGATAAAATAGTTATTAGAAATAAATGAGGGCAGGTACACCCTTTCTGTGCTTTTGTAGCTAGTGCCATTTGCAATTCCATTCTGAAGACTTTTTCTGTCTTACTGTAGTGAGAAAATAGGATTTGGCATGTGTGTTTCTGATCTCATCACTTACAAACATTTGCATCATAACCAACAAGTCATTTCAATTTATTTGTCTACAAAATTATGTGTAATGTCACATTGGCTAAATTCTTGAGAAATTAAATGAGATCATCAATACATACCCTCTTACTCCAAGGCACAGTACCTATGTAGAGTAGATTTCTCTTGTTCTTCTTAGACTTTCTGGCACCTAAGTTACCATGTTTGAGGATGATATATACATATATACATATACATATACATATACACATACATACATACATACATATATATATATATATATATATATAATATATATATATATTTCCTGAGATCAGGAGACCCCAGGGGTACCTGGAAGGGGCTAATTTGGTGAGAGTGAAAATCTGAGTCATGATGAAGAAGAGAGTGTGGGCTGGAATAGAGGGAGCTTTCTTTATCTTGTGAGTTGATTCTGGCACCATTTCACCCTCGTGTGTGTGTGTGTGTGTGTGTGTGTGTGTGTGTGTGTGTGTGTGTGTCCACAAATAAAGGATGGGAAAAGAATTTCATGATGCAATTGCAACCCCATCCTTTACGTAAATCAATGACCACTTATGTTAATTGCCCTACAACTTAATGAGAACTCCAAACATCGTTATGAAATATGCCTCAGACTGAGTTTCCTGCAAATTGCATTGACGGCAACAGTTATCTAGGTTCACACTCGCTCAGCCTTGCTGGGTTGTTGCTCTTGCAGCCTGGCTCTCTGTTTTGAACATTCGACTGTGAAAGAAAACTGCTGAGGATGCAAATGCAGACAGAGCAGATGTCCTAGGGAGACTTATCTCGCTCTTCCCTGTCTTTGTGGTGAACCTTTCCTCCTGTGTGACCTTGGCAGTTACATCTTGATTGGATTTCTTCCCTGGAATATGTTCAAATTTCCTAGGCATGCTGAGAGGAGAACTGAGGGCTGATGGGAAAGAGAAATGCTGTAATTACTGAGTATCTTAATATTTAGAAAGGAATTAGATCTTTAAATTTATTTTCATTAATAACAAAAACAGTGGTAGCCTCCTCTTTTACTCTCCATTCCATCTTGTCTATCAGGATCCCTTCCTCCTCTCCCTTTCTCTCCCATCTTCTTCCTCTTTCTTAATTCTAACCTTGATTGAGTGAAGATAAACAACCAAACAATAATTTAAAAAGAGGTGTTTGCTGTTTATATAGAGAATGATACAATCACTGTGTAAAAAGACAAGGAAGCCTCGGCGATTTGAAAACTTGCTCTTGCAATTATCGCTTTAAATACCAGCGTGGCTGTGGAGATGATGGTTGGCTCTGCAACCCCGGCTCACATGCTGCCATGGAAACATCTGGGCTGCAGTGTTAACAGTGAAGCTTGTCAGAAAAAATCAACTCTGGCACGGGGATGTGACAGAAAATAATTTCGACCATGGGGGAACTTCCATTAAGCAAAGCATATGTAAAACCGTCTCTGGAGGCAGAAGAAAATACAGATATGCTCATTCCTTCAACTGTCCTTATTAAGATGGATAGAGCAGCACTCTAGCGAGGGAGGGAGGGAGGGAGAGAGGGAGAGAGAATGAACTTTGTTGACTTCACGGTCCTTTTTAAATAATCGTATTGCTTTTAATATATGCATCACATTTGTTAATTGTTAAACATGAACCCTGAAAACACATTTCCTCTTACAAGCTGACTTCGCTGCACATTCAATCATATTTGAAAGCAAACTGTATTATTTCTCCTTTAGGGTAGATTTCTCCAAAGAAAATCATCTCCAGATTTTGGCAGGAGCTAGTTGCCATCAAGACAGGGAGAATGATGGGACAAGGAGGAAGGCTGGTAGGAAGGACCAGGACATTAGGACCTCCATCAGAGTCCTTCTGCTCCTTAGTAACTGGTGATCTTAGGCCAACCAGAATAGCTAGCAGCTCTGCATTTTGGGTTCATTTTCCCTTTTAAAACAGGAAAGACTGTAGGGTAGGAGTCCAAAGAAGTGCTTTGTGAGTTACAGCCTGGCTGTGATTGCCTGGTTGAAAGTGTTGGCTCTCTTTTTCCAGGGAAGAGAGAACAAGGCTACCTGCTCCCCTCCACCCCCCCCAAAAAAAAGCATGGTGTGGTCACACCCTGAAATGATGAAGCCTTTTCTCATAGAGGTCTAAGAGAAAGGCACTGTGCTAAGAATGAGCCAGGATGAGTCCCAGGAAATTAATTAAGCTCTAATTACCTTTAATGGACAAAATCGAAAGTATGGAAGACAAAATCAAAATCTGACACCCTGGTAAGGGCAACAGAGAGAGGATTGAAATAGGTTAGTGTGTCTGGGTATGGGAGCCAAGGGAAGAGAGGTGCTGCTTAAGATGAGGGCCAGGAGGTGATCGGCTCAAGCAGTGTTATTCTGAGTGAAACAGGAAACCTTCAAAAGGTTGAAAACAGTGGAGGCACATCCACTGCTTTCCTGGGCTATGCTGCAGTCTTTTTTTTTTTTTTTTTTTTTTTTTTTGAGTTCAAATCCTAGTTATTTTTGGAGTACCTTGACACACCCTTTCAAATCAGCTCTGGCTCTCATCACTAAGGGCAATCAATAGATTGGGCTGAGTTCAGTTTACTGTCACCTTCGAAGTTTCCATTAGAGACAGGAGATTTTTTTTTTTTTTTTCTGTTTGAGGAGTCGCTTCAGCTTCCATGTATAGTAGATGGCAAGCTTAGGATGCTGGTGGCTTTTTAGAATTGAGGAACAAGACAGAACAGACTGAGGCTTTCTATCAAGAAACCAAGCACTATGAACAGAAAATCTGAACTTCACTGCATGTGGGGGAAAAGACACTATTGGAAGATTTTGATAATTCTCTGTAATTTTTTTCTAAAACAGCCAAGAGTTTACAGAATAATGTTTTCAGCAAAAAAAAAATGTATAAAACTCTGTTCTATTATGCTTTCTGTTTTAAGATTTTCTTCTGGGCAGAGTCCTGTCACAGAAGGAAAAGAAAAAAAGCTAATTGGACATTTGATTCATCTGGACAGCTGTGAATGGAATTTTTGCTAACCAGCAGCAGATGCCGACCCAAAACAGCACAGCAATGACCATTGGCATGGTTAGGATGCTAGCTGCATACACCATGCTCAGATCCACAAATGTCTCCGGGTCTCTTTATTTTCCTTGAAATTTTTTTAAATTAAATATATCTATAAATTAATTTTAGTATTTTTAAAGGGGCATATCCAGTCCTCCCTCTGGCATGGAGAGACCATGTTTCGGTTTTCACAGTACTCCAGAGAGGGAATCTGTAGAGCCTGGATGGGGAATGCTTGCTTTCCAGTTGGAAACACATGGCAGATGCTGACTGGTGTTAAGAACACTACCTCCATGGGCTTCATGTCCTGGATGGAATATGGTCTACATTGGTCTTTGAACAATATTTTTTAGTTTATTTAGGAATAGATTATTTTGATTTGTTTTGGTTTTGGTTTTTTTTGAGACAGGGTTTCTCTGTGGAGCTTTGGCTATCCTGGAACTCACTCTAGACCATGCTGGACTCAAACTCACAAAGATCTGCCTGCCTGCCTCCCAAGTACTGGGATTAACAGCATGCACCATCAATGCCTCTAGAGACCAGCCACCTCAGAGCTGGAATTCTGGGTGCTGGGAAGATGGGCCTTCTAGTTTATGGTGGATGAATTTGTGAACCAAGTTTGTGTTGGATGCTGGTGGTTTTAAGCAATTGCAGTAAATTTTGAGTGTGCTATGAAAATCACTTGTGCAGCTATAATACAAAACAAAAATACACGGGATCTATCTCTAGTGACTTCCCCACCCCTGCTCACCGAATTTCAACATCTTGATGATTATGAAGCCTTAGTTGAGTCTGTCTTGTCAAAGCTAAGACTGTGGTATATTTCTAAGCCTCACCATTAGTTCAACGTGGTGGGTGTGTATGACCTGTTCAAATCATCAGATATTTCCATGGTTTGGCATCTCCAATCCTGCTTTGCCTTTCCCTACAACGCTCTTCCCTGGCTATGTCTGGAATTTTGAAAGCAAATGAGATGACTTCCCTATTGTACTTTGGTAAAAGCCAGAGGCTTGCATCACGTTGTGAAGGCCGTCCTATCTTCCTCCTGGGCATTGTGAAGCCGAAAACTTTCAGTTGCTGTCCTTTTGAAGGGAACCACATTTTCCTGTGTCCACTTGAATCTCTACAGTGGTTTCCTGGAGGCAGAGTTTCTGAAGAAGACCCCAGAGAAGTTCCCAACCTTGTTTGCTATTCAAATCACACAGTGTTCACTTTTGAAACACCAACTCTTCGCTCCCCACTCCTCAAAAGATTCTTATTTAGTTAGTTGGGATGAGGTGTCTAATTGTTTTAATAGTTTCCTAGGTGACTTAACAGCCAAATTTAAGACCCGACTGGGCCCTAAGCATCTGTTTCATTCTCCACAAGTCTGAAGATTTGGACTATTATATTAAAGATTCAATAAGGAGAATTTAATTTCCATTCAAGTGCTAGTTGGGTTTGTCAGAAACACACTGTAATGCGTGCATGTTCTTCATCATAACATTGTTAGGGCTTTGCTGTTTGCTGTTTATGTTATTCTGAACCAGTTGATTTGCCTAACATCTGTGGGTTTTGACTTCAAACCTCAGAGAATAGTTGTCAAACCTATTTTAGCACCAGATAGAGCTATTCTGTTTTGGGGTTAGGGGAGGCTGTTCTTGTAATACCCACCATCCATCCATCCATCCATCCATCCATCCATCCATCCATCCATCCATCCATCTTTTATTCACTCATTCACAATTACTGAGTACTTCCTATGAGCTAGAACTGGTGGTTGATGCTAGGGAAGTATGTACTTTTAACGAGCTTACAGTCTAGTTGTTGGAAGATGGGTGAACAAATAGTCATGGCATACCATAAAAATTCTATCCACGAGGGCAGGCAGCGTGTCTCTGTAGGTGCTTGCCACCAAGCCTGATGATCTGAGTTCAAATGCTGGGACCCATATGGCAATAGGAGAGAGCCAACTCCTTCCAGTTGTCCTCTGACTTCCACTTGCATGCCATGTTTATGTCATTCATAAGCAAGTCTATGCACACACAAACACAACACACACTCCACATGGAGAAAAAGAGAGAGAAAAAGATCTTAGCAAAAGTAAGATAGTTAGAAGGCTATGAGAATTCTCAATGGCACTCTGTGTAAACTGAATTGAACTTGGAGCATGAGGTGTGTAGGTGGGTGATTGTAATACTAGGTATATCTTGATAAAGGAAGGACTTCCCCATTTAAATAAACATGCTTAATAAGTTTTATGTCATCCCAGAGCCTTCTTAAGGAAATGAAGACCCCAAGAAGATGCACCTGAGTATATTTTAAACGAGATTTGGTAATGGGTAGATCATTTTAGACAAATATAAAAGAAAGACATGAACTGATAGCAACAGATGGGGAAAATTTTAGTCTGTCCCGTTTATTCCAATTCTTCTCTGTATTCTTTCATTCCTTCAGTTTCAGAAACAAGGATGCTCCTTACCTCTGAGTGAAGGAAAGACACTTCCTACATGAGGGTCAGGGTCTCCTCTGGGGAAGGTTATAAACATCCTTCCTACATTTTAGGATGGATTCAAAGAAGAAGGGAAGGGTGAAAGTCAGGGAGACTTCTTGCACTGCTGTCTTCCATCATGTCAAGGTGGTCAAGGTATTTGGGGTCATGTATTCTGAAACCCAACAAAATCCTATTGTTTTAGTCCTTGATGTCTTAGGCTTGTCCCAAACTGACTTGAGTCTCATTTCTGGGAAGGTGATCACAAAACACTAAGCCTGTGGAGCACCTGATGAAGCATGTAATGACTGGCTAGCCACCTGTGAGGGTAACTCTTCTTTGTTTGCTGCATAGGAGGGCAGCATGATAACTCAGTCTTTGCTTAAGGAGGCAAGGCATATTGAAAAAAGTTAAAATGTGAAAAATCCTTGTGTGGCATAAATGAAGTATGCATTTCTGTGTCGTTGGTTGCTGGCACATAACTTCTTAAAAACAAAACAAAACAAAACAAAACAAAACAAAAAACTCTTGGATCTCCAGAGTAGCAGGAATGTCTTCTGTATGCTAATAAATAGACTAGTGGCTGGGGTTCCTAGCCTGGAATGGGGAGAAGAGCTGATGGTGAAGTTCACTCATGATGGTTAATGGTTTGCCCACAGCTATGTGAGAAACCCTCTATTAAACTCTCTAAACATTAGTGTTTAGGGAGCCTCTGTTTGGTGAACACACCAACATTCTGACAGACAGAGGTGTCCTCAGAAGGTACAGGAACTCTGTGCACTAATGTTCTATTCTTCATGTCTATTTAGCCATGACTAGTATGTTTTCTTTATAATTACCTAACAATAGCCAACAGTAGTCAGTAAAATACTGTTTTCTTTAGTTCTAAGAATTTTTTTTAGTAAATGTTTGAATCTGTGGAGATCATGAGAACCCATACTTGGTAACCAGTTAACTGTGTTTATGAGAGGCCCAGGGCTTGTGACTGGTAAAAGAAGTTGGGAGAACCGTGGAGACTAAGCACTTAAACTGTGCAGGTCTATTCTAACAGGGTAATTAGCCTCAGAATTATGCTGATTTGTTGGGTGTACAGTCATTGTCCAGTGAGTCAAAGACTTAGTTGTTATGTTGAAGAAGGCTTCAACTTGTCATTGTGAAGTCAAAGACAGGGTTTGCTGGTCAAACATGGGCAGTGACAGAAAATTAGAGACCAAGACTTGGATAGGGAACATAAGAAACCAAAGTCAGCAAAAGAGCCCTGATAGATACACTGTGACAGAACATCTAGAGTCCAGAAATAGCAAGCAGCTAGAGATAGGTGCTGCCTGAGAAAAAGGCATTGAAGACAACGATGTATTATTTTGAAAAATAGGAAGGATCATCCACTGTCATAATCATTGAAATAATTTCCCCTGAGAAACAGACTAAGATTACCTCTGACTGTGAAGACTGTCCTTTTTCTGGGAACACTGACACCCTAGAGCCAGCAGAGCTGCCTGGAGAAGCAGATTCTCCTGTCTCAGCCTAGCCTCCTGAATCTCATTTTGGATTTTGATTCACAGGTGTCTCATAGGCCCCAATGGTTTGAGAAATCCTGCCCCTGTCTGTTAAGAGAGCGTTAGGGTGAAAACTGGAACACAGTTCCCACCATTTCACCATGCTTCAGGAAGATCACTCTAGAAATAACCTACTCCCACTCCCAAGCATCATCTTCCTCACCCATGCAGTGGGAATGAAAGATTTGTATGTAACACTTGTTTTTAGGATTTGTTGGGAAGAAGCAATAGAATTTTTGTGTAGAGATACTTTGAAGGGGCATGGAGAGTTGGTTCAGTGCGTAAGAGCACTTGTACAAGCACAAAGATTTGAGTTCAAACCCCATTGCACCATTTTTTTTTTAAAAAATAAAGTCAAGTCTGGCTACGTGTGCTTATAACCCCAGTGTAAAGGATGGAGACAGGAGGATCCCAGGAGCTTGTTGGTCAGCCAGCCTAGTCAAAATATCTAGCTTCAACTTTAGTGAAGGACTGGTCTCTATAGGACACCTGGCGTCCACCTTTGGCATCTCTGATTACACATAAACACACATATATACCAGACCCTCATACTCTGACACCAAAATCCCCAAGGCATGAACAAAGATACTTTAAAACTGGCAAGGGCCCTGGATTCAAATAAACCCTCATTGCTTCGTTCATGGTGTTTCGGAGGAGGCAATGACCTTTCCCTGGGCTATCATTTATGGACTTAAATTGACTGCTGTAGTCTTTCTTTGTAGCTCTGAGTAAATCTCAACATGTGTGAAGATGCAAGCGCGTCAGCAGACGAAGCCTTTATTTTTGAACACGTTAATTTCTTCATCAGCTCTATTTCTTTTCTGAGGGCGTCGCTGTATTACATTAATGCTTCAAGTTGTTAACAATACCAGCTGGCACTTCGAGTATCACTTATGTTCACAGTGCAAAAGTTCGGGAGATAGCGTGAAAATTGTCACCTAAACCACAATGTTGGACTACCTCCTGGGTGTGCTTGCTGGCTCCCTTTGGGGACAGAACCACCATTGCCTCATCATTTTTCTTTTTCTTTTCTTTTTTTTTATTGATAATACTATTTGGCAGCAGTACAATTTATTTCATTCGTTTTCTGTGGATTTTGAGTCCTAGGCCAGACAGCAATGTTATGTCTTCTTTTCTATTTATTTTTGAGAGTTTGGTGTATATTAAGAAATAAGAATCACCTGTGAAAGAAATAAAACAGCTGTCTTCTTATTCTTACGTTTTCATCCCTTCTCAGTGTGGATGAACTTTTGTCTCATAAGGCCACCGTTACAGGGAAGAGAAGACACTGGGTACCCATAGGATCCCAGGAAGCCCATTCAAAATGCTACCCACACATGCATATGCATTTTTTTTTCTGTTTTGAGCTTGTAGTCCAGGCTGGTCCCCAACTCACATAGATGAAGATGACCTAGAACTTCTAACCTTCCTACCTCTACTTCCCGAGTTTGGAGTTATAAGCATGGACCAGCCAACATGCCAGGTTTTATGCAGTGTTGATGACTGAACTTAAGGCTTCCGAATGCCAGGCAAGTACTGGACTACATCAGCTGAGCCATAAACCCAGCCCCTGTGTGTGCACAATTAATGAAGGTCTTGATAAGTAGCTTGTGGACCTACTGAGGGTGTAGTGAGTAACCTGTTTTTCTACATATCCCCAGGACTAGGGCTAGCACTTATCATAAAATAGATGTTTAATAACTATTTTTTGATAAAGCCAGTGACTTGAAGGAGATGTCTGAGGATTCTTGCCTCTGTGGTTCCATTCTAAAACTAGCTTATCTCAATGATAAGACTGCTCCTGTTTGAAGTCTGGCCAATTTCTTCCCATTTTGGTAAGTGTCTCTCTTTCAGGCAGTTTTCTGTCGTTGTGACAAATTACACGAGGCAATCAGTCTACAGGGAGAAAGGTTTACTTTGGCTCATGCTCTCAGAGGTTACATTTCATGGTTGGCTGTCTCTATTGATTTTGGACAAATGTTATGGCAGTAGGAACGAGAGGTTGAGAAGGCTGCTCTCTTATGGTGGCCAGGAAACAATGATGGGAAAATGAAGGGGTTGAGGGGTCCAGTATCACTTTCAAGGCCATGTCCACAAAGATTTAACCCCTTCCCTTCCCACTAGGTCACATATCCTGTCTCAACCCTTCCTACATCATCACACCAGATGACCAGGAATTTAGCACATGAGCCTGGGGGAGGAATATTTAAGACCCAAATCATAACACACAGTCAGTTTTTCCCTTTCGGCCCATTGCCCAGTCGAAAAGAGGGTAACAACTGTGTCCCTACCTTAACTGATACATGAGACTTCTTCTTTTCTCCACTCTCCTATACAAGAAAATGATCTGTGACCAGGGTCAAGGAGCCCCTAAGGTACAGGAGAGGATTCCAACTCAGATCAACTCAGTTTGCAGCCACTCCTCCCAGTGGAAGAGACCGTAGGTTCTCTGTGGCATCTATTCCTTGTGGGGAATCTTGTCTGAATTGAGCCATGGAACTGCTAAAAGCTATCGAGGAATGACAATCTTCATTAAGCTCTCTTACTGATTCGTCTTCAACAGAATCATGTGGTAACTGAACCCTCCACTCTTTCACTCTAACCTGTCTCCTCCTAATGAGGACACGAAATTTGACCCTGGACTTTCTGTCCTCTCAGATCCAGGGCAATGATGCTTCTCCATGGTGCCTGTGGATGGGGAGGTTGATCCTTTCACCCATCTGTTGGGACTTTGGTGAGACTTAAAGTAAGCTCTGTTGTAAATGCACTTGGATTTTCAGAAAAAAAAAACAAACAAACAATCTTTTCCCCTCCCAGCTACATTGTCTCTGGCTATTCTGTACACACAGGTTGTTTATGGCACATATTTCATGAAACTTCAAAAGGAAATATGGTCATTACTCTAAATACCATTTGTAGACAGCTTGACAACCTCTATTAAAAATGTATTCATCATACTATATTTTCATTTAGTCTATTAGTTAATGCTTCCCTTCCTACTTTGAAGTGCATTTTTCAGCATGTTTGCCAGGTATCTGTTGGATGGCTACCTGGATTCAGGCTTTCAGTAGAGTAATAAAAAACAAAAATCAAACAAGAAACACATGGGGATGAAATGAACTTTGGCTTATATAGGATTCATTCCCGTTAAGTGTGCCGATGTCTACCCAAGGAACTTGGAGACATAATCTCATAGGAGACAGGCTTCGAGAATCTGGGTAGATGAGTAAGAGTAGGTCTGAGAGCAGATAGCTCAGGAGTAAAGATGAAAAATGGGTAAGGCAGGGTGGGTTAAGGATGGATATAAAAGTCATTTGTGGTCCAGTGAATTCTGACCAATCACTTCTGAATGCCTTTAACGGCAAAAGAGAGCATTCTTTTTGAAAGGAAAGCAAAGGAATGTCTGAAAGTACTCAAGATGATGGTTTTGCTCTGCACACATTGTAACAGCTTTTTCCTGTCATTATGTGGTCATTTTTGGTGGAAAATATCTCTGTATTCCAGTTGCTAGAAAAGAGCCATGGAGCTGAGCAAAGAGAAAAATCCTCTGTGGGTCCTTCCAAGTCAGGAGTGGGCACAGTGTTTTTGACTGAGGCCAATAAGATCATGCGGTGAGTGAGAATGTAAGGTGGCTATGATGAAGGACCATACTGTTTATGGCAGTGCCCTTCCCAGCCAAGCCACAGGGGACTGTGGAGTGGAAGGCTTGTATATTTCCAGTCCCCACGCATCTTTGTTCTAGGGAAAGAGAAGCAATTTCAGGCAGCTGGAGCTTGGACTGAAGTGACAGTGGGAACTCTGGTTTAGACATGACACATGGCTTTGACTTGTTGGCTCACCATATGACTTATTCTTCATATCGTTTCCCCCAAACAACATCTAATCTAGCCCCCTCCTTTCTGATGAAGATAACGAAGCATAGATACACCAAGTAACTTACACCATGTTACATAACGGTTCAGGGCCAGCTCTCTGTTAATCCAGTCATGCTTCTATCTGGCCCGAACAACATGAGCTATCGTTCATTATTATTTGCCGGATGCTCACAGGGGGCTAAATTTCTTCATTGCAGAGGCAACATCCAGCAGTGGTTTTAATGCTCTGTTGTTTGCTCTTCCAGTTGCATGAGATCAAAGGCTCAGTTTCCTCACCTGTCAGGGGACAGTGACAACCATACCCACCACAGACGTCAGAAAGATTGAATAAGATAATGACTGTGGAGCTCTGCACAGCATCTGGCACACTTAATACCGAGGTTGCTCTGATTTAATCTTTCTGGGCTGTTATGTCATAGCCAGCGTCTTTAAATCTTATGCTTGGCTGCTGTAAATATGATAGGAAAGGTTGGTTTCCTCTTTACTGTTTTCTTGCTAAATCCCTCCAAATCCCTGATTGACAGTTCCGGAAGGCTATGATTTATTTTACTTGTACTGCCCTCTTCTGCCCCTTCCTTCAGGTTCTTGACAGCTTCCTCTTAAGGGAATTCCATGTGTTTCATGAAAGCCTCATCACCTTGGGAGGAGGCTTGGGCAATGGCATGACCTGTACTTCCTAAATCCTTCCTGGGAGGACAAGGGGCCAGCTCTTGGATATTAGACCGTCAGTCTCTGAGACCAGCCAGGTGTGTACCAGTTCACAAGATCTGTGACTTGTCATGATCTCTGACAGTCAAAGAAAGGTTTCCATAAAGCTCTGGAATTATTTTTTAAAAACCACACCGCAGCAAGCAGCATCAGCAGACAGCATGCAGGCAGTGCAGCTTAGCATGCTCTTGGCTGCAAGCAACTCTCAGCAGCTCAGTGGCCTCTTTGACTCCTGAAGCCTGACCACCTCTACTGTAAGAAGTCACCCCCTCAGCAAGGTCTCTGTCTGTGCATGCTTGTCTCTAGCCCCTTCCTGTTCATCATCCTCTCTGGGTGTGAGGGTGCTACCTACTTTTGTGAACAGCCAATTGGAAGGCAAGTTCATCACTCTCAGCGTTACAGTGATAGCAATACACTCCCGAGAGAGACAGAAGCTTCACTCAAGGTCTGGAACAAATTGTCAAAGCACTCTATCTACAAAAGGCAATCCTGGTCACCAGTGTATTCCTGCTGTGCCTCACAGAGTCCTTTTGTGGTCTCTTTTGAATTGACGAATGTGCTTTTCTTTTCTTTTGGGTCAGTTTTGAAGTTTCCTGTCTTTTTTTGACAACTGTAAAAATGAGCAGATGAATCTGAGGGAAGAAGAATGAAGAAAAAGAAAAGGGAAGGTGGGGAGATAGTTCTGTGGGTAAAGGGCTTGCTACACAAGCTTGAGGACCTGGGTTCGGATCCCCGGCATTCAGGTAAAAGCTAGACTGTATGTCTGGAATTCTGGCACTGAGAGGTGGGAAGGTGGATCCTATATAGCAATCCAGTCTAGCAGTAACAGTGAACTCGAAAAAAAGCAAGGCAAAGAAGCCACTAAAGGAGACAGTCTGACACCAGCTTATAGCTGCCACTCTTGCCTTCATGGGTAAACGCACACGAGTACCCCTATCTCCACACACCAAAAACTAAAAAGAGAGAAATGAAAATCATAGAATTTGGGCATGTGCAATAGATTCTTGAGATGCTAATGGACAGACACAAGGCAACAAGATGTTGTGACTTCTTCTCCAGGTTTGTATCCAAAAGACACACACTGCCCCACAAATAAAGTGAATTCACCATTTTTTTTCCTCTTCCCAAAGATGAGAATTCATTGTTTAGCCCCAAATCAGTCACTTTGTACCACTTTGGTATTCCTTTGATCTGAGTATCTTAACTCCTTTAAAACTGAGTTATCATAGTGTTAACAAGGAGGTATTTTCGTTGCACACCCCTTCCTTCATGAAACTACATGCTTTCACTTATCAAAGTCACTCAAGTCTATTCTACTATGTTTCATTTTGAAAGTCTTAGTATGCAATGAAACTACTCATTCTTGAAAACTCATTTCCTATATTTATATTAGCTTGAAATGTAGTCTGGCACAGGGGAAATGTTAGGAGATCCACAGGGATGATCCCAACTAAGAATCCAGGTAGTGGTGGAGAGGATGCCGTTGATGGCCTTCCCCAATAATGAGATTGATATCTACCTTGGTTACCACTGCTAGAGCCTTCATCCAGTAGCTGTTAGAAGCAGAAACAGGCACCCTCAGCTAAGCATTGACCCATACTCCTGGAATCCAGTTGTGGAGATGGAGGAGGGATGAACAAAGGAGCCAAGACAGTGCTAGAGAAACCTGCAGAAACAGTTGACCTGACCTACTGAGAGCATGGAGACCCTAATCATAAAGCTGGGGAAAAAGCATTGGACCAAATCAGGCCCTCTGAATGTGGGTGCCAGTTAGGGGGCCAAGGCAGTCTATGGGACCTCTAACAGTGGAGCCAGTGTTTATCTGTAGAGCACAAATGGACTTTGTGAGCCCATTCCCTATGGAGGGATACTGTTGCAGCCTAGATACAACGAAGAGAGCCTAGCCCCCCACCCCATGATATGAGGGACTTTGAAGGTCCCCTGTGGAGATCCTCACTATACCTGGGGAGGAGTTGGGGGATGTTTAGTGGGGAACATGGGAGGATGGGAGGGCAAGGGAATGGGGGGGGATGGATATGTAAATATGAGTGCTAATTAAAGGGATTTAAATTTAAAAAAATGCAGCTAGACCTTTTGTTTCCACACATTCCTTTGTTCTGAAAGTTTATCCATGGTGTCCACTATAAAAAACGAATTTCTCTCCTAACTACTTTCATTCCTTTTTTTTTTTTCTTGGACATTAATTCATTGTTGTTTAAAGGGTGAGCAATTGTTTGAAGAAGCACGTAGATAGATGGTGGCAGTAAAATCTCCATTTATAGCAAATGTGTGGCGAGATGGGCCAGGGTGGACATCTCACCCCACGACCCTAGGAAACTTGGTGCAGTCCAGCCTGACAAGGAGACTTGACAGTTCCCACAGCCATTCCCACTCCAGCAATCTCCTTCTGTGGAGAGGAATGGATACCACCTTTTTGTCTTTCCCAACCAGTACCGATTTAAAAACAGAGTGCTTTTCTCTCATCAAGGCAGGGAATAGGGTGGGAAAGAAGGTTGCAGGTGTGGAGACCTCATTAGCTGCCACACAGCTGGGTACTCATCTTAACTTAGACGACAACTTTGTGCAGTTGGCTTCACGACCACAGGAGAAGGTCCTCGCACAGACATGAGTATTTGGCTCGAGGTAGCATGGCCAATATGTGGAGGGAAGTTCTTCAGTTCTTTCAACCTTATCATTGAACATAGACAGAAGAAAAAAATGGGGTAATCTAGTAAATGAGATGTAAGTTGGAGTCAAGGAAAATAGCATGGGATATCGTGGTGTGGTGGTGGTGGTGTGTCCGGTCTTCTTGCCTCCATATTTGAGTTAATTTGTATCGCTACACAGTTTGATGTGGGAGTCTAGTAAGATGCCCGATGCCCAGAATATGCGATCTTAGCTGATTCTATGATTTTTCTAACAGGCCTAGCCTAAAGGACTAGTAAGAAGCTGTTTGTTCAGCATTTATTTAATTGTATTAAAATACTATTTTATTACTTATTTTATGTATAGGAGTGTTTTGCCTATCTATATGGCCATTGGTCATGTGTGTGCAATGCCTCTAGAGTCCAAAAAAGGGCATTGGTTCTGCTGGAACTGGTCTTACAGATGGTTTTGAGCTGTCATGTATATGCTGGGAATTGAACCCAGATTCTCTGGAAGAGCAGCTAGTGCTCTTAACCACCAAACCACCTCTACTGCCCCATATGTATTTATTTTAGATGGAGGGATCAGCATGCGGTATTCCCCTATCTGAATGAACATTTGACTTTTACCAAGAGTTTTGAGAAAATAGTCTCACTGGTATAACTGTTGCCGTGAACTGCTGAAGATCACACATCCAAAAATATTTGAGCGGCACAAGTAGGCCTTGATAGGGAAAAAAAGCAAACAGACATGAGGTTGTTGAAAAAAAGCAAACAACATTCTCAAAGAACTAATAAAAATTGTCCTAGAGGAAGAAAAATAAGTGTGTCTTTGCTTTCATTGCCATTATACTGATAGTTGATCCAGGTTTTGAGAAAATATGGAAAATGCTTCATAGAATGTCAAGTCATAGTGCCCGTTGATAGTGACATTGTTAACAAAGTGCCCTGTGGTGGAATGGTTAACTTTATGATTTGACTTTGGGGTGCTCAGACATCTCATTAAACCCACATTTTGGGTGTGTCTGTGGAGGAGTTTCTGGCTGAGAGTGGCACTGAATGGGCAGAATTGGTTAAAGGGATTTTCCTTCCAAGTTACAAAGGCCGGATCTACTGACGGCTGGATAGAGGGTGCGGTGGGGTCTGAAAGAGAGCTCTTTCTTGCTGCACTGCTGTTTTTCAGTTGGGACATTCTTCTTCTACACTTTGACTTAGCTTTTCTGTTCTTTGGCTTGCAAATTCCAGATACTAGACCTACCCTAGCAGCATTCAGGGGTCTCCAGCTTGAAGAAAAAGTGTTTGCAGGATCCTCAGCCCCTATAACCACATGTCTTGGTTAGAGTTACTATTGTTGGGATGAAACACCATGACCAAAGCAATGTGGGGAGGAAAGGGTTTATTTGGCTTTTGCTTCCACAACATAGTTCATCATCAAAGGAAGTTAAGACAGGAACTGAAGCAGGGCAGGAACCTGGAGGCAGGAGCTGATAGAGAGGCCACAGAGGAGTGCTGCTTACTGACTTGCTGGTTATGGCTTGCTCTGCTTGCTTTCTTATAGAACTCGGACAAACAGCCTAGGGATGGCACCACTCATAATGGGCCAGGCACTCTCCCACCAATCTCTAATTAAGAAAATGCTCTCTAGGCTTGTCTACAGCCTGATGTGGTGGCACCTTCTCATTTGAGGCTCCTTCCTCTCTGATGATTCTATTCTATGTCAAATTAACATCAAACTAGCCAGTACATCACACAAGTCAATTATTTATAATAAATCTTTGTAAATATTATCTACCTCCTATTTATGATTCTACCCATGTATATATGTATCTATGTGCTTACCTGTCTATCTTCATATTTATTCATACATTCATATATTTATATCCTTATCATCATTATCTGTCTATCACCTATCTACCTAGTTCATCATCCCACTCTATATATACACCTTTCTTTCTTTCTTTCTTTCTTTCTTTCTTTCTTTCTTTCTTTCTTTGTTTTTCTTTTGGTTCTCTGGAGAACTCTGGATAATGCAGCAAGTGATTAATATATAGCAAGCACTAAACCAATGTGCTGCATGTAATCTGTTTTATTCAACCCTGTGCCATCTTAAGATGTTATCTGCCTCCTGCCAATGAAGCTTAGAGCACTTATGTAACTTTGTCAAGCACACATGGCTTTCATGAGGGACAAGCACATGCCCACAAATCACGTGGCTTTGTGTAGGTCAACAAATTTATCATTTGAATTGATCTGTTAAATGGGAATGGTAATGCCCCCCTGAAGGACTGTTGGGTTTAAATGATAGGTGTAAAGTACTTGGAACAGGATTGTATGTATGGTAAGGGACTCAGAAACACTAGGCTTCATCACTTGATTTCCTATTTGTGTTAACAAAATTCAGAGGTTGTACAGCTTGTGGGCTAGATCTGATTCCTCCAACTTAATATATCACTAGCACTAAATTCGATCATTTGTTCATCTCCATTAAGCTCTAGTGATATTTCATGTTATCCTGGGGGGAAATGTGATTACTGTGACATTTAAAATTCTGCACAACCAAGGCAGAGGGAGAAGGCACACTTCTTCAAGCAAGAGGAAACCCTGGTTACACTGTCATCATCCAAATTTGGGCGCCACACTCTAGAGAGCTAGGCAGCTGTAAAGGTCACAAAAGGGGCCTTGTTTCCCAAAAGGTGTTTGATATTTACTTTTTCTCAAGCATGTTTCTTCTGCTCTGATAACCGTTGTCATCTTCCATTACAATAAAAGCTGTCAGAGGGATTTCACAGGCATATGGCATTAATTTAGTTATCCCCTCCGCGGTCATAAGAGGGTTTGCAAAAATGAAAACAAAGCACAACAGATCTCTTCTCAGCTGTGCATCAGTTCATATTGTTGGACGATGATCATACACCACACAGCCAAGAGGACAGGGTAACATTTGGAAAGCGATGGGATGAACACCCTCCTCTAGGGGGACCGGCTCCTGTGTGCTTCATTCTCCAGCTCCTCTCTATGCTTTGGGAAATAGGTCAGAGGATTGCACAGATTTCCATGGAAAATATAAAAGTGTCAGGCACATTTCACTTTTCATTGCAACATTAGATGGAATTGTGACTGTGTTCTGTAGTTGCCAAAGCCTGTTCATGTCCATGAACAGCTTCAGCAATCCATTGGGGCTGACAGTGCAGCTCTGACTCTTCTCATACAGGTAGAAAAAGGCTGAGGCACTTGGCCAAGGCACCATGGCCAGAGAACAGTCTGCAAATCTCCTTGTGCTTTTGTTGCTTGCCCATTGGTCCTTCACATCTGTGAGAAAAGAACAAGGGGCTCTGGAGGTAGCTCAGTTGGTTACTTGCTTGCCGTGTGAGTGTGAGGACATGAGTTCGGATCCTTAGCATCCGTGTTAAAAGCTTCTTGTGGTTGTGCACATATACAGACAGATCTAGAGTTGTAGGGGATGGGGTAGATGGCTCCCCAGGCTCACTGGACAGCCAGTCTATCCAATTGGTGGGTTTTGGATTTATTGAGAGACAGTGTCTCAAAAAATGAGGTCGCAGGTGATGGAGGATGACATTTGACATCAACCTGTGGCTTACACACATGTGCACATGTGCATGCACACACATAGCACATATACACACAAATATGAACAGTACACATGCATGCATCTTATTATGCCATTACCCAGTGCATTATTAATAGTTCTCCTGAGACACAGAACCAGTTCTATATGTATAACTACAGAGATAGAAATATACAGACAGATGAGCTATAGCTAAACATAGATGTAGGCCAGGTAGTAAGCTAAATATTTAGCAAGCTAGATGATAGATAGGTAGGTAGACAGACAGACAGACAGACAGACAGACAGACAGATAGATAGATAGATAGGCAGGCAGACAGACAGACAGACAGACAGACAGACAGACAGAAACCAGGGGATGCTCAGATGATTTTGGAGGCTAAGTTCTCCCACAATATGTTGTTTATAAACCAGAGATCCAGGAAAGCCAGAGTGTAATTCAGTGGATGTCTGTAGTCCTGAGAATCAGGAAGCCAATGGTGAGACTCCGAGGCTGGGGCCAGAACCTGTGAACTTTGGTGTGGGATGGCCTTGATGCGGGGCTTCACCTGAGGCTGAGGTCTCATGAACTGGACCCCTGATGTCTAAGAACAGATGATAAGAGTGCCAGCTCAAGAACAGGCAAAATAATCTCCCTTCTCTCCCTGTTGTTACTGGACTTGGGTACTCAGCATATACAATGATGTTCACTGCACTGGTGAAGGTGAACACCCTTAATTTAGTCTACTGATCTGAATGCTAACATTGTAGAACCACCTTCACAGACATATCCAGAAATATGTTTCCCCTGTTCTGTGAATATATCTCAATGCAGGAAAAGTGACACATAAAACCAACCATGGCACCCAGCTGGAAGTCTTTCCCTGCTTTACCCGTATTTTCAGGACAGTACCCAAGCTTCTCCAGAGTTTCAAGACCATCTGAGGTATGACCTCTGGAACCTTCTCTAAGATTATTTCAAACCATGCTCAATGTCTGTATCCCACCATCCACCTGAAAGCTATGTTCTGGTTATCCTAACCCACACAGTATCACACTCTCTCACTTTTCTGCCGTTACTCCAAAGCATCCTGTAGCTGTGCACTCTTCCATCTGGCTGGATAAAGCTCACAAATGAGTTCCGGGCCATGAACTCTCAAAAGATGAGAACTATGCACATCTTATCCACAAGCAGCACCGGTGTCCCTAAAAGATGTGCAGTAATTACGCATCGATGACGAAATAGATGCTTGGCTCATTTATACTTAGGTTCTCAGTTAATGTCTTCCGGCTTGCAAATCAGAAATCACTGGATTATTCCTTGTCCTGGCTGCTACCCATCTGCACCTTCAGTTTCGTCTGTGATCATCTCCACGTCCTGGAATGAGGCAGAGCCCTGGGGACCAGCTTCCCTGGGAATTCCTGCTATGTGTTTCTGGGAAACATCCAAAGAAGACAGGACAGGAAGGAAAAGAAAGGGTATAAACTCAAAGCTGCCCCCTATCTGTGTGCCCCTTGCATTGATGCTGTAAGTATGGCAGGAAGACTTCTCCACAGCTCAGTTTTCATTGTCTCCCAGAGATGTGTGTATCCATATCCTTCAATCCTCAAAGCGGAAATGGCTTCTACCTCTATTATGGTTAGTAGCTGAGGAGAGTTCTTCACCATCACTTGTTTGTTCTCTGAACCACCACCAACCTACCTATGAGTTGTATCTTCGTTCAGACCATCTGTGATGGATTCTATTTCCTGCTTGGGTTTTGGTACATGTAAAATTATGACTTCCAAGTTCTCTGGGATGGCTTCTGTCAACTTCAGATATTTGAAAGTCAATCTCAAGAGATCCCCAGATTGCTGCTTTATTATACATAGACGAGAGTTTCCAGAAATCTTGCTATAAGATTTCTACTCCCTGCTAAGTTTCAGCATTTCTGCTATGAGCAGCTGTCCTTAGAGCTCAGAAATCACACTCTTCCACACTGGTGTGGTATCTGTACACCTATATAATTCAGCATGGTGGATAATCTCTCCCTATTCTTTGAAATTGCTTCTTGGTGATTTCAAAATTTTCCTCATTTCATTTGACTTATCACTTGACTAGCCTAGTGGTTCATTGGTGGAGGTCACATCCACACCCCACACTTATATAATCCCAGTATGTAACTATGTTAGAATTAGACGTTGACATGCAAGTTGCAGATGTTGTGTGTCTTAGCATCAGTAGTTCTCTTTAAAGATGTATTTTATTATTTTAGGGTTGTTTTTAATTTTAGTGTGTGTGTGTGTGTGTGTGTGTGTGTGTGTGTGTGTGTGTGTGTGTTATGTACATTAGTGCAGATGCCTGAAGAGGTGAGAAGATGTCATCGGATCCCTGCAGCTGGAGTCTGTGTTCCACAGTGCATGAATGAAGGTCAGAAAAGGACAGGCTTACACCACAGGAACTACCATTGCCTACCCCTGGGAATGCCTAAGCTGATGCCAAATGAAATGCATGGGATCTCTCTTGGGAAGACAAGGCTGCTCACTATAAACCAATAGATCTGGCCATAAATGTCCTTTGGTTTGCTATCTTACAGAAAGTCTAGGCCTGGACTGCCCAGATTCCAAGGAAACATTATTATCCGTTCAATTTATATTTTTTTCCTTCTTGAAGAAAAAATGCTGAGAAAGGTGAACTTCCCCACTGTGAACTAGACTGGTCAGGAAATCCAGCGGGGCTAGTTATGTATGGGATGATTTCTGTACTTTCAGGTAACTATGGCAATACACAGCTCCCATGTGCCAAACCAATTCTTCAGGACCATGACTAATTAATTCACAAGAACAGAAGTTGCCTTGAAACACAACAACCTTGTCTTTTGGTCTTAGGGTTTATCATCTTCCCTTGCACACCAAAGTCATTCTGCTGTGACTTTTTGAATCCTTGGGCACATCAACACCGTCTGAGTATGCACTTTAAAACCTGTCACCATAATCAAGCTGTGCGTTTTATGGCCACACACTTCCTTCTTCATCGAAATCCATTATATTCCCACCATTTGTGGGACTAGTTAGTACAGACATGATTAGTTCATTTTCTCTTTTATTCAATTTGTCTTTTCCTGCCAGAGCAGAAAACAGTTCTAAGAGGTTTTGAAAGGTATAACTCACACTTTTACTTCCTTCTGTAAATATCTATTGAGTTTTATCTAGTGTGAGGTTAAAAAACAACAATATATGGACTCTGACTTAAAGATCCAGGGTGCAGAAGATGAGACACATGTTTTGCATTGACAAAATGAATTGCAAATTCAGTGAGATACACTTTTTATTGTTTTTTTTGTTTTTAAAGATGCGGGTTTCTTTGTATAGCCTTGGCATTCCTGGAACTTGCCACCCTGTAGACTCAGTTGGCCTTGAACTCAGAGATAGCCCCCACCCCTGCATCTCCAGCACTGGGATTACAAGCATACAGTGTCTTTTCCACATGGATTCCAGGAGGTTAAAGTTGCTTCCTCTTGACTGAATGTGTCATCTCCACAGCCCTTTACCTGACCTTTTACCATCAACCTCATATTACTTTTACTAATTTTAAGTTTGATTTTTATTCTTCCAGGGCAGGTTGGGCAATCAGATCAGTAGCTGTGTCAAAACCACCCCTGGAGAAAGAGATGTGGTTTCAGCAGTTAAGAGCATATAGCTGCACATAATTGGACCAGAGTTAGGTTCCCAGCTCCACTTGGGGCAGCTCACAACTACCTATAACTCCAGCTCCAGAGAGATTGGATACCTCTTGCCTCTGTGGGTATCTGCACTCACATGACAAAGCCATAATTAAAAATAAAAACATAAATCTTTATGAATAAAATACCTCCCTTGTTCCTAGTCCCTCATCGCCAAATTGCTCTCTGGCCCCTCCCCCACCCCATTTCTTCATCTTATGGTATTCATTGCTTTGTCATAATGTTGTTTTGTTGTCTCCCTTGGAAATGGGAGTAATAATGGACCAAGCTCCATGGGGGACCTATCTTATTCGCCTTCAGAATGCAGCACGGTGCCTGCTACACAGTAGATGTTCAACACGTAGTTGCTCAGTATAATGTACCACCCATAACGAAGACAGTTTCCAGTTTAGCTCCCACCCCATTGTGTTCATTTGTTCGGTGAAACACCAAGTGCCACACACTTGGTTAAGCATTAGGGGTGCAATGCAAGACTCGTGCGACTGTAGCCCTCGAGTGATTTGCATTTTAGGCAAGACATAGACAACTGAAATTAACCAAAGCCTTTTCCACTTATTTCCCTCCTTTATCACATATTTAAATGACTACTCCTTTTAACATTCGTTGCCTCGAGAGAAGATGCGATGTAAGAAAAGAGTGCCAGCACCATAACTAAGTGGGAAGATGGAAATGACATGCTTTCTAAAGCAGACCTGAGGGCACTGTCTAATCAAGACAGGCGTTCCTGTTTGTAGCTAGGAAATAGTTCACCTCACGGGCTGGGAGGAAAAACAGTCATTAGTGGGACTCAGAGAGGGACACCTGGACCTTATCCACCAGGCAAACTTTCAAGGTACCCCACTGATGTCTCTTAAAGGGCAGAGGAAAAGCTGTGTCTCACTGTTTTCTTGGGAACAGTGGCATGGTGTATCTGGGCACATGAAGATCCGGGCAACTTCTTCCATCCCATCCACAGTCCCTTCCAAGAATGGAAGCATTCCTGTCTGTTTGTTTCCAGATCTTTCTCATTTTGTGCCTTTCTTCTACACCATACCTGTCCACATGAACCTACCCCTCACACCTCTCAGAATTACCTTTCTAAAGCACACATTTGATTCTCTTGCCCCCTTGGTCCTCTTCATTATATCCCTGGCACCCTTTACTTAATGAAATCTTGATTTTTCTCTCCAATCTCTTTTTTCATCTACAAAACTCAAATATTCTGCTGTATCTGGAAAGTTCCTCCTGCCTCATTCCTTCATCTAATTCCTCGATGCTTATTGTATATATTCTTTGAAGTACAAGCACACCCATGTGCTGGTACAGAGCCCAGAGGAGAATATAAGGTGTCCTGTTCCATCACTTTCTGCCTTACTTCCTTGAGACAGGGTCTTTTGCTGAATCTGGACCTTTCGGTTTCAGCTAGACTGGCCGGCAAACCAGGGGAATCCTTGCTTAGCATGTAGGCACTCACACCTGGTTTTCTATTTCCAGGATTGTGGCTGCACTGAACTCAGACCATTGTTCTTGTGCAGTAAGCACCCTTCCTACCTAGCCAAATCTACAAGTCTCAGCTTCAGTGGGAGATGAATGTTTCAAAGATTAAGGGGGAGTGTGATCAAGGAAGCCAACACTTGACATCTGTCTCTGGTCTCTACATGCTCATGTACACACACACACACACACACACACACACACACACACACACAAATCCACCCCCCCCACCATGGGGTGAGAGCAGGAGGGAAGAGGACTACATTTAGTATTTATAAAATCGTTTTACTGATACAGTGATATTATATGTGAACAGCTATGGCTAAAACATCTTGGATAGAACATTCCTAAAGTTATGTTCCACAGACATATTCTGTTTAATTCTTTAAATTCCACAGGCATATTCTGTGCTTTTCATCATCTTGAAAATTATACACAAGACTGTGAAAGCTGTATTAATGTTTGTTCAGGTCTTTCTGCATAAGTATCATAAAAATGTCAAGTGTGTTGACCCTTCAAAAGTTACATTTTGCTTACCATAGAGAAATGTCCCATTTCTCCCTAGAAAAAGGCTAATATTTTCTGATTGTGCAAGCACTTTATGAATGTGCTATTTGACTCTCTATTTTGACAGCTGCCTTTCATTTGTTATTGGAGAACCTCTTCCAGCACGTTCCTTCTTACCCTTTTCTAGCCAAGGTAGTGGTGGTGGTGGGGGGGTCAGCAATTTCCATAATTATTCAAATTTAAGGGTTTCTTAAGGAAACAAATTCCTAACTTCTTACCCTATACAGAAAAACAAATCAGTAGTGTGTGTGTGTGTGTGTGTGTGTGTGTGTGTAGAACTATCAGGGCATTGACCGCTTTGCTTTGGGAAACTGTGCTACCCAGAATGCTCCTAACACCTTGGTTGGCCAGGCATCCAGTAGATACTTAGGTGATGCAAGCTGGGACTGTGGGAGCATGAGGAAGTATTGCTACTGTTCCACAGATGGAGAAGTAAAGGCTCTTGTACTGTATGCATAAGAGTGTGTTCTCTCTGCTAATTTAGAAGCGACTCCCCATCATCATTCTATGTAAAGTGGAAAACAATGAGAGCAGTGATATATTTGAAACACCGACTTATTCACTGCTGGACTCTCCTGTACAGAGCAAGTCAGTCTTGGATGCTAAAGAAATGCTACAACCTAATGATTAAAACACCACATTTTTGGATAGGGATGGACAGGCTCTTCTTTTGGGGACAACACGTTGACTGTACTCAGTCACAGTGGCTCACTTATAAAAGTCTCCACACTACAGACAGCAGCATTTTAGTGCAGGGACACTTGAAGAAAGGGTTTTAACGAATACACAAATGCTCAGTATGACACTTGTAGGAAGGAACTTCAAGTAGCCTAAGCTTTCATTAATAAGTTGTTGAACACACAGACAATGAGCATTCTTAGAGGTGGTAGCTTATGCAGATGTTTGAAATACAATGGAAATGCCTATAGTGCTATACAAAGATGGGCCACAATGTACTAACTCAAAGGTGAACTTTTGAGGTGGACATACTTGCCTTTGAGTGAAAATATTCATTGAAATATTGGTGATGGCAGCTTCCAGAAAGTGAGACAGGCTATTTACTCAACCCAATTTATTTCCACAGTACTTTCATTTTTCTGAAAGGAAAATAAATTATTTTTTAAAATTTATAAGCTAAAATATAACTATAATTCTGACTTTCAAAATAATTTTATTTTTAAACCAACCCAAGAGACGGTCAGCTGTTGCCCTACTTTGCCCTGGTACCCAGAGTGCTGGTCACATTGCTAGAGGCACATGAGCATTTTGAGGGAACAAATGAGTGAGGATGGCTAGGCCTTCCCTTGTCACACTAGGAAAATGAGGCTTGTTCCACAACTGATGGCCAATGCCACACTAAAACACGCACTGGGAGGGATGTAATCATATTTTGCTCCTATAGCCCAGAATGTGAGTGGGTGTATCAGTGAAGAAGCATTTCTGATGGGTGACCACGGCAATAGGGCTAATTTAAGTTGAAAACTATCAACTTCCCCATAGGAAATTCAGGGTTCTATCTGCATCAGAAAAGCATTCCTACTGAGCCCTCTTGAGATTCTCCAAGCATCCCGCTTATCTGCTGTGTCTCAGTGGGTGTTCACCTGACTCAGCTAATTCAGGGCCCAGGAGAAGCTCAGATGCACCAGAACCTGTTGGAATGCTTCTTTCTCCCGGGAATTCTTTTCTGTGAACCAGGAAGTCTCTCTGACTGAGTGCTGGAGCCTTGTAGAGCTGATTGAATGCAAGCAACTCTTCCGAATGGTTTACAGGAACCAAAGGCTTGCCTGGAGGTCCAGCGTCAACACATAGGCATGGTGGGATCTTTGGGCCACGACCACTTCTTTCTGAACCTAGGCTTCTACACAAAATGGGGATGGATCCCTATGCTTCTCCACTTATGGGTGGCTTTAAGAAGATATTTGGTGCTGAAATCCCAGTGCTTGGGATGCTGAGGCAGAGGGGTTTCACAGGGAGAAGCTACCTCAAAATAACCTTCCAAAAGAAGATAATAAGCTAATACATGTTCATAGTACACATGAACACATTGCTATGTGTGGTATAGAATGCTCAGTGAAGAGCACTGAGTTTTAGTCCTTTGATTATATATTTGACAGAAACAGGGAGGGATTGGTACATGCAGCAGAGAGGTGTGGAGTGCCACACACACACACATGAACACATGGATTAGAGACTGCATCTTTCAGGATCCCATCTTAGTTCCCCTTACAAACAAGGGAGGAAGCTCTCCAGTGGGCTTGGGGATCTCCTAAAAAGAATCCACCTTTCACAACATAGGTACTCTCTTATAAAAGAGTGTGTGTTCACCTCTTGGAGACTTGAGGAGACAGCTCCCTCTGGGGCTGATCTCAAAACTGTCCCCTCTGAAGCTTCCTAGTTAGTATCCAGACAGCGGGTGACAAGAGGGGTACATTTGCTCCAGCCACTTTGTCTTTCTCAGGGTTAATGACTCCTTGTCAGTCTGCATTTGACTGGCTTTATGTTTGTCCTCAAGACCTAAAGTAGGAATCCTAAGTGTGTTCAACTCAAATCCCCAGTCTTTCATGTACGTAGAGAGGTATAAGTGAGTATGATGCCCATGTGTATTCTCCATATCCATGCCATATACCAGGTGAAACTCAGTAGAAAACTTAGGAGCTAGGAACCGATGCTGACTTAGGTGCTAATCGACTGTAGGAACTCAGTGACTCATGTATAATGTGCCTTTCTTTACGTCAGGGTTCTCACTCTGTGTTCTCGGGAGAGCTAGGCTTGCCTAAGCAATGCTGGGCTGCTTCACTTGGCTCCAGGCCTTCGTTCTGTTACAAGCAGCCTGGCAGGATTTTAAGAGATACCTTTATTGCTATCAGCTCTCCTTAGATGCTCCTACTGGCAAGGGTACCCAAGCATGGCAAACCACTGGCATGATCTTTATTTTAGAAAACATGAGCCATGGGACAAAGCCTGCTGACAAGATACAGAACAGTTGGTGGGTATCCAAGGGTGATGAGGGGGTGGGCCCACAGAAGGAGAGAGTGGGGTTAAGAAGAGGCCATGATTGACTCGGAGGTGTCCTCTGGATTGCGTGGAATGCACAGCTGTGGACCCAGCTGCATCAACAAGGAAGGTGCTCTGCTGGACTACAACCTCTCTCTGTGAGGCCAGTCAGGAGCAGGGCAAAGGGGACTGACTGGACATGGAATCAGAAGATGAGGTGTGAGTCTTAGCCCTGGGCCAGGATGCTCTGTCTCTCTGAAGCACTGTTCGTCCAGCTGAAGTCATGAGTGGAAATGGCCAACAGATCAGCCCTATCCCCATGCTGTCTGGTTTAAATAAGATGAGGGTTGAAAGCATATTATACATGATAGAAGTCTCCTAACAATGCAAGTTAGATTGGGTCTTATGAGTTACAGATACAAACAAAAAACAAAGGTTGTATTCAGCAGCCAATGGGGTAGCCATATAGCACCCTTCCCAAACTTTCTCAGATCACTTTCCTAAACTGTGATTAGAGAGAGGGGATTATCAGAAAAGAAGTAGTTTCCTATGTTCATATAGCTTTCCAATACAAAATTTTGGTATAAAAACCATTGCATCTAATACCAAACAATGAACTACATACTAAGTTACATAGACCTAATTATATAGGAAAAATTAGACACAGACAAAATCTAATTATATATGACTTCAACAAATGCACCTAAATTATTTTCAAAGAACTAGTACAGTGGGCAGCTGGTCTTTAACATGCGCATAGAAATACCACAGTTCCAGGTTGACATCTCGCCTGGCAGAATGTGCTGGATTCCTGTTTCTAAAGCTGTGGCGTCTTGTGTATGGTTGTGCACCTGGACGGCAAAGCCGGAAGACTCTGAAGTGCCATTTCCATCAGCTTTTCTGGTCTGTCAGCTCTCTGGGACAGTCCTCTTCATTCTCCTCTGAGCAGGACAGGTTCAGGACACTCATCACAGGATGGATCCAGGATGTGGTCTGTGTTACATGACTTGAGAAGAATGAAGGGTGCTGATTAGAATGGGAAAGACTCTTTCTACCAGCCAAACAAGTACCAATCCTGGGAACACTGCTTCTACCCGGTTGCCAGCCCTCGGGACAGGAAGCAGTTAGAACCGGATCCAGTGGTGTTAGTAAGTCTTGGAGATGTTTTAGGGGTCTTCAGTAACCATGAATGCAGATGAATGTATCACCTTGAACTGCCTTTTCCTCTCCCGATGTTGTCTGTGAGCATGTCCTACGGCTGTCTAGCTGTGAGCATCATCTCTGAAGTCTGTTTCCTTTTCCAATGTAATGGTCTGGTACGCTGAAATAGCTTCTCTGTCTCAGTTCCATTTCCTTCCTAACTCACTCTCCACTCCAACCCAGAGACCTCCCTAAATGAAAAAGCATACACTGTCATTTACCTGGGAAACTCTCGGTTCTAACCGACTCTGGGTCATACACATTCTACATACGGTATGATTCTGGGCCACATTTCTCCTCCCTGGGGAGTTAGTACACACTAACTTCAAAGAAACAAATTCTCCTTAAGATTCCTCCCATCTGAACCCATTGTCGCCTCTCTAATTTTCCTATATTATAAATGCATGTCTATTGTCAGCCTGCTTGCAGCTTAGGAAGCTCCCTGACAGCAGGAACTAGGAACTGTTTTTTTTTTTTTTTTTTTTCCCCTCTCCATTTGTGGTGCCTGATGCATTCTCAGAACAAATGACTAGGGTCCTGAAGAGCACTGTGGGAAGAAGGAACAGAAGCAGAGGTGGGGAAGAGGCACGAGGGTACGGGACAGTTTAGGGAGTGGCAGAACACCATAAACCACACCCCCACCTGGTGAATGTGTATTTCAGGTTCCCAACTCAGCTTCCAGCTGTATGATTCTTCTATGTCCATTACCATTTGCCTAGCCTGTTGGAGTGAGGGTGGGGTTGGAAGGACATTTTATAAATGTATCTTTCTATAGGAATAGATTGCTAATAGTTTCACAATGGGGTAAAGAACTTCAAGTAGTTCAAGAGTAACTGTGGACAAGGCCCGGGTTATGTATCTTCAAAGTTTCCAGAGTTTGAGTGTACTTGGTGGAGGGGGACAGATAACACTTAAGATCAATGAAAAGCCTATATAGACACCTACTATTGTGGAAGCTTCCTAGAATACATCCAGATATAAAAGCTGATTAATGGTACATGCCAATCCCACATATAATAGACTATCAAATAAAAAGCTCAGTGTCACTTATGGCTTACTTACTTTTGAGTTATGGGGTTCCATAGATTCCCCAAGCCCCAAACATAACAGACTGTAGCCATTGCTCTTATTTTCCTTCCAGACAGTAAGATCCTATTGCTGAAGACACTATATATTTGAGTCATGGGACATGGAGGAATTTAAGCTGATATGGACCCGGAAGGTTCTTCCCTACTGGATAGCTTTCACAGTGCTGAACGCGTTCTATGCATGTTACCAGGGAGAAGTGTCATGAATAGTCTTACCCAGCCACGAACCCTGTGAACTTCAGTGACAGGTCTGGCAAGATACACCCATTGGTGACACCAATATTACAGGAGTAACCAATATTTTCTGAATGGATTCAAAGCTTGTTCCGTAAGATGGAACTCATGCCTGGTACTGTCTATGGGGCTAAAACCCCATGGCTGTCTGGGCCATAGGCTGTAGAGAAGAACCTTTACCTATTATTCTGCTAAATGGACATAGTAATAAAAACTGCCCCCTAAATTCTTTTTTTTATTAGTTTTTCCTATTTTTTTAAAATTATTTTTAGTTTTTTTGAGGCAGGGTTTCTCTGTAGACCAGGCTGGTCTCAAACTCACAGAGATCCGCCTGCCTCTGCCTCCCAAGTGCTGGGATTAAAGGTGTGCACCACCAACGCCTGTCATGCAACACCACTGCTTGGCTAAGTTCTTACCTTCATTCCATATAGATGAGCACATCTCTCAACCCTCATCATGTGACTAATACAGAAATCCACAACTGCTTAACATGCAGACAAGAAGAGACTGTGGGGTGTTCAGCTCTAACTGAGACATCATTTCCCCCAACCCCCCAAAGGTTCAGGGATCATTGAGAAAGAGACGCTAGAAAGAGTCACAGGCAGTGATTGTCTGCAGTGGAAAAGTACTTGCTGGACATGGCAGAGACGCTGCACATATGAACTCCCAGCAGCTGCGACAGCATGCATTGGATCTGTACAAGATCAAGCCAGCCGAAACCCCTGCCTAGACAGGAGCTTTTGGCACCCGACGGCTGTAGGAAAGGGCAGAGTCAGTTTTCATCAGGGATTTGGCCCCTGAGGGGCTACTCATCCTCTAGGGGATTGTCCTACATGTTCTACATGCATGCATGTATATACAGATAGTACTAAGTAGACTCAGTGAGCTTAAAAAAAGAAAAAGAGAGCATGTGAGGTTGTGAGGGAAAAGTCATGGGGGTGGTACAGGAGGAAAGGGAAAGAAGGGAATGGGGAATGGATTAGACCAAAGCACACTGTCCACATGTCTGAAATTATCAAACAATAAACAAGACATTAAAAAGGAACCGTTATTCAGGAACTCTCAGCAGTAATTCCTATGAACACTGTTTTAAAAATGTTTACAGGGATTTCTTATGAAGGTTAAACTTACTGGGGCATCAACTCAGCCTGGACTCAGCTCCTTTCAAGGACCCTTTGTGGCCTCAACTGGGAGGACTGTTAAAGAAATACTAAGGAGAGTAACCAAGAGGGCTGGGACGCCACGGCAAGGTGAGAGGGACAGGCACCATCCTGCACAGAGTTTGCGTTCAAAAGGAATGTGCTGGATAATATTGCTTTGTGGGTCTGACAGTCTCAGAATCCAGAGCATTTGATGCTTACCAGCACAGTTTCAATGTATTGGTGCCGCTCAGAGAGTGTCCTTTAAGTTATTTTAAACACTCATTCCCTTATAACGTTACCCGAATGGGGAGAGTAGGAGGCAATAAAACCCAAAACAAGTATCTACAGGATACATTCAGGTAAGTGCTTTGCTATTTAACTATTTAACAAGTGATAGTCTCATTCTTGAAATATTAACTATGTAACCATATAGACATTGGTAAATCAGGCAGTTAAAGGCTAGATGCCTAAGAAAAACTATAGATACTGACTCTCTACAATTGCTGTTAGAAAGTTCTGCCTAAAATCCGTTCTTGTTAATAACCTCCATCAAGACACCTTTTAAAAATTAAATCTATTCATTTACTTTACATCCCAACTGCAGTTTCCCCTTCCTCCACCTTCCCTCTGTGCTCCCCTCCCACACTCCCCTCTCCAATCCATGAATCCATTCTTCCTGTTTCTGTTCAGAAAGAGGCAGGCCTCCCATGGGTATCAACAAAGCATGGCATATCAAGTTGAGGTAGGACTAAGCTCCTCCCATTATATTAAGCCTTGGCAAGGCAACCCAGTATGAGGAATAGGTTCCCAGAAGCCTGCCAAAGCATCAGAGACAGGCCCTGTTACCACTGCTATGAGTCCCACAAGTAGACCAAGCTATACAACTGTCACACATATGTAGAGGGATAGGTTGTTCTCTTAGCTCTAGAGTCTGTGAGCTCCTATGAACCCAGGCTAGTTGTCTCTGTGGGTTCTCTTGGGATGGCCTTGACCCCCTGGCTTGTACAACCCTTCCTCCCCTTCTTCAACAGGATTCCCAGAGCTTGGCCCAGTGCTTGACTTCGAATCTCTGCATATGCTCCCATCAGTTACTGAATGAATTCGGTCTGATGACAATTAGAGAAGTCACCAATCTGATTATAGGAGATGGCTAGTTCGGGTTACCTATCCATTATTGCTTGGGTCATCCTTGTAGATGGAACAAGAAAAAAATCAACCTGAGTGGGTCACCGAGACCCAGAAAGACAAACATGGTATGTACTCACTCATAAGTGGATATTAGCTATACAGTAAAGGAGAACTATGCCTCAGCCCACAGCCTCAGAGAGTCTAGATAACAAGGAGGGTCCAAAGACAGACTCATGGATTTCCTTGGAAAGGGGAAATAGAAGAGATCTCCTGAGTAAACTGGGTTTGGGTGGGGATGGGAACATGAGGGATTGGGTTGGGGGAGGGATAGAGGGTGAGAGTAACGAAAGAGATGTCTTGATGGGGGCTTATTTTGGGGTCAGGTAGAAACCTGGTGCAAGGGAAACTCCCAAGAATTATCAAAACTTTTTATTGACAAAATGTGACCTCACTCAAAGGTCAGACTGTAACATTTGATTAACCTTATATTCATGGTATACTTTTCTGTAAAGATAAAAGCCTAAGATAATAGCTTGATTTTATTGGTAAAGAAACAAGCACACACAAACACACACACACACACACACACACACACACACACACACACACACACCACCACCACCACCACCACCAACAACAACAACACAACAAAAACCTTACCTGCATACACATCTCTGAATATTAAACGTGTAATTCCAGTAACTGTTTATTAGAAAAATAAAACCAAGGCAATAAGGAACAGTTTTTGGTGTCTCAGAAGCTATAATTGGATCTTTGTAAACAAAATAATACAAAATACTTAGAACCCATGAGACAGAACTTCTGAAGCCCAGGTGGTGTGTGTAAAGGGCCTGGCAAAGAGTAGACATTCAAAAAATGATCATAGCTAGTTTTATTGATAATTAGGGCTTTTTGATTAGTACAAGATCACCTTGGAATTCTGCCTGCAATGCTGGAGTGGAGCCAGTCTTGAGTCTGCCATTCAATTTTATGTCTTAGTGAGCACAGTGGCTAATGCTCTTTGACATAATCAGTATGATGAGATAATCTTAGATTTACTGGCTTGGAGAACATTCTAGTATTAGAAATATTCCCCCTCACCCCAACTTGTGTGTTTGGTAATTCAGCTAAGGATGGAGAATTAATCAGTCCAGCTGACTACTCTGTTTAATTAATAAAGACCTCATGGTTCAAAAAGGGAGATATTGCTGTATGAAATAAAAAATTTAGAGGGCTGGTAAATAATGAAGCTGACTATGAGATGCAAAAAGTTCTCATCTGAACACCCAGTATCCCTGGCAAATGTTTCTGCAGAGAGAAGGCATCTGACTTGATTTGGGGAGTCATCAACAGTGACTCAGGTGCATTTGAAAATCTGAAAGGCCATTTGTTTTTGATTGGTTGCCATATCTGTTGCTGGAAATCGATAGCTATCGAGTAGTAGGTTGCCAGTGTGGTGTGTTTTTAAAAATAATATTAGTAAATTGAAAGACATATTGTAGAGTTTATTTTAAAAAGCCCAAGAGAACATGCTTTATTTTATTGGCAAAGAAATGTTAAGTGAATTATTTAAATCTCATTATAATTACCCTCCTTCTGTTTCTTACCTCTTAGCTAGAGAATCAAAATGTGTTCTTTCAAAAAAAGCAATTTTATTTCTTTCAAAATAAAAATTAAGGAAGGCTCTAGCAAAAAGTGCCTTGAGCACAAAAAGTACAATAATCTATTCTTATCTATCGGTCATGGTGAAAGATGTCCCCTTGTTCATTCTCCATTGCAGACATGGTTCTGCATCACTGTGAGTTGACTTGCCCGGGTTATTTTATCATGCCTAAGACAAAGCTGTAGGATAATGTAAGGTAATAAATTCCCAAAGTAATTTTAGGGGGAAAATATATATATATATATATATATATATATATATTAGTAAAATATATTTATATATATGGTAAAAATAGGCAAAGACTTCTTAATATCATTTGTTTCGAGACCCAGTAATGTTGGAGTACTGGAGAGAAATAATTAAGTGGCTACAAAATGTAAGTATTAATGACACCAAAAGAGCTATACTTAAAAGAACATTTGTTTTAAAGGTAAGAAATTAGAATTTGATTTTTAGACTGTGTTTATGACAATTGTATGAAATATATAACAGATGTCAAATATTAAGATTCAATTAAAGCATCTTTATACCTTAGATATAAAATTGTTTACAAGAATCTAAAGATGTGTGTGTGTGTGTGTGTGTGTGTGTGTGTGTGTGTGTGTGTGTGTGTGTGATATTAGAAAAACTGTTGTCACTGAACTAGTAAAAGATAAATATTGAAAGAAAATTACTGGCAAAAATATTCGCTTTAATGAAGATTTAAGGGAATGAAAGAAAAAGGAAAACCCCAGGAGGTCCATTAGCTTTAAACGTTGGCTGTTTTTGATGATGCCACCTTTACAAGTACAACCAGGTGGGCTAACTGATAGGAGGAAATGACACTGAGCAGGCAGCATAGTTTATTCCTGGCCATAGGGCTGGCACACAACAGAGCCAGTGCCTAGATCCAACTAATGACTTCTGTGAATTTAACCATTCTGTTCAACCCCTCTGTATCCAGGCTGGTTTCCATAGCAATATGTGAAGAGACTCTGGGATACATTAAGTGACCTCCAGAAAGGGGCTCTTCAGCTTTGCAAAATGAAATTAATTAAAGGATTAATTCAATGATCATAGATTATATATGTAAAGCTATTATGTCTTTCAAAAATTCCCTCCTATTGCAATTCATGAAAAAATGTAATGTGAGCAACTGAGAAAATAAAGAGCCTGTGTGAAGCCTGAGCCAGAAGGTCTTCCCAAGCAGTAATACTTTGTTGTCATGTGTCCTATCTGTGTCCACTAGTCTGCTGGCTTCCACAGGGCAGGGCTGTTTCTGTCTTTCCCATCTCTTCCTAGCTGTATCCATGCACCATGGGTGGCATCAGTGCATGCTTGAGGCATGCATCACTGTAGTCACACTACTGGGGACAAATACACAATGGTGGACTAGCTTACTTACAATTGAAGATCAGGTAATTCTCAAATGTGATCATGATGTGGATTTCCCCTAAGTGGCTTAGGTGTGTTTATAGAAATTGAGCATTATCAGGGAAATTAGAATTATCCAAATAAAACCAACATCACCAAATAATTAGCATTGCTATTTCCCTTTACCAATAGTCTTATTTCAATTGACTTGCAAGATCTATTCACTAATTTTGGGGCAAACAATAAAACTGTAGGGATAATTTAAACAATTTGGGCTAGAGTTTATTTTCTAAAAGGCATTAGAATCCCAGACTTTAAGGTTTAATTGTTCATTGTAAATGAATACAATCCTTAGTTTAAAAAAAAAATCTTGTTTTAACCACTGGAGTACAAAATGTTACAACGTTACCAGAGATAACAGTGATGATGAATTGTCTGCCTAAACCTTCTACCACCACACTGGGATTTCTCAGCCTCTGAAATGAGCAAGTAAACCCCATCCATATTTCCAGACCCGAGAGGCCCCCACTGCCAGCCTGAGATTTTCTGAGATAAATGCTGATACACATTAACAAAGTGCAGCTGTGAGCCAAGGAGATGTAGACTTTAAGTCAGCGTGGTGGTGCATCCCTGCCTTCCCAGCACTGGGATTTTGAGACGAGAGGATTGTGAGTTCAAGGCCTGCGGAGGCTACCCAGAAACCTCATCTCACAAAGCAAAACCCCAAACAGATGTCTTCCTGTATGAGGCAGCTGGATGTGACTTTCTGTCCGGTAAGCATTTTCTGGTCTGCAATGTTCTTTGATACTTTTTCCCTATTTACTTTTTATAAAAATCTTATAAACATTACTTTTCTCTGTAATTTCCACAGTTGACACAGTTGAGGCTTACAGGGTTGAAGTGCTCTGCCCAAAGTTACACAGAAGCAGGCCTGGGATTGAGATGTGGGCACCAATCATTCTTTCCTATTGGCCACATCTGTAGACAACTCCAGCTTGCATATTAACAGGGATGCCTGTGCATCTCTGGGAAATTACGTATACCCTGAATTTCAGTTTTTAAACCTCTGTGACATATAACACCTTCCTCAATAGTTTAAGAGATAACGTGTTAGTCCCCTAGATCTAGGCCTGACACATTTCTACATATAGTTAGACAGCCCCTTCTCACCCCTCTCTCACACCCCTGTATGAATTTTCTATTGCAATAATTTATCACCAAAAATCTGATAACTTAAAATGACTTAAATTTACTGATCAGAAGTCTGACTTGGGTCCTACTGCGGTGCACTAAAGACATCAGCAAATGGCTACAATCCCTTCTGGGGCTCAAGGGGAGAATTGTTCCCTTGTTTTTCCAACTTGTGAAGGCCTGACACGTCTTAGGGTCATGGTACCCATCTTCAAAGCCAGTGGCATTTCTTCTTCTCTCATCACATTGGTAATAACTCCTCTATTGGTAAGGACTCACGAGGTCAGACTGGATTGAGTAGGACAAGCCCGGCTTAGGGTCAGCTCATCAGTAACCTACATTCCCTTTTACTAAGTAACCCAACACTGTCACAGGTTCTGGGGCTTTTCCATACCCAGTGTCTCCTCCCTTTCTTTTTCTGCAGAATAGTACCTAAAGGAAAAGACACCATCTAGGAGAACTTTTTGTAACTTGTGTAAAGCTAGGCAAATATTTGCAAGAGTAGATCTGAAGGAAACTAAGTTAAGACAGGTAGGTCTTTGCACAAGCCTATAATCCCAGGTACTTAGAAGGCTAAGGGCAGAGCAGAAGTTCAAGGCCAGCGTGGGCAACACAGTGAGATCGTGTGTCAAACTGACAGGTAAGAGGAACTGGGGATGTAATTCAGTGCTTGCTTCTTGCCATGGAATCTGGGTTCAAGCCTCCGGTGAGGGAAAGGAGTAAATTAAGGGAAAAGTGACCTAGGGACAATGCTATGGCTTACAAAAATTCATTGAAAGCCCTGCTTTTGGAGACTGTATGCAGGATGAGGTAATAAGCATTAGATGAGGTCACAGGGTGTGACTACTGACCTCAAGAGATCTCTGCTCTGGACCCTTGTGATAAGAGAAAGAGATAATAGAGAGCTCTCTCTCTCTCTCTCTCTCTCTCTCTCTCTCAGACAGACAGACAGACAGACAGACAGACAGACAGACACACACACACACACACACACACACACACACACACACACACACACACACACACACAGAGCGCTATGCCATGAAAGGATGGGGTGAGAAGGGCAGCAACTGCCTCACCAGGAAGCAGCCCTGCTGATACTGGACTTTGGCATTCAGAGATGGGAGAACCACTTGTGCTGTGTTTAAGCTCCTTGTCTCTGGTGTGTCCTTATAGCAGCACCAGCAGACTAATTCAGCAACCAAACCTAGTGGAGAAAGTTTTGATGAAAAAATTCAGTATTTGTTAAAAAAAGAAATCTAAAAAAGAGGGCCATGGAGGCAGAGACAGTTCTAAGTCGGACTAAAAGAACAACCCCAGAAAGGTGACGAGTCCAGAGTTGTCACGTGCTCTCAAGGAATGTGACACTGGAAAACATGCTTCAGGAGAAGCTATACCTGTCATCGCCTAAGTGAGGGCAGAACTCGATGATGCTGGGTGTGTAGGTCTAGATGTTTTATTCATTTCAGGGGCTTTGCCATCCTGAATAACCCAAGCCAGCTGGCTGGCCTTTCACTTAAATGACAATTTCTTCTCCAGCGCTTCATATTCCTACACCTCTTTGTAGGTATTTATAGAAAATCCCGGGCAAGCTGTCTTGGGCTTGCGATCAATGCAGCCTTTCTGCTCCCCTCCCGGGGCTGCTGACTGGCCAGAGAGCAGTAGAAATGTAGGTTTTGGCTACCGTTTTCTATTTGCAGCTGCACAAATGTTGTCATTGAACACTCTTTCTCTGGCATGTAGCAGCAGAGTGGGGAAGGCCTGGAAAGCTGACGTCTGTCTGCTTAGCCCTGCTTTGCCAGGGTCTTCATACCTCCGGGTGCATCCAACTCTCAAACACTTGTTGTTTTTAGGTAGGAATCGGGATGACAGAGGGACTGAAATAACCTACCAGGTCACTCTCAAACATGGTGGTATCTATGTTAAAATCCAGGCCTATCAGATACCCTCTTTACCCCTTCAATGGCTTCTCCAACTTGTCAACAATATCCATTCACTTGAGCTTTAGTTGCCAAGCACGCCCTAATCTGTGTCAGGTAACGAATTGCTCCTAACCACTTATCACATAGGTAGCTGGGCCCTGCCATTCAGCTTTGGGTTGAGATGTACTGCCAGACAGCTCAGCATAGGTGGAGGAACCCCCTATCAGGTGCAGTCTCATTTCAGGCCTTACCACTTACTCATCGGAAGAAGTGGTTTGGGAGAGCCATTTGGGAAGGCCAACATTTCCCACTTTAGGTCTCTGTGCACTCTCTACGGTAGTCTTGATTCTTACATACGCAGAAGTCCTCAAGGAGCCTCAACATATTCTCATAAGCCCTGAAGTCAGTGGCATAAAATCTGTCCTGACTTCTCATCAGATGAGCCACAGGATATAATAATCTGTCAGTGGCTACTACGTAAGCCACTGAAAAGGAATCAAAACAGCTCAATTCACGAGGCTTTGGGGTGGGGGAGAGTTCTTGACAATGTCCACTGAAGAGAAGCCGAAATAATCTGCCAAGAATTTACAAAGCAAAAATGAGTAGCTTTTTATTTCCAAACAGAAACCACACTTCCTCTCTTTCCTTCCCTCCATAACCTCCTTAATTTCTACTGGTATTACTAGTACTTAGGATAACAACTATTTGCAAAAGAAAGTTAGAATCTATTATTGAGAATGTTAAATTGTGCATTTTGAGTTTTCTATTCTTTTAAATTCCATAAACAAAGGCCGGTGAGATAGCTCAGTGTGTAAAGGTGTAGGCTGCCAGAAGTATAATTTGCTATTAAGAGCAAGGATCTGATATTAAGATTCCTATATTATTTATTTACATTCCTAGGTCATTGCCTTCTACACTGCACCAGGTTGATCCTTGTGACGGATAGCTTGTAGCAGATGTGATGGCAAAACATTTGCTCTCAGACTGGCTACAGAAGACACTCGGCAGCGTTTGTCTGAGTGCCTCTCATGTCTTGCTCTGGGGAAAGACTGTTGTTATGTTGAGAGTAACCCTTTATCCCTAATGCCTGAGACATGATGGGGAACTGGAGCATCCTCCAATAGTTTGGCACAAGTGTTCTAGGGAGTCCACTAAGCTATGCTTCGTTTCCCAGTCTTTTAAACAGACAGTTTGACAGCTCCATGGGAGATCGAGAGAGAGAGAGAGAGAGAGAGAGAGAGAGAGAGAGAGAGAGAGAGAGCACAGGGGAGGGAGAGGGAGATGAGGGCAAGATTGCCAGAGTAATCTAGTGATGCCATTCTTAACACCCCGGGACTCTAAAACTGATTGAGAAAATAAATATGCTTTGTTTTAACCCTCAAATTTTGGAAAAGGGTTATAATGCAGAAATAGAGAGTTAATGATTGACAAAAGTAAATCCAAATCTTCCAATATGAAGATATAAGCAAGTATAATGAAATCAATTAGTAGCTACATCCAATTTACAGCAAATTCAGTTTTACCAACAGAACTCAATAATTTTGTCATATTACACAATCCATATCAAACGTGTGTGTAGTTCTAACGTAGAATCATACTGAACAATTCCAATAAACTTGTCATAGTACACAACTTCAAGAGAATGAGAAGGGGCTGTGTAGAAGGGCTGGGAGATGGTTCAGTGGATAAGGTTCAGATAAACGTGCCCTCCAACAAGCCTGACAGCCTGAGTTCAGCCCCTGGGACCCACCGTACAGAGCCAGATATAGTGGCTCACACCTGTAATCCCAGTACTCCTAGGGTGAGATGGGAGGAAGAGACAAGAGAACCCTCAGGAAGTTTGCTAAACACAGCTGCACAAACAAGAGGTCTTGCCTCAAGAAAGCTAACTAACTCTGTTGCGGGATATTTGATCACACTGTGTGAAGATGTACCGCTGTTTTACCCCCGCCTGTCTAAGGCACCTTCTGAATGGTTTAATAAAGAGCTGAATGGCCAATAGTTAGGCAGGAGAGGATAGTCGGGACTTCCAGGGGAAGAATCTGAGGGGGGCTGATTTGCCAGCAACCAGCAAGATGCACAGAAGTCAGATGTAAAGAATTGAGGAAAGGTAATGAGCCACATGGCGAATGCAGATGAATATAAATGGGCTAATCTAAGCTTTAAGAGCTAGTTGGGAATGAGCCTAAGCTAAGGCCAAGCTTTCATAATTAATAAAAAGTAGAGACTTTTGCCATTTGGGAGCTGCCAGTCCAAACAAAGACCTGTTACACTACTCCTGGAAAAGTTGTCCTCTAATCTCCATACATGCATGTATGTGCTCACCCTATCCATGGTAAAACAAAATGAAAACAATAAAGAAAAAGTAAGTTAGGTGAAAAAATGACTGTCCATCCAGATAATTTCATTATAGCGTGCTTAAAGTGTTGGTCATTTTATCATTAAGATTAAGGATGCTACAACTTTCTTATAGGAATAAAAAAAACTTTCCCAGAATGCAGTGCTATATTTTATACAAATCGATGTGTGTAGATTTACATATTTATTTATGGGAAGTGAGTATGCCTACATGTATATATGCATACACACAGAAGCACATGTCTGTTAGTTCTATGAAACACAGGCTCTGGTGATGACAACACCAATTATTCGGGTTTACACAGGTCGACAAGAAGCTCTCTTCCCTTTGTTAGAACTTAAGTAGATGACACAGTATTAACAGAAGTGCGATGGTCATGTGGACGGACAGAAATATTCTACAAGGACTATAAGTGCCTGGGCATTCTCTAGGCAGCACTGACAGTCATTCTCTTGCCCGAGGCTTGGCTTCCATCAGATGTAACAGTTCCATTTCTGGGATGACAGTGACAGGTGCCAGTTTCTGTCAGGAGATCTATGTATGCAGACCATCATCTCCCCCAGAGTCTTGGTGGGGTAATTTTAGTCATCCTTTTTAAGTGAAGTTATTTATTGCCTGAAAAGTATCATCTACCTATAAGTGAACCATCCATCCCTCAAAAGATTAACAGGCTGCCCAGGCCTAAAAGTTTGGCTGGGGTGGAATAAAAATTAAAACACCAAAAAAACCATCATATTCCTGAAAATGATATCAGTATGATTGTACTTGCTCTGCTCATCTCTGAACAGCCTTGACTGTGGCTAAAAACCATGCAGACACCCCATCAAAATGTCAGAGAGTGGCATAAACAGGTTAACCTTTATTCGAGGTTAACACATATGTTAAGCAGCTATTCTGTGGAGAGAGCATTGTTAGAATCTAGGTTTCTCTGGATCCAAAGACCATTCTCTCTCTCCTGACATCAGAAGGCCTTCTTTTGCAATCAGAGCCAGCTGCACTGGAATGATGCACTTGACTCACAGAGGACCCCTGCAGACCCATATTTAAAGTTTATTGATGAGCAATTCCAGTAAGTCTGCACATGGCCTTACAATCCCCTTCAAACAAACAACTCGTGGGGGAGAGGATGGCTTCTGCAGAGAAACTAAAGAAAAACTCGGTGAAGACAAAAAGACACATGAGTGATGGGTGGGCACATCCAGGTCAATGAGAGATGCGCTGAGCCTCTGTTCTAGTGAGGAGCCTAATGATCCCCACAAAATCCACTGTATCTGTTTAGTGACGGGTGTTCAGAATGACTTTGTACAATGGGCTCCCTACAAGAAGACAGGGATATAACGGTTAGACTAAATCCATCTTGTTGGCTTTTACACTCTCAGAAAGAGAGACCTAAGTCATAGCAAGCATTCCACTCTTCTAGGAGGCTGGGTCTGGGACAGTGTTAGATTTTCTTATTTTTACTTTTTGACCTTCCAATCTACAGAAGATCACGACTTGTTCTTAGAAACAAGTTCTGCTATTTTAAAATGGACGAAGCATAACATTCTACCTAAGTCAACATCTGCTTAAAATGTCCTTCTTGTCGCCTCTCACCAGATGACCTTAAAACAAGGAAGGCAATGTGATGCAGTCCAATGATGTGACAATGATACCCATCCATGCTCTTTGGAAAAGAAATCTGTCTTCTCTCTTTTTTGCTTTCCTCCTACATCGTGATTAAGGTCAATGAAAAGAGCTGATGAGTTTCCAAAACACACTTTGGGCTGTTTTCTGAGTGCAGCAAAGGAGGGTGGGTAAATGTCCACTCTTTTTACTCCTTCCATAGGAACTAAGCTAGATTTTGGAGTGGCCAGAACTTGCTGGCTTTCCTTTTTGGTCCTCTCCTTATATGCTCTACTCCTTTTTGTAGTGAAAGTCCAGCTTAAAAAACTGTTCCATTTTCCAAGGGCCAGTGGCTCATCCAGTTGGGGACCAGGCAGTGAGACAAACTGATTCACTGGCTGGCCATATCTGGGTCTGTTTTAGCCTGTGTTATGGGAACTCTGCCCTTACTACCCTTTTTTCACAGAGCATTAGTGACATCCTGTCACTCAACTCTGGGTAGGACACACTGACAGACAGCTCAGTTTAGGTGAAAGAACTCTCTACAGGGTGCAGACTTGGACATTTTCAAAGGCCTTTGAATGCAGAATCCCAGTTTTTCTCCTTTGGATCACGACTTTCCTTGTGGGATCTTTTAGGAGGCACAGCTGAGGGAGGGATGAAGCTTGTCATCAGCATGGCACCATGATGACATGATGTCATAAACATGACACCCTGTGGTATTTACCTTTCACATTATTAAGAGGATTAAATAATACAACCTATGGACAATTACATTTAGTGTCCTCCTGGTCACTGAGCATCAGCTGACATCTGATGCAAATTACAATATGGTGTTTCCTTTTTCTACCATCAATACAGCACGGGGTAGAGATTCCCCTAGAAAGCAGACATGATCAATGCAGTGTATCAGACAGTAGGGAAATGTCTCCAGAAGGGAAATGATTCTGGAAGTGAGCAGTGGGCTGCTGAGTGTGATGTACACACAGGATTCCAAGACTTCTCTCTACTTCATGCTATAAACCACATTTCTGCTTTATCACCCACCAAAAAGAACAAGAAAAAAACAAGTCATGAAAACACTGTCAGGTTTATCTACAATTCTTCCTTACATTCTTACAAATATGAAAATTTGAAGTTACGATCTTTTTAGATGACAGTTTGCAGGCTTTGTGCTTTTTCAACATGATAGTCATTCCATAATGAAAAATAATGCTATGTAGTTATTAGTCATTTCCTGGATTCAGGGTGCATGGTCAGTAGTTAACATAGCAACTCTACCATGGCAACATACTCTCCTTGTCTGAAGAGAAACTGAAGTTAAGAGAGATACATGGCTGGGAGGTGATGGCACAAATCTTTAATCCCAGCACTTAGGAGGCAGAGGCAGGCAGATCTCTGTGAGCTGGAGGTCAGTCTGGTCGATCTACAGAGATAGTTTCAGGATAGCCAGAGCTACACACAGAGAAACTGTGTCTCAAAAATTGAGGGAGACTGGTGGGGGAGATAGCCTATGTAGAGACACAAGGTTTGGGGAAGTAAAATCTGCATATTGCTTGGAAAGTATGTGCGTATTTGAAAGGTCAGCAAGGGCATTTCTCTTGTAGTACTTGCCAAAAGGATGTACAGGGGGTTTTCTAGAAATCTCAGCCAGGAGGTGGTTTCCCCTGGCAACTCCCATAACACTGGTTCTGACATCAAAGGGTTTATTCAGAACATGGTAGAAACGTGACAGCCTACTGTATTCAGTGAAAAACATCCAGTCTTGTATAAGAGAGTCTTTTCCTGCTCAGGCATTCAAGGGCTCTGTGAGTGACAGTCTAGTGCAATTGAAAGGTCTTGCCTAGGAGATGTTGTTTCTGATTCTGGTTTGGTAACAGCAGCTGTGGATTTCCTGACAACTCAAGCCTCTGATTTCCTTCATCTACAGATTAAGGAGAATGCTAGGGTGGCACACATACCCAAAAGGTTACTGTTAGCACACTGGATCTAGGCTGTTCAGATACTGTCCTATTTATATCTTAGGTTATTTAGTGTCTGCCATTTCCTATGACCATACAAACTGCATGATATCAGGTATGCAGTCTATATATTTCATGACTAACGTCCAAGAATATTGCTGTCAAACAGAAATGACCAAACATTGTTTTCAGAATGAATGATCTGTGTGTACTGTACAGCATTTAAAGGTAGTGACTGCTGGCTGTTAGCATTGGTTTAGGGCAAGATAAATGGCTTTTTAATTAGATATTGGCTTTTCAAGAATAGTAATGGTATCATTGTGCACGTGAATTCAGACAGGCAACACTCAAGTTCAAAGCACGATTCTGTTCCAGTTTTTGGTTCTTTCCCTAGAAATTGTTGCCAGGGTTTTACCCCCTCCAGTGACATCTGATATCAGCATTTAAATCACATGAAATGAAGATGGTGAGGCTTCATTTCTTGTTTCTAATTTTTGTAACCTCCATGAGGGTTTCTTGGTTTTGCTGATTATTCTGCAACTTCCAGGTTCTCTCCAGATGTGAGCAAAATTGCTTACTTGGTTGAGGGGCGTGGACTTACTTGATGAAGTACTTGATTCCGTCTGCTGTGTAAGCTTCCTCCCACCCGTAAGGTAAGCCTGGAGTGAAAGGAAACCAAAAATACACCTAATAAGATGAGGAAGAGAACTTTATTTTCTGGACACAAACCTCCCCCATGTTGACAATTATCCGAGTGCATTTCTTGCACAAAATTATTTTCTTGAAAGGCAGAATTAAGACAATTCAGATAAGCGCTGCTTCTCAGCATCTTTACAACGAAATAAATAAAGGCTCAAACAGTTAACAATCTGCTTTAGTTGCAATAACCGGATTATGACTTATCATTTACATGTGGTGAACGTTTTTGTCAGCAGGATTCATCCAGAAATTTGTGTTTGCAGCGGACGGCTTTTGCCTGGAGTCAGGAGGATGGACAAGATGGCCTGTGCTTGTCTATTCTGGCTCAAAGTTTCTTTAATTGGCTCCCTTTGCATGCTTTCACTCAGCTCCACAGGGAGTCGGGCATGAGTGCCAGATCAGCAGGGGTTGGAAAGTAGCTTTTGGACAAGACAAGATTCCTTATTAAGTTGGAAAGTTTAGCAAAGTGATTTACAATGGATGGTGGCATTTTACTTTGTTAATTAAGAATTTTGTGCACTAAACACAAAAGGCCAAACAATTTGCTAAACTTAGCTTCCATTTCTGTAATGGGATAGAGAATAGTTAACTAAAAAGAGATATGGAATGAAGTAAGCAGGCAACATAGGGGCATCTCCTATGTAGGAGTTCTGCTCTCTCTCTCTCCGTATTTATTATCCATTTATTGAGGTTTCAACCCACAGCTTATGCATATACTTGTAAGCGCTCTACTATTGAGTTATCACTTCTTCTTTTTAAAGACAAGGTTGGACTAGACTGGCCTTAAACATGAGATTCTTCTACCACACTCTCCTAACTAGTTGAAATCATAGGTCTGTATCAGAGGGCTGGGCTGCCATATTTTCTTACACCCAGATTGTGGGTGGCATCTCTTTAGACTGCAATGGTTCCTACCCATTCTGTTCTATCACTCGACTGTATCTTATATGTTGCTAAGAAATTTTCAATAAGTTCTATGACGCTGGGTTATCACAGCTCTTTTGATATGTGCAAGATACATTAACACACTGAAAAAAAGGTTGCATTGCTCAGATAGCCTAGTGTTGTGGAATGTACTAAGTTAACAATAAATACTTGACTTTTATTCCTCAAAATATCAGCAAAGGGGAGAGTAAACATGTCAGGAAAACTTAATATGGATGAAATAAGACTTGCCCTCATTACCATTTAATTCTTAGAGAATATACTTCTTTGAGAAGAAGCTATTATTCTTTGTGTGTGTGTGTGTGTGTGTGTGTGTGTGTGTGTGTGTGTGTGTGTGTGTGTGTTTAAGAAAATCAACAAAAGATTTTATTTTGATTCCATTCTATAGGCAAATTTTATAGTTATCTCTCCCACACATCAACAGGCTATCTTGGGGTCTCTACCCTCTCTTCATAAATGTATGTTCCTACTTTTAGTAATAGTCAGAGCTTCTGAGAACTCATTATAGGCAAAGCTCTGGAAGTGACATCCTGTGACACAGGAAGTGACACCCTGTGCATGAGTTCTTTCATGTCCACTGCTCATCCATGATACAATATTGCTGCCCTACAAGACTGAGTTGATTTATTTTCTGCCTTTACAATTTCTGCATATTTTTTAATAACAGCTAATTTCATCTGACAGTGATGAGCCCTTTACCTACAGGAAAGCATGATGACTGTAAGGACCTTGCCTACATGACAGAAACACTCTGATTAGCTTTTGGGTAAAATAGCAAAGTCTGGGAAAGTGGAGAGCTGTTGTAATGTGACTAAGGTTTTCGTTTGCTAGGTGAATTGTTCGATTGGCACAATTCCATGTGTTCTCCCAATTCTTCAAGTCACAGGCATTTTTTAATGAAGTAGAAGAAAGAGGTACACTTTAATGATAGTCCTTTTTATTAAAGAGTCTTAGACTTTATCATTGTGTGTGTGTGCAAGATGCATGTGTGGGGGGGCTTGCACACACAGCACATGTTGGGGGTCAGAGGCCATTTTGTGGAATTATCTCCTTCCACCTTTATGTGGGTTCTCGAGGCTGAACTCAGGCTTTTAAACTTGCATGGGAAACTCTTATCCTACATTCTCAGCCCCAACATGGTATCTTTTGAGATCAATTTAAAACTGAGTTGGCCGAGAATTCATTTTCTCAGCCCTAAAGAAGACATTTATACCACCCCATCAAGACTCAAGGAATATTGGAGAAGGGGGGTAGAAACAATGTAAGAGCTGGAAGGTAGGGAGAGAAACAACAGAGAGTCTTTTTCTGGGAAAGACATAATTAGTACAACAAGAAACTCATGGCAGCTGTGGATACTTACACTGGGTCTGCATGAAAAGGTCCATCCACAGTCAGATGGAGGAGGGGCTGGGGAATCCTACCCTTCATTGTTGAGCTATTTGCTAAAGGTGGTCAGTGGGGGAGGACATTGCCTTCTGTTGTATACCCACTGATGACTCCATCTGCTTCTAGTGGATAATTTGAATTCAGTGATAATAAGATGACCCTAGTTAAACAAAGGTCATGATTATAAGAAAGGGACTCTAGGGAATGGGGAGGGGTACTGATAATTTAAGAGGAAAACAGTGAGATAGTGTGGGGAGAGAGAAACCAGAATTCAGTATATACATGTATGGAATTGTCACATAACAGAACCAATAAAAGTAAAACTGATAAATTCTCTGCCCCGAAAAAAAAGTAAGAGCTTATGTTTCAGAAGATCAAAGTTTCTTATTTTTTTTATAGACTTAACATTAGCTGGAAACAGAAGTGGAGACTAAGCTGACAGTGATTAATCTCCCTGTGATATCTCAGTAATAGAGACACAATCACTGTCTAATTTAAAGACAGACATGCAAATAGCCTACTTCATATAAAAGAGCTCTTTTGGTATTCACAAGCATATATGATTATGATATACTTGGTTTTCCAATGGTAATGATTTTATTTCTTCACAATGATGATTTGGAAGTAATTATAACAGAATATAAATACTTTGAAATAATCATTATTGCTACAAATGAGGAAATAGTTGTATAGTTTCAAAATCTTTACATATTTGTAAATATAGAATGCTTCTAATTTTTCCTTTTCATATTTTTTTAAAAAAAAACATTATTGACAACTCAAAGCACCTGCAATTGTTTCTGATTGAAAGTGTTTGTCTCTGAGTTCTCACATAACATTCTTTCCCCAGAGATCATCTGTTTCTAATCAAAAACTTCATGGTGATGACTCCAAATCTGCCTGAGTATCTTGCCAGAGTGAAAGTCTGGAACATATTGAACTTAAAATCCTGGCTGTCACCTAAGACTCAACATATCCAAATTCAAACTCATCATGTTTCCACACAAGATAATTTCTTTTCTGTTTCCCCAGTCTATTCATCACCACACACTCTCTTTGTTATGTCTGCCCCAAGTACCAATTTATCAAACATTTATTCATTATCATGTATTCAGACTTTTGCTCTGGTGTTCAATATATAATGATGAAAAACACAATGGACCTTGATCTCAGAGAGCTTTAAGATAAGGACGGGGATATAGTTCAGTCAGTAGAGTGTTTGCCTAGCACCCACAAACCCTGGCTCTGATCACCATCACTGCACAAATGGGGACTGGGTGTGGTGGTGCACACCTGTAAATCCCAACACTGGGGAGAAAGACACAAGAGAAACAGGAGTTCAAAGTCATGCATGGCAGCAAAGCGAGTTTGAAGAGCCAGCCTGTATGAGACCATGTCTCAAATATAAACAAAAATCCTCTCAAAACAGAAAAGTCACAAAACCCAAACACCCCCTCCCCAGTCAAAAACAAGCACATTAACAAATATAAGTTCAAGTAGCATGAAAAGCACAGGGTAGTGTGAGAGAGTAGCTCAGCATACACAGACCATGCTCAGGCATAGAGGAAGAACTGCAAGCCAGTGAGAAAAGGTCAGCAGGGGTCTCCAAGAGGCTGCAGCTGCAAGCTCAGACCTTGGGAAGAACACTCACTCTAGGAAGCTGGAAGCTGGCCATGAGGCCTTGAGGTGACAGGCTGGCACTCTGAGAACTGAGGGAACCGCTTCCCTCCACACAAGTAAAAAAGATGCTGCTGGAAACATTATTCCACAGATTTGCAGGCTGCAGAGGGATTGGTACCCTTCCTTCCTTTCTCCTCCCGTCTCCCCCCCTTTCCTTTCGAGACAGGGTTTCATAGCCTCAGCTATGCAGAGAAGATGACCTTGTACTGGCAGTTTCCTAACAAGAGATCTGCTTCCATTGAGGATGAAGAAGCTGCAAGGATAAGCTGCTTCATTATACTTGGGAAAAGGACACACAATCAAAAAAAAAAAAAGAAAAGAAAAGAAAAAGAAAAAGAAAAGAAATACACAGAGCCCAAGTGTTTTGTTTTGTTTTGTTTTTATCTGACTGAATTCAAGGAAAGCAAGCCCTGTGAGGAGAGAAGGTGCACACACTCTTTCTTGGCAGAGCACAGAAGAAGAAGTACTGCCAGAAACACAGCCAAGAAAGCAACGGACACTAACCCATTTTAAAGTGTGATGTGATGATCATGGACCATTGCAAGTTAGCATTTCTGGGAGCCCTAAATGCAAGCACAACTGTTTCTTCCTGAAATAGCTCTTGACCCCAAGACTTGACAGGGATGCTGTACCCATGGCATCTCAAAAACAAGACCTGCACAATGATAACACCAGTTGACATGGCAATGTGGGTGGTGGGGATTTCACAAGGCGGAATCTTAGATGAAGAGCTACAGCCAACAGTGTGCGAGCTACCTTTACCTGTGGCTATAAGAGTATGAATTTAGAATACAGCAATGCTCCTGTTTGTTTGTATATACCACGTAGAAGGTGGTGATTTTCATGTGTTGAGGCTTGGAATCCTGTTAAATGGTGTGGCGTAAAGAAAGAAGGCCAAGTGAGCTTAGGGGACTGTGAGGAAGACTGGAATAATGGACCGTAGCCTTTAAATGGAGAGAGAAGACGAGGGGATTGGGAGGTGGTGAGGGTGATCACTGTGTCGTAAGCTGGGACGATGTGAGGTCTGAGTGAGCTAGCAGGGCACTCTTGCTACCAAGATTCATGGTGGGTGTGGAGGGGCTTGGTGAGGAGGGCACCAAAAACACTGACAAAACAAACTGAAGGGCAAAGGTGAAGGATTCAGATGGAGAATGGCAGGAGTGGGACTAGAGTTAAAGGGAGACTGAAATTTGATAAGTGACACTGACCAAGGCCACATTGCACAGGGAGTCTCAGGCCGACCTTAGCACAGCCAGGTACATTTGAAAAGCTCTAGTGTCATCGTCAGCTCATGGAGAGTCAACGGTAGCATAGGACTTCCTAGGATTGGAAGGGCGAGGGGAAGGAGGCAGGGAGAGATCTTGAATTGAGTAGACAAAGCTTTATTAAAGATTATGACATCCATCACATTCAAGGAATTTTCCACCCATTTCGAATCACAACATCTAAATCCACATGCACTACTTTTGATTCTAAGTTGAACAACGTGGTAATAACTGTGCAGGCCCTCAGCCTTCTCGTTTATATGAGTAATGATCATAGCTATCCTGCTAGCTTGTGGCGTTATCATGAGACTTTTATTAGTTAATATATAATGATACAATTATATGCAAAAGGAGGCCATTTTTATTAATAGCAATAAAACAGGAGCTTCTTCCTTGCCCATGATTCTATAGATGTCATGCAGACATCTAACACAGGGAAAACTTAAATACCTATGGGGTGAATTTTATTAAGAGGAAGTCATATTTTTTCCACAGTCCTTTCCTCCGTGTAGGGAACTGCATGGTCTCCACGTCACTGTCATGGTGCTAGCAAATGACACAGTCACTGTCTGATCATGTGTGACCACTGTCTGATCATGTGTGACCTGACACTGGCACTCACTCACTCGAGCATCATTCTGTTTCCACAGCCTCAGCCTCTGCATCTCTAACAGCCCTATCAAAGTGATTAAACAATACTTTTTCCTAACTCACTAGAACACAAAGAGAAACAGAATCCCCAGCGTCCCAATCTATGCTTTGCTGTGCTAAGTAATGATCTTTTAAGAGGAAATGAACTGGATTCTAGGCTTAAAGACAAAATGGTCTATCTTAGAGCTGTTTCTGTTAGATTTTAGGATTGTAGGTCTGAAGTGTGATGCCAATTTTAATATGAAAGAGAAATCTATTATGCTAAGTGATGTCGTGACCTATAAATAACCAGATAATTCAGTAATTCAAGGGCAAAAAAATATTCCTAAGGAAATAACTTCCAAAAGAACCAAAGTTTTGGAATTGTGCTTTAAGTGTTCCTGATTGTTAGACTTGTATAAATGCTTCAACATTTATACAAGGAGGCATGATTTTGTTTCTGTGATTTGGTTACATATTGCCATTGTCTGGGGAGCAGAGAGAAGACATTGCAGCTATAGATATACAATGTAGATGTTACATATTTTAAGTTAGAAGCCACACATCCACCCCCCAAAAAAGACTCTGATACACAAAAGGAAAAATCCTGAAAATAGACTCATAGGCAACCTGGTTGCTTATGGTCCTCCTTAGATAGGTATCACTACTTTTGGGAAATGAATATATTCTGAAATAGTACACAGTTAAGGTGGAGGATGAGAAGGCTATCAAGCATCTTCCACATTTCCCTTTCAATACTTGTAAACCCTGCATTTTCATAGCATGTACTCCCAGTGTCGTTTCTTCTACTGTTCACTCTCATCCCATGACCTCCACTGTAGGTGAAAACATAGATCTTCACTCACAGTTATCTCTGGGCATTTACTCAATGTTAGGGGAGCCACCTGGGGGTTTGGGTTTGCTTTGCTTAAAACCAGTAATATCTAGTAGACTTTATACATTGCCGTTTTCCTGGCTAAGGTATGTGACCTCATTCTGTATAACCACCCTTAAGAGACAGGCTAGGAAAGGGATTCGAAGGTCCTTTCACACTTCTTTGTGTTCTGATAAGTTTTACTTATGACAAGTCAACTCGTCTGACTAGATCAGTGTAAAGAGCAGTAATGGCTAACAGCCCAGAGAGCTGTTCCTACCCATGTCCATAGCTCGATCTGCTGCCTCCTTTAGGGGTTGGCTTAGATATCATTGAGTAGTGGTGTCTTCCCAGTCATTCAACATAAAACAGCCTTCTCTGCCACCTCTGGTACACATAAGCTGCCTTAAACAGCTTCCCCGTCTCCATTTTTGTTCCCTGTCCTACTGCCAGTGGTATAGTGCACACATACGATTCTTAATTGCTATTTGCTGAATTAAGGAATCAATGTTTACTATGCCAAATGTCAAAGGTAATAACACCTACTATTTCATCAGACACCAGATGAGAGGAGAGGATTTTAGAGAAGGGTGTTGAAAGGGTGCTAAATTAAGATGAGAATTTAAAAGTGGTGCTGTAAGGGTGTACTTAATGATTTGCATTCTTTTTCTGAGAAGACAGTTTCTTTACAGGTCACCGAGATGGAGGGAAAGATGGAGGCTTCACCTCATTGTTTTAAAGGCAGGCTTTTTTTTTTTTTTTTTTTTTTTTTGTAATCCAGGTTGGCCTGGAACTTCTTAAATAAAATGGGCTAGTCTTGAACTCAACAGAGATCCATATGTCTCTGTCTCCCGAGTGCTGGGATTATAGGCATTCACCACCATGTCTGGTTCTAAGTCCTAACAAATACAAGCGACATCTCTTTAAAAGTATTGTTTCATTACTATGATAAAGATATGAAGGGGTGAGGGGTTGCTGAACATGAATTAGTGGGTCTACTGATGGGGAGGGGAAGACACCCCGATAACAGTGTATTCTCCTTCCTGTTCCCTTCAGGCAAACTTGTTTGGTGACTAGAGGTTGAATGTTGCTCTTCAGCAAGCTTGACTGTCTCTGTTGAAGAGTGACAACAGCCTAGTGGGTAGTCTGGTGGTGATATTTTGTTTGTGCCTTAACAAATAAAGCTTGCCTGAAGATCAGAATGTAAAGCTAAGCCACTAGTTAGCCACAGAGGCCAGGTAGTGTTGGCACACACCTTTAATCCCAGCACTAGGGAGGCAGAGGCAGGCAGATCTCTGTGAGTTCAAGGCCACCCTGAGCTACATGAGATTAATTCAGTCTAAAACAGAAACAGAGCCAGGCAGTGGTGGCTCACACCTTTAATCCCAGTGCTTGGGAGTAACACACCTTTAATCCCAGTACTAGGGCACTAGAGACAGGAATGATATGGTTGGGAGGAGAGAGGAACATAAGGTGAGAGGAGACAGGAGCTCAGAGCCTTCAGACTGAGATTCCTAGAGACAGGATCACCCATGCAGCCTGAGGATTCGTAGGGACAGGATCGCCCATTTGGCTAAGGATTCAGTAGATGAAAGAACTAGTGACTGGCAGCTCTGTTTCTGTGATCTTTCAGCATTAACCTCTATATCTGATTCCAGGTTGTTTTTATGAAGACCAGTTAGAATTAGCACCACATCTCATCCAAATCAGCCAACAAGTGGACGGAGAGTAAACATGTAGATGTTGACTTACCCAGGAAGAGAGAAGACAGGTTAACTAGTTCAAATGCTAAGAAGACTTTGAGAGTATCTCTCCTGAGTGTCACTGTCTGTTGCCTCACCCTCCACCCGAGAATATACCATATCAGATTCCCCAAACTCAAGAATGAAAAAGAGATAAATAAAAAGCTATTTTGAAAGTAAGTCTTTAAGAAAACATTTTTCCGGTGCACACTTGTTTAGTTTTCCCCTCTTGCACAGCACACTCTCACAAATGTAGCACACATGTATCAGCACAGAGCTCCATGGACAGGATGTTTACTTAAGGCATTTTCAGACAGAAATGAAAATACCACCTGTGGAGACTTTTTTATCTGGATGAACTAGGAAATTACGTGTTTCTAAATTAATTTGTTATGGACAGAATTCAATTTGTAGCTGTAGGACATAAGCTGTCCCCAAACCTGCTTTGTCAGGCCTAGAAGTGGTGACTCCTTCAACCTTCAGATTAGCCTTGTATTTCCAAGGGACTTCCAGGTCTCCAATATCTAGGTTTTAAAAGCTTGTAGAGGTCTGTCCACAAGGAGAGCCTCTTTGTTTCCAGGTTAACTACTTACACACAGGACCCTATCACCGGTGTACTTAGGCTAGTCATTCACGGACTAGCCTGTGCATGTCTGCTTGCCAGGAGCCAGGAATTTGAAGGGCTGCTTTTGAATCCTGTCTATTGAAGTGCTCACATGTTACTTCAGGGGAACCTTCTAACCATCTATGTTTGTCCCTAGGAAGGGACATATCCCCGAGAAAACTATGTGAAAAGCCACATCCAAATAACAACAAAACCTTCATAACTAAGCTCTGCTTTTTTTCTTTAGAGGCATAAAACATTAAAAAAATGTATAATTTAAAAGTCAAAGAATTATGAAACTTCCCACAATAAATCCAGACTATTTAATAAAAGGTTTCTGAGCCGGGCATTAGTGGCAAACGCCTTTAATCCCTGCACTCAGGAGGCAGAGGCAGGTGGGTCTCTGTGAGTTCGAGGCCAGCCTGGTCTCCAGAGCGAGTGCCAGGACAGGCTCCAAAGCTACACAGAGAAACCCTGTCTCGAAAAACCAAATCAATCAATCAATCAATGAATAAAAGATTTCTGTTCCATCTTGTGGTTAGTAGATGAGAGAGGAAGTGATAAAAATGGGAAGAAAATGGGGAGGTAAACAAGGGACTGAAAGGTGAGAAGGCAGGGCAAGACAGATTTAAAACATTTATGGCTCTTAACTGAAGTTTGGTAAAACCTACAGTTGTGTGCATGATTATGGACTGAAGAAGGAAAATAAGTAACTGGAATTGTCAGAAGTTAAGTTTGGGGATAGTACCCTTGGGCAGCTAAAGTGAGTTTGCAAATGGTTGACTGAGTTTCCTGATTTTTACCTCCCAATCAGCTTTGAACTCTTATGCCAGCTATCTCTGGAATACCGGCCAACATTTTCCTGACAAGTCTGTCATGGCAAAACTCTGGTCTAGCCCCTAACCTGTCCAGACACTGGAAATGTCAGAAACTTCATTCAGGATGTATTTTATTGGCATTTGCCAAATGTCTACTATTCAAAGCCTAGGAGACCTATTTTATATCATGGCACCTAATTAACTAGGCTGGTTAGATTTTTCAATGATGACCTGCCCTATAATTTTCCCATAGTATCCTTAGGCCAACACAATATAGTCATGCCAAGTCATGAAACAGTAATAGCATTGTGTTTACAACCACTCACAACACATAATTATCAAGTAAAAGACATCAACAGACATCAAGATGCATTGTATACAGTAGGAGAGTATTGTCTATTAGAACCTAATGACAGAATTCTCATTTTACCCTGTCCTTTTATCTTCCATCATGTTCCTTCCTTCTGTCCCTATGGTCAGGCTGTTCATGTTAGTTATGTTAAGTAGGAATATTCCATCTCAACATTTCAACACCTTCTTCTTTTCTCCTTGCATGGTAGTCCTTAGCAAAGTGGAGCCATATCAAAAGAAATGTAAGTCCCTTCTCCTTCAGACAGTGACAGTTACTGATATTTAGTATAAAAATGCAATGATGAGTAGTTGTGTTTTACATCTGCATACTGATTTGCTTTGTAAGACATAGACAGCCAGCCATTCCAAACCAGTCAGAGGCTAGTCCTGTCAACTCTTTCCTTAACTTTATATTGTCTTTTGAATACTGGGTATTCCTCAGTGCCTGCAATTCATCTGCTTATCTCAACTAATAACTGAAGAAAAACAAAAGTTGTTTGTTGGTGGGTAATCCTAGTGTCAAAGGTCACACAATCTAGATAGCAGGTATTTAGCTAGCCCAGTTTGTAAGAATGAGTTTGTCAATGGGGAACATAAGCAGTCAGTGCAAATGAGCGCAGGGATTCGTATTGAAATAGATATTTAGATATTTTTGAGATGGCAGTTGCTTATGATGGCATAAATAAGACAGGAGTTTCAATCTAGCATGCCTTATCTTGTGTGCTTTTTAAATTATGATGGTTTCACTTCCACTTGACTTTGGCTTTATCACGGCCATTTAAAATGGCTCAGAGCTCAAATCTTCCACGGTTCCTTCTAGATATGCATTTCCCCATTTAAAAATAATTTCCCTCATTATTGCTCTGAGCTATTTTTACTTGGTATCATAGACAATATATTTAATCTATTAAACTTTGCATTATGATTAGTTTTACAATCATTTTCCTAGATTGCTAGTCCCTTCAGGGTTCTAAGTCATCCTCACGCACAGCAGGTTTCAAAAGAGGATTCTTTGTATAGAATAATTAATTCATTTCCTTTTTTTAATTTGGTGACTGTTGTATTGGTTCTTCTGTGTTTGTGTGAAGACATGTATACATGTGTGTGCAAGTACATGTATGTATGTGAACATGTCCTATCCTGACTTCTTTCAATGATGAACTACAATGTGGAGGTGTAAGCCAAATTAACCCTTTCTTCCCCATCTTGCTTTTGGTCATGGTGTTTCATCATAGCACCAGTAACCCTAACTAAGACAGCTTCTGAGGATGAAACTCAGGTCTTAAAAGCACTTTGGCAACTGAGCCATCTTCCTAGCTCTACTACTTCCTTGAGAGGATGCTGTCTTGCCCCAGAGCACACAGTTGGGTAGTCCATCAGAACTGAACTCTAGTTTCTAATGGATACTTCTGAGTTCTCCTTATTACACAGACCGATGGTGCTCTGTGGCAGCCATACAGGGAGGATTTCAGAAGTTTCTTTTTGATTCTGTGTATATTGTTTTTCTTGATTTCTCTTGCCTTTAAAAAAAATAGTAATGGGAATCCAGAACTTCACATTCCTTTGAACACTTGAGATAAAATTTATCCTCATACTGTTTCTGTGAGTCTGAAACATAGTTTCTGGTGCTAGGTATCTAGATATAATAATCAAGACTCATATCCCTGTTTGTTTGTGTCTCTGTCAGGAAGTGGCCTCCTAAGCAACACACATAATAGAACATCATAGAACTATATATAACTATCCACTAATTTCTACCAATCCAGTCTACCTTAAGCATATGATTGAAAAACATGGAGATCCTAAATGTCCCTTTATTCTTCCACATTGGATTATTAGATCACTTTCTATTGTCTTTCTTTTCGGCACCTAGCCATTTCTAGTGATTGATGTGGGGTGACTTGACATCCTACATTCTTCACTGATGTTATATTAGATCTGAAAAATTCACCTTGAAAGTAAAAACAATCAAATGCTAATGACTAAATTACAGAAAACACGGACTGGCACATGAAAGGAGATATTAAACACCACTCCTTCCCATGCCTTCTAAGAATCTTAAGAAAGGCTGAAAACTAATTCTAAAGAGAGTTTCAGGCAATTGGTGGAAGAAAACTTTAAATTCATTTTTTAAAAAAGATTTTTAAAACAATGTTCTGCCTGAATGTATGCCTGCAGCCCAGAAGAGGGCACCAGATCTCATTATAGATGGTTGTGAGCCACCATGTGGTTGCTAGGAATTGAACTCAGGACCTCTGGAAGAGCAGTCAGTGTTCTTAACCTCTGAGCCATCTCTCCAGCCCCCATAAATTCATGTTGTCTACTTGGAAAAAAGCATGCTTTTATTATCTTCAGTGTGATTAGGCCTCCATAATAGAAGGAAGAATATGGTGTTGACTTTATCTAATGACTAGTCACACATACACTTAAAAAGTTAATGTGAAACCGAGGAAAATAAAGAAAAGGCTAGTTTCAGAAATATAATATATATACACTTAGCAAAGTGAAAGTATTCAGGGATGTGCTGTCCTTATTTGAGGTATGACTGTCAAAAGCATAGAAGGAAGAACAATCTAACTTGTAAAATTCCATTTAGTCAATGATGGATGGACCTATGTTTTAGTTTAAATTAAAATGTATAGACAGGTATGTCTGTTGACCATTAGGCCAAAATAATTTTCTTGCTAATTAGACCTCTATCTGGGATCTCTATTGGGTTCTGGATTATTCTTATGGAAGCCACACCCCGAATGCAGCAGCTGTTATTCCTTGTGCTGGCTGCTTTCAAGTGGACTGAGAATTATAACTGGGAAACAAATCTGAAGCAGAATCTAGACTTCTATAATTTTGCTGCATCTTTCCAGATGACTCCCTCACACCCTATCAGTGGCATTGTGTGTGTGTGTGTGTGGGGGGTCATTATTAGAACTGTCTCAAGTTTTCCATTTTTTCTAAACTTTTATTTCATTAACTTAGTAATTATGTAATTAATTCATAGTGAGTGTAACTAACACTTTAACAGGGAGCTGTGGAAAGTTTAATGTAAGTAGTGAGAAGTCTTTTAGATTCAGATAGGAGCCCATGTTCGTATGTTATTGACAGAGAATTGGGGAGGTGCATAGATGGGCAAGTGGGTTAAACATAGAGATTGGTTGCTCCCACTTTTTTTTTTCTTTTTTTTTGAGAAAGTAAAGAGAGGGGTGGGAGGAGAAAGAGAAACATTAATGTCCACGGAGTCTTCAGTACTTATTGAGGAAAAAAAATGACTATCAGATGACTGAAGACAAGTGCAGTTGGAAACATGTTATTTTTCTTGGTTTCCAAAAGACCAACATGTAGTTGCTGGATTGTCCTTCTTTCTGCTAACTCCTTCTTGGTCTAGCACCTTCTTTCTTGTAGACCTCTGCAAATGTTCCCAGTGTTGTTCTACCTGGGTACTCTTTCTCTCTGCTTACACTTCTGTTCTCTGAGAACCCGCCACGGTCATAACTTTAAATATTTCATGTATGTCAAAGAATCTCAATCTGATTTCTCCAATCCAGCCATTTCTTACTCTAGACTGGTAACAGCGACTCTGTGAGAATGCCTCCTCTTAGACACCTTTTAGGCATCCTATACTTCTTTTCCCCAGATAAGTTCAAATGTATATCTCAGATCCTTCTCTCCATCCCACAGTGTCACCACGGGGTCCTCTGGATGAACAGGAGCTCTTTGGCTCAGCCCCAAAGGCTCATGTCCCTAACTTGCCAGAGGTTGGCCTCACGTCTTCTCTGCAGACAGGCCTTCCTCATCCTCTCCATTTCTGTCACAGCAATGAGTTCACCATGCAGACTGCTTTCTCAGGTTCAGATGATAACTTCAGCTTTCTTGTTTACTATTTGTTCTCCCCAACTCTCCCCATAAATTCTATGAGGGTAGGGATGAAATACTCATTCTCAGGTACCATGAATCTGTCCAATTCCCTCTGTCTGGTAGGCCATCGAAAGTGTTTGATGAATAGTGTTTTATTTCTATTTTTAAGAACTTCTTCATGTAGATAAAAATATATTGTCATTATTTTAAGAAGAGAGGACTGAATGTTTAAATATTTCCCATGAAGGAATGTCCCTAAAAGTATTCTTGGTTATACTTAGTTGATTAACTCATCGGCAGTATACCAGAACCATGTACTTGTTTTTCATTAATAAAAGGATTGCTTAGAAACCTTACGCAGACAGCTCCTCTATCTGCTGACACATAGCTTTATTATTGGTGGTAGGAGCACAGAGAGAAGGCATTGGTCTTCTACAGGAAATACTACAGAGATCTGAAATCTAGGTCAGACAACACTGCTCTAAGAGTGCAAACGCCCACTTAGCTGTTGTTGCTGCAATTGCTAAGATAAGAAAATCATGTTTAAACAACAATGAAAAATTACTTGCCCTGCAATTCTATCTGGTTAGCTTACATGAGAATGATCTATTATCATAGCTATCTTTGGACCTTTTACAATTTTAACATGCTACCCAGGTCTGTAAGAAAGCTTGCAGTCAAGTGTCTCCTAAGGGGAACCACTAGATGGAAAGCTAGATAATAGTTATGCCTCTGTGAACAGTTTGATCTGGAAACCCCAACATAGTTTTATATACCAATTAAGTTTCTGTAAAGCTGCCTTGTCACATGTCAAGTCAGTAACTAAACAGGAAAGAGCTGCCTGGGACATTCCATGCCTTCATGGTTTTCTGCATGTGACAGCATGGCACATGCATAGCTGTGTGCTGTGGTCCAGGCACTCACAGCCTTCTGAAACAATGCTAACTGCAGTGCCACTCTCTGATGGCTGCACACCCAGTGCAAATATCCAAAGTAGTGTTTGAGTGCATTTATCGGATTGTTGGGAAGTGGTAATATTTCCTTTGAATGTTTAAACAACTTTGGTAAATGTACATATGCTCATTGGGCTTTTCTGGTCCCGAGACATAAGGGGCTAAGGTACAACCGTAGACATATAAATGATGCAGCAAGGTATTATTATTTCCTAGGGTTTGTATTTATGTCTATACTGGGTTACTAAGTCTGGAAACTTAAACAGACTAAAATCTTTAGCAGTTTAGAAGAGACATGAAGGAAAGTGAAGGTTTTTCTATCATTTCCTACTACAGTTAAATCTAGTCCATGAATCATGTCTGATTAGTCAAATTTAGCTCAGACATGAATCTTGGTTGTAAATTTAAGAACTAGTCTGAGCTTTGGAGGACAGCAGCATCCCTGCATCCTAACACATATTCCTGGGCCACCTTAGCTTTCAGCCCTTGCTCCAGCTCCACTACTGAGAGAATTTTTCCCTGGAATGACTGTCTTTGACTGCCCCTGGCCAGGAGATCCACGTTACATTAGTGATCCTATTTTGCAACGATTTGTCATTACATTTTATAAAAGACCAAAATAATGGTTTCTACTTCCAAAGATAAAAATAAAGGTAGAGTTAAAAATTCAGAAAATGCATGAACAAAATTTGCACTTCTATTTGGGAAGCAGCACAGAATCAGTTCCTTTAAAAGAAAACTTCAAGATGATGAGAGGCAAGATGCCACACACATGTAATTTTTCTCTTAGTCAACACTGAACAAGTGAGAGCGTGCAAAGCATTGTAAAAGTGATTACACGGGCAACATCTTAAGTTTCGTGTTCTTCAAATAGACACCAAGCCACACTTCATCTTGATAGATTTTTCTTATCTTTGGATAACAAAAGAGCTATGTGGTTGGGAGGAGAGGAGGGAGGGGAAACTGTGGTTGGGATGTATTGTATGAGAGAAGGCTATTTTCAATAAAGAAAAATTATGTTCAGTCTATTACATTTATATTTTTTTAAAAGGGTCAATGTGTTTCCTAAGGAAGTCTTTGGGAGGTGATTTACTGCAAGATACTCAGAAAAACCTGCAATGGTTTATTTCCTGAAGTTAATGATAATTTACCATCTACCCAAACAATAAAACGATAGCTTAAAAACAAAACAAAACTGTACAGTTTACAAATACATGCCACAGAACCTTGCCTGTCCCTCACCAATGCAGACAGGTCCAACTTCAAATAACTTACACTGCAATGCCAGGATATAGTAAGCCATTTTCTATAAAGGCGAAGGCCAACAAAACTTTTATTGATACCTCTTACTTTTTATCTGTTGCTTAAAAAATTAGTCTCCCACCCCCAGTAACAAAGGAGAACTATAGACAGGGTACTTTAAATTCTTCAAACCAAGGCTGATTTTGAACAATATATAAAATAGCCCTGCCACACCCTAAGAACCCAGTGTCTTTGATGGACAGAACTTATTTTTGTTTTCAGCCATGAAGCTGAGAAAGGTATCCCATTTTTGATAGCCATGTTCTGCTGTTTAATGCTATCTGACCAGTTGTTTTAACCAAAAGGCCAAAGAGACCATTTCTCTTAAGCTCCCTTTTACTTAAAGACATGGTACTTAAAATAAATGTTAAGCCTTTCGGGAAACAAACAAAGGAGGAAAACTGTTCTCCCACAGAATCATCATCAGTGAAACACGTAGCACTTAGCCTGGTCCCAGAATCAGTTTTATCACTAAGTCTGCACAGAGCACACACACAGAGCAATGTGGATCCCTTAGGGACATATTACTGTTAACGGCCCATCCAGTCATTTGATTATCATTGTATGGTTAATGGCTTTTTAGGATAATAACTCTGATACAGACAATAAAATGCCTTAATTAGTTTATCATCCTTCTTTCTCTGAGAACAGATCCAGGCCACATCTGACTTTATGAGAGGGCACAGTGCGATGAGGCTCTGACACTGGGTCCCTGCTTTCCTGGTTCTAGGAGCCGAGGTGGCTCCCAGTCTAGATTATATTTGCAAATGAGACTTGTTTATAATGATTTTAAAGAAAGAAACATGCCAAACCCATAGGACACCATGGAAGCAAACGATGATAAATAGCAAATGAGATGTAAAACCTTCCAAAATAATAAAGTGGCAAGTAAGGGTAAAACAGGACAGTGAAGTTTGGGAAGGTGGGAAGAAGATGGGAACAGCTTTGTTTTCTTCTTTTAAAGTATTGATTTTTGAGTATGTGAGGTAGGTGTGTGTGTGGGGGGGGGGTAGAGCATGCACTTGCCACAGCATATGTGTGGAGGTCAGGGGTCAACCCTAGGTGTTTGGTCATTTTCTTCCTCCCTGTTTGCGGCAGGATTTTTGCTGCTACACTTTGAACACCAGGCTCAGCTCCTGCAAGTTTCCAGAGGATTCTTTTGTCTCTGCTCCCATCTCACAGTCTGAATGCTATGATTACAGAACGCACGGTCCTGTCTAGATCTCACACAGGCTCCAAGGACCTCAGACTTGCTCAGCCTGCACTTTTACCCATCGAGTCATCTTCCTGGCCTCACAGCTCTGTTTGTATGCTGGCTATTATAACAGGAAAGCTTCCCCATTTTATGGGTGAGAAAACACAGGTAGGGACAAATCAAGAAACTCATTGGAATCATGAAACTCCTAAGAGACAGAGGTAGGATTTGAATGTAGGTTCTTTCAGTCTTGAATTATTAGCCACTATAATTTAAAAACCATACAAATAGCAACAAAAAGCTCAGTAAAAATGTTTTAAAAAGTAGAAATCAATGACCACAGGTCACAAACCATGATTGGCTCTGGAAGTAGGCTATGCCTAAGTTTTCTTAATGGTTCATTCTATTCTGTAATCCTTCAACAAAAAGTCTACTACCATTCATATGTCAGCAGAAGACAAAATAAAAACATTGCTGGCTTAAGCTTTTCCTCCTTATCTTAGCAACTCTCTATTTAGAAGAGGGTGTGAATGCAGGGCATGTCAACTTGTTGACAGCTCTCAGAGCATAGCTCTCAGGAGTCACAGGAATCTGGACAGAGACAGAAATTTGTTAAAAATCAAGTAGTTTTCAACATATGTTATAGAGTCACAGTATAGATCCAGTTGAATCTTCTAAAACTTTCTCTTTTATTTTTCATTGTGTATATTTATGATGTATGACATCCTTTAACACGTACACACATAGTGAAATAAAGTATCTGCCCCTTTTGTAGTGCATGTATATGAAGCCTCTGGAGGCTTCCCCTTTTGTAGTGCATGTGTATGAAGCCTCTGGAGCGCAACTTTGCAATATGCAATATTCTATAGCTCTTTTCTTAGTCCTCTGGAGCGCAACTTTGCAATATGCAATATTCTATAGCTCTTTTCTTAGTCCTATAACTTTTAAACTACAGTTACATAGCTGATATTTATAAATGAGTTCCTAGCAGGTACTGAAATACTTTGTGATCACAGAAGATTAAACTGACATTCAAAACAGCATTGGAGTGAAATGTATTTCTGCCCTTAGCAATCTACAGGAACTTGTCTCTTACAGGTAGGTCAAAGTGCTTATACTCACTGTCAAGCATTTCTCATGCATCTTTTTGACTAACAGCGTTTACCACCGATAATCATTCCTTAGAAATTCTCTCCTCTCTAGTATCCCCAGTCCCCAATGATCAGATCTTCATTTAATTCTGTCAGCTTGAATGCTCCCCATCTGGCCCCTCTACTCTATCTCTCCGAGCTGTCTCAAAGGGCTTCTCCTTCTGTTACATCCTTTCTCTGCAATGTCAAGAATTCAGCAGTCACTAGGGCACAGACATGGACATACCTGGGTCATCTCTCTATCAAGAGCTCTGCACCCTTACCTTGCTCCCAAACCTTCTCTTTACATCTAGCAGCTCCCCAGTGTTTCCACTATTGGTGTTTGTGGTCCCTCTTCCCGAATATGCCTTTTCTGCTGACATCCTCAAGTGGTACAAGTTTTGCAATCTCTTAAGATACCCAGATGAGAAATCCAGTTTCTCTTTCAATTGTTATATACTCGGACACAACCACTTCTATGAAGTTATTGATTATTTATTCACTAATCCTTACTGAATGATGGCTAAGGTACATTCTGGATCTGTAGTAAGGGTGAAGTAGTTCTAATGGGGAGGCAAAGCATTGGGTGGCAAACAAGTCCTGCAGGAGAGCAGATCAAGAATGACTGACTGTGATGGTGGTGATGGTCAAAGTGCCATCAAACCCGACAACTGAATAAAATGAAGGAGTGAGCTTTGTGAAGGAAAGAATTTAATTCTGGGCAGGTGTGGTAGCCAATGCCATAGGTCTGGTTTAGGAGTAGGCTTGGTACAGCTGCAGGACTACAGAAAGATGAATACAGCTAGTAGGTAGAGTCAGAGTGACAGATGAAGATGTCAAATAGCTGTTAAGGCCCCATACCTAATAAAGCCCTTCGGTACTCCAGTGCTGAGCAGACAGAACTTCCTGAAGCAGAAACGCAGCTCCAATTATACTTGCTCCTTGCTCAAAAAGCATCAATGGTTCCTCATTGTCTATTAAAACAAAAATACTTGAAGACATGTTGTCAGGTGTTTATATAGTCCCCGACCAACTCCTAACTTATTTTCAATCACTTCTTTCATATTATTTGTGCTGAAGACTGACACTTGAAAAACCCAGGGACCAAATATGGCCTGTTATCTGCTTTTACAAATAAAGTATTATTAGAACACAACTCAACCATTTCTTATTATCAGTGACTGTTTTCCTGCCACAATGGCAGAACTGAATGATTGCAGGACAGACACAGGGACACTCCTTTAGGTCACAAAACCTAAGAAGTATTTTGCTGAACCAAGTTGTAAGCCAAATGAATTTTAAATTTTTCTTACTTATTTCTCACCATAAATGTTTTAGCCTGTTACTTTGTTATTCCTTTCATTTACAAAGAAATTCCTGTATTCTTCCTTCTACCTTCATGAGCCTACATTCTATCCATCCTTCAAAGATCATCTCCTCCTCATAAGCCTTTCTTCTGTTCCTAAGGCAAGTAGAATAATGTCTTCTTGTGGTTCCCATCCTAATCCACGGAACCTAGGCTACACAATATTAAATGCAAGTAGTTGTCAGCCTGCTCATCATCTCACCTGAAATTACAGAGACTGTGTTTGGTCAACAGAATGACAGGGAGCCTTAAAAGGGGGTGCTGGATGTAGAAGGTTCAGTACTGGAAGGAAGTGATATGGAAAAAGGTGGACTAGCCAGCTGACTTTGACGATGGAAAGGCCAGCGGCCAAGCAATGGGAGTAGCCTAGAGAATCTGTGAGGAAAGAAATGAAAAGAAAAACAAAACAAACAAACAAACAAACAAACAAACAAAAAAAACCCTCAAGAACTCCTAGAAGATCGAGAAGCGTTTTGCTAAACCTCAACTTTAGCCTAGAGAGACCCATTTTGAACTTTTGGCTTTCAGAACTATATGATAATATATTTGTATGGCTTTAAGACACCAAATTTGTGGTAAGTTGTTACAGCATCTATGGGAGACAAAGGTATTTTCCCTCCTTTCAAATCCATGAACATCTGAAACTCTTCTGGGGCCCTTTGATGCTACGGTTGTATCATATTTATACACATTTGATTCTGTCTACAAATGGCTAGCTCCATAAGGGAGGAGTTCATTCTACCCTTGTATCCATTATAATGACAACCACAGTGCCTTGTCTGGAGCAAGAAATCAAGAAATGATAACTAATGAATATTTAACATGTTGGAAAATTTGAAACGCATAATGGACCATATAGGCTAAGGTCAAGACTATCCACATGACCTGAATACTACATCCCTCAACTATTTGGGAGAAATGAGAACTTACTCTTAAAATATCTTAAAAATTTGGAAAATTAAAAAAATGACAATAGTTTTAGTTACCCATGGTCATCAGGTTACTTGTCATCTCACTTTGGAAAATGAATTTTTGAATAAACAAACATCCTAATGAAGAATGAATGACATTATGAGTTAAAATGTTTTTTGCTAGTTTAGCAAAAAAACAATGGCAATTGATTCTGATAGACAGCAAAAGCAACGGCACTTGTTTTTGTCAATTTTCTACTTACAGGTCACATGAGTGAGGCCAAATTTGGGCATATTTTTGTTATCAGTGATGTCCAACAAAGGAATAGGGAATTAAAGAAAGTATCTGTTAAGAATTCACAAATTGCTAATGGTGAGGTATAATGCTTAGGTATTTACTGTGGTGAACAATAGGGGTCTTCAAAGGAGGGCACTGAGAATGAAAATGAATAAAAGATAAAGGCATTTCAGTTATTTCCAGATTATGAAAGGTTTGTGCCTTCATGTGCTGAGAAGACACAGAATAGAGACAGAATAAATGAGCCCATTCTGCCAGCATCATTTGGAACCTGACGAGCTTATGGCATCTACTCACTCTGAAGCCAAAGCTCATATAAAACGAAACACAGCTCTGTAGACCGAAAAGAAATAAAGGGAATTGTGAAATGATTCACTTTCATAGTAGAGGTTTCAAATTCTTCTCATTTACACAAAGCAAACCAATCATTTCTGTATCTTCACAGCTGATCCATTGTTTTTCTGTGTATACGAATAGTTTTTCTCCCCCCCCCCAGGTTATAAGAAGGGGATGTGTCCTTGTAGCTAAAGGTGACTTTTCTCCATTTTTATTCGCTATGGGTGAGATAACTTAATAGGGAGTTCATTCATCAATCACTGAGCATCAACTATGTGTCAAGTGCCATGACAGGTACTGGAGGATTGAGGAATAGAGAGGGTGTTTGTAACTTATGAGTCTGAAATTGGACTCAGAGCTTTAAGAATATAATTTTTGTCTCTGAGTCCAATAGAAAAGAATTCCGTATTCCCATGAAAACTCAGCATTTGCTTAGAAAGGTCATTTCCTCACTAGAGAGTTAGAAGGAAATGACAAGTGTCCTGTGCTATTAATTTTCTTTTGCAGTGTAATCAATTATTACACTCTGCAGCTACTGAAAATAATACCTCTACATGGTCTTCCACATTCTGCAGTGAAGGGGATTGGCAACGGCTCGGCTGGTCCTCTCTATAAGATCTCACAAGGCTCCTATGTGTGGAGCATGAGTTGGGTCTTATCTGTGGCTTGTCTCAGGGAAGATTGTAGGCTTCCGTCAGACAGTTTGTAGATCCTGGCCATGAAAGTCTCCCAACACAGAAATTCAACTCTTTGAAGCATCCCAGGAGCAAGAAAGCCCAGCCTGAAACAGGCATTAAAGTCACGTGCAATATCATTAGGCATATCCTGTCATCTGGAAGGCATTCTACCAGATAAGCCTATACATGTCCTGAACATGTTTCAGGGGAGGAGATCACACCAGAACATTAACACAGGTAGCCCAGGCCATGAGAGCCACCCAGAGTGTACCTAACACATCATTTTAGATATTTTCCCTCTATGCTACATCAGAACTCACCTGTTTTATTACTTCAAATATGCTTATTTTTAATTATGTACAACAGTATGTTAATAATTAAGTTAAACCTGGCTTTAGTATTTTGACACTGTTTTAGTTCTTTATGTAGGTGTTTCTCCACTCATTTTTTGTGCATTTGCTTAAACAAGTTCATCAAAGAACTTTGTGAAGTTGACTGTGTACTACTGTCTTCTTTTGTGAAGACTGTAATTTTATACTCTGGTGTTAACTTTTTAGAATTATTGCATCTACTCCTTTCTATTCTCTAAAATGATACTACTCAATTATTCCAAGTTTGAAGGAAACAAAAAGTTAAAACATCCCTGCTTTCATGGAGTTTGTGGTTTGTAGTCAGATATGTCTATTATTAAATGGCTGCCAGCCAACAGGTTAAGAATGCTGAAGACCCTCATGATTCTGACAGCCTGGCTAGCACTAGTTAGCAAATGACCTGTTTTGAGATTTGTGTACTGGTTGGTCCAAGTCTACTCTTGTTGCTTCAGCATGGTTTCATTGTTTTCTCACTTCCAATGCCACTGTGGTGTATCATCTACTCAAATCCTTGACTTTCTGCTCAGGAGCCTTCCTCTTTCTTACCCTCATTCTGTCAGATCTATGACTTTGAGAACTGGCATAACCTTCCACAGACATGCTGTAACTAGAAAGTCACAGCGTATCCAGTTAGGGATGTATAAATGTAAGAGAGGTACTTTCGTTCTTCCACCGTTTTATCTGAAAAGTAAAATGTTAGTCTCAAGGTTGTTTTTTTTGTTTTTGTTTTTGTTTTTTTTTGGCTCTTTCTGTTTGTTGTTTTGTTTTTCCATTCACTTCACAGAGGAGTAGCTGGATAATGATAGATTATGTAAATCTGTATTAACAGACACCCTTCGCTGCTTTCCAAGGCTTCTAGGTCTCATTAGGGAAAACAAAAAGAGGAGGGAAAGAGAAGGAATTTGTTTAAGACTTACACTGGGCAAGGAGCAATGGAGACTGAGAAGGTATGTATCAAGTCCCAGCTGTTGAGAGATAGTAGCTGGCCACTTCAGATGTGCCATCTCTACTCCTCACCATGAACCTGAGATACTGTTCTCGCCTTCTGCACAGGTAAGGAAATGAGGCTGGCAGAGCTCACAGCACCCCAAAGCACTGGTCTATCTGAGCAGAGCTGGGACCACGTAGCACACTATACTGCCCTGCCTCCCCTCCAAAAAAAATAAAAAAAAAATTATGAAGATGTCATTTAGGAAATCAACAACTAATTTTTATGTCAAATGTAAAAGCAACTGTCATAATTTTTTTTTTTTTATCCCATGATGGTTAGGAAGACAGGTGCACTAATTTAAAAATTTTATAAATGTATAATATCAAGTTTTAGTTATTCATCTAAGGTTATAAATGATCTCCGGGAAGGATATTTTCTCAATTCTGCTTTAACTTTCATTAACATTTGGGGCAATAAAAGAAATGAGCAGCATTAGCACACACATGGTCCTAAGCATGAATGGCTTTTAAGTCCGGCTAGTACAGAGTCATATATTCTCAGCAGACATACCAGAAGAATTCCTTGTGACTCTGCATCCTCTCTCAGTCAGTGAGTATCAGAGAGGCCCTCTCCCCATTCCTTCTATATCAGTGATTCTCAATCTTCCTAATGCAGAGACCCATGAACAGTTCCTCATGTTGTGGTGACCTCAAACATAAAATCATTTTCATTGCTTTTCATAACCGTAATTTTGCTACTGTTATGAATTGTAATGTAAATATCTGTGTTTCCCAATGGTTTTAGGAGACTTCTATGAAAGGGTCAATCAACCCCCAAAGGAGTTGTGACCCACAGGATGAGAACCACTGCTCTATTCACATTCCCTGCATGGGCCCAAAGGCATCTCCTATGTCTTGCAGTGAGGTTTCGATGCTGTTTTAGAATTCTTTTTACCTTAAACAGATGCTTTACAGACATAGTAAATGATTTCTCTTAAGAAAAAGTTCAGAGGTGTCTAAGAAAAACAAAGCAATCTCCCGCTTCTCTTTTCCGAGCAAGCCAATGTCATCACTGAGTGAGACCTTGCATCTGATCTAACACTACAGAAGCATCACAAGCTTCATCACAATGGGTGACTACCCATTGCTACATCCTGCACATTTACGTCTAAGTCATGAAAATTAGACAAACTGTATTTTGTCCCTTGACTTTAATTTAGAAACCTCTCTCTGGCTCAATCTTACAGAGTGCTTGACATTTTGAAAAGCACTTTCATGCCAAGTCCCTTAATCCTCAAGATGACCTGATGAAATGATATCCCTTCTTTGAAGTCAGAAAGCTAGACTACAGAGACAGCTCATAAAGTTTTCCCTGCTCTTCGCTGTCATTGGTTCTAAGGCCATATGGTTTTATACAGTTACAAAAATGAAAATCAAAACAAAACAAAAACAACCCCCCACAACAACAACCATAAATCAAACACACAAAAATCCTGCCAATGAATTGTGACAACTACCCTTGTTACACTCAAAGGACCTACTAGGTATCCTAGATTTAAAACACTGTTCTTTCTAAGCTTGTGATTGAAGTAAACTCTCTAAGCCTTAATCTTTTCATAGTTTTATAGTGTGTGTGTGTGTGTGTGTGTGTGTGTGTGTGTGTGTGCGCGCGCATGTAAGTGTGAGTGTATGTGGTGTAGCACACAAGAGTGTTGTTTGCAGAGACCAGAGGGAGAATTAAGGCATCTTGATCTATCATTCTCTATCTTGCTTCCTTGCTCTCTCACTAAGGGGGTCTCTCACGGGGGTCTCTCACTAAGCCTTGAGCTAGGTTGTGAGCCAGCAACTCCCAGAAACCCTCCTGTCAGTATCTCCTCCTAACCCCCCAGCACCAGGGTTATAGGAATCTACATAGACATGTCTTGGCTTTTTATGTGGGCAGTAGGGATTTGAATTCAGACCCTCATACTTGTTCAGCAAGTGCTCTTAACTCTTATCTTCTAAAATGGAAACAGCACCTATCTCACAGGGTTGCTAACAGGGCGGTATTGAAATAAAACTAGTGCTTAAATTACAAGACTGTAAATTGCAAATGTTAATAAACCTTCTATATTGATGACACACATTTTAAACATAATATCTGTAATGATAATATTAATGTTATGAAGGCAGGGGCTGAACTTTGAGATCTAAATTGAACTGTCTTGTCATATTAAGTAACTAAGAAAGCTGTTACTGCATTTTAATAAGTTGTCACCCTGTTTAGATGAACCATTAATTCTTTGTCCTCATATGAATTCTGGGGAACATCTATTATTATCTCAACAGAATGCCTTTAGTCTGAATGGAGACATTTTCAGGTCTTGGGAAAAACCACTTCTGCCTGACATCATATACAGTCTCTAGCTACAAGATGGAAGGGTGAGTTATACTTTAGGCATTCTATGATTAAAATTAGTTTTATTTTAGTCATAAAACTAATTTTATTATTTACTATTATTACTAGTTACTATTACTAATCACTAGTTTAATTTTCAGCTCAGAGAAGAGTGGTTCTTCTCTGCCTATTGCCATCAACATGGAACCTCTAATGCATTCTGGAATCTTAGGAGCAGTCTTCATTTGCTCTCCCTCTTTGTTAACCCAGTGCACGCTAGAGTCTGTTAGCCACATTCATACTAGGGGTTACAGGTTTTTTAGTTGATAAAACCCTAGACTTTGAACATCCTGCAATCCCCTTGACAACCTTACTCCTGCCTTGAGAGAGAAATGAAATCTCTCTCGCATAGCCATGCCTTCATAACTCGAGGCTACTGATAGCACACACGATTAAAGTAAAGATCTGAGATAAGTTCCTGGAAATGATCTTCTATGAAAACCCATCGTATGTGGTAGCTTTGGGATTGACTCACAGTAGAAATTGGTTTGCATATATTAAATATAAGAAACATGATGATTTCTTGATTTTTATGACTCAAAGGCTGTATATATTTACTTCCTGTGTAGCAACAAAAAATGGTAGGTTGCTGCTATAGATCTGATAGTATTGAATAGTTTCAGCATCCAATTTCTCAGGATTTCTTTATTGAAAAAAATCACAAATTGTCAATTGTTTGATAGATGAATGGATAAATAGGGAGGCACATAGTTGTCTAAGATCCAAGGTGCTAAGAGACAAGTGTTCACTGCTACTGGACTTTATGGCATTCACTAATGTAACCCACATGAATACCAAGCTAAAACATTAATAGTGAATTTCTGGTTTTCTACCATCTAATACATGATGGAGCAGCACCAGTATCTCTTCAAAATAAAGTAGTCTTTGCTGCTCAAAGTGTCCATCATCCCCATCCTCACCACTGTATCCAAATAGTCTTCTTGTTACCTTCATTCTTGTTAGTCTTATGCTTCAGTGTAAGAATTGTCTAAAAGACTTTTCAAATGTAGGTCATATTATTTTATCACTGCTTTAAACCATCAATGGCTTCCTGTGACTCTTAAAAGACAAATTCCTTTGCATGCCATTTAAAAGCTGTACCCGATCTAGCAGTTGCCCTACATCTCCAGCCTTACCACATGGTACTCATCTGCTTGCTCATATCTGGTGGGTACACAGCTTAGTTTTACTGTCCCTCACATATTTCAATGTCATTACTGCAACCGAGCTCTGTGCTGGGCTGGAGAAGCTCTTCCCAGAGGTATTTTCTAGTTGAGTCGGGACTCCAGTCCTACCTCTTCAAAACAACTTTCCTAGCTGATTTTCTGATGTGTATACTATTTACCACTTTCTAGGATTATGATATTTGCTTATTTGATCACTTGTTTATACAGCTTTCCCTGGTACATTTATCTAGGATGTTGGAGAGCAAGGAAATGTGAATAATACTTGAGGCATTCTGTGTTTTATATTGCTATTTTATTGTGTAGGTCAGAGTCTGTCTCTGAGACTTTGATGAGCTCTTTATATACTCTCTAGTACTGGGATTAAAGGTGCGAGCTCTGTTTCTCTTTTAGAGTGATTCACTCTCATGTAGCGCTGGTGGCCTTGAACTCACAGAGATCCATCAGCCTCTGGGATTAAAGGTGTGTGCCACCACTGCCCAGCTATAGCTAACTAGTTTGGCTGGCTGGCTTTGCATTCTGATTTCCATTGGCTTTATTAGATCATAAACAATATATCACCACACATAATGAAATTATTTTTCTTGACGCTAACAATAATTAAATTGTTCAAGATTAAATTCGATGCATTTTCTTGGTAGAAGCATATGGTACTGACCTTTCAATTTGCAATAATACAAGGGAATATATATTTGCCATTTCTCAAATGGTTAGGGTCTATGAATATCAACAGTCTTAAATATCCAACTCCAAAAAATGAAGTCATCAGAGAAGTAACTGACTCTGCAAAAACAGCTTAACTTTTCTCTCTGCTGACACAATCACAGGATAAAGCACTCCCTGACAGACAGAACTCTCCTGCCAGTTCCAAGAGAAGCAGGTGAATAAACCCATGTGACTATTCTGGCACAGACAAATTGCATAATAGCAATTCTGCACAGCATGGCTGACTTCCACTAAAGGAACATGGTTTTTCTCTTACAAATTCAGGCTAATAATTAAAATACACTCTCAGGAGAAATGAAAAAAAAAATAAGATAGGAGTATGAGGCACAGAATGGTGGTAATGAGAACATGTGAAGTATGAACTTTTTTTAGTTGAATTATCTTTTTAGAATTTGTTTTTGATCTTGGAAAGGAAGGCCTGAGACTTGACAAAGGTGTTAGTTACTGTCTCAGAACATAAAGAGAAGACATACTAAACAGGCATCCTACTTTTAAGAGTTAAAATCCTGGGCTCAATGGTTAACAGTTCTGATGGGGAATGTGCTTCTGTGTATGTTCATCTTATTGATTGTTGAATAAAGTACTGTTTGGCCAATGAGTCAGCAAGTTAGGCGTGACTAGGAGTCGAGGAGGATTCTGGGAAATGTAGTAAAATATCCAGGCAGGAAGTAACACAGCAGGCAGACTCAATACATAAGCAAGGACAAGAAGGAAGTAGCCCCTTTTCTCTTGCTCTTCCTCCTGGTCTCTGCTCTGGAGTTGCCACGTGATCTACCAGCCAGAGAGGACGCCAGCGGGAGGCATCCTCAATAAGATAAGTCTTATAAAATATACAGATTTATGATAATTAATACTGAGTTAGCAAGTAAGAAATCCTAGGGATTGGTCAGCAGCATTGTACCTAATATAAATCTCTGTGTGTTACTTGGGACCTTAACGTGGCAGCGGGTGGAACTCAGGCAGCCTGGCAGAAAGTGCTCACATGGTGGTAGGGCTCGGGTGGCTACAGTGGAAAGACTTATTGTTACACAGTTCTACTGCTCTAGCAGAAGAGTGGGTTCAGTTCCCAGCACCATCATGGCAACTCACTAACACCCACGATTGCCGTTCCAGGTGCTCTGATTCCCTCTTCTGGACTCAGTAGGTACTATGCACATGTGGTGCACAGACATACAAGCAAATAAAAACACATATACTTTGTAATACAAGTAAATTTAAAACATGGAGTTAAATTATAGCTAATTAATTATAATTAATTAATTAATGGAGGATGCTTACAGAGACAAGTATATATCATCTATTTTCAGATGGCTAAGTAAAACTTAATTAGTCAACCAATTTGTAACAGTTGGTCCTTCATATTTTTATAAGAAATGCTGTAATCAAAATATTTATACATATATCTCTTATTAATCGCTTTGTAAAAATACCAGTACTTGAGATTAGTGAGTTAAAAATGTGATACTTTAAGACACTTTTAACATCAAAAAACTTTTCAAAGGATCTTTTAAATGATTGTGTGTGTGTGTGTGTGTGTGTGTGTGTATTCTCAAGAATGTTGTGCCAAATTACATTCCCACCTGTAGTCGATGGGAATATTTACTTTCAACTTTAATTAGTGGTAGGCCCAGATGGCTCCTAAATTGTTTCTTTTTTGAAATGCCTAATATATGAGTAATTTAAGGGAGCAGAAAGTGTATTCCTTACAACATGATCCATGCCCTTCGCTTCCTTTTCTGGCATCATTTAGGTCCTTGTGGGTGTAGAAAATTTAGCCCCAGCTGCATCTCAGTTCTGTGAAACGCCAAGCTTAAGACACCAGCTCTGATGTATTCATCTTGTTTCCTATGTAGATACATCTCTCTTCCAGTCTTTTAAAGAGCACACCCAATTGTAAATGCCAATTTAAGCAGACAGGCAGAATTGGAAGGTTTTAGCATAATTGCAATCTTAATTCTCAACTCTCCCAAGTCTTGACCTCTACGTTTTCTTGCTTTAATTGCAGTGGGCCTTTCCATAACCATGTATTCATATGTACCTGTTTCTAAGAGCTTGAATGATATATATGTAACAGAGTTACATATTTCTACTTCTGGCTTTTGACTATTGAAAGGATGTAGGGGCTTCTTGGATATCTACACATATAACCAGGTTGCTGGAGTTGCCCAGCTCAGGATGGGGGTTGGCTTTGTGTGTTTGCACTGTGAACATTAGGATGACACAACAGTATGAATGAGTAGTTGGTAGTAAGATAGGTCCAGAGGTGACTATGTAAAGTCATGTGCACTTGGTGCTAGCTCCTTCCACAGCGATGCCTGGGTAGTCCCATGTGCATTGGATATAAAGCATAGTCTGTGCTTCTCAAAAGATCAACACCCACTTGGTCTTCTACTTGACAAAGAATCTTGGCGAAATCTGCAGTGTTCAAAGAAGCCACCGCCTATCACAATGGAACAGTAAAAAGAGTTTCTCACCCCTCGGGTGTCTTGTACTGTATTCATTACCTTTCCAAGCCAGAACACTCTCCCAAGCTGGTGTACACTCCTGTTCAGTAATTCCTATAATTACCACCATTCAACTGAGGGAGTAACAGGTTAGCCCTTCCTGCTTTCCTACCATGAGGCCCTATCTACCCCACCCTGAAAAGGTATGAGGATTCCTCTGTAATTTTCTCTCTATTTTCATAACCTATTTTTCATTTCTATGAGAATCTTGGAGGCAGGTAGTTAAATGAGTTTTCTTCTTTAGTTGTAAGCCTAGCTTTTAGGAGCTGAGCCACCTCTCCAGCCCTAAACGCTTGTTCTGACACTAATGCACCTGAAACTCAATGAGCTCTCATTTTATTAAAAGTCTCCTATGGGGTAACAGGTAAGAAGTTTTAAAGTTAAATCAGAACTGGGTATTTTTGCTTTTGCTTCATAATAATTCTGTCAATCTATATGCCAATCAAGCATCTGAAGCAGCAGTTAGTTCACATGAAGATTACAATTAAGTTACCATGGAACATTGGCCATGCAGATATTGATGGAGATTGGGAGAGCGTTTCTAGGGTTCCACTGAAGATGTCTCTGTTCCCTCCATGCTGTTTTACTAAACACAGCAGAGCAGACCAAAGATCGTCGTGGTTACCAATAGACAGTTGAAAGATAAGGTGCTGATGAAGACACTTTGCCGTAGTTCCCCATGGTGACCACACTCTCAAAAGCAGTAATGCTAAATGCTTTGTTTTCAGAAGAGCTCTCATCTACCTCCTTTCCAAATGCATCCAAGTTGAATGAAGCTTTAGACAACAACAGACAGAAAGGGAATTTCTATTACTTGCTATACATAATCACCACCTAACACCCGCAGTCACCACAGCAGTAGCATTATCCAGACATGGAACATCTTCAGCTCCTGCTCCGTGGAGCACTTTATATGCATTCCATTGGACCCTCCAATTTTGATGTGAGTCAACAGAGCTGAGGGTTAAGTCATCCCACAGAGTGGATGAACAGCTACAATGCTCCCTCGAGCACTTCTAAGGAAGCTCAGAGACTGCAGAGCTCCAGTCTACTCTACGTGGAATCACATTTATCTTGACATATGCCTTCACAGGCACTCTGACAAGGATCGGATGGCCATGCTTACAGTGCTGTAGAAAGCATTCTGTGCTCCCTGGGATTCTACATCCGGGGATCCTAGCCTAGGTTTCAGGAATGTTCTAAAAATGGATGCAAAATACAATTATTCTTCATTTCTGGAAGTGGGATTCATCAGAGTTCAGAGGAATTGAGAACCTAGAACAAGTTCAGGGTTGTCTTCTGTTGTGGGATATTTGCGAACGGTGAGAAAATAAATTGCTGTGATCGGTGTAATAAAGAGCTGAACAACCGATAGTTAGGCTGGAGGTACAGGCAGGATTTCTGGGGAGAGAAAGGAAGAGAAGGAGAAAGTTTGGCACAAGAGAGATGCCAGGAGATCCGGAGAGGAAACAGGAGGTGCATTATGGAAGAGAAGTAATATCATGTGATAGAGTGTAGATTGATATAAATGGATTAATTTAAGTGATAAGATGTAGTTAGGAACAAGTCTAAGCTATAGGCCGAACTTTCATAATTAATAAGAAGTCTCCTTGTCATTATTTGGTTCCGGTTGGTGGGTTACAGTCTTCTACACAATCTTCTGAGCTTGTCTTCAAGCTATAAGGTCCAAGAGAATATATTCTACACATTTTTCAAGAAAAAAACTTTAGTGTAACATCCCAGAGTATATTTATATTAAAAGAAAGTGGAGTCAATTGCCCAAGTGAATATTTCAAATTATAGCTTGACATATGCAGATAACTAAGGCAAAAGAAATGAGGTTTGGGGTTTTGGCTGACTGAGCTACCTCACTCTAGTAGTTTTCTGTTTCTTATTATATACATGAAAAAAATCAGTGCTTACAGAAAAAGTAAGACTCATTAAACCTAAAGAGTTATGCTTATAAAGTTGAAAAACACTGACAAAACATGCCAACATTAGCAGCTATACTTTACATAAGCAGTCAGTGTAGAAACTGTTTCTCTGGTTTTAAACATCAAAGCACATATAATCTTACAAAGGATAAAAAGTGCACACGTCAGTTTTCTGTTCTCTTACAAAGAAGTTCTGCTGAATTTCAAATATTTTCTTTGAATAATCATGTTTGACAGCGATAATGGTTAATGTTAGGGAGGTAATTAAAATTAATGGCAGCGATGTCCACTGGGCTATGTCTATGCAGGTGTTTCCCTCTCCTGCTCCCACCTAAACATAAAAATGTCTAATACATAGAATTTCGAGTCTACACATATTTATTAGAAGCGATTGGGTTCAGCCCTTCCTAAAACACATAGAGATATCCTCTATATAATGAATTATTATATTTTCTTGACATACAGCTTTATTTTTAAAATGTATTAGGTTACAAAAAATTTAAACACACTCATCATATAAAGTGAGCAGGCACTTTAGAGGCATGGTTTCCAATTTTCAACACTGTATCTGTTAAGTCAAATGTTACCAAAGTGTGTGTGAATGTTAGTTCATCAAGACAAGCAATGCTACTTACTAGGCAAAACTGCACCCACAAGTTAATGTTCTGACAATTAGGAGGACATTATCTCTCTCTTCTTCTCTTTTCCTAGCTACTTATTTGCATTCCCATCTACCTATTTATCTGTCAGTCCTTCCTACCATTGATCATCTACCCATCCATTCAGTCATTCATCCAGCTACCTTTATACATTTGGTTTGTAGCTTAGAGAAGGTCAGGAGAAGGGAATAGGATGGACAGTGGAATGTTGGAGCAAAACAAACAGCAGGTAGTGTATTAAGGGAAGGGACAGAAGCAAAGACCACAGGCTGTTCTGCTAAATGCCACATATTAACAGACACCAAGATGATGTTATGTAGTCATCATGACTAAATTATATCCCATATATTCTAATGTTGAAAATTATATTCTTCAAAGGTGACCACAAAACTAACATCTGTCTACACACTCCTTTAAAATGTAATCGTGGTACCTTTTCATCCAGGGTGGAGCCCTAGCCCCGCCCTGGAATCATCTGTGCGGATGTACAGAATGTAGTGGGTGTACAGAATGCCATGTTGCTTCTGAGGCTCAGTCACAAGGAGATGCAGTGTCCTGCTTGCTCATTTAACCATCCGGGTGGGAGCTTTGTGCCATCATGTGTGTTTAACTACCTAAGGCCCGCTTGCTGGAGAGGGTATAAGAAAAAGGTATTGGAGTTGACATCCCAAGTTGAGTTGCCACCTAGATGTCCAGCCTGGTAGAATTATCAGAAGACTGTAATTTCAGATGTTAGCTAACTTTGATCATATCAGAGTTCCCTACTAAGAACTGTCCAGCCAAACCTAGCTACTCCACAGGATCATGAATACTAAAATGCTATAGTCATCAAGTTTTGGGGTGATTTGTTATAGAGTAATGATTAATAGGATAGTTAATAAAAACATTAGCACTAAGTATAAAGTTTCATTTCATTGTTCTTTCTTCATTGTACCTTTTATGTCTATATATTTAGAGTTGTGAAGAGAGTGCAATTTACAATCCAATCATGTTGCTTGCCAATATTATGTTAGAGAAGTAAGTTCCTCTACAGCAGTGGTTCTCAACCCCTTTGGGAGTCACATATCAAATATTCTGCATGTCAGATATTTACATTACAATTCATAACCATAACAAAATGACAGTTAGGAATAGCAATGAAAGAATTTTATGGTTGGGGGTTCACCACAACATGAGGAACTGTGTTAAAGGGTCCCAGCATTAGGGAGGTTGAGGACCACTGCAAAAATCAGCTATCTGAGGTGGGCGTTGGTGGCGCATGCGTTTAATCCCAGCACTTGGGAAGCTGAGGCAGGTGGATCTCTGTTAGTTCGAGACCAGTCTGATCTATAAGAGCTAGTTCCAGGACAGTCTCCAAAAGCCACAGAGGAAACCCTGTCTTGAAAAACCAAAAAAACAAACAAACAAACAACAAACAAACAAACAAAAACACATGCACAAAAACAGCTATCTGGAACCCTCAACAACCAGACCCTCCAGCTTGAAGGATAAGGGTAATAGAACCTCTGAAATGAGTCTTAGCTGTTAATAAATCCTTGCTTTTCTACTAATTGATGGTGTGACCATAGGCGGACTCGTTAACCTGTTTCTTCAAATTGTAAAAAAGAACAATGGACTGTTAATAGGTGGTTAGGTGACTCTGGGATGATGGATATCTGGGTTTCAGCTGAAGCATGGTACCACACAAGAGCATCTAGAGGAATGCATGAGGCATTATTTATAAGCACACTGTTGGGGTGCACACTGGCATTTGAAGAAAGGCTGTCGGATCCCATCCTAGTCTAACATATAAAATGTATCTGCCTGTCTTGAACATCAAAGAATTATGCTGCCTCATATGACGTTCAAATGTCCGGTAAGAAATTCAGGCTGCTAAAAAATTTTAAGCTGCATGATCCTGGAATGTGATTTTGTTTTTAGATGAACACAATACATTTGCATAATTTAAATATCTCCTTGTACAGGCTTGGTACCACTGAGTAAATTAATAAAACACCGCATTTTCCTTTGTTCAGAACTTCGCTGGGAGTTGCTCACCATTTTAGACAATCATGGCACAGATGCCAGTGAACTTGTGGTACTTAAGCGGAGACCCTCAGGTGGCTGTGTTAATTTACCCTCATGGCTCTCACTTTTGTAGGGACTCTGTGTAGGTCACAGCATTATATTGTCACATCACCTAGTGCTGTTGGGCAAGACTTTAGCTGTTGAGATCAGTCTGTCATGAATCACATTCCTCTCATTTTTTCCTCTGTTTTTCAGGTTGGACATGTTATTATTGATTTTTATAAATGTTAGAAGAATCACCTATAATCTTCATCATAGGAAAATAGATGGTATGTTGAAAATAGTTATTAAAAGTTGAGATTCTCATGAAGAAGCAGATGGGGAGATGATGAGGGAAAGGCAGAAACGTCCAATCACTTGGGTATTCCCCCAAGACTCTGTGATGGGTGTGGGGAGCTGCTTAGAAACTGGTCTGCTTCTCTTGAAACCATAGTGTTGACTTGAGAGATCCTTAGAACTGATTGCACGGCCCCATACTAGTACTGATGCCACAGTTCCCACACAGCGGATTCTCTCGGCCCCCACTTCTGAGGAAATGCCTGATCCAGCAGCGCTGAAGGGCTGGGGACTGCTTCATTAATTACAGACATTTCATTGATTACCTGCTCACTGCCACAGTCTGTTTTCAGTCGTTACTCTGTGTGTGTGTGTGTGTGTGTGTGTGTGTGTGTGTGTGTGTGTGTGTGTGTGTGTGTTGCTTTTCTTTAGTTTGATCTTGGGAGAAAGGTCTTCAATGCTTAGTCTAGGCTGTGTGAGCAATCATTACGTAGCCCAGACTAGCTCAAAATCACAGAAAGCCTCCTGCCTCAGGCTCCCAAGGGCTGAGATTTTAGTTAGAAGCTACCATGGCTGGCTATGTCTCATCAGTCCTTTCTATTTCATTGTTGTTTGGGTGTCTTCTGTTGAAGTTGGTCTGCCTCTGTATTTCAAGTGCTTGTACCATCAGGCCTCATTCAACTTCATGCAATGTTACTATACCTGTTGCACCTTTTTAAAACTTGAAGGGCATTGGTTTGCCCTTCAGGGTTCTAGTGCATTTTATTTGGTATTATTTTCTAATGTCAAAGATACTTAGGAAGAAAATAGAAGACACATATTAATTAGCTCTCTTGAGTTAGACATCATCTTGGGCATTTTAAATGAAGCCAATACTCTCCCACAATTGGCATGTCAGCGTTTTTTAATGAGTAGCTATCAATTTTACTGTAGACAAATGTATTCCACGCAATTAAACTATCAGAACTCAGTTTTTTCTTCTGCTTTGTTTAATAAATTATCAAAAGAGTGCAAAAAAATATGAAGATAACTTACAGTCCATATCAAGTATGGCACGAACGGATCTAACGAGCTCCTTGGATTCCAGAAGCAGGTTTGCTGGGAAGCTGCGCCCATTCTTTCCCAGCAGTGGGAGTGAAGTCTGCGATGAAAACACAGCTCTCCTTTCGCTGCATGGGCAATGAAAAGGCTTTGAGTGTACTGCACAGAAAGCAACACCAGTGCATCTTTGCTAAACCTGAATTGGTGTCCATTATGTTTGTGCAAAAATGTTTCTGATTCTAGGAACATTATATTCATAGAGCCATACAAGAACATAGAATAGGATTTCTGCTTTGACTAGCTTATTCTATAGTAAATAGGCATATTCCCCCATCCCACCCCCTGACAGGGTTTCTCTATATTGTTTTGGAGGCTGTCCTGGAACTTGCTCTGTAGAGCAGGTTGGCCTTGAACTCACAGAGATTCCCCTGCCTCTGCCTCCCAAGTGCTGGGATTAAAGGCGTGTGCCACCAACGCCCAGCAATAAATAGGCATATTTTAAGAAGTACTTTTACTTTATATGTAAGGAGGAAGTAAAGGAAGGATAGCTTACATCTTAAATAATTTGCTGGGTCTTTTTTTTTCATTTTGTAAAATTTCAAACTAAACATATAAACCTTAGTTTATTAAACAGATGTTTTCTATTTTTTATAGTAATATTGAATATAAATTCAATATATATATTTACTTAAGAAATTATCTTTTAAATTCTCCCATTTGTTTTTCCTAATTACAGAACAGCCTAAAGAATATATATATCCTTTATATATATAATATATATATATATATGTATATAATATATATATATATATATGTATATGTATATATATACATATGTATATATATACATATACATATATATATGTATATATACATATATATATATATGTATATAATATATATATGAATATATATATATTATATATATTCATATATATATTATATACATATATATATTATGACATTTGAATTTACTTTTTATTAATACATTTTGTTCCTTGATAATTTCATACCTGTATATAGTACATTCTCGTTATGCTCCTTATCCTTATTTCCCTCCCACCCCGCCAGCCCCCCTTCTCCCTTGTAAATGTCCTTCCCATATTCATTACTTTTTGCTTTGTGTTCCAGAGTTTAACTAAGGCGTCATCTGAAACAAATGCATTATGACACAATTTAAAATGAAACATTTTCCTCAAAAAATTACAGTAATGCTTTTACTTGAAGGAGACAAATGACTTTGTATTGAAAAAAAATTGGTATTTACAGCCCACCTTTTTAAACATGATGACATTAATTCACAAGGATAAACTTAAGAAATTTCCAATTCAAATACATAGCCTTTACTCTGTGTTAAATGACCAAAGCCAACCCATACAGGAGATGTGGTATATTAAGAATGGCCAAGATCTTAACAGTGTTTAACCTACAAGACACAGCAAAAATTGCTTACTGTAGCTTTTAAAGTGGCCTTTTTCTTTTTCCTCCTTCTAAGAAGTGCTTTAGGGTAAGGTTTGGCTTTTGGCTTTTATCTACTTACTTTTAAACCTGGTATTTAATACCAAAAATTTGAATTAGTAAAGGTCAAAATGAGATTGAAGGGGTGGGGCACACTTAATATGTAAAACAGGAATATGGCTACCGAGTGGTTTAAAATCCTTACTAAAACAACATTCATAGAATTCACAGGATTACATTGTAAGCAGCAGAGTTAACAACAAATATGTCTGACTCTTTCATAATAAGAAATGAAACATTAAAATGAACACAAAACTCAGCAACTGTAGACATTACTTCTTTTTTTTTTTTTTTTTTTTAAGAGATGGTCTCAGTGTAGCCACACTGGTTAGTCTTGAATTCAATAGAGATTCTCCTGTCTCAGTCTCCCAAGTGCTGGTATTACAGGCAGAAGCCACTGTGTGTGGCTCTTGTTCTCTCTACTGTACTACTGTTTTGTCAGTAATAGTGGTTTCTGCAAGAGCTGCTGGTGGAGATGCACGCGTATGAACTATGGCAGTCATAGGAAACAAGTACTTTCAATGTAGACCAGCAGGACTGTTTCTTCAGTGTATGCCCGCCCTTCATCCTGTATCAAAGTCAGTGAAGAGCTGGGGCTTGAGACAAACAATCCTTACTTGGATGTTTGTAGCTCTGAGGGGGAATCCTGAAGACAGCAGCATGCTACGAATAATAACAAATCAAGGTGCAGTCTACAAACATCCTTCTTTTATTTATATCGCCGAATGATGCAAATGAAAGAAGCTGATTGTGTGAATATGCTTTGCAAAATTGTATTTGACAGAACGCATCTGCCAGGCTGAGCCGTCTTCAGCCGTGCATCTGCCACCAGCAGCTTCCCCACACACAGACAGGATGTGTGAATCCGAAACCTTAGAGTACAAAGTGACAATGGCTGTCTAAATGCTTCCAGCAGTTTCTTTTAGAGAGATGGAACCTAAACAGTATGTGCTTGCATTTCCTTCCAAAAAGTTAAAAAACGAGCATTCAGTGGGAATCACGCAGCACCCTAAAGCCGACCTAGAGTATCTTAGCCACAATATACACAAAGAAATTAGTGTTCATACGCTGCCGAAAGCAACACATTCTTACCTTAAATTTGAGAAAGGAGCAGAACTATCCAAAAGTACTTCCTGAGCAGCCTAGTGACAAATAAGATGGTAAAGGAGATTCGTAAGCTTGATAGCTTGAAAACAAACTAAAATCTTCGCTTGATTAATTAATATTTATAATGTCCTCCTTCATTGAGTATGCAGATGTTCCTATTATAGTGGGCCAGTCAGTTATGTTAACATGAAATTCTGCTTGGAGATAATTATAAGGTATTTATTTAAAATACTTAAATTTGTGTGTGTGTGTGTGTGTGTGTGTGTGTGTGTGTGTGTGTGCAGATACCTTTCGAGGATAGAAGAGGGTGTTGGGCTCCTTGGAACTGGAGTTTAGGTGATTGTGAGTCACCTGACATGGGTGCTGAGAACTGAATTCACAAGTGCAGGAAGCACTGCTAACTGGTAAGGTAAGTCATCTAGCTAGTACTTCATGATAGCGTGAATAGTTACCAAATTATGTTTACACAGTATGAGGATTTTTAGGAGTGTATTCATTAAAGCGAAGTACACTTTATTATATGTATACTTATTACTAACCATCTATATAATGTTAGCTATTCTTCTTATATACTGAGGCAAATCTGAATCTGACTGTAAGTTAGAATTGCTGTATTGAAACAGAGATGTTTCTGTAGTCTCCAAACCGTGACATTTTTCTGTGACAGTACTTATTCCCTCTCCCTCCCTCCATTCCTCCTCTCTTCCCTCTTTTCCTCTCTCAGTACTGAGGATAGAATTTAGGATCTCAAATGCTAGGCCAGCATTCTACCACAGAAGTATATATCCAACCTTCCTTTTCACTTGTTATTTTGAGACAAGGTCTCATTATAGCCTTGGATTTGCTATTTTTCAGCATCGAGATCCTAAGAAGCTAGGATTACAACCTTGTGCCTTCAGGCCTGGCAAGATTTTTTGAAAAACAATGTAATATAGTTATCCCTCAGTATGTACAGAGGATTGGTTTCAGGGTCCCCGGTTCTATCAAAATCCACAGATGCTCAAGTGGTTTACTATGTATGTATGTGATCTACATTGCCTATGGTTTCTTCACATTGTCTCTAGATGACTTGTAAATAATACAATATAGCTTCTATGCAAATAGTTTTATAGTCTCTAGTATTCAAAATAAGGACAGGACTTTTTCTATACTTGCTTCCTACTGAAGCAATCACCTTAGGCCTGAGCACAAGGTATACAAATGAGAAATGAGATAAATGGCACTCTAGAGAGCACTGGAGAAAGGCAATGGTGACTCTAGTGGGGTATGACTACATATCACTTCATTTGCAGAGATTCAACACAGAGCTTGGCGTGGTTTGTGGGAATCCCTGGAGTTTTTGTTCCTGGTTTGTGGAAATTCCTGGAGTTTTTGTTCCTGGATCTTTTCATCCCATGGTTGGCTGAACTCACTGCTGTGGAATTCAAGGAGACAGAGGGTCAACTTCTGAGAAAACTTACCTCAACAAAATGAAGGAGGCTTTCAGTAGATGCCTTGAAAGTTTTCCGAGCCACTTCTGATTTTCGCAATTGGCAGTCAAGAACTGTGACTCTCTTTCTCAAGTCCTGGATACTTTCCTAGACAAAGATGGCAAAAACAACACTGTCCACATTTCTTCAACTTTCAATAACTTCTTCCTATTTTTAACTTTCATAAACTGCTATCTGATACTACCATTTCATGTATTGTCTCTCTTTTTTACAAATAGGTTCTGATTTTGAGGACAGGTAGAATATAACTGATGAAGTGTTTAAAAGTTAATTTCCACACATATACTTTAAGTTCTATGACATATTTTACAACATGACTTTTATTGATTTTTACATGACTTACATTCAGCTAACATTTTAAAAAAGAACTTGTTTTAACACGGGGTTAACAGAAAGTCCTTCATGGATAGCATAGCCCAAAGTGCTGAGTGTATACACACATATGCACGCATACACATACACACTATTGACTATTCACAACAGAGGAGTAAAAGCATTCTAAGAAGAACAGCAGTAGTGCCCAGTGAACCACAGTGGTAGGGGATGCTGAAGCATCATTTGCTCTGAGGCACATCCTGATCCTGGAGGTCCACACTGTGGGTTTCATCAGACACACATGACATGCTAAATGAGTGATACGGTTTTCATAGAACTCATACTCTGGTCAGTAAAGAGTCTGTTCTGTGTAAGTCCCTACCCAGTAATGCTCAAACAACAACTGCTAGAAAAACAGAGGAGATTTGGGGACTGAGTTTATATTACTTAGATGACATGAAAACCCATAACCTGAAATTCTTACTTAAATTGGTCCTAGGTTAAGAGGAGCAAAAATAAAAATTCTCTGGAAGCTATTTTGTAAATTTCATAGAATTTCCATAATTGTGTGTCAAAAGAACATGAACTTACCATAAAAAATAACTAAAAAATGAAGAAATATCTTTTATGAATTGGCAATTAGATAATCATCAGATCTAAAAGAGTCTATATTAATTAGGTACATAAGCATAATTGTATTTAGTATGTTTAAAACAGAGAATTGAAAATATAATAGGCCAGGTGGCAGCTCAAGCCTTTAACTCCAGCACTCAGGAGACAAAGGAGACAGATCTTTGAGTTCAAGGCCAGTCTGGTCTACAGAGTGAGTTCCAGGACAGCCAGGGCCACACAGAGAAACCTGTCTTGAAAAACTGAATAAATAAACAAACAAATAAACAAAAAACACAATAAAGAAAAAGAAAATATAAGAGGACAAGGATATAAAAAATAGATCCAATGACATAAATAATTTTAAGAATATAGTCATTAAATTAGAACACAACAAATATGTCCAATTCCATACACCTAAAAAGACAATGGAGAAATTAGAAAACAGAACTAGTAAAATTTCTGAGGACTGAATAAAAGGTAAAATTTGAACTACAAATGAAGAAGAGGTAAGAGAACACAAGCGAGTCTCTTGAATTGCACAGAGATTACTAGCATCAAAGGGAAACAGCACTGGGGTTGGAGACATGGCTTATTGCTTGAAATCACATTCTGAGCCGGGTGTTGGTGGCGCACGCCTTTAATCCCAGCACTCGGGAGGCAGAGGCAGGCAGATCCCTGTGAGTTCGAGGCCAGCTTGGTCTCCAGAGCGAGTGCCAGGATAGGCTCCAAAGCTACACAAAGAAACCCATCACTTTCTGTTCTTACATAGGACCTGGGTCCAGTACCCAGAACATACAAGGCAGCTCACAGCTGGCTATAACTCCAGTTCTAGGGATCTGACACCCTTTTCTGACTTTAGTGCACCAGGCACATACACAGTACACATATGTGCAGGTAAAATGCTCATGCACTTAAAATGAATTAGTAAATAAATGTTTTTTTTAAAAGGTGGGCATTGTGGATTGTGTTGCACACCTTTAATCCCACACTTAGAGGCAGAGACAGTGGGATCTGTATGAGTTCAAGGGTAGGCTGGCATACATTGTGAGAACCTGGACAGAGGGAAGACGGAGGGAGACAGAATGAGAGAGAGAGAGAGAGAGAGAGAGAGAGAGAGAGAGAGAGAGAGAGAGAGACAGAGAGAGACACAGAGAGAGACAGAGAGAGACAGAGAGAGAGAGAGAGACAGAGACACACACAGAGAGAGACAGGGTCAGAGACAGAGAACAATCAGGATGAAAGTATAGGACTTTCCAGAAATGGCAAGACAATGATCCTCCGATTAGGAAGTTGAATTAATTCCAAACAGCATAAATTACAATAGATCAGATCAACAAATCACTCACAGAGTTAAAACACTGGTATCAAAGCCAAAGATGTTTTAAAAATCATTTAAAAATCATACAGAAGGAAACACATTACAAATGATTGATAGCTGACATGATAGCATAAAAAAACAATGACAAAGTTATATGACAACACAATATTATAAATGTATCTGAATATAAAAAGTTGAATCAAAATAACTTTCAGAGAAACCAAATGGAGAGTTTCTTATCAACAGATAGTCACTAAATGAATCTGAAGCAACTGTTTCAGGAAGTAAGAAAGCCTGAGATGTAATAAGGAACTATGAACAAAAGGTCTAAGCATAGGGTCTATCCAACTTGGACCACATTAAACAAACTGCAAAAGTGATAAAGTCAAGACAGAACTAAAATTCCACGAGTAATAGAAATTAAGGAGGGAGAGATAATTATGTTTATGTTCAAAAGTGCTTTTAATATGTAGATGGGGGAAACATCACTGATTAATTTCATAACAAGTTCATACAGAATGGCAAACATTCTAGCATAATCATTAAGGAATCAGAGACACAGGGGCTTGAGAGATGGCTTAACAGTCAAAGAGCACTGGCTGCCCTTGCATATGACTCAGTCTTGAGTCCCAGCACCCACATGGTGGATTGTAACAGGATTTTTGCCAAAATAGTGCCCAGAGTGAAGGAAGTTCCTTCCTAAGTTGTGGCCAAAGCACAGGTGTGCTGGAAGGTGTCTACCACACAAAGAAGCAGATCTTCACTCACCACCTTCAGTCAAAGCCCAGGACCCCGTGGCTGCAGAGGAAGTCTAAATACCCTCACAACAGAACCTCCAGGAGAAATGGGATTGCCCACTGTACCAGCATCAAGTTGCCCCAACTGCTGAGCCAGCCAGGAAGAAGACAGAAGATTACTCACTTGTGTTCATTGTGAATGTCAAGTCAGCATTCATCAGATAGGAAAGGCTGTGACATTGATCAAACCTGATGCAGAGAAGGGGATATCCATCTGGCTCCTGATAACAACGCTCTGGATGTTGCAAACAAAATTGGAATCATCTAATCTGAGTCCAGCTGTTAATTCATGTTTATTAACATAAAAATATTGGAGACTGAGACCTAGGACACAAAATTCAGAATGGGCGAGTGACCTGCTTGCCAGTGGAACTGTACCCCTCTCTGGATTCTGTCCCCTGTGACCCTTTCCTCAGGCAAACTCCATCCCAGCTTGTCCTTGGCCCTTCTGCTGTTGGGTCTCCACCAGCAACCCCAGTGGATTTTTGTCACTGAGGTGCAGACCACACCATCTACAACTGCCTCACCAGTAGACAAGCGGCTCTTCCCCCAGAACTCCAGCCGCCTCCATAAGCCGAGAAACATTCCACACCAGTTGGAAGAACAGATGCCACAGGCCCATGCAGAGTCCATGTCAGTCAGGAGAACGGCACTAGTAGCACTACCGGAGGCCAGGCTGGATCTAGAGACCCAAGAAGACTTCAGTTTTCCTGGATGCCAGACCAGATCAAGGGACACAAGGCCCCCAAAACTCCAGCAGAGACATCCTACAGGACCTGAAGACTCACCAGTCACTAGAATCCTTGGCCACTTAGGCCAGAAGACCAGAGAAGAAATAGAAATCAAGAAACAAAACACCCATCCAACAAAGACGAACACAGGACCCCAAATCCACACGACTAAACTCAAGTGTAAGAACATAATAACAGAAAGGGCAATGGTACCACCAAAATCCAGCTATCTTACCACAGCAAAACCTGAACATTCCAGTGCAGCTGAAGCACAGGAAAATGACCTTAAAATAACTTTAGGAAGATGATAGAGGTCTTTAAAGAAACGGAGGAAAAGACAGGCAAAAAAATTGGAGGAAATCAATAATCTATTAAAGAATGTCAGGAAAACCAAGTTGGGGGGGGCAAACAGTTGATGGAAACAAATAGAACTGTTCAAGACCTGAAAATGGAAATAGAAGCAATAAAGAAAATACAAATTTGGGAATATATTCCTCATACTGGAATACCTTGCCCAGCCTAAATACAAGAAGAGTTGCTTAGTCGTACTACAACTCGATATGCTATGTTTTGTTGAAACCCATGGGAGGCCTGCCCCTCTCTAAACAGAAATAGAGGAGGAATTGACTGCAAGGGGTGGGGGTTGTGGGAGGAGAGAAGGGAGGGGGAACTGTAACTGGGATGTAAAATAATATATAGATAAATGAATATTGGAGACTTACATAAGTTTGAAAATAGCAAAGGGAATTACATGTAATTGGGCAGGGGTACCCAGAAGATACAAAACTCAAGTTAAATAACTTGAATACATGGGCAACTACATTTAACAAGCCAGAGGGCAAAGATGAGCCAGGTGCTTTAATAGGTGGAAATCTACAAATGAAAAGTTATTTCCAATTAAAGCTCAATGCTAATACATAAATGTTTTTGTACTTGGAAGGGGAGGTGGTGGTTTCCAACTTCATGTTTGCCACAGACATAACCGAAATAAATAGAAACTTAAAAGTTAAAAGTAAATACATTTTTAAAATATGTAATTAAATATCAACAAAAGTATGTAGTTATTTTAGTGTCAATAGAAAATGGTTGTAAGGGGCAAGATTCACCGATGGAATCCTAGCATTTTCATAAGAGATGGTTGTATAATCCCAAGCCTTAAAGTACCTAAAAACATTGTTTTAAAATACATAAATAAGATTAAAAAAGGGAATTCCAAGAGTGATATTAGTATGTTTCTCCAAATACTGATGGTTTAAGAACATAACAACATTACTATGAACAAAAAGGAACTGAACCCCTGATGTCCTCCACCTTGTTAACTACATGAAAAAGTACATGACATGGCAGATATCTTTTCAAGTTCACGTTGACCACCTGTAAGGATCAAATGCACATAGAGTCAGGAAACAAATCTCAGCAAATGTTGCTGGGTTGTGATCCCATAAGCTAGATTCTTTAGCCACAGACAAGAACCTTTCTGTGCCTCAGTGGCATTCATAAATAAGGGCAAAAAAAAAAAAAATCTTCCCAAGTTAATCTATATATTTGATGATCTTACAGTAAAATTTGCAATCCCAATCTTTTGGTTTTTTTTTTTTTTTTTTTTTTGGTGGTATGGATAAGCAGTATACAGAATATGAAATAAGAGGGCCACATTGCCAATATACTTTTAAATAAAAACAAGTAGATGGCATGATCAGACTATCAAAAAAGACACTGTAAGCAACAAACTGTGTTATCAGTGGTAAAAGGTAGGCTAGTGAAAGAGACTAGAGAGCCACGCCCACATGGAACCTTATAATAGGACAGAGATGACACCAAGCTGAGTTAGCAAATGAGATTTTCACATGAAGGATCAGATAGTGTTATTCATGTGGAATCATGGAAGAATGAAATGATTCTCCACCCCCATGTAGTGCTACAATACCAATCATAGATTTATCAAAACCTCACAATTTCTAGAAGCAAATATAAATAAATATCTTTGTATCATCTAAGACTGAAGGACTTTCAAAAAGATGTAAGAGGGAAACAATCGATAAATGTGGTGGTCTGAATAAGAATGGCCCCATAGGCTCTTATATTTGACTTTTTAGTCCCCAGTTGTAGAACTGTGTGGGAAGGATTAAGAGGTATAGCCTTGTGGTAGAGGAGTGTCACTGGGGGCAGGAGGAATGGAGGCTTTAAAAGTTCAGCACAATCCAAGTAAGCTTTCTGTCGGATGCTCGTGGATCAACATGTAAGCTTTCGGCTACCACTCTAGTGTGATTCCTGCCTATCTGCTGACATGCCCCTTAAAATGATGGTCATGAACTCCAAAACTCTGAGACTATAAGCCTCAGATAAACTCTTCTATAAGTTGCCTTGCTCCTGGTGTCTTAGTAAAGTAATAGAAAAGTAACTAAGACAATAAGTTTCCATGAAAATAAAAGTTCCTTTCTATTTCATTATAGAGTAGAAAAGGCAAGTCACAAGTTTGAGAGGGTAGTTTTATAACATATAAGTCAATAAAGGATTAGTAACCAAGAGAATCACTACATGTCTCTAAGCAAAAGACAAACAACCCAATGGGAAAATAAAAGATACAAAAGCACATTTCACTGAGAAAAATAAGTGACTACTGAATGCATAAATATATGCTCAACTGGTTATCTCAGTCAGGGAAGGACAAATTGCAGGTTTACAGCATTTAGGGATATAAATGACTCCATCATGGTTGATTTCAGGCTTCCAACCTCCATCAGTGAACACAGCATTGAAAGAGACAAGTTCTCATGAGCCAGTGCCTATGGTTCCCAGCACACCATTATGTTAGTCATTAGTAACTAGGGGAATTCAAATTAAACTATACTGGCATAGCAATTATTGTACCAACCAGATGGATAAAAATTCAAAATAAAAGAAAGCCAAGGATCAGCAAGGGGTGAATGGTAATTCTAATCCATTCTTCATGAGAATACAAATTGGTTAAAAATACTTTCAGTCACAATTAGGCATTTACTTATAAAGTTGAACATACAATTATCCTTCAACCTGGCAATACTACTTCTCATAGCTAACAGTTACATATACGGAGAAAGTTACATATATCAGAATGTTCTCAGGAACATAATTCACAGTAGAATAATACAGAAATAACAAACTGCCCATCAGATACAGAATGGATAACTGCACGGTGGTAATTCACACAAAGAAGAATAAAGATGAAAAAAGATACCAACTAGCTACATATTAACCCGGTAATCAGGCAAAACTAAACAAACAGTGAGTAGATATGTAAGTAGTAAAACTATCAAGAAACTGGTAGACACTAAATTCAAGAAAGCAGCGAACTCTGAGGGCAAGGGTAGTAGATGCAATCTGGAGGGGCGGGTGTTGTGGTCCCTCACAGGTATTAGTAATGCTTTATTTTATATTTTAAAAATACTTATTTTTATTCATGTGTGATGATTCACATGTAGTGTACATGTAGGTGTGGTTGCCCAAGGAGGTCAGAAAGGGCATCAGGTCCCCTGTTGCTGGAGTTAGAAGTTGTGAGGATGGTGGGAACAGGTCTTGGGTCTTCTGCAAGAACAACAAGTACTCTAACTCCTCAGGTCTCTCTCTCTAGACCCAATAATGTTTTATTTCTTATGCTTCAGATAGTTTTTTTTCAAATACAAATTAGAAAATATATTGATAATTTAAGGGAAGTTATAGTAATAAATGAAAGCATCATTACAGAAAGGATCTATGTCTAAACAAATAAATACTTAGGAGCTGCAGAGATAGCGCAGTTGGTAAATTGTTTGCTGTGCACCTCTGTAAAAAGCCAGGTGAAGTGCCACATATTTGTCATCCCATCTCTGGAGAGGTGACCAGAGGAGGGAGGATCTCTGGTGCCAGTAAAAATCTCTATAAACACTCCTCTCCCCTCACCCCCAAAAGATGGATAGCTTTCTAGGAACAATACCTGACGTTGACTTCTGGCCTCACTCACACACTACTCAATATGCAGCCCCCAAGTGCAAAATAAGTAAACAGAGATAATTAAATCTTTAAATATTCATTCTGTAGTACCTAGTCAATAGATTCTTAAGCAATGTCGCACACAGCTGAAAAAGTTACTTTTTCCCTACTGATATCAGAATTGGAAAATATTGAATATTGAGATGCTTATGTTTAATATCTCCTCTCAAAAAGAGAAGAAAAGCATTTTAGAGAGGTAGTTTAGGCTCTTATTAAAAGGGATGTCATGAGATCTCACCTAAAGCTACAAAGAGAGAGAACATGAATTAATTATATTACCAGGCAACTTGGGACTAAAATATTTCTCACTGGAGAAGAGAGGATGCAATAACCTAAACTTTATACAGCAGAAACCCACACCCGGAGCTGGAGAGGTGATTCAGTGGGTAATGGTGCTTGCTGCATGAGCCTAGGGATCTCAGTTTGTTCCCAGGAACCTATGCAAAGACTGGGAGAGAAATGACTCCGCAACACTGACCTCTGACCTTCACATGCCCTCCCACCTCCAAATACCTCCTCACACAAATGCTAATAAAAGATTTAAAAACTAACAAAACAAAGCAAAAATCACTGGATAATTTTATGCAAACCTCTTAAAAGTATATTACTTAAAATTACAGGGCTAAAGAACAGTTCAAGAGGGGCTGGAGAGATGGCTCAGAGATTAAGAGCACTGACTGCTCTTCCAGAGGTCCTGAGTTCAATTCCCAGCAACCACATGGTGGCTCACAACCATCCATTATGAGATCTGGTGCCCTCTTCTGGTGTGCAGATATACATGGAAGCAGAATGTTGTATACATAATAAAGAAATAAAATCTTAAAAAAAAAAAAAACAGTTCAAGAATAGAGCTCTAGCCTAACATACGTAAGGTCCTACTTCAACCTCCAATGCCACAAAAAAACAACAGCAAGAATTCTGAACTATTACACACTGGCAACTCTTGCTGCAAAAGTAACTAGTTATTTTATTAAAAGTATCCTTAATAATTTGATAATTTCTACGATATTTTCATAATTAGGTTAAAGTTACGTGGCATAGCCACAACTGTTTAAAAATGTACATAGATAAACAAATGTCTGTAACTAACATTCCTAAGTGCTGCTGCTTGCTCAAGTGCTATGTATGGGTTCTTTCCAGGTCTCCTCCATGGTGGGTGGGTCCTCTGGCCGGCCGGCCTTCTGTGAGCTGGTTTACATGAGTAGATATATGGGGAAATGGATAGGGTTTTTCAGAGCTGAGCAAAGAAAACCTCACATTTTCTGTTAAAAATCTTCTTTTCTAAAACTAGCTTCATTTTAATTTGGTATGTTAAAGAACTTATATGCTTAAATATTCATAAATAGCTCAAATTTGTTCTGTTGTTGCTTGAAGGCTGAATGGGTTAGAGCTGTAAACAGCCATTACTTATAAGTGAAGAATTTTTACAAAGCTATAAAATACCTACTTCAAGTCATTGTAGTTTATACTACACACACGCACGCGCACACACACACACACACAGACACACACAGACACACACAGACACACACACACACACACACACACACAGACACACACAGACACACACAGACACACAGACACACACACACACACACACACACACACACACACACACACACACACACACACACACACAGGCCTACTATGGTTTTTGAAGCTTAGTCATAACTAAAGGTACACTGTGGACAATTCCCACATAGGGATGTTCAGCTTGCTTCCTGCAAGGTACTCAGTATTGTATTGCAAATGAGCGTTCTTCTGGAGGAGCCCAGGTTAGTACTCCTTAACTTTGAAAGAAGCCAAACCAAACCAAACAAAACAAATTCAAACTTGGTTTCTTCTCATTAGTCATCCAGCCTCTCCTGTAAGAATTCATTAGCATGTGTACTGCTATACTGCCCCAGGTTCTCTAATCAAAGAGCAAAACTCATCCCTTTAATCCCCTCCTTCCACCTCCACAAAACAAATTAGCAAACTCAAAGACAGAAAGAGAAAACCAGTGCCATCAATTAAATGTTAAATAGTTCCAGGCCTGAATGGCTGAATGGAACAATGTTGACCAATGACCCAATTAATTCGGGGCCCGTGCTTTTCCATCGCCAGGCTTTATGGATAAAGGCAGGCTCACAACTTCCATGCCACCCTCTTCACGACACAACATCCTATCATGGAATAATAGAAGACAAACACTGACCTAGTTTAGACGTGCAGATGAAAAGAAAATGAAAACAGGATACACGACAGTGGCGAGGGAACCATGGTAACTAGAGAGGGCTGTTTGCTTACTTTATTTTGGTCAGAATAATGAGCAAGCTGAGCCTTTAGCTCTGAGATCTCAGTCTCCAGCAGATGGATCACTTCTTCATAGTCCATTTCCATCCCATGTGCCTGCCTCTGTGCAGCTTCAGCAAGATGGAGCCGGCTTCGCAGAGCTCGGGTTTCTTCAGCTACGGCTTTGGCTTCCTAAGGAGTTAAAAGTTAACGTCAAGTGAGAAAAAAACGCAAAATACACTTCTGTGGTCTATACAAAGTGTTTTTTTTTTTTTCTTCTCATTTTGGCAGTTATGACTCCAAACCTTAACATGTCTATGTTCTTTATCTTCCACCTAAAAACTAGAAAGTACATTATTTCATTATGTGACCTAGCTGCCCCGTCTTTTGTTGGTTTCTTGAAGCTTCTGTATGACTCTTTAGAATCACACACCTAGCATCACTTTGGGAAAAATGAAAGAAGGAACAGAAAACTGAAAATCCGAAATAGATGAATAGGGAAGTATTCAGAAGACAAAAGGAGTAAGCTACAGAAAAAAGGGGCTGGTGGAGTTGCTGGTGTTATCAGAAGTCTACTGCAGCTTCATCAGATGCTGGGAGTCCGGTTTCCACGTGGACCAAGCCCCAGAGGCAAAGTTTTCTCTGGACATCAGACTGTTACTTCTTGCTTTGGTAGCAACATAATACATAATTGTTTATCAATTGGATACAATGTTCAGGAGGCAATTACTAAACACACAGTGCGTGCTTCATCTGTCTTTGCTCTTTCAATTTTTGGAATAACATGCGGAGAAATGGATTGAAAACCATTTACATAAGCAATCAGCGACCCAGAGAATAAACAAGATGAACAAGGGCATTGAGTACACAAAATTTTGAGCCCAGGCTTGCTTGACTTCAATACTAATGATTGCTTTTCTTCACTTCACAGTCTTTGGATGACAGAATAAAACAAAACAACAACAATGCTCCAAACACTAGCTATACTCTTTATCTTGGAAGGTAAGGGTGGCAGCAGCCATGGGCTCTCTCAAAATGTACCTTGGTGTCAGGTCACAGTCCCCTAAGACACCCACATAATTTAACACGGCTGCTATTATAGTGTAGAACTCTTTTTTAGAGAGTGCAGCAATCTCTCTTCTCTGTAATGGAACTTTCTGCTCCAATTGCTATGGCTAATATTAAACTATAGCTATTCTGATGTTCTTGAAGCTGTTATGGAGCATTTGCTTTTGTTGGAGCATGAAGTGCTGAGAGAAGTAGGGTTGTGGGGATATTCTCAAGGGTCTGTTCAGCATCTACTAACTGTTCATTATATGTGAATTCCTGGAATCTGCATGGACAGTATACATGGAAAATTCTCACCCTTCAAAACTTACAATCTACAATTGGAGAGACAGTAGCTTAGGCATGAGTTACGAGCTCAGTGAGAAGGCACTGACTAGAGACTCGAAGAAGGGACCACCATGCTATGATTTCCTGAAGAGAAGCTTTCTGGGCAAAAGGAGCACATGGGCAAAGGGCCTGGGACTGGATTGGGCTTTGTATCTTTGGAGAACACCAAGGCAGTCAATGAGGCAGAAACAGTGAGAAACAGTGGGAATGACAGGGAAGTAGGAAGACACCAGGACAGAGAGGAAACACCAGTGTGGAGACAGGATGACCTGGAGAGGCAGGCCTTAGAGAGCATTCACAGGCTTCCCTCAGAGTGAGGAAGGAAGGAGGGACTTAGCAGGGGAGTGATACAAACTGGTGATGTGGGATGTCCTTCTGTATGCTGTGAATATGCGTTGCTTTTATTGGTTGATGAATAAAGCTGAGTTGGCCAATGGCCAGGTAGAATAGAGCCAGGTGGGAAATCCAAACAAAGATATGGAGAGAAAGAAGGCAGAGTCAGGGAGATGCCATCTAGCTGTGCTTGGGGTGAAATGCCAGAACATTACCAATAAGTCATGAGCATTGTGGTAAAATATAAACTAATAGAAATTGGTTAATTAAATTGTGAAAGCTAGTCAGTAATACACCTGAGCCATTGGCCAGACAATTATAATTAGTATTAGGCCGTAGAGTGGTTATTTGGGAACTGGCGGGCTGGACGAGAAACCTCCGTTTACAAACTGGCTTAAGTTTTAAGGGGGTGCATTTCATTGATCAGTGAAGAACAGACTGTGTGGGAGACACAGGTGGGAGCAGAAAGAGGAGGAAGGGAACAGGTAAAGCTAACTGCGGCTGGCCAGGGTGGTTGTAGAAGAGGCGGTAGATGAAGTGGTTAGAGTTCCAGTACAGTTTGGGAGTGGAACAACAGGCTGGGTCATCAACAACATGAAGTTAGCATCTATTTCATAAGACAACTGTGGAATATGATGTGAATACAATACAAAGGGGCAAATAATACCTACACCTTTTCTGGCTCAGCCTAGAACATAAGGTGTGATGTACATAAATGGAGTAAGGAGTGGTAAAGAAGATAAAATAAAACAGAAAAAAAAAAAACCAACATGAACAAATGAGCGGGAAGGAATGTGGCGCATGAGAAATGATGCCAGGTGGGTTTTGATTGAGGTAGAGGGGTCCTGTTGGAAGATAGTTTTTGTTGGTTTGTTTTTAGAAGAGATATATAAACAGATGAATAAATCAAATTAATTTTAAAAGGTAAAGCTGGCAGCTGGGTGCAAAATGGAATGGTATGGGATGTCCCCTGCCTTCTCTACCTGCACTCAAAGAAGTTGAGTCCCTTCAAGTAAACGATAGTACTTGTCTTCTACTGTAAGGGTGCCTTTAGAAATGAGAGTATGGAAGAGAGAGGGATTACCTAATGCACAGCACCTGTCAGTCCAGCCCAGGTGACCAGGACAGTTACCAGTGACATACCGGGGTCAGTTTCACACCAGATTACTGTTGAGTACACTCCAGGTAACGGCTTAATATGCCAGCCCTGTTCTAAAGGTTGTATGTGTCAAGTCAGCTAACTGCATATCGTAGTATAAGGAATGTCTAGAGGTATCCTCATTTCAAAGACAGGGCACCAAAGCACAGAAAGCTTAGTGCTAGCCAGGGCTGGGATTTGAACTCACACAGTTTAGTTAACAGAGCTTATGCTCTTGGTTACTAGTCTATACTATTTGGTTAACTACAGAAAACATTATTTAAAAAGAAAAAATCATTTGTAGGTACCAGTTATCAACAGCACCAACCAGCCCTGCACTAGCTTAGGATGTGGTTATAACAACAGACTCTCAAAAACATTTGAGGATCCTGAACTGTTCCCCATTTTCTATCCCATCAAAAAAAAAAAAAAAAAAAAAAAAAAGCCTCTGAAGTGAGAGAGGAAGGGCAGGAAAATCACCCCAGCTGCGGTGAAGAATCACTAATTTGATGATCTGTCCTCTTCACACTCAGTCGTGCAGCTTTTATTCCTCCATAAAAACAGCACTTTTATTTTTGTTCAAAGAATGCTGGTTAATTAAATGAAGAATCTGGACAGGATTTATGCAGCTATCGCAGTGGAATGACGGTAATACGGTGTGAAATACGGCTGGGTGGTAAGAGATGCAGAGGTTTTGATGCTGAATAAATTCGTACCATTTCTTTTGTAAATGTCTAACTGTCAGGCTGGTGAATGTGACCCCTTAGCAAGGTTCTAGCCCAGTTCCTGCTGAATGGCTGCTTAAAAGATTAGTGCACTGAAATGATGCCTTTTAGAGAAAGCAGTAAAGAAACGATAACAGCATTGGGCCGGATTTAGCAAGAGAGGATCACAACAATCCATTTTCTCTTTTCCTCTCAGGCTGTCTTCTAATAAATAACTGCAAAGCCTCCTATGTCAGTAACATCTGAGTGACAATTTTCTCAGGGCCTCATCATCAACCTGAAGTCCCAATTAGGACAAATACAGAAGTCATTTGCTCAAACACTTTATGTGAAGTAGAGGTTAATTCAGATCACCAAGGTAGATCTTAAAAGAAAAACAAAGACATAATAGCTGATCAGGAAAGCCAACCAAAACATGCTTTTAAATATTTAAGTAGTGGCTGGGCAGTGGTGGCGCACGCCTTTAATCCCAGCATTTGGGAGACAGAGATAGGTGGATCTCTGTGAGTTCGAAGACAGCCTGGTCTACAGAATGAGTTCCAGGACAGGCTCCAAAACTACAGAGAAACCCTGTCTTGAAAAACCAATGAATAAATAAACAAACAAATAAGTAAGTAAGTAAATAAATAAATATTAAATAGTATGAGCAAACTCAGTAGAAGAAAATGCTGAAATGTGAAATACAGTCAGAACTTATCTAGGGACAGCAACGAGTCCACAGTGCCTCTTTGTTAAATAAAGGTTTGCCTCCCCCACAATTTTGCAGTGAATCTTTAGGAAAGATAAGACCAAATTCTTCTTTGAAAATGTAATTCAAGCCGATGGTAATCTTTGTAGGCCACAGATACTTTGTCCTTAGCTAAAAGCTGCTGTGCTGTATGTTTTCATACATGCAGCATTTTCACCTACAAAGTAACATGATCTACAACGAAACAAACAAAAACACTTGCTTAGTACAAAAGCGTATGCTTTGGATGGGTCCTAGATAGGTCAGTATCTTAGATCTGAGATTCATCCTCCCAACCCCCACTTTCTGCCTATATAATTCTCTAAGACTCGGCATATTCATTTATAAACAGGGCTCTAACAATGATAAGACCATAATAACTCTCACAAGAAGGTTAAAGAAACTATTATCATTTTGCTGGTATTTCCTTTGTTTCTTTTTACTATGTTGGAGGGAAAGGTTCATATTATGTATGCCATTACACAGCCTGACAAGATAATTTATTAAGTAAGGGCTTTCTTGAGGCACTCAATTGGTAATACTAGCTGTCTGGAAATGTAATTTGCACATGTCTTTTTTAATGATTAAAAAATTACGTGAAACTATCCTCTCTCTAGGTATGAGTGTTAACAGTTCCCTAAAGTAGGGGAAGCATTAATTGCAGTTGCAAATGTGTAATTAGCTCAGAAGTCCACAACATGTACAAGCTCTGTAATTTATAAGCTGATCAGTAAATCTTTCAAATGTCAGTGGCTCACAGGAGAAAACAGCAGATTGCAAGGAGATACGCCTTTAGTAAGTTATGCTACCAAGCCTTGAGAATGCTTCTCTTATCAGTTTCCGACATTCACTCACTGGAAAGCCTTTCTTAGTCTTGGGTCCTATTTACAGTTTTTGAAAAAGATTAAGGCTTACTGCAGGAAGAAGGCTGTTTGGTGAATGAGAGTTATCTAAAAGCAAGTTATGGCCAGTCTCCATAATTTGTGTGTATCTGACTTATTTATTTTTAGCTGTCTGAAAGGATGATCTCAAAGTGTTTTGCAGATATATTCGTGAATGAATGACTACACACCCAAGCTGGACTTGAAATTCAATGTAAAACAGGATAGTCTCCAACTTCAGTTGATCCTCAGCCTCCCAAATGCTAGGACTAGAGGCATGTAAGATCAAGACCATCTCACAGGAAACTTATCACCTGTCTCTATGCCCCCTCCTTTCTTCCTATCTTCATGGGTAATCCAAGTCTATTGACTGTACCACCTGACTCATTAGTCAGTCATTAAACACTTGTCAAGTCTTTATGATGCAACTGGCAGCCATTTCTTAATCCCTTTTGTATCCCCACATTGGATTTGTGTTTTTACCACCTTGTGCATGGGATGAAACCCACATAAAAGGTCACCTTGCCTTGTCACTGTATTTGTTATTGCAGGGTGCTCTTCACATTTCTCAGGGACCGGTTTACCTCAGTCATCGGTCAGGTTCCACCGTAAGTTAACAAACATGGTTCACAGTAACATGCATCCTCCCTCTCCACATTTCAAAGTTCTCCTCTACCGGCTTGCAAGTAAGCTTCCAGCTTTAGTATATTCACCTGTCTTCCATGATGGCACACACAAAGATTCAAACATATGTCTAATGCACATCTACGTAGGAATGTAAAGGATTCAGATTCGTTTCATAGTATTTATCAAGCAAACGAGAAGATATAAAATCTAAATAAAATGAAGCAACGTTAAAAGAAATGTTATACGTCACTTGTTTGACAGTTATGTTATTTTTGCATTAAAGATTTAAAAATTACAAATATTTGTCTAAATTTCCTTTTTCACCATGTATTAATACAGTAAATACCGTCAACTTGATAAAATCTTAAAGGTTCATTCCAACCCCACCTAATCCTTATTCTACAAAGTCTGAAGTAACACTTTGTGTGTGTGTGTGTGTGTGTGTGAATGTATGATATGGATAATTTGTAAGTTTAGGAAACAGGGTTTAATTTATATGAAAAAGTAAAATCTTTACTGTGCAAAGAAAGAACCGCTTAAACTTTCTGGAGGAAAATTAGGTCAGTCATATTATAATTAGCTCTAATTAACCTTCCCAGGGGTTGTCAATTCCTTTACCTGAAGCTGCCTCACCCTAAGAAGTATAAAACTCATTTCTGCCTCTGAACAGCAACGAAAAATCAAAAAAATACCTTTCAATCTCTACATAAGGAGGAGTTCCTAGTCAAGGACAGGTATATCAGTACATGACTCAGATGAGTTCTACCATGTGATGATCTTTACGACATAAATATTTGTTAGTTTAAACCATGTTTTAACATCAGGATGGTGTAAACCTGAACATGTAGCTTTCTGGTGTAATGAAGGTTGACATAAAACAAAAAACTATTTGCCAATTTTAGTTACAAATGTGCCCAAGGGGTATATTTATAGTACTGGAAGCCTTTCATAGAGTTTAAACCCTTTTTATAGACACAATGCAGCTCAGTGGTTAATATCTTTAGACATTAAACATGGAGAATTCCTCCAAACTTTAGGGCTTCAGGAGCTCCGTTGTTAAAAGAGAAATGTATTCCTTTCAAATTAACCATGAGAGGTTTAATTGGGATACAAATTTTATTAAACTTTTTTTTTTTTTTTTGGTGTGTGTATGTCTGTGTGTGAGAGAAAAAGAAAGGGAGAGAAAGGAAGAGAGAGAGAGAGAGAGAGAGAGAGAGAGAGAGAGACAGAGAGAGAGAGAGAGAGAGAGAGAGAGAGAGAGAGAGAGAATGAGAATCCTGTCTTCTTGAAGTTCAGAAAGGGGTGGGGACACAAAGTAGGACACACCCTAAGGATGTAATGCCCATATAAATAATTATAATATCTGATTCTAGCCAGAGGTAAATAAAATAATCACTTATCCAACAATTATTCAGAAAGTACTGTTAAGACTGAATAGCTGAAACAAACCTTAGACTATGTTAAGAATTGAGTCTATAACTAAGGGTGATGCCACAAAAACAATAAATGGATGCTATAGGAAGCCTTCTGGGGGGAAAGTGTATACTCTCATCTTACACTATAGGCTGACAAAATACTTTCAGCATTAAATAGAGATAGGAAGGGGATCTGGGTAAATATGCATCTGAAATAAGGCCAGGAATAAACTTCTTCAAATATTTTGCAAAGAAGAAAAATAGAAAAATTAAAATGACAACACAAAACCACCAGTGTTTATAAAATGAGAGGGGATTTTTGTAGAGTTAAATATTTGCTTCAGGGTTTGGAGAAATAAGAGTCAACATCTACCATGTAAAGAGAAATGGGATATGGCAGGTCTTAAGAGTATGAGAGAAGAAGATGAAAAACCGAGAGAGGAGATGCAAGTAAGACAAAGGCTGTGCGGAGAAACTATTTTAGAGCATCATTTCTGTCACATCAGCAAGGGCAAGTGAGATGGGGCAAGTGTGAGAAGGAAAGGAGCACATGAGAACACCCAAGGGTGTGCCCTATGACCTAAGGCTCTTTCCACTTTTTAATGGTTCTATTGCCTGTTTAAACCTCTCCCCTGAACACCGGGTTTCCAACACAGGGAACTCTGGAGGAGATACAGCAACCATATCGTAGCCATAGCAACACTTGAGTTTGCTAAAGCTTGCTTAAAGTGCTGCATTCACTTCAAGTGAATCCCTAAGTGCAAATGCTGCCTTCAATACTCAACATCGATGACGGAGATCTCATTATTCTGGAATTTAGGCATAGACAATCTCTTCCTATACAATTCAAAGACAACAAACCAATGTACATTTTTCAACAGAGTAGTTTGCTTATGTGGGGTCTGTTTTTAAGTCTTCAACGTTTTGTGAATAAATCATTACTCCAATGTCATGAGTCCCATATGACAGTAGGAGTACTGAAAGTGTTTCTCACACAGCAAACTGCCAAGATAAGACTTTTATAGCATCAGCCACCTTATCGCTACTTCCTCCTTGAATCAAATGTTCTGGTTTGTCAGTCCAACTATTATATATTGCTTCAACATTAAAAAAAATGTTTGGCACCTACGCAGATGTCTAAAGTGTAAACTTAAAGGTGCTCCTTCGGCAAATGATCATGGGCTTTTAGAAGTATGTATTTCTTTGTTCTTAGGAAAATTATGGAGGGTAAGGTCACTTGGTTTTATATACAAACATGCCTCTAACAAGCCACCAGCTCCAAAGTACTTATTAGGAAAGTGCACTAGAAAGGAATGGTTTTGGTCTAGTTTTTTCTCCTATATTCCTAAAGGCTGTATAGTTAGCTCTCATGTTGTCTTCATATAAAACTCACATTTAATGAATTATTTAAAAAGTCCCTGTCAATTCTCTCTTGCAAATTACTATAGGCATGTGCAAAGTGATTGATAGGAGGACGGCATGTGGTCCCCTGCAGAGCCAGACCATAAAAGACGTATTGTATGGAACCCTATCTTCACCAGTTTCCCATAGGGAAATGTCCTATAGGTAATGGCATAAGCAAATTAACTGCAGGTCTCCATGAAGAATACATCTCTTTCCTTCCAAATTCCTCCAACACTGAAGATGGTCTCTAATTTAGCCAGCACAATTCAAAGGAGTTTATAATACAGACAAGACAGAAAAAAATGTCTCTTAGAATTCTTAAGACACCAAGATCTTTTCTACATTAAAGGAGAAATGACTATTTGGTAATGGAACTTCTGAGATAGACACTTACATTAGTCATTCCTGCTATAAAATATCTGAGTGATCTAACTTGTAAAGAAAGGTTTAGTTAACTCACAGTGTTGTAGATTCAAAGTTCCAACAGCATGATGATGACTGACAAGGTCACTTGACTATGTCACATCATAGTGCATGGTGTTATGGTGGAAGTGCAAGCGAGATGGGGCATGTGTGAGAAGGAATATTTGTGTGGAAAGAAAAGGCTCCCATGAGAACATCCAAGGGTATTATGACCCATGACGTAAGGTCTTTCACTTTTTAACGGTTCTGTTGCCTGTTTACCCTGAACACTGGGCTTCCAACACGGGGAACTCTGAGGAGATACTGCAACCATATCGTAGCCATAGCAACACTTGAGTTTGCTAAAGCTTATTTGGAGTGCCACATTCACTTCAAGTGAATCACTAAGTACAAGAGATGCCTATACAAACAGGATGATGACAGGGAGTCTGGGAAACCACATATCCTGCTCCCTTTTCAAGTAAGCTTTCCTTACCTTAGGCAGTTTCTAGGGCAGAGTCTAATGCTAGGAAAAAGATATGTTACTTTCTGATCACACACACACACACACACACAGAGAGAGAGAGAGAGAGAGAGAGAGAGAGAGAGAGAGAGAGAGAGAGAGAACTGACGCTGAAAAATACATCCAAGTATATTTGTTCTATAAGCTTCTTTAATCACACTGTTGCCTAACATTATAAGTGCTTTATAATTGTTCTCCAAGTACCTTTTTTATTTTTAAAAGCTTTTCTAAGGTTAGGGCTGAGCCACAATTCTAATATCAGAGAGAGATCTCATGTTCATAAAATCTCACCCAGTGGTCACGGCCTGCATAATAGTAGAATATCACAACTAGGAAGGTAACGGTGAAACAATCCACCAACCTCTTAGAGAAAACTAGTTTTATAATGCTCTCATCAAGAAAACAGGAGCAGCTCGTGGATCGATACAACAATCCAGGTGGATCCAAGAGAGTTAAGATGAGGGAAAATTGATCATTATGAAAAGCGGCTTGCTAGATGGTTCCATTTGAATAGCATTATCAAATGACAAAAAGTAGGGTGGACAACAGATTAACAGTGGTCAGGTATTAGGAGGGCAGGTGGAAGGAGGTGGTAGTAGCCCCAAAGAGTAGCATGAGGTATCTCTCTGTAACAGTTCTTTAGTGAGAATAAGAAGTTGTCAGTCTAAGAGGAGGAATAGTTTACTATAGCATGCTTTTGAAACAGAAAGGACTGACACAGCAAATGCATTATTTTTTTTTATTTTCTTCCCTCCAATAATGAGATGGTATTTTAGAATAACTACTAGTACTGTTATTGAAAACTATTAAAGCTAAGAAGGTCACACTGATATAAAGATTAGAGGTGTCCCTGTTTCTTTTTTTATATTATTTTTTATTTAAATTAGAACCAATCATCTTTTACATACCAATCCCAGTTCCCTATCCCTCCTGTCCTCCCATTCTCCCCCTCTCCCCCAACCCCTCATCCCATGCCCCATCCACTCCTCAGGGAGGGTGAGGCCTCCCATGGGGGATCATCAAAGTCTGTCACATCCTATGGGGCAGGACCTAGGCCCTCCCCCGTGTATCTAGGCTGAGAGAGTATCCCTCCATAGGGAGTGGGCTCCCAAAGTCCGTTTCGTACACTAGGGATAAATACTGGTTCCACTGCCAGAGGCCTCATAGACTGCCCAGGCCCTCCCAACTGACACCCATGTCCAGGGGGCCTGGTTCAGTCTTATGCTGGTTCCCCAGCTGTCAGACTAGGGTCTGTGAGCTCCCACTTGCTCAGGTCAGCTGTTTCTGTGGGTTTCCCCAGCATGGTCTTGACCCCTTTGCTCATCACTCCTCCCTCTCTACAACTGGATTCCAGGGATTCAGCTCAGTGCTTAGCTGTGAATCTCTGCTTCTGCTTCCATCAATTATTAGATGAAGGCTAAGGGAGTCATCAATCTCATTATAGGGGAGGGACATTTAAGGTAGTCTCTCCACCATTGCTTAGAGAGAAAGCGGATGGGAGAAGGGGTGGGGGGGGAGAACATGAGGGATCAGGAAGGTCGAGTTGGGGGAAGAACAGAGGAGAGCAAGAAAAGAGTTACCTTAATAGAGGGAGCTGTTATGATCTTAACGAGAAACCTGGCACTAGGGAAATCTCCATAAGTCCACAAGCATTGTTTCTTTAAAACGTAAAGGAACACATTCCTCAGAAGTATGGGACTATGCTTCTTTTTAGAGATAGTTAACTTGTTCTCAAAGTTATCTTCCTTGCCTCATCCACAAACCAAGACAGAGTTGCTAGCAGTGTGTACTGTGACGAAGTCCATGTCAGAGAATCCCGTGTAGGGAGAAACCCTGAACTGATTTGACCTCCTATTTCATGCCCTTCTGAAGTCTTCAGCCCAAACTCTGCACAGGTGAGGAGACTACAAATGGGCTTATCTGATCCCAGTGAAGTTGCCAAATAAACAATTTCCCATGTTCCCTCAGAGCAAAGACTGGTTCAGACAAGCTAAGTATTTTGGTGCTGGAATATTCACCAATTCATGGTTGCCTGAGGTCATAACACTGCCTTGGAAGGACTTTTAAAAACAACTCCAGTGAGAGGGTGGGTTTTAGAAAGTTGTTGATCAAAGGGAGATGCTACAAGAATGGCTCATACCTGTTAGAAGTTGTTAGAACTTGAAGGAAAAAAAGTGACAAGTTTAATTTCATGGGAAATTGTCCTCATAATTTTAAACAGCAGGGCTGGGCTATTCTGTAGGGCATGAAATCTCACCAAGAAAAAAAAAAGAAGGAGGAGGAGGAGAAGGAGGAAGACGAGGAAGACGAGGAGGAGGAGAAAGAGAAGGAAGAGGAGGAGGAAGATGAGGAGGAGGAGGAGAAGGAGGAGAAGAAAGAGGAAGAAGGAGGAGAAGGAGAAGGAGAAGAAGAAGAAGAAGAAGAAGAAGAAGAAGAAGAAGAAGAAGAAGAAGAAGAAGAAGAAGAAGAAGAAGGGTTTCAGAAAGTAGTAGAGTCAATTCATTACAGAATATGAAGTGCCATGGCGATTCCTGGTTGAAGAAAAATAAGGGGCCAGACCCTTTCAGTGGAAAAGCATGTCGGGGCCATGCTTGTTCTTTTAAGTCCTTCCTCTCTCTGCCTTCTACCCACTATCCCTTTCTTCCCTGTAGTCACTCATTGCTTTCTTTTTAAGTCATTACACTGAAGGTAAGTCAGCTTCCATAATTTCAAAATAGCCAAAGAACTTTTGAAAGGGGGACACCATGATGCTTTTAGGATTGCTTCATCCTTTTATAATAAGATAAAGTCTCAAAGTGAGTTAATAAAGGATCTTTCCCTATGAATTACTGGTCAGAGCTCCCTGCTCCTTCAACAACACATGCTATTGCCATTGCTCTTGCTTACCTACCATAACTTGCTTGTAAGATGCTATTGCTGAAGATGTAACACACTTTGGATACAGGATACAGAGAAAACAAGCTGGAACTGACCTAGAAACTTCCTACTGGCTAGCTTTTATATTTCTGAAAGGTGCTATGCAGGTAAGTGAGAGAGAAAAGTATCAATGTACCCTCTATGCCATAATACCCACCTGCCAGACAATATGTGCCTACAGGTACAGCAGCATGACTGTTATGGACATAGTCACTCACTTTCTGATTAGACGGGATGAAAGGCATGCGCCACCACTGCCCAGCAAAAATTTCTTAAAAATTGATTACTTTTGAAGTGTTTTAAAGATACACAGAATATGAAAAGTTGTGATTTTTAAACATTTTATTACAGTTATTTATTTATTTATTTATTCTGTTTACGTGTGTGTGTGTGTGTGTGTGTGTGTGTGTGTGTGTGTGTTTGCATGTCCTGATGCACATGTGGAGGTCAGAGGACAATCTGGGGATTCCATCCTCTTCCTCTACCATGTGGGTCATGGGGATCACACTCAGGTCATTAAATTTGGTTACAGGTGCCTCCACCTGCTGACCCGTCTTGCCAGCACGCTTCACATTTAAATTAAAAAGAAAATTTTTGAACATAAAACCTTGCCCTAGTTTAATAATTTTCTCATTCTTTGTTCTTTTGTTAATATTTTAAGCTAAACCCAATCTAGTTCTTACTGACATAAGACTTTCCCATTATTTCCTGAGCAAAATTAGTGTTTGGCTAGTGAGTAGTCTTGAGATAGAAAACAGTCCAAGCCTGTTTTCTGAGCACTATGCAAATCCATGGACTCACAAACAAACAAACAAACAAAACATGGCTGAGGAGGCCACAGGCCTTAGAAGGGAACTTATTAATGCTCTTTTGTTAAATGGACATAGTGACCAAAGGCCTTCTAAATGTTTATGTTTCGATGCACAGGTTAGTGCTGCTTTCCCCCTTGCTTAGAGGAATTTCTTTTTCTGCTGAGCAGCAGCCATTGTAGACTGCTCATTGGAATTGACCCAAGAATTGAGACTAAGTGACTGTAGAGTGCTCAGCCCTGAACCTTCAAGGCTCAGGGAACCTAAGAGCTGAAAGATGGGCAAGTGTTGTGAGAGGCTGTCTTCGGAACATGGCATGGCCATTGCACTCATGAATTCACAGCAGCTGCGGTTACCCACACAGAGATGGCAAAAGATCAAGATAGCCAGCATTCAGATATGGATGGAGGAGTTGCTGAGCTCTATTCCTAGCTAATGAGCGATTGGCAACTTATGGCTACTGAGGGAGGTGGAGTCATTACTGTTCGTGGGTGTCATCATCGTAGGTAGAGGGCACCGTAACTGTCAAGCATGCAGGTATCACTAATTGGACTCAGAAAAAGAGAGAGGGAGAGAGAGAGACAGAGAGAGAGAGACAGAGAGAGAGAGACAGAGACAGAGAGACAGAGAGACAGACAGAGAGAAACAGAGAGAGACAGAGAGAGAGAGAGAGAGAGAGAGAGAGAGAGAGGAGGAGGACATGAGAGTGGGATGGGGAAGTGTAAAGGGTAAGGGAGGAGATAGAGAGCAATTTAGGGGTAGGAATGATCACAGTGGAGGTACACACATGGAGGATATTGCCAAAGAAATACATCAAAATATTAAGAAGAAAAAATTAGGATATTCTAATGATAGAGAATAAACAGACTAGCAATATTACCAGGATGGAAAAAGAGACTGGAAATGAACATTTTACGAAGATATTTGAAGTATAGTATTTTTTTCAATATATAAAAACTGAGCAATACTGAAACAGAGTTTTGTAAGAGTACAATGAATTTGCTAGAAAGTTCTCTTTAACAATCAGCAGAGAAAAAATGGAATTAGCCATTAACTCAGAAGTAAATGCCCCACATTTGTAATCCTGACAGCTGTAGAACGGATTTGGTTTGTGCACAAAAGGAAGCCATTTTTTAAAGTTAAACTTGTAATTTCAGTTATGATAAAGATAGAAAAAGTACTTTGTATAGCTAAAGTTCTTTAATTAAGTCACAAATTCCTACATACTCTAGAAACTTTCTAACAATACCAGTGATCAACAGAATGAAAATGTGTAAGTAAATCAGTTACTTTTCTATAGTTTCAGATAAATGGTGTAACAAAAGAGAAAATGTCTGACTGAGATTTCATGAACATTTATCTCAAAGAACTTTCAAATTTTGATGAAATGTTAATTTTTAACCAGAATAAAAAAACTCAAAATGTTTAGAATAGATATTTTAAAGAAAAAAATTTCAGCTAGATAATGAAAAACAAGTTTTTATTACAGCAGATGGTATTCCAGCTTTGTTAGAGCAAGACATTGAATTTATTGATGTTTTTAAACAAGGGTTTTATTATTTTATTACACCATAAGATAGATACATATGGTAAAAAACCCACAAACCTGTGCTTAGCTTTCTGATGCTCACTGTTTAAAACTGCTATGGGCACAGTTTTAGTGCCATTATCCAGTAATCAAAAACAACAACAGAAAAGGCAGTGCGATTTACATTTTTCTCATTAATATCACACGGCATATGAATGAACTAATTCACACGAAACTCTTACTAACAGCAAATCTGACTTCTGAATGTAAAACAGTAAGAACTTAAATTGCCAATGAAATTTGCAACAATACAAACCATTATAATTAGTTTATATTTTCATCATAAGTATTCACAGGTAAATCCTAGTTATCAATGTATGTATCAATTTGCTGCAAAACTAAATGGATCTCAAAATAGGTTTTGTAGCTGATACTGTTTAGAGCTAGGACCAGTATATATACTGGAAAATGAGGCTACATTACTGAGGTGAAAAGAATTACTGGATATTCTTAAGCAGATGTAGTTATGAAAAGATAAATCATTCTAAAAAAACCTAAGTTTTGTGACATGGACACAAATATTAAGATACTTTGGGATTTAGTTCAGTTATAAGAAACTTTTAAAGTAAGTTTAGAGAAATTTGAGCATAAGAATCTTTGTTTTCACATAGATTTTATTATGTTAAAAAACAGATCCAGTTATTTCCAATCAAAAATTAATATAATAAAGATGTTCTAAAAGTATAAAGTAATACTATTATAAAGATACCATGCAAAATATAAAATATCTCATTAATAAAATTGTAATATTGTTGCATGCCATTTTTTTTTTCCAAGACAAGAGTTTCTCTGTATTGCTTTGGAGGTTGTCCTGGAACTAGCTCTTGTAGATCAGGCTGGCTTCACAGAGATCCGCCAGCCTCTGCCTCCGGAATGCTGGGATTAAAGGCGTGCACCACCACTGCCCAATAGATTAAATACATTTAAGTTTTTGTTTCTTTCTGCTAGTACAAAATTTAACTGTCTGTAAGTGGCTTTTATGTTTCTATTGGATGATAGACTGGACTTTTACAGTCACCTTTTATTTGGTCTTCAGTCACTTCCTAACCAGATGTTAAATTAATCTCTCGTTTTTTCCTTCTTCCCTTCCTCACCTTCTCAAACATCTGAGTAACTAGTTTGTGGCAGCTGTTGCTGAAATCAGAGGCGACTGTCCCCAAGAAACACTCTCTACTCAGGAGATAAAGCTAAAAAGAAAAACCTAACAAGTATATTGTTAAAAATGAGTGGAAGAGCTTAGTGTTACTCAAAATCCTTTTACCCACAGTTTAGGTGACGGTACAGGAAGACGAAGGGACTGGAGAAAGTGGATAGAAGGGATGAAGAAACACAGTGCAGTGGAGGTGAGGAGAGATGAGAGAAGTCAGTTGGGGCAGGTAATTATGTAGCCCACCTGTCAGCTTTGGCATCTATTTTGGGATTTCTGCAGCTTGGACGGAAAGGGATCCTGGCATTTGGGAGCCAAGGAATACCATAAAGTCACATAACCATAGCAGTTTAGAGCTTACAGTCCTGCTCCAGGGAAAGGTTTCCTAGATATAACAATTCAGCTTCACTGGGGGATGGTTTCCCCAGTGAATCCGTTATAGTTCCGCTCCTCTCTGCTCTGGTAAAAATGGTTACTTCTTTCCTCTGCCCTTGAAAGAAGGTCTCACCCAAACCTCATTCAAGAGATTTATTGGGAGTGAGGAATCCAGGAGGGTGGCTGCCTCTGCCAGAGTGCAAAAGGCAGCTCCCAATTGAACAGGCCCAGGGCTTATATAGAGTTTCTTAGGGGTGGAGTTTTTCCAGGGTGAAGATTTTCAGGGTGGGAATTGGTCAGATTTCAATCCCTGAGTATGGACAAGAGATTGGCTGGATTTCATGCTCAGGGATTGGCTGGTTTCCCTGCTCCGGGATTGGTTGGTTTTTGTGCTGCGTTGGTCAGGAGCAGAGTATGTTTCTTTGGCTTTGGTTTCAGGGCCAGGGTGTGTTTCTTTCACTGGCTTTGGTTTCAGGGCAAAGCGTGTCTCTTTCACTGGCCCATTTTAGTCTTTTGGCTCTGGTTTCACAACCAGGGTGTGTGTTTTTCACTGGCTCTGGTTTCAGGGCCAGGGTGTGTTTCTTTGGCTGGCCCTTTTACCCTACACCTACAGAGTTTTTGTTAAGTTTTTAAAAGGATATTTATAGCTAATCATTCAATCTGGACTATTCAGGGGTGGGGCAGGGGTAGAAGTATGATATGGAAGGAAGCTGACAGTATCAGGAAGATGAACTTGGACCAGATAGGGCAGTGGTAAAGAGTGGTAAATACTTTAAGCATTCAGTTGACCTCAAATTCTTTGGGTCAACAAGTTGAATGCAGAGTGAAAAGGAATGTGGTCAGATGAAGGGTGGAGTAAGATGCTCGGTTTTCTCATTTGTCAAATACCATTGGGGGCAGTTGATCGTTGAACCTGTAAGTTAACTAACACTCAACTGACTACATGATTTGGCCTCAACATTTCAATTTAAATGTCATTTCCTGTCTTCTTTATTTCCATGTTTCTGTTGAACCTGTAAGCTAACATTCAACTGACTACATGATTTGGCCTCAACATTTCAATTTAAATGTCATTTCCTGTCTTCTTTATTTCCATGTTTCTGTTTATTGATTATGGTGATGATGTTACAAGAATACTTAAATACTGTTTTCAAAGAATCAGCTAACCAAAGTTAACACACTTAAACTCTGCAGTTCTCTGGATCAATTGCAGGATGACATTTATTGTTACTTAATTAGACATAAGGTACAAACACGGATCGGGCGTTGGTGGAGCACGCCTTTAATCCCAGCATTCGGGAGGCAGAGGCAGGCGGATCTCTGTGAGTTCGAGACCAGTCTGGTCTACAAGAGCTAGTTCCAGGACAGCCTCCAAAGCCACAGAGAAACCCTGTCTCAAAAAACCAAAAAAAAAAAAAAAAAAAAAAAAAAATACAAACACGGTAAAAATTAAATACACAAAATGGCTTCTCCCTGCTATGAAAGAATGTTCCCATTATTAGAAAGCCCAGCTTTTACCCTACCCCATCTATGAGAAATTATCTAATCCTTCAGTTAGAATTTCATTTCCCTCTAAATTAATGGCTAAAACAAATTGTGTCCATTGTTTAACATTTCTCCTATCACTTTTGACAGTCGTATTAATACTCGAGTGCTTGCTATGGGTGATATACATCATCATATATGGATTTACTCTCACTCAGTTCTTCTGACATTCTTGAGAAGGGTCCTATTATCAAACGAAGGCTTAGGAAGGCAAAGTAGCTTGCTGGAGGTCAACAGCCAGCTAGAGGAAGGGTTGGGGTACAAACCTACATGGTCTAATACTGATGCCCGTGCAGGAGCCCTTATCTCCCACACTTGTGCTTCTGCAATTCACCCATCAGAGAAGAGCCAGAACCTCTACTCTTCACACTTTCATCTCTATCTCATTCCCATTTATTCATATTAAGTTCTGATACAGATGGTTTATTGATATAGATTTGATATTTTTATATAACGGAAGACAATTATTTCAGAGAAATAAATACAGAAAGGCCTTATGTGGAAAGGGAGGGAAGTTATTGCTGGGAAAAGACAGTACAACTGTTGGTTGGCTCTTTCTTTCCTTCATGTCTTATGTCAGCCTTAATGTAACGATTACATCAAACAGAGTTGGTATTCAACAACTAATGCGCCCCAAGAATTTAGGAAAACAAAAAGTTTTGATTAAATGTAGTGAGAACATCCCTTAACTTATTTTACACATATTTAAATGGGAAGATTCACAAATCCAAGTTTCAGAACACAAAGAACACTGAAATGTAAAGCACACAAGATAGAGGTGCTGAAGACACAGAAGTAAAAGAAGTAAAAAAAAAAAAAAAAAAACCTTAAAAGGCATACCAACTAAACACTTAATAAAATAAGGGTCAGGGGCCAGTTTGGTAGTTTGGTGGCCCAGAAGGTAAAGATGCCCATGGCTAGGCCTGATGTCCCAAGTCTACTCCTAGAACCCAAAAGCAAAATGATAAAAGGCTCTAAAGTTGTTCTCTGATCTCCATATGCCACTCAGGCACCATGCATACAGGTGCAGGGTGTGCATGGGCATGCATGACCGTACACACACACACACACACACACACACACACACACACACACACATACACACACACACACACACACACACACACACACACACACACACCCTTTAATTAAGAACTAAAACAAAAAAAGGATATTTGAACTGTAATTCCAGCAGTTTGGAGACTGAGGCAGGAGAACTGCCATTAATTTGAAGCCGGCCCAGGCTAGAGAGTAAGCCTGTTTCAAAACAAAAGTCTGAAAAATTGGCTGAACTATAGAGGACTTGAATTTTTTTAAAGTATGAGAATAGCATGAAGAGGGGTTGGAAAGATGTCTCAGTTAAGAACATTTGCTACTCTTGCAGAGAACCCAGGTTTGGTTTTCACCACCAACATGGTAGCTTACAACCATCCATAACTCCAGATGTAGAGGGCCCAAGGCTTTTTCTGACCTTGGACAACAGGCATGCATGTAGTATGATATGTACATGCAGGCCAACACTCATCTACATAAAATAAACAAATTTTAAAGAAAAGAAAGAATAATATTAAGAATGTTCTTATATTCTCCACCCAGATTTACCAAACATACCAGATTCAGCTTTTGGCCAATATGTTGCTGAATAAGACACAAGGAATTCTTATATTTTTGGTTATTAGCCTAGCCTTTAACGGCTGAGCCATCTCTCCGGCCAGACACAAGGTATTCTTACGAGCATGAATATTTATAAGCTGTTGCCAAAACATTACATGTTTTCAATCTCCTCTTTATTCAGCATGTATATGTATGTGTATGCAACATGCATGTATGCATGCATATGGTTTCTTAACCATGTAGAATAAATTACATATGTCATAGCCCTTTATCCTTAAGTACAACAGTATTCCTAGTAAAGATATGTAACTATAGCGCATTTTGGAGTGTCAAGTTCTACTCAGTATTTTCATTGATCTACCTTCCACATTCCAGATTTGTCTAGTCACCCAGTAATGTCCTTCACTATCCCCCCACCCCCCACTCCAGTATAGGATCAGATCTAGGGTCAGATTTAGATTTCCTGTTTCTCGACTCCTCTTAATGTCCAGCATTTTATCAGGTTAGGATGTATGGCTCTGAAGAATATGACACATATATACCCCCTTGACAGATGTCCCCCCAAGGTTAAGGTTAGACTTAGGCTCTACACTCTCAGTCAGAATAGCACATAGGTGACACTGTGTCCTTTTCAGAGTATCACATTTGAAGTGACAATGACTTCTTCATTGGTGAGGATAACTTTTAGCATCAAACTGGCTTCTCAATTTTCCACTGCATAATTACTATTTCTCCCTTATAATTAGCAGTGGTTTGGAGAGTTACTTTTAAACCACATAACTATGTAGATATCTTCTTGTTCATTAAAATTTCCTCCTAAATTTAGCATCTTAATTTGTCCCTAATTCAATCCTTACGAAAACATTCAAAACACTTCTTTCCAAATCTAGCAGTATCACTGCCGTTTCCAGTCCGCACTCCACAATCACCACGAGCCAGAGTGCTCCTCCCTCCCCGTCCATTACCTAATCTAATTATACAGGGTATGGACTTGTGAGTTATCATTATTCCACGGTGGTGCATCATTTACAACTGTGATTAATGCTTTGGTGTCCTGGTTCATCCAGATGCAGGCCCTGTCAGGAAGCTCCTCGTGGTATGGCTCTGTCAACTTTAGCACTGCTTACTTTGTGAAGTTGCTCCAGGCCTAAAGGAGCTGACCTCTCTGCCCTGAAATCTGGCATCTTTCTAGGAATGCACACGTGGTGGTGGTGGTGGTGGTGGTGGGAGGTTCTGAACCAGTGAGAGAGGCTGCTCATTCCATGCAGCGCTTCTAATTCCGCAAAGTTTGGCAGTTTCTTGTTCTCACTGGTTTCTTTAAGAAATTATACAATTTACTATCATGTTCCCAATGCACTTGAATATAAATCTTGGGAATTTAATTTCCATCTCTGTTTTTTTACTACATGTTTGGAACTGTCAGGCTTGTTAGCAAGCGCCTTGACTCCATGAGCCATCTTACTGGCCCTAGTCTTCTCTTCTTAATCCTTTTTAAATTTCAGACTTGAGGCCTATTTCTCTTAGCTCCAATACTTGTTGAAGGCATTCAGCTGAATGTGGAATGCTACATTACAGCTGTCTAATACTTCATTTATTCAATTGCTGTGCACATTTCACCACGATGGAAACGTTTTGTTTTGTTTTGTTTTGTTTTCTAAGACAGGGTTTCTCTGTGTAGCCTTGGCTGTCCTGGAATTCACTCTGTAGCTCAGGCTGGCCTGGAACTCACAGAGATCCACCTGCCTCTGCCTCCAGAGTGCTGGGATTAAAGGCATGTGCCACCACCAACCAGCCACCAGGACAGAAGCTTTAATTCACATTAATTCACATGAACTTTTGCAGTTTGTTAATGATGTGTTTTTTTTTTTTTTTCTGCTTAAAAAACAATCATTTCATAGAAAGGTCTTGGGTCAAGAGCACTCTTCTGTGCAGGTGCCTTACAGGTTACATTACTGATGGTCCCAGGGTGAGAAATAGGCGGATTAGTCTGCCTTCTCTTTCCCTAAGACCCTTCATTTTCTTCTTGGGGTTTTCTTTCCAGTCACTGCCTAGTCTCAAGGTATTCTGTTAACTTCAGTTTACCTGATTCTCCCTCTGAAGCAACAATCCTTAGTGGTTGCTACTTCTGGTGTACACTCTTTGGAATCAAGTCCTGACCAGCGTTCAGGATCTGGACATTAATTAGTACACCTTTTTTTTTGTCCCAGGGCTGATTTTACTTGTGGTTTGTTGGATTCTTGTTTCTCCTTACCCCTTTCAGACTCTTTAATACCTTGTCTGGTCTATGAAGCCTGGACTTCAGTGGCAGGCCGGCTTCAGGACTTACTCTGATAATAATTTACTCTCCTTATATGTACTTTCAGAGGTTTACTCTGGTCTCTGTCACGGCCATATTGAAGATATGAGTCACACATGGCTCTGTTTGTCTTCTTGGCTTATTTAATGCAGTGTGAGGGGGTTCAGAATCAAGCAACCACTCTTCTCTAACAGGGTTCAACTGACACTGAATTCTTGCTTAGCGTGTATTCACTGTTTGTGCTTCTACTTTTTCATATTGCCATTTGTCTTGTCCTAATCTACTTCCAGTTTGGTGAAGACTATGGAAAGTGAAAGCAAATATTTAATCATCTATTATTAACAATTAACTGTAACAGTGCTCTTTTGGGTGAAGTTTTGGGGAGGAGTGCTTGTTTGGTTTTTCTTTAATAAAAATCTCAAAGTACAAATAACGAAAGAAAGGAAGAGAAACAAAAGGGAAATGAAAGAGAATAGAAAAGCAACAAGACTGGTCATTTTGGTTCATGGAAGCCATTTCAGAGTTTTTACATTTGTTGAGTAACAGAGCAGGACTCTAGTGGGGATAAACTCCAAATGTTCATTTTTAAGAGTTCTACAGTTTCCTCCTGTTCCATTTGCAGCAGCAAATTCTGAGATATGATGAAGTATCACTGCTTTAAAATTTGGGTAGGCTCATGCATCCCACCTTCATGCACCCCCCCATCCCCACACAGACTTACCTGCTTCACGTTTTGGAGTTCTTCTGTTAACTGCTTCCTATGTCTCTCTGATTCAAGTAGTTTCTCCTGTGTTAGAAACCACTGAATTAATAGCATGTCATTGTGACACCAAGTATGATTTCTAGTCTTTTGTTTCTAAGGTTATTCTCCAAACATCAAATTGCTAAAATCTCCTAATGCAATTCCTGGTCATTTTCCTGGTCTCACATAATACTAACTAGTAGTCACCCAAGTATAATTATGGTGAAAATATTCTTTATTACTGTAATGTTATACAATGTCAAAATCTGAAATCCAAAAGAAGTCAGTCAGGATTGAAATGGATAGATAGCAACTAAATTTTGGGTGATGGCTATCATACCAAGGAGCTACCAGATAAAGGGCCTTATTATTCTGAATTGAACATAAAAAGCTTCTACTAATACCAAAGAAAGACTGGGTTGACTTAGTTTCCTAATGTAATTTTAGCCCATTTCCAAACAATTAAGTCACAAAACGGATATAACTATTATAGCCAAAATATGAAATACATAGTTGAATGTAACATAAAGGTAAAATATTATCATCTTTGAACCTAGAGCTAAACCACACATGTTCTCTTAGATGTCCTATCTTGTTGAGTGGTCTAGTAAAAAATGGCTAGTGTCTTAGCCAGCTTACTGAAAATGTGAACAGGCTATTTGGACCTTAACTAGAGTGGTGAAGATTCATGGCAACATCATCATGTTTAGAAGAAGCAAAATCTGACCTCTGGAGTAACCCAGCCTGCTATGGTCTAGGAGGAGAAATGAAGGCAAGTGAAGGTGAATACAACATAGGGGTCTAATAACTGCCACAGGTCAGCAGCGGAGAGCCTGGGGCCTTCTGTGGGTTTACACTCTGCAAGCCCCCTTCACTACTGGTGCTCTGCTCTGTTTTCCTTTGCACCTGTAAATGGGAAATTTACCTATACCCACTCTTCTTTCAAAGTGGGAACAGTCTGAATTCTGTGAGAGTCTTAGGGTTAAATAGTTCCCATAGCACTATTAAGGAGAACTTCTTCGAAATAAAAATTAGCCATGGGCCAATTTGTACCTCAAGTGAGACACAGAGACTCTGAGCTGTCGAAGGATGCTGATGAGTGGTAGCAGACCATTTCTATTCTATGGTCCTCACTTAACGAGCTCTGCTGCTCTCTCTCTCTCTCTCTCTCTCTCTCTCTCTCTCTCTCTCTCTCTCTCTGTGTGTGTGTGTGTGTGTGTGTGTAGACACCTGTAGCAAACAGGTATAATGACTAAAAATGCAAACATTGTCAAGCAAAACGTTTACTGCTTGACATACCATTTATACGTTTAAGTTTTAATTTAAATTAAATTTTTTCGTTTTATTTTATGTGTATGGTATCTGACCTGCATATATGTGTGTGCACCACATGTATATTTGGTGCCCACAGAGGTCAAAAGGGGGCATAGGATCCCCTGGAACTGGAGTTATAGATGGTTGCAAACCATCATGTGGGTGCTGGGAATAGAACCTGGATTCTAATGTCTGGAGAGCTACAAAAGATGACACCAACTAACAATCTAAGCAACAGAGGAGAGGCTACCTTAAATGCCCTCTCCTGATAATGAGATTGATGACTAATTCATATGCCATCGTATAGCTTTCGTCCAGCAGCTGGTGGAAGCAGAAGCAGACACCCACAGCTAAACCTTGAACTGAACTGAAATCCAGATGCAGAGAAGGAGGACTAATGAGCAAAGGGGTCCAGATCAGGCTGGTGAAACCCACAGAAACAGCTGACCTGAACAAGGGGAGACTCTTGGTCCCCAGACTGATAGCTGGGAAACCAGCATGGGACTGATATAGACCCCCTGAATGTGGGTGTCAGTGAGGAGTCCTTGGAAATCTATGGGGCCTCTTGTAGTGGATCAGTACTTATCGCTACCATAGGAATGGACTTTAGGAGCCCATTCCACATGGAGTGATAGTCCCTGAGCCTAGACACAAGGGGGTTGGCCTAGGCCCTATCCCAAAGAATATGACAGACTTTGAAGACCCCCTATGGAAGGCCTCACCCTTCCTGGGGAGCAGAAAGGGTATAGGATGAGTAGGGTGTTAGTTGGGGAGGTCAAGGGAGGAGAGGAGGGAGAGGGACCTGCGATTGACATGTAAAATAATTTTCTTTCTAATAAAAAAAAATAAAAAACAAAAAAAGACAAAAAAAAAAAAAAGAACCTAGATTCTCTGTATTGAACAACAGGTACTCCTAATGACTGAGACACCCCTCCAGCCCTCATGAAACTTTAGAAATGAATGGGTCTCAGAGAAAAGATTTAATGTAGAAGAAATTTAAGGCAGAGTCTTTTTATTCTGGGACTTCGGGTTTTGCAACATTAAAATATGCTCAATTATAGTTCATGAACTTGAAAGGGGATCTTGATTAAACAGCTCCTCATGGGGCCCTTGCTTAAATGTTACATCAGTGTGGTTTTCAGTTTTAAAGTTAAAGTTCTAGCAATTAATATTGGCATTAAAATAAAACTCAAAATATATCATTAAATCTAACAGTGATAAAATTTAGGGAAACCAAAAATATCTAAGACCCTTTGAAACCTGTGACATCTGTGGATTTTGTTTGCATAAAGATGAATCACATAGAAAATTCTGTCTTGCCAATGGAACCAACACTACAGGGCTGTTCCAAGAGAGTAAGAAGAAACTAATGATTTGAAAAATGAATTCTCTATTTCCATCTAGATACACCAATTTGTGGAAAGGTGGTGTTTTCAGAGTTATAAAATATAACCACAGTTGTGGGATACTCATTTATATTCAAAGGAATATGAATTGCTAAAGCCTTATGAAAGAAAATTGGGAGAAATATATAGAATGTTTTACATTGGTATTCTCTAATATTGCAATTCCATTTTGGCAGATTTACTGTGAATTTTCACAAGTGCCCACCCACACATCTACAGTCACTAAAAATGGAATTATCATTATCTTTACAAATTTACTTTTCTTTCATTTTCATGTGTGTGTATCTATTGTGTGTATGTCACATATGTGTGGGTGTCCTTGGAGGGTAGAAGATGGTGCTACGAGCTGATGTGGTTGTTGGAAACCTAACTGGGGTCCTCTGTACTAGGATAATGTTCTCCTAACAGTTGAGCCATCTCTCCAGTCCCTGGAGTTAGTTTTGATAATGGAAAACTGAAGATAACCCAAATATCCATTAACAGAGACATGGCTAAAAACCCTGTAAAAGAAGCACCTGGTATAGGGGATCTCCACCATGGAAGACACAGGAGCGCTGTGGTAGAAGTTGCCATGACTCATCTTGAAGCATGGGCAAAACCGAAGCCAACCTATAATAAAGTGGTTCTGTAAGAACTGATCTATGCTTCTTTTTAATTGTTTAAAGAATTCATTTTTTTAAGCATTTTTTTTTTGGTTACAGTTAAAGGTAGAAGTTGGTACAGAAGTCCCTATGTGTCTCTGACCTCTACACATATTTGTTTATTTAAAAAAAAATGTGATTTGGCTGTCTTCATATCTCTGAGAGTATATGCTAAAATTTTTTAATATCAACTTCCTCTAAAATCTGGCATTATAAAACAACAGTAGAAAGAAAATGGTGTTTCTCTTTTTGAATAAAGAATTTATACCAATGAAATTAAATAACTAGAAGGACTTCTAACAAGAGTTTAAAATGCATATTTTTATGGTAAAGTGATCATAAAGTAATTATGTTGTTTTCCTTGTAAAAGTCAGGATTTAACTTAAACCCAACATTCCACTAAGAACAGAATGCCACTCTAGAGAGTGAATCAAAATGTTATCGTGTATTTGGAGCATATGTGATTTGTTCTACCCTGAAAACACAGTGCCTTCATTTTCAAGTTGCATTAGCAAAACACATCGGCCCTCAGACATGGCCCTGCACCTGGAAAAAAAAAATTCATTTCCTACGAACAGCAGAGGATTCAAAATTATCACAGCTTGCTTCGTTTGGCTCCTCAGCTACATCTGCTGTTGCCACCAATATGAGAGAAGAGGAGGAGGAGGAAGAGGAGCCAGATCAGACACGAGAGGAAACCTACTGCACACACCGGATCTTATGTGTGTATCACAAGGTGGGGAAAAGTGAGTGGAAACTACAGGATAGCTCTCTAAAGACAATTAGACAGGCGATTTGATCCTATCTGATACTAACATACTTCATTAAGAACAAAATGAGCTCAATACTGCAGAATCCGGGACGGGCTCATGTTTTTAAAAAGGAAACATAAGGAAGCCGGAGGGATGGTTACCTTAAGCACATTCACTTCTGCCCGGGCAGCATCTCTTTCTTGTCTAAGTTTTCCCATTTCATCTGCTTCTAGAGAATCACAGGGAAGAAGCTGTCAACATTAAAACACACAAGTTATGCATCAGGTGCTAACCTTGAAAACAGAAAGTCATTTTTCACTACCCTCAAACTTTTGCCCCATGACTAAATTCAGGTTTTCTTTTGGGGTTGTTTGATGAGGTAAAAGAAAACTAATGTACATTGTTCTCTTAATGGACACTGCTCTCCCAAGCTTTCCCTTATACTGTTGTTACTTATAATTTATATGATTAAAAGACACATGTTTATATTTTTATATTTTAAAGATGTATTTTTTATTTTATATGAATGAGTTTGTGCCTGTGTTTATGTAGTGCATGTGTGCAGTACCTATGAAGGCCAGAGGAGGGTACTGGATCCTTAGGAACTGGAGTTAACAGGCACCCTATAGGCATTGGTGCTGAGTCCTGAACTCAGGTACTCTGTAAGAGCAGCCAGTGCGCTCAACTACTGCACCATCTCCAGACCCAAGCTGTCTTGAAATGCTCTCTCCTGCAGTGCTAGCCACTGCCTCCCGTGCTTTCTGGAATTTCACGTTATGGCTAGTGGGATTTATTCCTATATCTTTACTAGGAGGGGAGTGCTATGGTTCCCTTTCATCCATAAACTAAGTGACCAAAATCACTGTCATGCTCCAATTTGTGACTTTTCAGAAATGTTCAAGTCCCTCTCTTGCTGTACAGATATTTCAAATAGCTTTGATTGTTTGTACCTGTCAGAACCTTTAACTTGCATACTATAAAGCACCATCCATCCATCCATCCATCCATCCATCCATCCATCCATCCATCCATCCATCCATCCTAATCTCCTGAATAAGGGTTTCTTATTTCCCAATATCCACTGAGGTCCCATCATTCATAAACATACTCATGAGAAATTGAATTATTGCTAGCTCATTCCTCTCCCCTGGGTGTCACATCTAAGTGGTCAGCAAGTTCCACTGATGACATACTTGTTTTGTGTTCATATCATAATCTGTCACTCCCATTCTTGACACAATTGCTGTACTTTAATTCTCCTGTATTTGGATTTTCTCTATTTCCCTACATCCTAACCCCAATTTTCCTTTCTCATAGGATACACACAGTTACTATTTCTAAAAGGTCACTTTGATTATGGCACAATATTCTGTTTCATGGATTGCTGCTACAGATTAACATATAAAATTATATATTATATTGGGCCCTTTAAGATCTAACATATAACCTTTATGAATATGATTATCATTTTTGAAGTCTACCTTTTGTCAACAATCACATTTTATCTTTTTTTTTCTGTTTCATTCTAAGATTTTGTATTGGTGATGGTCATTGGTGATGGTGAGACAGGGTTGGTTATGAACTTGTCTCAACCTCCCAAGTGCTGAGTACAGCCTACAACACCACACTCACTTTCATTCTAAACTCCTTGGTCTCTCCTCTGAGAAGACTCAATTTAATCTTTCTTTAAAAAATGAATTCAAATGCTAACTTTATTATGCACCTCCTTGAATGTTCTAAGTTCTGTTACTATTCTAGCCCAATGTCCTTTGAAAATTATAATTATTTGTGTACTTGGCTCTCTGGAAAAGTATAAGAAGCAAATTTTATCTATCTTAATTAGCGTGTGCCATGGCGCCTAACACAAAGTTATCAACATTGTACTTTATCAGTATATATCTGATATCATAAGATGGTTCTTTAGAAGTAATAAGGAGTTTATTGATAAACACAGTGCGAATTATGATTTATATCCTGACCCAGTGTCAGTGAAACATTACAGTCTCATCACACATAACTCTGTTTGATATTTTCATTCAGTGTTATGTCATTTTTTAAAACAATGGCCTCAATACACCAAACTAACAAGAACTTAAAACTGTGAAAAATCTACTTTGGGGAATTTACATTTACATGTTCACTGCTGTTTGAAAATAATCCATTTGTGATACTTGATCACACTAATACATCCATCATACTCTAATGAACTTCAGTCTGTTGCCAAGTCTGGAGTTGTGTTGGGTATGGATGTAGGCTCCAACCTTCCCTTTTCTGTGTATGACCTTGTACTGGTAGCAGGTGTAGCACTGTGTGAAGTTTTTAATATAGAAATGATTATTAGAATCACAGCAAGATACTTATATTTTGGGTTCTAAATGCTACATTCTCCTAAATCCAAAAGTTCATTGTCAAATAAACAAGAGCAGTACTGACAAGCACTGACTTAGCAATTCCTCCTTAAAAAACACGAGAGCCTGACATCTGAATCAGAGAAAGTGATGATTGGAACAGCTAGTTACAGGGCACACACCCTGTGATTCTAGTTATGAAGTGCAAGAATGATGGACTCCTCCTCTGTAAGGTCAAAGCAGCAGTTCCATGCCCAGGTGAGATTGGAAGAGACTTTTGAGTGGTGATTTCAAATGAGATACATGACAGGGCTGGGTGGTTGGTGACACACACCTTTAACCCCAGCACTCAGGAGGCAGAGGCAGGCAGATTTCTGTGAGTATAAGGCCAGCCTGGTCTACAGAGCTAGTTGCAGGACAGCCATGGCTTTTATACAGAGAAACCTTGTCTCAAAAAACAAAACAACAACAAAAAGATGCATGACAGACATCCATGAAGCTGTAGACTTATTGCTGTGTCTCATCATGTGTTTGTGACAGTTCAGTAAAGATATTAAAATATTAAGAAGCTGGATGTGGCAGTACATGCCTGGAATCCCAGAACTTGAGGGTAAAGCCAGGAGGAACAGGAAATCATGGCTAGCTTAGGCTACATAGTGAATTTGAGGCCAGCCAGGGTGGCAAAGAGCTTCTTAAAACAAACAAACAAACAAATAAATAAATAAACAAATAAATCAATAAGTAAATAAACAAAACAAAAAATCCAAATAAAATAAAACTAATAAAAATAAAACAATGGATTATGAAACAACAAACTAGGACACAGTTGCCAGCAGAAATTCCCTGCAACTTTTTCTGCTCTTTTCTCCTTCCCTTCCCAGGTGTGGCATAAATCCTAGTGCTTCTTGCCTTAACACTCTTAAGGACTCCTTCCCCAGGACAGCAATCAGACTTCCACTCAGAGTCTCTCTGCTTTCTTGACCTCTAATTCAGAAAGCATTAAATATCTCATCCTCTTTCCCACATCCCTTCCAGAAGTTGCCAAAATCTCCAGCTGGCCTGCTCTGTTGCTTTCTCTCAACTCTAATAGAAACATCCTCAAGTTTTCTTCTGAATCCATCTTCAAATTCTTTTATTTGTAACACAGACCTTGTACCAGGGATCCTCTGTCTCCCACTCCTATACTGTTTGGTGGGTCTAAGTGATGCAAACTGAAACTGAAGATCTTCTTAGATAGAACAGGCCATCCTATATGACTTCAGACACATAAATGAATTTGTAGACCCGTGATGTGTCACTTTAGCTTTTGTTGTTAATCTATCTGACAGCATTTGTGTTCAACAGTGTCCCCACCAGAATCCAAAAACCCAACTTTTGGGTGATGATGCATCAGAAAATCCAGCCTGTGTTCCAGATGAGCAAAATCTGATGCTAGGACCTTTGGATAGAGAACGGACTGCCTTTTACTCCTCTGCTCCTGTGGCCCACTCTTATTTAGCAAGGATTAGGAAGTATCTAAAGTACTACTCAGCAGAAGATGAAGAACCTAACATTCCCACCTACCCCTCTATCTACCCTTCTATGATTATGAAGGTCCTTATTCCTCTAGGAGGAATTGTAGGGGATGGTAGGTAGGGAGATAAAAACTGAAAAGGACCATTTGTGGCCACCAGCTTTTCAAGTACCAGTTACAAGATATGCATGGTATGATTTATGGATGACATCTTTCCTAATACACACAGTAAGTATGCCCCATGTTGGAAATCCCCTTTTGAGATATACAAATACCAACATAGTAACATTCTCTAATGTAAACTGCATGGTTTATGGGTTATGATTGGTAACCTCCTCTACAAATAGTTTGGCTGGAGGATGACAATACCTTTTAATGTGGTCAAGAAAAGACCTTGCCCAGCCAAGGCAAGTGGATCTCCTGTAATGAGCAAAAAACCTTGTTTTACAACCTCAAGGTGGGTACCCTGATGTCAGAAACATATACTTGGAGTCATGGCAGAAATGGGGGGGACTAACATCCTCTTAATGAGATATGTATTCACATACCCCATAAGCTCCTCTTCAACCAGCTGCTTGAACACCCGCAATGCTAAGCTTGTTTACCTTCTGAATTCTGACTCTCTGAGCAGTAACTTTTTGTCCTGCCCCCTTTCCATGTCTCTTCTCTAGATACTATCCAGAATCCTAAGCCTCATTGTTCTGATACTCATGGCATTTTCATTCTCTTGTAAGTCTCCACCCACTCCAATACAGTGACCTCTGACTCCTTTAGGAGGTGAAGCCTAGTGGAAGGTCAATGCTTTTTGGCTGGGCCTTCCTCGCCTTCTATTATCCATCTCTCTCCCCACAGCAGCTGAGACCTGCAACTTACTTGCTCTGTGTTTTCCCTCTCAAATGCCAGTGAGATTGACCTTAGCCTTAGTTTCTGATTCTGTTTTAAAATTCTTTTAGCTATGTGACTAAGAACCTGAAAAGGAGACTCTATATCTCTTGGTAATATTCCCACTTTTAGGTTTAAATATGTGTCTTTCATTTTTCATTCCATTCCATTCTCCGTCTACTTTCGCTCAGCTTAACTTTGCCTACTTTATCTTCCTTCAAGGCTGAAGGCACAGAGACAAGTCACTGTCCTTAACCTTTCCTCTTAAAATGCCTTACAGTCCAGGGACAATGGGACTGGAGACAAGTGACTAAGTCTACTCTCAAGCAACAATGAACCTATAGGACACACCACCCCAGAATGAAAACAACTGTCAGCAATACAGAGCATATTCCCTGGAGCAGATTCTTTTATAGAAACCAGTCTCCTGGGTTGATGATATCCAAGGACCATCTTGTAGTGCTATAGCTCAGGCACAGATAGGTGGGCCCACACCTTGACCAGGATTACTTAATTATTCATATATCCTGGCCATGACCCAGTACCTTGCTCTATTTAAATCAAAAGCTCACACCAACACCCTGAAGATGGACCTGGGAACCACTAGACCCCCTTTATATGTTCTTCCTAATGTGCCACAGTTGAATAAAACTCCTGTCTGTGCTTTTCACACAGAAAGGGAAGAAAAACCAACTATCTTTATCAGCCACAAAGAACATATGAGTTCATCAACTATCTTTATCAGCCACAGAAGGAGAACACAGGCACCCCATGTAAAATAATTAGAAACTTGACCCTATTATTGTGAAAATATGGCTGGGGTAGCCATAGTGGAATTTCCCCACCTTCACAGATTGTCAACATCATCTACCACAGACACTGACTGTTTCAGAGCAGGCATTCCACTGTTTTTGAACTTAAACACTTTTGGGACTTACACAATGAAACAATAACTTGGTTTTCATTTGTTTCTGGTGAGCTACTTAACAACTGGTGACTTTCATAGTGCTCTTAAAATTGTGGTATTTTCTCCCCTCATGAATTGTAAGATGAAATTTTTAATGAAATAGAATTCAATAATATTAAATGAGAATTCAGTGTGTGCTTTGGGAGACTTCTTTCATTGTACATGTGACTGGAATGGGAAATGTGTTCTTATTATGGATTCAATTGGAGAAGAAAAGGAAAGCTCACACTTGACAACAATATCATCTGTGTGATTATAAGCAGAAGGCGACAAATAGAATTCCATAAATTAATAATGACTATTGCACAACATTTTGATCTACAGCCTCAACAGGAAATCATTGGCACACAGAGCATGTTGCACAACTGCCATCAGTATGGTGCTTTTGCTTTCAAAGCATTGCAGACTGACTACACTCTTATCTGCCCTAAAATCCTGTTGGTAAGAAGGAAACAAATTACTCATTCAGAGCATGTGCATCGCTTTGCAGCTGCTCCAAAAGCCCTGCATGCTCATACAGGTCTCCATGCTACTGGCACACCATGAAGAAGCGTTGCCTTTGCTCGAGAAATGGGCACATCAACCTTGAGAACTGTTTAGCAGAAAGACACAGATTTGCAGGGAATGTTCGCTAGCTAAGTGCCTAGACACAAATCTGCAAAAGGAAAGAGGGCTCTACAGTTCAGCTTTTTGCTAAATGCCAAAGGATTCCTTCTAGTAAGTTTGTGCCTTCATTCTGAGTCAGGTACTCTCTTTGGAGTAACTGAATAGCTAGGCTTTTGGAAGACTGTGATGAGTAAAATGATCAGTGGTAAAATAAATTACTTATTGAATTTTTCAAAAAGTGGTTTGAAATGTTAAAAAATGTGGCATGAGTAATCTTTAAATGAGAGGATCAGATTCATTTTTACCAATAAATTAGTCATGCAGCTACTCTGCATTTCTAGCAACATATAAACTAATACCAGCATTGAAGCTCCCTGTCAATTAGACCTATTATTGAAAAGCAATCAGGCTAAGGTTTCGATGTGGTTTGTTCTTAAAGGATTCACATTTTGGAGACATGGTGCTCAGTGCAGTGAAGAGGTGGGGATGTTTTCAGGAGGTGAAGCCTAGTGAAAGGTCATTGCTTTTTGGTTTTTAAAATGTGATCCCTTAGTCTCACAAGGGCTCCTTCCTTTGTGATGCAATCTGTCTATAGGCCTTCCCCAGAGGTCTGTTCACTGATCCTCTCCAATATTGGACTTTGATCTGTAACCGTAGAGCTGGTAGCTAAAGAAACTTCTTAGTCAATCTAACTGGTTATAAGCAGTTCATTATAGCAACAAAAAATTGCAATACTACAATTAGAGCTCCAAATATAATTATGAAAAGTGGGACATGGGAATTTTCTTATTTATAAACTTTAATTAAAATAGAAAATATAAGACTTCTAAATATAAAGTGATATCAGGATATCATTCAAGGCATATAGAGAATAGAAGAGCTAACAGATAAAATGAAAGACCAATTTCTGAGTATAAAGTATTGATGTATAAATTTAAAAGAATAGTTATAGGCACCAAAAACTACTGTGTTTGGATTCTACTAGATGTACTGTAAAGTATTACAAAAAGTGTAATTATTGGAAACCAAACAACACTAGGATAATATACCATTGAGTTAGGTAGAAAAGCATAAGAATGTATTATAGAGTCAGACACTCAATAGTTGCACATATCCAATGTATAAAAAAATAAAAATTCTTTTTCTAATAATATCACAAAGTATATCAAATTTGGTAGTTAATTTGATAGACATATTTGAGGTGTATATGAAACATGTCATACTTTTTTCAAAACAAGAACAAAAATATAAATAAATAAGGGAAAGTAAGTCATGCTCAGTTTGCAACCAAATCATTCAGTGCAATTACTATAAAGTAAGTACCTCAAATATTTGATATCATGGAAAAATTATTTAAAACTTCATTTTCAGATCAAAGAAAGAAGCTAATAACAACATCCTTAGCTTGCTAATATCAGTGAACCCAGTATTAACTAAATATAATGCACTAGCAGAGAGAAATAAGTGAATAGAACAGAGAGCGGGACAAAGAACATATCTGCATACAGAGTTAGATATTTACTATATGCTTAAGTTTGCATTTCAAGTCAATGGGAAAATCAGAGAAGGATGGGTTACTAAGTGACTGGAACAAGGATGAGTAGTTATACATACATAAGCATGAGTACCTTCTGGCTTAAGGAGATATGTGAACTACATATAGTATGTATTTGGGCTGAATGTTCAGTAAATATCAATAATCCATAACAGAAAGTACTAAAAGATTTGATGAGGAAGATTTCAAAGTTCTGTAGATTAAATCATTTATGAAGTAAGTAAGCTTCATAATTCAATCTTACTAAGACACAACAGCTGGCAAAACTTTGTTTTGTTTTAGGAAGCGCAAGTGTGGTTGCCCTGACTTTTCTGAGTAGGGGCTTGCCACTAGTAACTGAAATGGAACACGCATGGAGGAGAGAACCTGTGGGTTTAGAACTGTATGCCCTTAACATTATACCTCATGGGAATGGCTCAGATTGTGACATATAACTGGGTGTGCGCTCATAGGCACTTTTCTGTGCATATATTATGATGATTCCAGACAGACTGGGATGGGTACACACTCTACTCTGTGTTGCTAGCTAATGATAACGCATGCCTTTCCACATGGCAGACTGTCAATACTGCTCAACTAAGGGGTGGAACATAGCACAGGGGCCTGAGGACAAAGAAGACAGAAAAACCTTATACTTTTGATTAATCTGTAGTTTTACATATTTGTTCAAGGAATGTGTTTTGTTCGGAGAATTTTTGTGTGTATGCTTGTGAACCTGTGTGCACTTGTCTACACGTGTGTGTGCATTCATGTGGATGCACACGGAGTAAGAGGCTGACATCAGGTATATTTATTTGTCCCTTCTTCTCCACCATAGTTTTTGAGATCAGGTCTCTCATTGAACCCGATATTCATCAAGTCAGCCAATCGGCCAGCAAGGTCCTAGAGATCCCGTCTGCCTACTGAGCACTGCTGATTGGTGGTGCTCAAGTCCTACTTCCACGTGAGTACTAGAGACCCAAGCTCAGGTCTACACATCCAGACAAGTGATATAATTTGAGAAATTAAAATCCAGTGTAAACTGGAGAACATGACCCACAACATTCAAGGATGTGCCCTATGTTCAATCAAAACATAAAACAGAGGGCATACTCTACCTGTGAGTCCAAGATGCTGGAGATCTCATGGGCACTGACATTTACTTCATCCAACTGCAAGCAAAACAAATTCCTGGCAACCTGGACGAAATCTAAAGTGAACATATTATGATAAGAACGTAGCATTTATTTTCTTATTTTCTTCTTAACAGATACTACTTTCTTCTCTGGAAAGCTAAAGTTATGCGTTTCAGGTTAGCTTACACAAATTATCCTAAAACAGTACTGACAAAAGTGACAAGTAAATATAAATTTAGATAATAGAAATGCCATGCTTTATATCACTTCAGTTAGCTTTGTCACATAATTCAGTTAAACCATAAAGCAAACACATATCACAGACATCTAATTGCCTAATTCTCACATTATGCACACAATGCTTTTTGGGGAAAAAAAAAAGAGGCAATATTATGACAGGGCTTTTCAGGCTGAAAGAATCTTCATCATAATAGCAACAGTCAGTTTTTTTTAACAGCTGTATGTGTCTAGGGATCATCCTCACACCATCCCTTACCTCCTTCTGAGGCAAGTCCTTCCTCTATTCTACAGATGAGCAAATCAGGGCTGAGACAGGCTTTCTTAAATTTACCAAGGCCACTCGGCAAGTTGAGCATCAGACACTGTGATGGTCCACCGGTCAATGTATCCTAAGTAAGTTTTCATTGTAGCTATTGCATTGTAATTTCAAAGGATCCTTATAAATGGCCTCTGTTCTGACTTTACAAATTTCTGCTCTTTATGGCTGCATTATCGATTCTCATCTTTCTAAGGGTATTAGTTTATCTAAAGTTACTTTCTGCTCTCACCATTTCTTTTTCTTTCTGTTTTCCTGATACTTTTGGGATGGATCTTATCAAAAAAACCTTGATTTTTGAGTTTACATTTAACAATGAATGAGGCACTAAAAAGTTTCTTGGAAATTATGTGTGCATAACTTGCCTTGTCAAATGAAAGGATTATTTTACTATAGGAAAAACAGTCTGGTGGTCTGCTGGCATTTTGTTTAGATTCCTCAAAGACACACCCTCCTATGGTTATAAACATGGATGCAAACGTCACTGAGCATCTGGGTACGTGTTTTGAGCAATGACTCACCACAGACAACTCCAAATTCCCTTGCTTCTAGTAAGTACAGTTCCACAACATCTCTGGTTTGATTTATTAATGAAATATGTACATTTTCTCCTGGAAGTTTAAGCCAATAATAGGTGCTACAGTGATTAAGAAAGGGAGAAGGTAGCATGGATAAATGTCCGTATCAGCATTTCTAAGAAATCTGATTTTAATGTGCAGCCTAAACCAGCCTAAAGTTGTATTTACTCCAGACTAGCTTGCCCTGCCTGGGAGCCTTCCATCTTCAGGTGCCTGTGCTTCACCTGCCTCTGCACACTAACGTAGGTACTGCTCTCTCTGCACTCATCTTCTGTCCTTACAAATACACACACACACACACACACACACACACACACACACACACACACACACCCAACACACACAACTTATAAGGGCAGAAGACGGGTGCAGAGACAGCAGTGTGTGCTGTGGGGGGGGATTGTTGTTGTAGTGGAATGTATATTTCCGTTTCCTGTTACTATTATCTGCCGGGTGATTTTCAAGAAGAGATGGGACCCCAAATATCTGTTTTTCCTCCTTTCAAATATAAAAAAGGAAATTTCTTTATTTTAATAGAGATGTTTTAAAATGATACAACGTAGCATTTATTGTGTGCACTATAGAACAAATGCTAGGTAATCGTTACATTCAAGTAGTAGAACAGACAAATAGGAAACTGTTTTTGGAACAAAGCTTAGTGGTAGATATCAAAATTCCAAACCATTGTGGGGGTTATCCTATTAAAAAAAAAAGAGAGAAGAAATTGCTACATTTGTAAGTATAAATGCAGATCTATAAAAGCTGCAACAAATATAAATTTGTAATAACAGCTACCGAGAAACCATCAATATGCCAAGAGTGGAAAACTTGGTACATTATGCCATAATTACTCAGTGGACAAAAGCTTCCTATTCCCCTAGCTGAAAAAAAGGAGGTAGGAGTAATTAGTAGTGAAATTAAAAAATATATTTTGCACTGATTCCTTGTGTTATTATTAAAGCAACGATTATGCCATTAATAAAGCATGCAAAAAGAATGTGATGTGATGGGTCCTGATAAAGGTCTCTCTTTTGCTGACCCAGCCAGGTTAGTTTCAATGGCTGTTTTTAAAGTGCCTGTTAAGGAATGTGCAGTGGCATGTTGTGAGTTTTCATTCTCCCTCTGAGGAACAAGTTCTCTTAATGAAAGTGGGTCACAATGACTTCCACCAACTGTCTGTGATAGTACATCATGATGCACTTAAGACATTACCTCCAAAAGATACTGTCCCCTTTGAGTCTGCCTGGATTTGCTGTCTCAGGGCTTCGTGTTGTTCCTTTGTTGGCTGAATACCGAGGTAATTGAGAGCCTGGAAGGAAACGGACTTATGTGAAGCAATTTTCGAACTTCCAAAGGGTAAAACATTTTACTAGGACAATATTTTACAATGCAGTGGAAAACCAAATCATCAGGGGGAACCGTGACCTGAATTAGATCCCATGGAAAGTCTGTTGACCGTAGGTTAACTATCTATAAATGATCACCTTCCTGAGTCTGCCACACCCCATCCCCACAGCAAATATCTCGGCTAATACCATATTTACAAACATGGCTACAGGACCAGAAATAAAATTATTTTCTAGTTTATGTGACCTTGCCGAAGAAAAATAACAGAAAATTTTTTACTGAAGTCAAATTTATATATAACACTCAAACAAACAAACAAACAAAAAAACCCCATGACAAGCATTTGGTTGTTATCTTGAGACTAGAAATGAAGTTGATAGAATTGTGTTAAATGGCAAATATTCTTAATTTTGGCTTTAAATATTCTTAAAGTTTTCCCTGAAACCCATTTCTCTATCAGGCTCTTCCCTTTGGGTAAAGTAACTTCTGTCTTTAAAATTGAAAAAAAAAAATAGAAACTCCCATGTACTCTACTGTCCTTTCTATGATCTTTAGTCTTAGACAGAACCAACCATAATTTCCTGGTAAAAGATATTGGCAGCCCACTTTGCCCTTTGATGAGGTTCTGGGGCTATGAGCTAGCCAGTGGAGAAGTGCTGGAGAGCATGCAGGAGGTCTCCTCTCAAAAGTAGAGGACACAGTTCTCCCCTTTGCCTTAAGGAAAAGGGAGAAAGGATAGAAGTGATCAGGTACCTTGACTCACAAGGAACCTCAACATGGCAGTCTGTCTGAAAGGCTGGAATATAGGTCCCTGACACCCTAAACTTTTCTTTATTTTCTTTTGTGTTATGTGTAGCCCCAAGCCAGCCAAAACTAAGACATTAAGTTTCCAATGGAAACCACCGCAATTTGGGATTCTCTAGTTATATATAACCCAAACTAATTTTAATGCACAAGAACTGACTGGGTGCCCTATCATTGGATTCTACACACAATGTCGGTCATGTTAAAGCTAAAGAAATCACATTAAAACTAAACAATACCCTTGACAGATCACCTTCTCATTTGGAATATGTTCAAATGGTCACCAGTTCTTTAACCAAATACTTATTTGTTGCGTACTATTTGTCAGGCATGTAACTGTGTAATGATATCGACAAATAGCGTCCAGTCTCTAGTCTCAAAAAGAATAATGTCTTTAGGGTGAGAATGATGTGCAAATGATTTTAGTAAGTAAAGTGTTTTATTTGATGCAAATGTATAGAGGACACCGTACCACTAAAAGCATTTGTTTATCATATAGGCACAAAAATTGATTGGGCATAGTGGAAGGAAATGGGAAGTAGACTGCGTATTCTTAAAGAGTTTTAAAGGCTGGTCTAGAACCATCCATCTACCCCATCAAAACCAGAACAATATTGTTTACATAACATTCGTGAAAGATTTTTAGCCTTTGTGCATGTGTATTCCTTTCGTCTTGAGAAATTACAAATACTTTTTGAAAAGAATACAAAGAACACCTAAGCACTTGGCTATCTTAAAATATTCAACGATATTTGTTTAAAATCTACACATATCTTCAAGAAATAAGGCGATAGATTGGGTTGAAAGCTTCCTGTATCAATCTTCACAGTGAATGGTACCCAGAGGTCATTACATTCTCCTTGCCCATTCTTTAGTATTACTTAGCGTGTAAGTACATGTCTCCTAAGCAATGTCCATTTTAATTTGTGCATTTAGAATTTTACATACATAGTGTAACCTTAAAGAATAACTACATTTTTTCAATCTTAAGGATTTCACAACTGTTGAGTATTACCTATGTACATAGTTGACTTTTTTATTATAAAACACTATACTTGTCCTCTTTTATAAATGCCGGAGAGGGGAGGGGCTGAGCCACAGGCGCAGGGCCAGCTTCACTGCTGCTCTATTGTTCTTCAGTTGTGGGTACTCATTTACGCACACCAGCAATATATCAACAACCCTAGCTTCCTATATTCCTAACAGACTTTGACGTTTTCACATCTTCGTTTTGTCACAGTATCAGAAATACGCTGTTAATTTGAATTCCTCTAGTTACCAGGAAATGAGACATATTTTGCATGTTTGTTAGCAAAAACTGACTCCTAAGTTGTTAGAAACCCTATTTAGATTTTAGGACACAGAGTTTTAGGGTGCAAGTTTTAGTCCTGGTTGGGGATCTGGATTTGGTCTTCACTACTACAGCCAGCACAGTAGCTACTGCCAAATGTCCTCTGAAGAAGAAAATTATATTCCTGATGTTGACAACTAGTGCTCCAGGTCAATCACTATTGCCAATTTATGTGGTTTTCCAGATTTTTTCCTTCCGAATGTGGTGCCGAATGTATAAGCTTATACTCATTCCATATTTTACAAATAGTTTTACTCTATATAATGTTTAAAAGTTATCTCTACATAAAAATTTATCACAGCTTACCATGTTGTATGTTTTCCATCTGCTGTATGCTTTTTGCAATTGTTCTAACAGTACACTGTTAACTGGAGCAGCCATTCGAAGTTCCCCCTTTTATAACTATTAGGTGATATCATATCCCCATTGCCTAGTCATCCTTCTACAACACTGGCCACTCTTTGTTCTAAAGCTAACCATAAATGTACACAGATTTTCAGGCTTATTTGGGTTTTCATTTCTGAAGGCTCCTGGGAGAAGTAAAACCCGTAGTTTCCTCTTGTTGAACTCTCTTTCACTAGGGTGCTTCTGCCTGGAAAATAGTAACAGGCGAGAAGAGACACATGTCCTCTTCTATATGGCAAAAGAATGTTGGCTTAAGCAGGTAGATATTACACGTGAAGAAATATTCAATTTCATTGATAAAACAGAACATAAAAAGAGATGGTAAGGCAGTACAACAGAACGGTTAGTGCTACAAATATGTTAAATATGGCAGTATTTGCCCAAGCAATCATAGTTGGGAAATTCTGGGAAAAGGGATAGATTTGATCATCATTTAAACAATAGGAAGATTTAAACTGGTGATAAGAAAGGTACTGCTTGGAAATAAGCAAAGGTAGAGAGATGAGAATGAATAATTATGATGTTTATTCTAATTATAATGTGTTTATTCTAGCTGTGCAATTTCATATTCTTCCACAAACATGAAAGCCACAGGAAGACAAGGTGTCCAGTTCCAGCACTGTATCCAGATGTGGTGCAGTTTTCTTCTCAGCGTCTCAGGAATGTCATCAATTCTGAAGTGCTTTTCATCTTTAATTTTTCTGTTTCAATCATCTTCTGTTTCTTGTACATGATGCTCTCAATGCTTTAGGATTATTTGCTAGTACTTAGCGCATTGCCACCATCTCTTTCCATTTCATGTGGACCCGACTACTTTTCATTGCACTTACTGCTACCATATACGAAGGCTACTAAACTTCATCAGAATTTTGATTATAGTTAGTAAGATATTATTTTTTTTGTGAGTGGGTGAGTACATATGTATGGCCACACACCTCTGCATGGACACCAGAGGACAATATTGGCTGTTGTTCCTCAATCACTTCCCACCTTGTTTTTTTGAGGCAGGGTAGCTCACTGGCTTGGAGCTTGTGAAATAGACTAAGCTGGTATTTTAGTGGGGGTTCTATTTCTGTGGTAAACATCATGACTAAAAGCAGCTCTGGGAAGACAGACTTTATTTCAGCTTACAACTCTCAGGTCAAACACTATCATGGAGCATAGTCAGGGCAGGAACTCTAGGTAGGAACCTGGAAGCAAAAACTGAAGCAGAGGCCATGGAGCAGTTCTTCTTACTGGCTTTCTGTCCATGGCTTGCTCAGCCTGCTTTCTTATATAACCCAGGACCAACTGCTGAGGGTTGGCAGTACCCAACATCAACCATTAATCAAGAAAATGCCCTACACACTTGTCTATAAGACAACCTGAAGAAGGCATTTGTGTTTTGTTTGCTTTCAAGTAAGAATCTTTCTTCCCAGATGACTTCAGCTGTGCCAAGTCGCCATAAAAGCCAACCAATATGACTAACTGGCCAGTGGACTCCAGAGACCTGCCTATCTGTGCTTTTTAAAATGTGAGTTCTGAGGGCTTGAACTCAGATGTTTACATGGCAAGCACTTTACCCACTAAGCTATCACCCTAGCCAAAGAGAAAGGAACTCATATGCATGGCAGTTTAGTAACCAAAGGTTTTATTTGTATTTTACACTAATGAACTACTATGAACTTCCAAATTTAAATGTTATTAAATAATTGAAACACAAACTGTCACTCATTTAATTAAATGAGCTGCTTCAAGAAACCAATGGCTCCACAATATTCTCCTCTCCAAGAACGAGACAGCTCTTTCCTGCTGCCTTGTGAAGAAAATATAATTTTAAGGGATTTACCATTTCCAGTTTCTCTGCCTTCAGGCGCACAGAAGGATTTAGGGAAATCTTCTTTCCTTGTGGTCCAGAATCATCATCAGTCCAGGTAGGAGCAATATCTAGGAGACAACAGGGTGCACATTAATTGGAGATCTAATTGGAATAGAACTTTTCATTTGACAAGCTGTGTTCTGGGCTCCTGCTGTTCAAAAATAATTCTGGTTAAACAGTTGGCAGGTCTTACTTTTGTTTTTATGAATTTTTCCCCCTGTAAGTCTAAAATGTATCATATAAATCAGCTTTACTTGAGCGCTGAGAGATATAATATGCAGCACAGTAAATTATGCATTATGGACTTTATGGAAACATTAGCCTAAAAGACAGACTCTTAACCATTATGATGCTCACCACAAAGCCCTGGTAACTGTAGGGTAAAAGCCTCCGTGTTCAAGCAAGTGAAATAATATTAGAGTCAGAAAGACCATGCTATTTCCATGACTGGAAAAGATAGTAAGTACCACTACAGGAACTGTGGAAATAGTCTAGAAAAACTAAGTGCAACTTCTAACATTTATGCACAGAAGGACAATGTAGGCATGCAACTTTCTGAGCTAAAAATCCCCTTCCATTTTACACAAGGACTGAGTTTCTAGCAGTAAAAGTGGACCTGTAAGAGTTAAAGGAAATGCTCTCCTCATCCATTTCCCTGTATGTTTCCAATGCAGCTTAATTATGCAGATATGCGTTTTCCTGTTTGCAGGAATGGGAAATTAGGTGCCACCAGAGGCCAGCCCTTGAGAGATGATTTAATATGCCACTGTTTTAAAGACAAATTTCAACAATTTATGTCAATCCTTCCTATCTAAGTTGTCAGTGTTCTAAATACACTCTTACATGGTATTTTACTAGTTCTACACAGAAACAAGAGGAAGAGAAAAAACTTTTTGAAATGTCACATCTTTATGCAGTGTTTTAATTTTTTTTAATTTCTCAGAGCATCTGTCTCTAAGTACAGAATGATTTGCATTCTCTTTCTTAAGAACATAAGAAGCACATATGAAAATAAAGAGTCTTCCTCTAAACCTTTAACACATCCTCAACATTCTATGCAAAATCTTTAATATAGCTTATAGGTGTTAAGAATATATATAAAAAATTGTCACTGACTTTTAGCTCCAAATGGAATTAAACCTCGAGAAGGGTTGATTTTTAGTGTGACAGAATTTTTACAGTTCTGGTAACAGCACGAAAGACTCTTTTGTTATCATGACATCTAATTGTTGGCCATGAGGTTAAAAAATATTAAATCCCTATTTTTAAGTATTAAGAGAAACTCTGTAGCAAACTTACAGTGTGGCAGAAAAGATTACCATGGGCTGAAATGGAATGGAAGAGCAAAGAGAGGTAAGGAAATTCTATTTCTCAACTGCATCTTGAGACCTGTTTCCCAGTTGGTGCCTGATCTGCAATTACGGGTCACTAACATCAGGTAAACTGAAGTTAACCTGTCAGTGGTTTCAGCCCCCCAAGTCTAACTGGCCTTGAATGAGTCAGTTCAAATTTATATGTGTGAAAATGTCACTGAGTAGATGAAAGCAACGGGCAGAGGAGAGAGAAGGGGACACACATGACAGCCACATATACCAAGGTACCCAGTTTTACTGTTTTCTTACAGTAAATCTGATATGGCAAAAGGTAGAAATAACAAGTTAGCTCTGTTTTTCCTCTAGGCAGATAGTGAATGAATTAGACTTGAGTTCATTAACCTTCATCATAACCACAATGGCATAGGCGTTATTCTCACCCCCAAACGAGGGCCTGACAAGGTAAAGAAATTAGCCCAGGCTGCACATACAGGCCATGACAATGCTACGGCTTTCATCTCTAGTGACTCCACAAACCAGTGTTGCTCAGAGTCCACGTTTTTTTCATCATCAAATTTTCATCAAAGTAGAAAGACTCAAAATGGTATTTGACAAGGACTATAAAGGCAAAAATCAGTCAAGTCATGGAAATAACTACAAAAACTGAAAAAGAGATGTTGTGTGAAGAGGAAAAGGAAGACAATATAAAACTATCTCAACCCTCAGTTTTGTAGCAAGCAAGTACTGTGCCTTGACAAAAGCTTGTTTTCTTCAGACTACCTTCCTCTACATACTGACTTCCAGGTTAATTCTTGAAGAGACACGTGCACAACACCAATGGGTGTTGACAACTCAGAGTTGTTTAAATCATGAAGTCCCTCACAGACCTCAATTGCCAAAGACTCTTTCCCTCTCTTTCTGTTTCTTTTTCTCCTTCCCTCCCTGCCTTCCCCCCTCTCTCCTTCTCTGTCCCCACCTCAAGCCTCAACCTCCCATTTGCTCCTCTCCGTGGATCCTCTATTTCTGTTCTTTTTAAGATGAGAAGAAAGGAAATGCTTTGTAAGAGTATGATCAACACTGTAAAATTATTTTTTATAATGTTACACAAAGCCTTAGAAGATCCATTTTCCCCATCAGCACCATTTGGGTTTTAAAAAGACTGAGTGCAAAGGAATTAAGCCTTATGACACTGCTAACCTAATAACACAGTTTCTTTTCCCCTAGGAATAGCTTCAGTTTATTTGCAGTTCACTCATAAACTTGCCTATCGTTTAACTTACTGCCATAATAAACAACTCTGAATTCTCAGACTAATAAATAGAATGGACAGATAATCTTAAATTATATTCATGTATAATAGTGGTCTTAAATATTCTAACTAATTTTATACTTGCAAATATCTCTGAGATGGAAAGAGAGAAGAGCCATCTTCTGTTTATTTTTGTTGAGGTTAATTATTAAAACTTGCTTACATTTTTAAGATAAATACTGCAATGGTTTGAATGTGGAATATCCCTGTGGGCTCAGCTCATAGGTTGAATTCGTGGTTCTTAGCTATTGGTATTATTTAGGGATGTAACTGAGGTGGGAAGTTTTAGCATGTAGGACCTAGCTTGTGTAGGGAAGCCTGGAGGGCTGTGTACAACTTTGATGGTTTACATTCACTTCTAATTTCAGCCTTCTCTGCAGCCTGATAGGGTAAAACGTGTGGGAAGCTTTGCCACATGCTCCCACAGTCAAATGGCTTCTTAGCCACACCTTTCCCACCATAATGTACTGACTGTTCCCTCGGAAACTGTGAGCCCAAATAATCTTGATTTCTTTGTCAGGTATTTGGTCCACTAATGAGAAAATGAACTAATGTGACTACAGACTGACTAAAGGAGTCTAGAAGGAGATACTTAAGGATCTAATATGGGAACTCTATGCTGATGTACTTATACCAGAGAAACCGTAACATGTGCAAGTTAACATGTGCAAGTTACCTGGAGACAAATTTGAGGGTGTCCTCCTCCCTGTTCTGTGTCAAATCCCATCTAGTAAATCTCATCACTGCATTTACTTAGAGATAAAAACAAGTATCTGAGTTAATGCTATTTGTAGTCTAGGAAAATATTCTGTGTTAATATTTTAATGTTATAAATGACACTTACTCAAATATATTTCTGAATAGCTACTTTCCTATTCCAAAATCAAGCATATTTTCTAATAGTCATTGGTACAAATCTCACTTTATTTACTATTGCAAGATCTGTGCTCTCATCAGACCTGCCTCTTAGGGTCCTTTGCACTCACTTATCTGAGCTCTGGGCTCTTGCTCTTGGCACCTCCTTAAATAAGGATGGTCTTCGGCCTGCTTCCTCTAAGACTTAGATGGTGTCTGATTTTTGAGGAGGTAGTTTTTTTGTTTTTTTTTTTTTCTTTTGCTTATTACGATGAGTCCTTTGCTGTATCCCAGTTTTGGAGGTTGAAGGAAGGACATAAAATTGGCTCACCCGTAAAAAGCCCTCACTTCTGCTGTAAAACCATGCTCTGGCTCTGGAATGTCATCTGAACTACACGCTAGCTTATGTTTCTGCAATGTGATTAATGATAAAAATACTGCTGAGCATATACCATGTACCAGTCACAATGCTAAGTGCATGACATGTGTGACCTTTAGCCTGTAACTTCCCCTTAAGCAACTGTCTCAGGGTCATGGTGTCTTTAAGAAACCAGGATCAAGGGATTGGACCTCCCTGCTGCTCCTGTGTTTTCCTGTACAACATGGACATAACTAGCTGTTTCCATTAATCGTATCCTGGAGCTTCTCGATCACCCTGTCCTTAGTCTACTTTGTACATGTCTTTACTTTGTTTGTGTACAATATAAATCCATATGCATGTGCAAATCTATGAAGAAATATACACATTCTTAAATGATTTCTGATTTGAGTAATGAGGATGTTAACCTAATCATTTATTTTACAGAAATAATAAGTAACTCACAGAAAGATCCTAGATCTCTCTGGAATTCCTGCTGTGCTGTGTTCATTGTTAACTAGGTAACATTTAGCAAATGTACACTAAATAAATGGCTACAGGGACTAATTAGTTTGGTTACTTTAAAAATTGAAAATTTATTACACACATGTTGCATAATTAATGCTTTTCAATATAATCAAGGCATAAAGGACCCTGACTTTCATCATGGAGCAACTCTGACTGACCCTGCATCTTGGAGTATCTACTTCATTCATCTATCTTCTTCTTTCCATGTGAATTCTCAACTTAAAATACAAACAGTCTATCAAGAGACTGGATGTTAATTACGTGAAAGGAATACTAATTAATAGTATTTCTAAGAATCACTAATCTCAGTAATTAAAAGGTATATAATTCTGGCTAAAGATTACTAACCCATTGGAAAGTACTTCCGCCAATCAGAAGAAATATATGATGAATGGAGCATAAATTCCTGTGAAGTCTGTCTGATGGTGGCTCTTTTCTTCCTCCCTTCCTCCCTCCCTCCCTCCCTCCCTTTTTTTCTTGTGCTGGGGACTGAATACAGGCATTCATGCCTGCTAAGCATATACTCTTCTACTAAAATATACCATTTGTCCATGTTCTAGTAGCTATTTAATCTAAACTAGTTCTCTTTATTTTGTATTTCTTAGCAAAAATAATGGCATTAAAAATTAATATACGTGGGCTTCACTTTGAATTATAATTTAGCACTATGTAGTTAGCATTTTAGTTATATTACATATAGTTTCTAAATTGTCTTCTCTAACTTTTGGAGATGATTTCAAGGGAGGAATTATTTTTCTTGATATTTGAGACAATAAGAACTTTATGGTTTGACTAAAAAATCATTTTCTATATGTATCTTAGACAATTTTAATTTTATTTTATTTAAAAATAAATCACCAAGTCATTTTAGGGTAATTCAAATCAATATCAAAGCCAATATGGCTGTCCTTTCTAATTTGTATTCATAAAATATCTTCCAAGACAAACAGACAAGAGGCGAACAGACGTTTTTCTCCAGTTCTGTTCCCTCTATACTGTGTTTTCAAAGGTGCAATGGAATATCTCATGAGTACTCAAGTAAAGGGGCAATAAATTGCATCTTGACTACAGAAACCTTTCATTACTTGATTACAATCTAAATATTACAGCTTCATTTTTTATACATTTTTTATAACACACTTCTTAAAATTACAACTGTATCTTCAAATAAATTCCTAGAAAAATTTAACAGAAAGCAGCAAACAATACATTCATTTTGCTTGTTTATACATTGGAGGGAAAAAACCATAACATATCTTTCTTTAAGGTCTATTGAAAGTCATATTATGAATTCATTATTAAGAAAGCCTAATTGAAGAAAAAATAATTGGAATTAAATGTGAATATACCTGAATTAGATGTATTTGTTGGGCTGTTGTCTAAAGAAGTAATTGGAGTATGTTCTGTTTTATTGTATCCAGGTTTCGTCTGTGGAAGAAAATGAGGGAGATGATGTGTCATTTTCTAAAGTAGGTCAAAGACCAAGGTAGATATGCTCATGTTAACATAAATAGAATGTTTAAAGAGATCAAAGCAATATTTCAAAAAGGATGAAGCTCCTAATATTTGGTATTTTCATCTTCAAAGAAAGCATTTCAGAGTTGAAAGTAATAAAGGTTTCAGCTCTACAGTGTCTAAGGAAAACAGAACAGAAGGCCATGTCCCTTGCCTTTTAAAAGATACCATCTAAGGGCTGACAGGAAAACAATCTCTCTGGTCACCATAACACCTTGAAGGGACCTTGCCCTTAAGGAACTTATCCTGTTGACCAAAAGCCTACCTGTTTCTTGTTTGATTTTACTACCGCAAATTTAAAGAATCTTACAGTCTGCATCACATAGCAGATTGAAAGCAATTACATTAACTTGAATATATAAATTCCCCACTTTGTAGGAATTAAATAAGTAAGGTAAACTATTTCACAGGACACACATGCGAGGGTGATGGGAACACTCACTATAGATAGAATGGTCAGGATTTGCATTAGAACATAAGGAAGAAACTAAGGACACACACACACACACACACACACACACACACACACACACACACACACACACACACAATCTATCTTCCATGAGATAGGAGTGATGTCTAGTTGTATGTTGATGCTTTCTGATTGAGTTTTTAAAGAAAGGATATATTGGCTTGAAAATCTGCATTTTACTTCATAAAAATCTAAAGAGCTTTGTTGTTGTTGTTGTTGTTTGTATTTTTGTTTTTGTTTGTTTTTTTTTTTAAAATGGAGTGTGCTGGATGTCTCTACAATTTTGTTCAAAGGACTACAGAACCTCGAAAAGCTGTTGCTGCTATTGATGCATAACTGTGAAATAGTTCACCTTACTTATTTAATTCCTACAAAGTGGGGAATTTATATATCCAAGTTAATGTAATTGCTTTCAATCTGCTATGTGATGCAGACTGTAAGATTATTGCTCTTTTTATATAAATATAAATATATACATATATATATAAGCAAAATAAAATAAAATCTAAAGAGGAAAAAAGTCTTTCAAGGAAATACTAACTTATTAATAAGTATTATTAATGAAACTACAATTCTATATTGACTTAACCAACATTAGAGAAGAACATAAGGGATTGATTTATGGACTGAATATTACGATGGAGTTTAAGATTACCTGAGCTGCTTTAAAAGAAGGTAAATCGGAGTCCTGAGTCTTGGGAGTGGATGAAGTCTTCGGAACTAGTGTTTCACGGGGAGAGGAAAAAGGATTAAATGCTGAGGTTTGTGGCCCACAGTCTTCCGAAGCTTGTAATGGGGATGGACAGCAAATATTTCCTGGATGGCCTATGTAAGACTTCGGTCTGATAAATGCTATCTCCCAAGGAGATTCTGACCTATGATGAAAAGAAATGACTTTGTGAATATGCAACAAATGCAATCAAATAAATTCAAAGATAGTGTTTCTAGCAGAGTAAGTAAAAAACCTTTAGATATATATGTTAAATGATTCATCCTATCATATGGAGGGAATTATTACCTCAACTTGGCTCTGGTGATTATGTTTTTTGCTTCTTCAAATGATACACCAATCATAGATTCCTTGTTTACCCAGACAAGTTGATCTCCTGGCTTCAAACGTCCATCCTAAAAAGAAGAGTCAAAGGGAAAATTATGAAGAAAGAATAAGGTAGTTTTAATAAAATTAACATAATAAGAGCAATTCATTTTTGTGAATAATGTCATAAACACAAAATAAAATAATTTAGAGCATCCCAAGAGCAAAATGTTTTATTAATGCCTGGTTAAGTAATCTACATAAGTGAAACAGTGTGGTTTATCCATGTAGTGAATACACTGTCATGCTAATGAATATGCCTATGTAGGAAACAGGCCTGTGTGCCAGGAAAGGACACCTGTTGTCAAAGCTCAGCACTATGAGTCTGATAAGATTCTGACTGACAAAGCAAGCCAAGCACTCACTGCACATTGAATATTTCAGAATAGCAGACTCATCCACCCTAGTGAATGGACATTCTTCTATCCTTCCTTGGGTTAACGGAGATGTGAAGATACACACACACACACAGCATGTATCTATACACACACACACACACACACACACGTAATGCACACACACACATATACATACATACACATAATACAAACATACATATATATTCACATACACATGCATGTAACACACACACAATACAAACATGCATACACATTCACATACACTTACAATGTATACACGTAAGCACAAATATGCACACTGATTTTTTTTAATTGAGGTTAAGAAACCTAATTATATTGATCCTACCAAATCTCAGTTAATAATCAAGCATCCTCCTTACTAGACTTGCTAGTCCTCCTGTGGCCAGGCCTACTAGGCTGTGCATACAGCTTCATAACCATGCCATGCTGATTTAACTGGCTGTCTTTGTTAAGCTCTGGCCCTGCACATAACCATCCCAAGTACATAAGATCCAGCATTATCAATTAAGATTGATGTGGTTGCTGAGCCAGTATCTCGGTCACTTGGTTTGTTTGTGTTCCCCCCCCCTCTTAATTTAACTGAGAAGGAAAGTTCGGTTCTTTTACAGACTCTAAGGTAGTTCTCTTTTCTTATCAGTACAAACACAGAAAATATTATTTCCAGTACTACAGAAAAAAAAAACAAAAAAAAAAACCAAAGGATCAAATTCTGAGTATTCTCCAAAGCCCTGTGTGCTGGAAGCTTGGTTCCCACTTGGCATTACTGGAAGCAGTTGAGAAGATTTTAGGAGGTGGGGTGAGTGGGAGGCACTGGAAACACTGAGGACAATCCCCAAAGGAGGACTATGAGAGCCTGCTTTCTTCTCTCTTTTGTTTCTTGGACGTTAGATGAGCATTTTCATGCTGTCACATCCTGCCCAAGTATGTTGTCTTATGCCAAAAGCAATGGGCCAATCAATCAAGGACTGAAACATGTGTGAATTCAAACAGACCATCAGTTGACCAACTGAGGGATCTAGCATAGCCACAGAAGGCTGACGAATACACAAGGTTTAAAAAGTTTAGTTTTGACTTTGATGGTGTTGAGACAATCTCTACAAATTCAAGATACTTGACGTAAAATCTAACCTGAGCCAGGAAAGTGCTCAGCCACAAATGGGACATCTGTACCACCGCCTCCCATACAGCTCAGGGACACAGCTGAAGTTAAGGCAGAGATATTCTAAGAGGTCAGAGAGAACTGGATTTGAAGCAGTGTCTATTGAACATGAGGAAACCACTACCATCATGAACTCACAGCCACTGTGGCTCTCTGCAGAGCCCCCCCCCCACCTGAGAGGGAATGGCATGGAGGCTGGCATCCAGATAGATCTGAATTTGAATGTGAGCTCTGCAATGACTAGCCCGAACAATGAGAATAGGGGAGGTGAGAGCACATCCTCTCACCAGGAACCAGAAATCAAACTCCGGGCAGCTGGAGCTAAGGCCTGTACTAATGCCTCTTACAGAAAATCACTGCCGGAATACAGAAGAAAAGGCTACAAAAGTCCAGGTGGGCAAAAGGGCTTGGACTGACCTGCAGCCTCCCTCATTCTCTGCTCCAGCCATACAGTATTTTACCTGTATGCGTTACAGGAACATTTTTCAGAGTGTATTGGGAGGAGGAGAGAAGGCCTCTGGCTACAGGTTTCTAGTGTGCACACATATTTTTACTCCTGAACATGTATTTGCAGCAGTGAGTGTTTTTCTTTGCCTTTTAGAATAAGATATTAGCTGATCATACAAATTTTTGAACCTGTTTAAAAGTCAGAGGATGGGAGTGAAAACAAAGCCAGGTTTGTAAGTCTGGCATCCTAAGCCGGTGAATTCTGCCCCAGATGGGTTAATATACAATATATGTGTAGACATGACTCGAGGGAATGCCAAGGCCTCTTCCATTCACAGGTTACAGAGCAGCTGCAACACGTGGCAGGTAAAACGCCAGGCATGTCTAAATGTTGAACTTCAGTTTGAACACTCTCTCATTTGACAGTAATGTACCTGTCGAAATAATATGTTCCTGGCCACATAAGTTCTGTTGTAAATTACCATCACTGTTCATTTCAATTAGGATTATAACATAAAGTTTTCAAATAACATCTTATGGCATAATCAGAAACCATCTATTGAACCTGGTTCTGACAGAACTAATTACTCAGAAAGGCAACGTTGCTTCTGTAAGTCTTTGGATTCCTTTCCCAAGCTATGAACTAGATGTAGCCTTCCTTTAACTCTAGTTACTACTGTAAACACAAGTTGCGGTGATGTCCGAGACTCCATTCATTTTCCTAGCAAAAGTATCTGCAATATGAGCTTAGTGTAAGAATCAAAGAATACACGCAAAACATGTTGCAGGTGGTAAATAAAGCAAGCTGAATCAGTCTCACATTTCCTATGGTACATTTCAGGAGAAGCTCAGTTCTACTGCTCTTGAGATGGAGCCCACAGCTAGGAAAAATACGAAAATCCTTAACCTTCCAAGCCTGCTGGAAACTAACTACAACTATCTTTCTCTAGCTTCATCACACACCTTTTATCTTAGCATAAAGATTCCTCATCCTCTTTTCAGAGAATGGTCCTCACACCAGCTGTCATCTTTCCACCTCAGTGACTTTACACATGGCCACTTTGATCAAGAATGCTATCATCCACTCCCATTTCTCTAAAGGACAAACCCTCTCACCTCGAAGGTGGGCCTCAACACTATCTTTCCTAAACAAAATACACATTCATTTACCTGTGTCTTCAAACTTACTTTATACTGTCCTCATTTACACTTACTTTCACACTTTTGCAAATTAGAACACATTAATATTGATACAGCTAACTCTCAGACGAGTCACACTTACTCCTTTGGTTGGCTTGATCATGCTACTTACTACTAGATTTCTTTGCACTGTAAGCTAAGGAGGTCCAGGAACTACCTTGAGGAAGTTAACGTGGTTAAGTGATAATAGAAACAATAACGGTAAAGAAGAGAGTGATACTGCAATGTGAACCATGGCTGCTGCTTCCTCAGTGTTCACAACGGGACTTCTTTCTGTCTTCCAGAAGCCTTACTGTCCTGTGCATCCAAATGCTTTGATTATAGTTCAGCAATGTGCTCAGCATACCTTCCTCAGGAAGTGAAATATGGCCTTCCATGCATTGTGAGCCATGACTAACTGGGGGCACCTATGTCAATGGGACTTTTGTCTTTACTTACAAGCTTGACAAAAATTCCTCAGTTTATCAAACCTAAGATGACAATCACTGCAAGAGATCCTACATCTTTAAATAGTGAGGAAGAATACTGCCAAGTACACCGTGGCATGGTTGGTGAGGGGCATTCCAATTTCAGAGCTAGGAGAGGAAATATACCTTTATAGGCAAACAGGTATAGTGCATAGCACTATATATATAGCACATATATAGCATAGAGCTTATATATGTATTTTAAACATGTCTAAGGATCAGCTAAATGAAATATGAAATGCTACTTCATATATGCAGAAGCTTTCTTCTTTATGTTATTATAAATGAAAGAAAAGAAAACATTTGAAAACTTTAAAAAGTTACCCGTCATGTGACACACCGGGCCAAGAAGGAGACACATCTTGGTCAGGAGTGCAGTTGATAGCAGTGGAATGGTAAACAGACAGAAAGGTGACAGAATGATCATGGCAAATCCACTCATTAATATCTGAGTGAATCACACTAAGGAAATTACTGTAAAGAAATCAGATGGAGTCCTTGCCTTTAGGAGGAATAGTGACCAATGGTTCAGCCTAGTTAAAATAATCAGAGACATGGATGTCCCATTACAAACTGAGCTAGGTGACAGGAGCATGGGAACAAGACCTAGCCACACACACAGGAACAATAAAAACCTGTCCTTATCTGCAGTTGCACTGAAGGACAGGAAACAAGTCCTCTGCCAAGTGTTCTTTAAACTGACACCTGGAATTGTAGTACGGAAGAAGGTGCTGTTCCCAGCTTAACGGAACAATATACCTACACAGAGATAAGGAAGGGTAGGCTCTCTCAGAAAGAGGGAATGCAAGTTTGTGAGTGTAGAGATGGCAAAAAAGAAGGGCAGAAGGCAGAAGGGGGTCTACACAGAGGCCTGTAGGTTACTAATAGTAGTTCAGGTAGTTTGGTGGGAGAGGAAATAGGCACAGTGCATTAAGAACAGATAAAGCCACTGAGTGTGCCAATGAAAACCAATGACAGACTTAAAGCCTGAGAGCTCAGAGAGACTGCTCAGCCAAACACTGCCTGCTGTGTAAGCAGGAGAAGCCTAGTACAGACCCCCAGCACCCACAAAAAAAAAAAATCAAGCAATTTCAGTGCTGGGAAAGAGGAAAAAGGTGGATGCTCAGAGCCAACTGGCCAGCCAGTCTAGCTTAATTAACCAGTTCTAGTATCAATAAGAGACCCTGTCTCAAACGTTAAGGTAGAGATATTGGCATTGACTTCTGACCTCCATTTTCATGTGCACATACATGTACCTGTACCAACATACACATACACTTGTACACACATACCACACACACACACACACACACACACACACACACACACAGAGAGAGAGAGAGAGAGAGAGAGAGAGAGAGAGAGAGAGAGAGAGACTAATGGGCTCAAGAGAGTCAAAAGGTCAATAGCATGTGCTAAAATAAAGTGGACTATGGTTGTTATGATGAGGGAAAAAGGAAATGATTGGGAAAGAGCTTTGAAAAGCGATTAAGAAGAGACTATTATTTGGGAAGAAATGAGAAGACGGTATGAGGTAAATACCATGGATTGTGCCATTGTGCCTCAGAAACATTGGTTCTGAGATACCTCTAGGAGAGCTAAGTGGAGATTCTCATCAGGAAATTAGAAAGCTGAGTATGAAGATGGAGGGAGTGTTGAGGTCAACAGGTTTAGGAATGTTCTCTGAGGACTCTAGACTGCCAGGGACTACTAAGTGGGGCGAAGGGGCTTTCAGACTCTGCTACAGGGGATCTGATGCCCTCTTTTGGCTTCCATAGGTACTGCATACATATGATAAAAGAGAAAACAGGTACTTGCACGCCTTCCCCGCAGTTTTTTAAAAATTATAGCCAACTTAAAGCACACATGAAATTGAAATTCAGAAAATAACTAACATAACAATGATAAGCCTGGAATTCTAGTAAGGAGAAGTTTGTAGCCTATGTTTCTATGAATATGTGCTTGCACACCAAGTAGGCCATATACAAATTCTGTACAGATTAAAGCTGAATTCTATGTTAGATCTGCTGGGTCAAATCTGTAATAGCAGCTACTCAGGAAGCTTAGAGAAGAGTTCTACCTGGATTCTGGAGTGAGTTCAAGGCCAGCCTGGGCAACTTAGTGAGACCATGTCTCAAAAACAAAAGACTGCCAAGAGTGATAGGATGCTTTCTTAAAACAGAATCTAGGTTACTAGAAGCATATTATCAATAAAATGTTTACAGTGAAAGTGCATCTCTTTTGTATTTACCTATAGCATTCTGTCTCAAGGAAATACTAAAAAAATAAATAAATATAAGGACCGGAGAATTACTTATTCATCTATACTTTTTTTTCTAGTTGGTTTTCTTGTTTTGCACATATCCTGAACATTAATAACTTCATGCTGCACTCTAGTGGTAAATGAAGAAAACAGTCCACTAGAAAGTTTTGTCTTTCAGTACACTTCAACCAATAAGAACAGATATATATCATGAGCAGAGTATCTTAATCTGCTGTGGTTTAGCAGTTAGAAAGCCATTTAAAATTACTGTTTTCAATTTATTAGTCTAATTTAAAATATTTATGGAAATAAAAGGGCACAATTGTTCTTGTTTTAAAAGCAAATTTGTATTATTATCAGGACTTGTAATATGAACATTTGAGAGTCTGAGTTAGGAGGACTGGCATGAGTTGGAGGCCAGTGTGGGTTGTACAGTTGAGGTCCAGGTCAGCCAGGTCTAAGACAAAGTCTCTGTCTCTAACAGGTAAGCTAGCAAACAACTTAAACTATACTAAATGCCTCCCGTCTCCCATTCTCCCCACCCATATCTCTAAGCTTCAAAATTGAAGTGAGAGTGAATCTCTTCATTCATACCAAAAAAAATTCTTGGGGAGAGAGGGCTTGAGTTTGTTTAATGTTAACATTAAACTATGCTATCTGGTTAGTGATTTAATTTGGATAGCTAAAATGTATATCAATATAATACCTTAAACTGGTAATAATTTACAACTTAGAAATATATTGGAGAGACGCTTAGAGTTTCAATTGTTGTGATGAAACACCATGCCCAAAAGCAACCCCGGAAGGAAAGGAAAGCATTTATTTCACTTACACTTCCTGATAACAGCCCATCACTGAGGAAAAAAGTCAAGGCAGGAACTCAAGCAGAGAAGTAACCTAGAGGCAGAAACTGATGCAGAAGCCACAGTACTTTTAACCTGGCTTGCTCCTTATGGCTTGCTCAGCCTGCTTTCTTAGGGCACCTAGAACCACTAGGCCAAGGGTGTCCCCACCCATGACAGGCTGGACCTACATGCATCAATCACTAACTAAGAAAATGCCCTAGCTTTCCCACACCCTGAGAGCTATGGCGGCAATTTCTCAACTGAGTTTTTCTCCTCTCAGATTACTCTAGTTGTTAGTGTCAGGTTGACATAAAATGAGCCAGCACAGATGCCTTGTGAAATAAACAAACCTGAAACAGATCAATCTTTACAATGGTTTTGGTGAAAGTGTTTTTTTTTTTTTTTTTTTTTCCTTCCTGGGGAAATAAAATCCAACTGAAAAGACAAACAGTTTGCTCTGTAAGTGTCTTCAGTGGGAGAAGGGCAAACTGTAATTATTCAACAAAACCCCCAAAGAACAACTATAAGAATAAACTTAGAAGATCCTTTATCAAGATATCTAGGTTGATATAAATAAAACCTCCAAGAGGTGACAATGCCAGCAGCATAGCAGGTTTGTTAACTGAGTTATTGTAGTTTTGCTTAAAATTTGGCCCTGAGTTCCTTAGCTACCAGAAAAAGAAATGGGTGCTCTATCACATACTTTGTATACCAAGGATGAGATTAAGAAAAAGGATAGACACTGTCTGCTCTTAATTCTAATCTAGTTTCTCTCTCCAATGCTGACTCTAGTCTCTTGAGGACAAATAATAAGATCCACTAGTGAGTCAATGAGAATTAGTGCAAATCAGGAAATGAGACAGTTCAGTTTGGGTTTTCTTTCCTTTAGCTCAAGGTCAGGTGACCAGTGTGATCCAAACTCAGCAGGCACATAGGAAACATGTCTTCAGATACAACTTCTCTGAACTCTGCTTCGGAGACGGTTTGAACAGCATGTCACTAAGCAATGTACAACCTTTAGTTAGAGTCTGACATATTTATTATTTGCATACTTGGAGAATTTATTCACATGATAGGGAAAAGCCCTTGAGGGTAAAGGCCCCCCTTGTATATTTCATTGAGAACAATCAACTCATATAAAAACAATTTACTGAAGGAAGAAAACAAATCTTAGCACTGGTGGGTTTTTGCCATTACTGTTTATTTTATGTTTACCTTGTAACAGTCGCCTCCAGGAATGATTTCCTGAATATATACCAACGGTCCTTCATTTCTGTTAATTCCACCTAGGATCTTTAAACCTAGGCCTGTTTCCTTAGTAACTGTAATCACTCGGCAGGCAGGACCCCTAGGATAAAATATATTAGCACTCACAGGTTAGGCAAGACATCTATAAATAGAAGTTTCTGTCAGCTATTTGCTAGATCAAATTGTCAGATCTATGTAACCCAAAATGTTACTAGCAAGAACATTTGAAGAGGATCATAGAAGAAAAGAAGCCAAATGAATTTTTATCAGTATTTTAAATCATCACATAAAGCATAAACAATTAGTGAGAGCAGTGTGCCTATTTCTTAGGTGTATAAGAAAAGCAGTTTTTAAATGTTACTTAAGTAAATTCATGGATTTATTTAAAAGGACCTGAGATTTGTTTTTTCAGCTGTTCATAAGATTGGTCTTAAAATCAATGTTTTACTGTACCAGGTAAACAACTTCATGATTATAGGTTCTTACAGCAAAATAAATTTACATCCACATGCATCTCAAAAAATTATCCTTTTAATTTAGGAAGAGAGTTTTATTGTTACAAAGCACTTGTTTTAGTTGTTATTTCTGCTACACATGAGAAATGCCACCAAAAGGGAAGTATCAGAAGAACTCTACCAAAGGTATGTCACCAACTTGTATTTCTGAACATGCTGGTCAAACAAAACTTAAAGTTAGAAACAAAGCTGGGCTTCATGCTCCCACATTACTTAGTGAGACCTGTGTTAAGAGGTATAAACATAAAAATGCTAATATATTTAATATTTATAGAACCCTTTGTTTTAGTTGTTTTCACACACACATACACACCCTTTCATTTTAGACTATTCTGGAGAGAGTGGACTATATGAATGCATACATACATGCATACATACATGTCTATATAGATTTCTGTATATCTACACATGTATGCATTTGTTTATGCAAAAAGGAGAACCAAAAAGAACTAAGAATAACAATGATTATCCATAGAAAGACTGAGGGCATGGGACAGGAAGGATTAGAGGAGACCTTCCCTCCTTAATGCTTGTAAGGTATGTTATATGTTTACAAAATACTAGTTTCTTTGGTTGATGTCCACATGTTACTTGGTAAGGGGCCTTTCTAAAAGTCATAGTTATCTTTACTACTTGAATTTGGCCTTGCCTATTGGATTGCTTTGGTGTCCACAGGATACCAGCAAAATCAAATGTGAGGAAGACAGATATTTGTAAAACACTTAATGCTGCCTGCTAGGGACCATTCTGCCACTATTTGACAAGGCCTAAGTTAGCCTCCTGAAGGATGAGAGATTAGATGAAAGGAAGTGAATTCAGTCACCCAGCCTTTGAGCTGAGGTGTCAGACACTGTTATACCATCAATTATCCACCGGAATTTCTCAGCCAGCCCATAGAATTATAAGGAAATAAAGAATGCTTATTGTTTTAAAACATGTGGGGACAGTTAGTCAGCAAAAGCTAAACTTAGATCAATTTCAAAAGAATCAAAGCAGATTTAAAAAAAAAAATCCAAAAAACAAAAACTCCACAATCTGTACAAGGAATTTTAAAGAGAATGCAGGGTTTACTCTGTGTATTGATTTACATTTTACTACGGTTTGGAGCTGTGCCCCAAAGGCCTGTGTTAAAAGGCTTGGAGTGCTATCGAGAAGTTACTGGTGGTACCCTCAAGAGGCAAGGCCTAGTTCTAGGGCACTAGAATACTGGGAGAACGGCCCTGGAAGCAACACTGAGAGCTGCCTCTTGGCCACTCTGCAGTGAGGAGACCAGAAGGGCCACGATGTTGCTGTGCCTCCACAGGCTCAAAGAGAAGGGAACACACACAGAAACCTGAGGCAAGAGTCTTTCAAGTTTCAAAGTTGATTATCTCAGGTGTTATTACCACTGGGATGGAAGGCTCACCAGCACACACCAAAGCCCCAGTAATTCGACGGACGAATGTATCACTTTGCTCATTGCTCAGTATTGCTTCCCTAGGCCACAGAGCTACAAAACAAAACCTGACGGTGTACACATTTCCAAACATATTAAATAACATTTAAAAATTACATGGCTATGTAAATATGAGTAGTAATTAAAGGATTAAAAAAATAAAATAAAAAAATTACTTTTCAAGTAGGCTGGATGATCCTGCAGCAGATGTAGATCTATTCATGCTTTCACCACAGTTGCCTTGGATTTCACAGCTGTGTAAATGCAGAACTTGGAGAGTCTAAATATTCTTCTTTTCTTCAGACTGGAATAACAGAAAATAAGTTTTCAAGTCTTAGGCCATTCCAACGAAATTCCAATGCCACACAAAGACATTATATATACTTGGCAATAGACAACATCTGCCTGTGTATTTCTACTGATGTATTTCTCATGGGCTATGACCTTGTGGCCATTGATGGTAGCATGAGGAGCATCAAGACAGCTTTCGACACAGATAGATGGACCTATCCCTGCATCACTGTGAACATAATAAACCCATGTTCTGTAGAACAGGTGAAGACTACAGTGATGTTTTTGGCAGTGATTACAATTTCTCTGAGTGATAAGCTCAAAAATGCAAAAGACTGGAAAGTGTCTTCCGTGAGCACAAGGCTGTGGAGCTAACAGTCAGAGAAATAATTATACTATATAGTTGAAGAAAACAGAAATTCTGAACTCACCAATTCCCCCGAGGGTCTTCTTGCAGATTCTATATGACTCCAGCTCATATTACTCCACTTCATGAGTTTCTTAAACACTTTCCTATGAAAAGGAGAAAGGCATGGCTTTAATGTCTTATATAACTCCGCAGTGAACAATACAGAATTGCTTAATTAAAACAGACTACATTTGAGCAGAGATTCACTACCTGTGAGTGAGAAAGAGCTGAGGAACTTCCCTTTAACACAAGGAATGCACATTACATGCAATCCTTTAACTCTCCCTCAAGTGTACTCCTGGGAGGTAGAGAAGATACATTCTAAGGTCCAAGTGTCATTTTTTACCAAAATGCAGGTTTTGCTTATTTTTTTTTAAACTGTGACATGGTATACTTGATAGAAAACAGCCAATAATTTAAAATTGAAAACCCTATCTGGATCATCCCGTACAATTCTCCTAACTAAAGAACTGAGGGAAGAAATTCAGAGGCATTGTGCTTTTCCACACTGATGCACAATGCTTGCCTCCTCAGCCAGAACTTGGGCTTTGGAGTCTACACAAGAAATCTTGGCATTCATTACCCCTGGCTCCAATTGATGTTTCCAGGCTTCACAAAGCTGATGTCTCAGCTTCATTGATACAACAGGCCCCTTGATAGTAGTGATGTGTCCATCAGTGTACACACACATAGTAGAAACTTACCAAACATTTCGTTTATCTCACATTTGCTGTAAATCAATTACAGAGTCAGAGAACCAAAACAGGGGGCTTATCCTACCTTTCTCCCAACCACTGTACATGAGAGACATAAAAACCTCTTCTCTATATAACCCAAGGGACTCTGGACAAAGAACCAACAATCAATCTTTAGGAAGCTTAGCCAAGAGTTATACTCCCTGGGCCTTACCAACATAGCTGGACCTCCCAGCACCTGCAGCAGCAAGTGACACAGTGGAGACACCCAGGTCATGAATGGCCAGAGAAATGATGCCACCAAGCCACTGTACTGTCATCAGCAAAACTCCAGTGGCAAGAAAGTTACTCAGTACTACCGCTCAGGGAAGGAGAGATGATGACTTGTAGAAGAGCTTTGATTGATACTAACTTAGAGTCTGGAGCCACTGCAGCCACAAGAGTTCAATTCTAAGGGTGTTTGCATGGACTTTTCAGATTGCTTTCATAGTGCAGCACAAGCGGTCTCAGCCCTAAAGAGAGGACATTCAGACAGAAAATCAGAGTGGCTACTGTTTATTGATACTGTTAGACCCCCGGAAAACTCAGGTATCCGGGGTCCCAGGCCACAACTGCGGTCACCCCAATCACCAGGCGAATTCGAGAGCTTGCTGCAAACTGCACGAGGCTTTATTGTAATTTAACGAGATAACCCCATGTTAGCTCGGGTCTTTCACCCACCCGCCATGGCGGATGGCTAGCAAAAGACCGCTCCTAGGGCCTTCCAAGAGATCTTAAAGGGCAGCGTAAGGGGAGTGTCTAGGGGTACGCACAGGCTCACTATTGGTGTGCCTCCAGGCTTGGAGGGCTTGCCCTGTGTTGATTGGTCAACTGGTTGTTATGGCCCATAGGCCCTCTCAGGGTAGTTGCTATGCTTTGTGCGTCATTGCTGTGAGTTTGTCCGTAGAGCACACCCAGGGTCGTAAAGCATAGCACCACCAGCTAACTTCTGATTGGTTCCTTGTCACGAGGCAGGCATCTGACTTTCTAGTGACTAACTTTAACTTCTGATGGGTTCCTTGTCATGAGACAGGCATCTGACTTTCTAGTAACTAACTAACTTCTGATTGGTTCCTTGTCACAAGGCAGGCATCTGACCTCTAAGTGACCAAGGCAAGTTTATGGCAAGCACGTGTTTGGCTGTTTTGGCTGCCAAAAGGGGAGCAGGTCCCTTCAATACCATGAGCCACAGATTATATGAAATGTTTCAGATGCATTTATTTTACTTTATATCACAGAAAATGTAAGAGATGTGAGTTAGAGAATCAAGTTCAAATGACAATATTGCCATGAGATAGTGACATGGCCTCAGAAGTCAATTAGTCTTTTGGGATCATCTCATACTAATGTAGGAATAGCAACACCTAGCCCAAAGGGGAATATGAAAAAAAGGGAAAGGGGGGAGGGAGAGAGGGAGAGAGGGACGGAGGGAGGAAGGAAGGAAAGACAGGAAGGAAGGAAAGAAAGAAAGGAAGGAAGGAAGGAAGGAAGGAAGGAAGGAAGGAAGGAAGGAAGGAAGGAAAATCCCAGCAGCTTCCTACTGTTTACTAAAGTGACTAAGATCTCCATCTAGTGGTAGTTTGTCCTCACAGTCCATAGCCTCCCTGGAAGACATGCAAATGTAAGCGTGCATTAATGCTAGCTAGTCTCTATATTGGATTTCATGTAATGCCAAAATTGGCATTTAAAAAGCAATTCTATTTCAAAGTATTAAAATTTAAGTGCCCAAATTATTTCACTCACTTAAACATGCTGAGCAGTGCATTACCAGGTTACAGATGAGCAAGAAGCAGAAACTAGCCTCACAGACAGTCAAAAAAATACCAGAAGGTGTAAGTGTGCTGAAAGTGGTGTACACAAGGGGGCTGAGAAGTTTGGAGGAAATATACCTATCCCAGAATTTGGAGTCATCAATAAACATCAATAGAGCCCGTGGCCACTGTAGATTTTCTTCTCTAGGAGTCTCACAAGGCAAACAATATTAAACTGATTTTATATAAAAGTTACAGAGAAACTACATGACTCATCTATTATCACAAGCCAGATACAAAGTGTAACTTATTTTTCCTAGCATTAAAACCCAAGCCTTTTCTATTCAGCGTGCTATGAAATAAACTTATGTGGACAAGTTCATTATCTCTTTACATGAAGACACCAGTATGGAAACTTTTGCACAATAGCACGAGTTTGATCTTATCCATCCAAACAGGTGTGTGTGTTTGTGTGTGTGTGTGTGTGTGTGTGTGTGTGTGTGTGTGTGTTCACACTGACTGTAAGGGCTTATCTTGTGTAGACAGAGAAGGAGTGGAAAGATGCTCAGTGAGGCTCTTCCTAAAGGAGGGTACTGTTCCTCTTTCCAAGGATATAGGGGAGAAATTTTACTAGGGCTGGGGATTCACACTATATAAAGTAACTAGCTTCCTGGTAGAGCAGTAAGGAAATAAGGAAATATAGGGCACAACATGACTTGCTCAAAAAAGATGTGGCGTGTGTGTGTGTGTGTGTGTGTGTGTGTGTGTGTGTGTGTGTATGTTGTGTGTTAACACAGCTCTGCAAATGTGGGTGCACATACACATGAATATATGGTGCCTTTAACTGGAGATCAACATCAGGTGTCTTTCCTTGCCTGCTCTATCTATCTATCTATCTATCTATCTATCTATATATATATATATATATATTGAAGCACATGTCTCAGTGAATCTGAAACTGACCAATTCAGTTGGCTAGCTGGCAAATGAGTTTAGGGTTGTGACAAGCTTTTAACATGGATTCTGGGGATCCAATCTCAGGCCTTCTGGCTTGCATGGTAGGCATTTTACCAACTAAGCAATCTCCCCAACTAAATCCAAGATGCTTTTATATTTTTTTATGTATGTCCCTTCTCCCGTGTTTGTTTCTTACCTCTTTTTTTTAATTTATGCATGTGTAGTGTAAGTGCATTTGTGTGGATATGTGTATATGAGTGTGCATGCAAGTGCCTGGGGAGAGGTTACATCAAGTATCCTCCTTAATCATTCTCCATCTTCTATTTTGAGGCAGGGTCTCCCACTAAACCTGGGGATCACTGATCTGCTTGAGAGATTTGCCTTTCCTGTTCCTCTGCAAGGGGATGGCCAAAGGATGCCATCACACCAGACTTTTTAGGTGGGTACTGGGGCTGACCAACTGCGCCATCGTACCAGCTCTGAACCCCTTCCCTTTCTTGTACCCTAAGCTGGCAAGCCTTTGATCAATCAAGGTTCTAGTAATGTCATACACATAGTCACATGTACAAGTATGACACACTTTCACAGAACGACACGAAGCAAAACTTTTTTTCTTTTACTAAAAATATAAGCACTCCATGAAAATATATTGCTTATCCTGTTTGCTGAGTCAGAAGAGAGAAAAGATCAGGTCAGCAAAAACAGAAGCTGGAACACTACAGAAAAGCATTTTGTTTTATAGGATAAATTTATTTCATAAAATTAGGCTTTACTTTAATAGATCAATCTCTTCTCTTACAACTTAACTAAACTACAATAAATCAGAAATCTTATCAGATAAAAAAATCTGCCCATCGTGCACACAATTTTTTGTTAAGACTTGGTAATTTATAACCTCAATAATTTCTAAAATGAGATATTTTAATATATCAAAAGCACAAAAAAAGTAAACTAGGTAGGCATAAAATATATCAGAAAGGATGAAATTACCAGGCATATCGTAAAGAAACTGATACAAATTTCAACTACGTCCCCCCAAAATAGTGTCTGTTATTCTAAATGTCACCATCGTGATTAATTTCTAAATCTTTTTGAAGTCTTAATGAAAACTGTATTGTAAGGAAGCTAGAAACTTTTGCTTCCTTCTTTTTGCTTTTAAAACCATTTTAGCAAAAAAAAAAAAACCCTGCTTATTTTGTGTTTTTTTTTTTTTTCTGTTCAATATCCCTCCATCAGCAATAAAACTGCAAATATACTTGTTTCTCTTTATTCTGGGTTATGGAAATTTTTATGTAAATACATGTGGCTGTATTTACTGATCTTAGATGGTTTCTGTACTTAAGTCTGAACTAGAAAATCCTTTGCCACTCCAAGGTAAGTAAGTCAGTTTCAGGCATTTTCTTTTGGGGCTTTTATGACTACATTTAAAAATCCTTGAAACTATCTTAGGATGAATGTCAAGGACAGACCCAGGCCCACCCGACTTTGCTCCTGGAAGATCATCCACACGTCTGATCACATTTACAAGCTGTTTGCCACCTCTGATCTGAGATGCAGTTTTGAGACTAATTCTTGTATTTGGATCAATTCTTGTAATTTTCATTTGATTTTTTGATTACCTTATTTATTCATGCACCAAAATTAATTTATTGTAATTAATAGACTTTATAATATGTTCCCACATTTTGTTAAACCAATTCCCCCTTGTTATTTTATCTAGCCAACTTTTCTTAGCTTTTTTGGGGTTTTTATATGTACATATTAACTTCAAATATATCTTTTGTTTATATTTTCTTTTGTGACTTCCCACAGGGTTCTAAAGTTATCTTCATATCTACCTTGTAAATTTTAAGTTAATCTTTAAATACTTCCTTCCCTTAACTTAAGACCTTTTAAAAATCTATCTGGTGGGCCAAGCATGGGACCCAAGTTCCATCCCCAGAACCCGTGTAAAAAGCTGAGAGCCCTTGTAATTCCCATGCTGGGGACTTGAGAAAGGAGGGTCACTGAGCCTCGATGGCCTGCAAGTAGAGCAAATCTGTGAGCTCCAGTTTTAGTAAGAGATGGTCTCAAAAATAAGGTGGAGAGTGATAGAGGACACCTGATGGCAACATCTAGTCCCCTCCAACATGTGCATGCACCCACTTCTGCATGCTCACTCACGCATGTACACATATGAATACACACACTGGCACTCATGGGTTGTAAATGACAAAAAGGCTTAACTGTAGTATCATCTAAAAAATAATTTCCTACTCCAAGCTCTAAAAACAAATAGATGTCTTAAATGAAAAAAGTTACTTGCAAGCCAACAGATGGCAGCACAAGTACACACACACACACACACACACACACTCTCTCTCTCACACACACACACACTCACACACACACACACACACACACACACACACACACACACACACACACACACACACACACACACACACACACACACACACACACACACACACACACACACACACACACACACACACACACACACACACACACACCACACACACCACACACACCACACACACCACACACACACACACACACACACACACACACACACACACACACACACACACACACACACTCACACCACACACACACACACACTCACACACACACACACCACACACACACACACACACACACACACACACACACACGTGTGTGTGTGCCCTTTTGTTGTTAAGTGCACATTTTGCAATATGTTGATTTATACACAAGCGCATCATAACACCTCAGCACACACAGGCATACAGACTTTCCTTATCATAAACCATTAGAATTTTTCTGCTGTCATTACAAATATTAAAATAACACATCTTGAATACTCCTAAGAGCTTTGTAAGAAGAGCCTAATTCCCACCCTTTCTTGACAGCATTTCAAAGCACTTTGCAAACTGTGAGGTCAAGAAACCCCAATGCCTTTCCAGCCATTTGCCCTAAAGATCACTAGAAGGAAAAGGAAGGACAAAGTGTGACACCCAGTCAAGGAGAGATTTGCTGGTTTAATAGCAAGACTCCACAATCTAATCATGATGATAATAACATCTATAAGTTAAGAAAGCTTCTTTCCAGAGGCTTCTGGCCATATAATAGGTCTCTGAAGATTCATATTACTATTCCAGTCAACCCAGAGGGGACGTTAGTTCACACTGACTGTAAGGGCTTATCTTGTGTAGACAGAGAAGGAGTGGAAAGATGCTCAGTGAGGCTCTTCCTAAAGGAGGGTACTGTTCCTCTTTCCAAGGATATAGGGGAGAAATTTTACTAGGGCTGGGGATTCACACTATATAAAGTAACTAGCTTCCTGGTAGAGCAGTAAGGAAATAAGGAAATATAGGGCACAACATGACTTGCTCAAAAAAGATGTGGCGTGTGTGTGTGTGTGTGTGTGTGTGTGTGTGTGTGTGTGAGTGTGTGGTGTGTGTGTGTGTGTGTGTGTGTGTGTGTGTGTGTGTGTGTGTGTGTGTGTGTGTGTTATGGTTTAAAAAATACTCTTTGAAATAAAAATGTAACACATTAGTAAATAATTAGGCACACTAGGAGGGGGTGTTAGTGGACACTCTGCTACATCTCTGTGACACCAGCACAGGGAGTTGGGGAAAGCGTAGGCTCATGAATCTCCAGCCAGGGAGACCCTGTCTCAACGATGTAACAAAAAATCCCCAAACAGAAAAAGGGAAAAGAAGGGTGGTTAGAAAAAAACGAGAGGGGAAAACAAAACATTTTAAGGACAAGCTTTCCAAGACCCATAATGGTGGTAAATGCAAATCCAGGGTTTTTATTAAAGGCAAGATATCTTTTTAAAAAGATATTTGTATTTATTCTTTGAGAATATCATACATGTATATAATGTATTTTGATCATATTCAACCCATTTCTTTCTCCAGGTCTTCCCACACTCACTTTCCAACCTCATGTCTTCTTATTTCCCTTTTCTCTTTTCTAAAAAGCAATCCACTGGATCCAATGAGTGCTGCCCATATGTGCACGAGTATGGAGCCCCAGGATATCTTCTTTTTTAAAAAAATCAAATTTTTTTAGATTTATTTATTTATTAAGTATACAGTGTTCTGTCTGCATGTATGCTTGCATGCCAGAAGAGGACACACCAGATTTCATTACAGATGGTTGTGAGCCACCATGTGGTTGCTGGGAATTGAATTCAGGCCCTCTGGAAGAGCAGCCAGTGCTCTTAACCTCTGTGCCATCTTTCCAGTCTCCATGATATCTTCTAAAGACAGGTATTACAATAATTTATGGCTGGCAAGAGGTGACTTAGCAAACATATAGAATGCCATCATGGATAGTTCATCTAGCTGGTACTTCTTGGCATATATGTGCGGGTATTTTTATGTCAACTTGATACAAGCTAGAGCTATAAAGGAGGAAACATCAACTGAGAAAATACCTCCGTAAGATTGGGCTGTAGGCAAGCCTGTAAGGCATTTTCTTAATTAGTGATTGATGGAGGAGGGCCCAGCCCATTGAAAGTGGTGCCATCCCTGGACTGGTGGTCCTGGTTTCTATATGAAACAGCCAGAGCAAGTCAGTAAGCAGCAGCTCCTCCATGGACTGTGCATCAGCTCCTGCCTCTAGGGTTCCTGCCCTGTTTGAGTTCCTGTCCTGATTTCCTCCAGTGATGGGCACTGATGCCGAACTGTAATCCCAATAAACCCTTTCCTCCTCCACTTGCTTTTGGTCATGGTGTTTCAACACAGAAATAGTAACCCTAACTAGGACAATACAGAATGTGCAGTAACTGAAAGAGTGCTGTCCCAGAAGGCTGAGCTCCACTTCTGCTGTCAAACTAGCCAAGACTTTGGAGAAGCTGCTAACTCGCCCCCGGTTTCTCCATATGTGGGATAGTATGCCATAACTACATGCGATCCCACATACAAGTACTCCCTTGCTTCTTCTTTTTTTTGGGGGGGGGGTTCTGATATACACATGCCTCTCAAGATGAGTCTGGCATGGAGCAACCTGCAATCAGGCCATCTGTGAGGGACCACAGCGGGAAAAGCATACTAGTGTAACCACATCACTCTGCAGTCATTTCAAGAGAGAGTGAGGGCATAGCAGTGCTGACTATCCAGTTTAAAAAAAAAAAATTCTCAGTAACACATGTGACTTGACACTTTGTGATTCATTGACTCTCATATTAGAAAATAAATAGCCCTTGTGAAGTAAGACCTACAGGTTCAGATCATCCTTGAAAAACACAAAATGGACAGCTTTAGAATGGAGGCAAGTTATTGTCTAGCACACCAAAGCAGAGGTTCTACAAAGTAACCAGTCAAATATGTGTAAATCATCAGGTATTTAAAAATACTGGCATGGCATTTTGCCCAATCGGTTCCTTACTTTGTCTCCTCTCTTAAAAAAAGAAAATGATGGGGGGATTAGGGATGCCTCCTTTCACTTTACTTAACTGATCCTCTTTCAGTAATGTGAAATTCTCATAGAGGCAAGATATAAAAGAGGAATGAGAGAGTTATTTCACTATGTCCTTTACTTGGCATCCAAAGGCAACATTCACTCTGCTAGTGCTTTTTTTTCTTTTAAGGACTCAAGCTGCTCAGGAATGCATCTCGTTTTTTTCCTGGGGCTGGACACATAAGAATCTGCCAATAGCAACACACAGCCTAATCTTAAGGAAGATACTGGAAAAAGCTTCAAAAAAGGACTCTGGGGCTTTGTGAAACATGAGCTCTTCACAGCACAGTTTCCTGAAACAGCCCCAACTTCATCCTGTTTGCTTTCATGTGTGTGTTCCTCCACCAATAACTAAATTCAATCACATGTAGCTAATGTACTAAATTCTTGTCCTTGGTGGACAAGCCAAGATTTCTGCTCTCAGTGGTGTGAGAAAAGCAATAAACAGTTACAATAAAATGTGTTATGTTTCGGATACTAGCAGGTAATGTCAAAGGAGACTGGGCAACGAAAGGGAAATTTACAATAGGTAAGACCTAAACAACCATAAGTGAATCTTGACCGGGAATAGACAAGTGATTCTTGAACAACAGCACACATTTGGGCATCTACAGAACATGAAGAAGTGCAGCTGGACCATACTGAATAGACACAGGGCAGGGGGGTACAGAGGTAGGCAGGGTACACTACCTAACCTTGTGCACAGGGGTAAGGAGCTTGGATTGATGATTGATTTTAATTCAAGGAATAGCTTGACTGTTCACTGGAGGCTAAGATTTGTGTTGACTTTATTCTATCTTTAACCAACTAAGGTTGGGCTCTCTGATTCTGCATTTCCCCTTGGGTTTGTGCCTTTGTCTTTAACGTTGTTTATTCCAGTAGACAGATTGTTCTTTAGCTCCAACAGAAAGTCAGTCAGTCCATTTGAGATATGATAGGTGTGTGCTGTGGTGTGTGTGTGTGTGTGTGTGTGTGTGTGTGTGTGTGTGTGTGTGTGTGTGTCCTCGAGCGCACACTCATGTTTAATTTGATCAGGATTGGCTATAAGGCCTTAATATAAAATGAAAACACAAGGTTCCACATTAAATAACTATTAACAAATTCAAGGCAGAAACAAGCAGAGAATCAAATCAAGTTCAAGGACCACCTAAAATAGTGGGGCATTTTAAGAGCAGTGTCCTGTAGGACAGAACAAGCCACATATTCATGGAGAGGTTGCTTTACTATGATAAATGTTACTTGAATGAAGAGCATGTATAAATGAATGCTTTCTTTTCATCGTATCTGTCACTTACACAAGCTTGTTAAAGCCCATTTAAGAGTACCAGTCCATCAAAAAGGCATAAAAGCAGCTGTCAGGAAATAAGGAACGAGGATACCAAGAGATTCTGAGGCAATTTTATGGCATCACTATGCACTAATTGGGATATAGTGATTATCTAGCCTGCTTCCAACTAAATTACAACTCATTTTTCTTACTATTTATATAAATATGTATTCCTTCATACTGTGAACCCAATTATTATAATAAGTAGCTCCAAAATAAACAGCTGTTAATTCTATTAAAATAATTGTTAGGTATCTCACATTGCTGGAGGAATCCAGGAATTTTATTAGGCAAACAAACTGCTGGGAAATATAGATCAATGGCTACCATATTTAGGCTGAAGCTGCAATTATATTATGCTTTAAAAATACTGAAAAATATGAACCAGGCATGATGGTGAGCACCTTTAATCTCAGCACTGGGGTGACGGCGGGGGTGGGGGATAACATAGGCAGGCAGATCTCTGAGTTTGAGGCCAGCCTGGTCTACAGACTGAGTTCCAGGATAGCCAGAAGAGAAATCCTGTCTCAAAAAAACAAAGAATAAATAAACTAATTAAAATTTTTTTCTGATTATATATAAAATATAACTGCAAACCAAACTTTAAAACTACAGCTTCATCATCTTTAAGTTTTCAGAAGACCAACAACCAGGTTAGATGACAATATGTGAATATCAAAAGGTTTTCATGACTATTTTACCTTATTAGTGTAAGAGTAGACATGACCATAGCTAACTAGAAGTTTACCAGGTTTAATTATTTTCTGCTGAAGAATGACAATGGGCATTAAGTGTCAACCTTTAATGCCAGTCCAGGCTTTACATCTTAAATGTGTACTCCTACTTCTAGCTGCAGAACAGGGTTAGACTAGCCCCGAGGAGTTCACATTCCATTCACAGAGGAACACTACTCAGCATTAGTTACCACAGGGATTTATGCAACATCACAAACACACTCAGACTCACCAAATTATAGCCTAGGGTTAAGCATTCATTCGAAGCTTTAGAGGAAAACAAATACATTTCAGCTTTTTCTAACACAGCCTTATCTTCTAGCTGTATATGTCAATCTTGTATTATAAGATCCTTATCCTCAGGCCTCCACACAGCTTTCTGACTTCAATCTTATGTTTAATTCCAGTTTGTTCTAGCTCGGGGAAATCATTTAAAAATGTGCTACCTTATAAACAAACAACTTAGGATGTTAATGATTTTAATCAAGGCAGAAGAAACTTTTCTTGATAAAGACAAAGAAATGGTTGTTTTGTTGTTATTATTGTCCATTGCAAAACTGCTTTCTACACAGGGCATGGAAAAACACCAAGAACCAGGAGTCACAAACATTTTCAGCTTGACTTCCAGCTCTGACTCTACCCAGCTGACTAGGCTTGTACAAGTTACTTCAAAGCTCTCAGGTCTGTGTTTTTCTATATCTATAGACCAAAAAGATTGGCCTCAATGGGCGTTGAGTTTAGAAGAGGGTAGGGGAAGGGACTATGTTTCCAGAGTCAGACTTTTCCTCTGTGGCCTTCCTTCCTTCATCCAGGTGTTCAGAACTGCCTGGTACTAACTCCAGTCATTTTCTTTTGACTCTGCCTTCTTCAATTTTGTCTTGCTGAGCTTTTAGATGGTGCCCCAAATGGAGTACATTCTTTGGGTTGACATACTGGGCAGAAGTGAGCTCACATGTCTTGGCCAAGGTCTCAGCTATGGTGCTCTGCATACATGTACTGAGGGGAACAAACAGGTAAGTGTATGTGTTAAAAATAATAGCAGACTTATTTCTCATGTTGGGCACATATACACAACTGTAGCAGTATACATCCAAATTTTCTGGTTCTGTGCTGAGGTGTAGAAATAATGACTACTTCTGGGTTCCTGGTTTTATTTCTAAATATCACTCTCCACTATAGGAAGTCAAACCCCTGCAGTAATGGCTAGTGCCAAGGTTAGGGCAGGAAAAAAAATGGAACAAAAGTGTGATAACAGTAAAATTTACCCTTATTTAGAATAGGAATTCATGGGTCTGTATTGATATAAACACAGAATCAAAAATATGCAAGGGAGTAACACTCTTCTTTGAAGATAGTCCCAATAGCTTCTCCCCACAAAACATATTAATTGTTTCTTAAGGAGTAATAAAATGATTTTTATGACCCTTGTAATAAGAAACTTGGCCAGGAATGATGGTGTACATCTGCACTTGCAGTGCTGAAGGCTGATACAGGATTGTTGACTTGAGGTCAGCCTGGGGTTTTTGGGAGACTGTCTCAAAACAAAAATAAAAACAAAAAATTGAAGATACATGAACTGGCTGGTTTTGTGTGTCAACCTGACACAAGGTAGTTTTCAGAGATGAAGGAACCTCAGTTGAGGAAATGCCTCCACGAGACCCAGCTGTAAGGCATTTTCTCAATTAGTGATCAGTGGGGAGGGCCCCAACCCATGGTGGGTGGTAGCTTCTTTGGACAGGTGATCTGAGTGCTATAAGAAAGCAGGCTGAACAAGCCAATGGAAGCAAGCCAGTAAGCAGCTCCCCTCCATGTCCTCTGCATTAGCTCTTGCCTCTGAAGTCTTGCCCTATTTGAATTCCTGTTCTGACTTTCTTCAATGATGAACAGCAATGCTGAAGTGCAAGCCAAATAAACCCTTTCCTCCACAACTTGCTTTATAGCCATGATGTTTCATAACAGAAACAGAAACCCTAGGGTGGGCCAAGGGCTGTTTCCAGTTCCGGTTCAGCGACCCTGCTGGGAGGCATCTGACGCCAAGGGTTTGCTAGCCAGATCCCAGATGGGCAGCAAGACCTGACACACCTGGACAGTTCCACCTCCATCCACCTGCCCAGGTAGGCCAGGGGCTGTGTCCTGTTCTGGTTCAGTGGGATCCAACACACCCGGACACTGCCTAGGCTCCGGTGGCAATTCTTCCTCCATCCACAACAAGAGCAATGACATCAGAGTATTGGAACTGTTTGCATCTACCAGAAGGGAACCTTGGTCCCATACCCACCAAGAGAGGAAGAGACTCCTGCTACACCCACCAGAAGAAAGGATGAGAAGAGGTCAAGGAAAAAGCACATTCAACAACAGAAAACCCAATATGACACCACTGGAGACTAGGAACCATACACCAGCAAGACCTGAACATCACAATGCAGATGAAGCAGAAGAGAATGACCTTAAAAATATCTTCAGGAAAATGATAGAGGACCTCAAAGAGGACATGAGAAAATCCCTTAAAGAAATGGAAGGAAAAACAAACCAAAAAATACAAGATATCAACAAATCTCTCAAGGAAACAGTTCAAGACAAAAAAAAACTGAGATAGAGACAATAAAGAAAGCACAATCTGAGGGAATGCTGGAAATAGAAAAGCTGGGTAAATGATCAGGAACAACAGACGTAAGCATAACCAACAGAATACAAGAGATGGAAGAGAGAATCTCAGGAGTTGAAGACACACTAGCGGAAATAGAATCATCAACCAAATAAAATCTTAAGTCCAACAAATTCCTAACACAAAATATCCAGGAAATATGGGATACCATGAAAAGATCAAACCTAAGAATAATAGGTATAGAAGAAGGTGAAGAAATCCAACTCAAAGGCGCAGAAAATATATTCAACAAAATTATAGAAGAAAACTTTCCCAACCTAAAGAAAGACATGCCAATAAAAATACAAGAAGCCTACAGAACACCAAATAAACTGAACCAAAATAAAAGGTCTCCTCGCCACATAATAATCAAAACACCAAACATACACAACAAAGAGAAAATATTAAAAGCAGCAAAGGAAAAAGGTTAAGTAACTTATAAAGGCAAACCTATCAGAATTGCATCTGACATTTCCATGGAAACTCTGAAAGCCAGAAGGTCCTGGATAGATTTTCTACCTACATTAAGAGACCATGGATGCCAGCCCAGACTACTATACCCGGCAAAGCTTTCAATCATTATAGATGGAGAAAACAAGATATTCCATGACAAAGCCAGATTCAAACAATACATACCCACCAATCCAGCCCTCCAGAAAGTTCTGGAAGGAAAACTGCAATCCAAGGAAGTTAATTACAACCAAAAAAAATATAAGTAATAGATAATCCCACCTTACCAATAGCCAAAAGGAAAAAGGGATAGAATCCCACACATAATTTTGCCACCATCACCAAATCAAAAGAAAAAAAGAATGAACAAAAAATGGTCATTAATATCTATCAACATTAATGGTCTTAACTCGCCTATAAAAAGATTAGCAGAATGGATAAGAAGACAGAATCCATCCTTCTGCTGCATACAAGAAACACACCTCAACTTCAAAAACAGATGGTACCTAAGAATTAAAGGTTGGGGAAAGATTTTCCAATCAAATAGACCCAAGAAACAAGCAGACGTAGCAATCCTAATAGCCAACAAATTGGACTTTAAACTATAATCTATCAAAAGAGATGAAGGAGGTCACTTCCTACTCATCACAGGAGAAATCCATCAGGATGAAGTCTCAATTATGAACATTTATGTCCCAAATACAAAGGCATCCACGTTTGTAAAAGAAAGATTACTAGCCGGGCGTTGGTGGCGCATGCCTTTAATCCCAGCACTCGGGAGGCAGAGGCAGGCGGAGCTCTATGAGTTCCAGGCCAGCCTGGTCTCCAGAGCAAGTGCCAGGATAGGCTCCAAAGGTACACAGAGAAACCCTGTCTCGAAAAACCAAAAAAAAAAAAAAAAAAAAAAAAGAAAAAAGAAAAAAAAGAAACATTACTAAAACTCAAATCACACATAAAACGGCACACACTTATAGTGGGAGACTTCAACACCCCACTCTCACCACTGGACAGGAACACCAGACAGAAACTTAACAAAGAAACAAAGGAACTAATAGAAGTTATGACTCAATTGGGTTTAACAGACATCTATAGAACATTCCATCCAAATACAAAACAATTTACCTTCTTCTCAGCACCACATGGAACCTTCTCTAAAATTGACCACATACTTGGCAACACAGCAAACCTCAACAGGTACAAAAAAATTGAAATAACCCCCTGTATTTTATCAGACCACTTTAAAGTCAGAATTCAACAACAACACGAATTACAGAAAACCTAAAAACTTATGGAAATGAAGTAATACCAAATTGCACAATTACTGGGTCGACGAAGAAATAAAAAAAGAAATTAAAGATTTCCTAGAATTCAAAGAGAATGCAGACACAACATACCCAAACCTATGGGACACTTTGAAAGCAGTGCTAAGAGGAAAGTTCATAGCTCTAAGTGTCCACATGAAGAAACAGGAGAATAATCACACTAGAGAATTAACAGCACAACTGAAAGCATTAGAAAGCAAAGAAGCCAGTACACCCCAGAGGAGCAGATGCCAGGAAATAATCAAATTGAGGGCTGAGATCAATAAAATGGAAACTAGGAGAATAATACAAAGAATTAATATAACGAAGAGTTGGTTCTTCGAGAAAATCAACAAGATAGACAAACCTTTATCCAAACACAATGGAGTACTACTAAGCAGAAAAAAAAATAAAATGGAATCTTGAAATTTGCAGGAAAATGGATGGAACTAGCAGAAACAATTCTGAGTGAGGTAACCCAATCACAAAAAGACAAACATGATATGTACTCACTCATATGTGGATTTTAGACATGGAGTAAAGGATTACCAGCCTACAATCCACACTGCCAGAGATGCTAGTAAACAAGGAGGACCCTAAGAGAGACATACATGGTCCCTTGGAGAAGGGGAAAGGGTCAAGATCCCCTGTGCAAATTGAGATCACAGGAAGGGGGGAGGGAGCTACAGAAGAAGAGGAAGGATGCAGAGGTCATGAGGGAGCAGAAAGGTTGAGTCAGGGGAAGAATAGAAGAAAGGGTATGTGACAGGTAGGGTTTTAGTTAGGGAGGTGTTAGGGGAGGATGGGAGGGAGAAGGGAACTGGGATTGTCATGTAAAACAATCTTGTTTCTAATTTAAATAAAAAATGATAAAAAAAGAAATAGAAACCCTAAGACATTACATCTTAGTAAAGAGATAAAAAAAACTTCACAGTCATGAAGCAAGTTTATACTATATGACTCCTAAAGAAATTCAAAAAGACAAGCACCTTACTTCTGTTATGTTTCCATCAGAGGCTCAGAAACCATGAGAAAGCATCACAAACAGAAACCAGACAAACACGGAGGATCAACATGGTAACTAACCAACTGGTACTAGAAAAAACAAACAAACAAAAACAACTAAAGAACTATTTCAGACCGGAGAAAACTAAAGAGGCAGGACAGCTAAAACCAAGGGGCCATCTTGGATCACTGGATTATAGACCTAATTTGTAAATAACTGGGACAAGTGGTGTCTTAGACTTTCTATCGCTGTAAAGAGACACCATGACCATGGCAAGTCTTATAAAGGAAAACACTTCATTGGGTGATTTACAGTTTCAGAGTTTTAATACATTATTATCATGGTGGGACATGACAGCATGCAAGCAGGAGGAGTTACAATTTGATCCCACAGGCAACAGGAAGTGAGCTAAACTAGGTGTAACTTGAGTACAGGAAACCTCAAAGCCTGTCCCCAATGACACACTTCCTCCAACAAAGCCACGCCTACTTTAAAGAGGCCACACCTCCTAATAGTGCTGCTCCCTGTGAGCTCATGGGGGCCAAGTACATTCAAACTACCACAAGCTGTATTAACTTAGCCAGAATACATGGATACCAAAACAGGCGATGGTGGAGCACGCCTTTAATTCCAGCACTCGGGAGGCAGAGGCAGGCGGATCTTTGTGAGTTTGAGACTGGCCTGGTCTACAAGAACTAGTTCCAGGACAGCTTCCAAAGCCACAGAGAAACCCTGTCTCTAAACCCCTCTCGCCCCAAAAAAGAAAGAATCCATGGATACCATGGTGTGAAGTTCTGAAGGCACATGTGCCTTCAAATCCTCATGTGGAAGCCCCAGCCCCAGCATAGCTCCATGTGGACTAAAGAGCTATTAAGGTTAAATGAGACTGTAATGGAGAACAAGCGATCTATTGGATGCAGTTAGTGAGTGTGTCTATCAGAAAGGCATCACAGAGCTTCCTGACTTCTCCCAGGCATGCTAGCACATGAGTCTGCTACAAGTGAGGCAGCACCCTCATAAGAAAATGAGGTGAAACCATTTTCTCAGTGGTTTGATAAAACCAGTACCTCATTTCCCAGCCTCCAGAGACATTATATATTTTTTGAGTAACCTAGTCTGAAGTATTTTGTTATGGTGGCCCAAGATGCTAACATGGTAATACTGGACCAACACTAAGTGCCTGATTTTGATGGCTGTGTTGTGTCCTTGTAATCAATACTCATGTATGTATTAAGTATACAGTTCCAGAATAGCATGTCTACTGTCTTCTAAAATGGTACAGAGATCTTTAAGATTAGGGAAAGGAGGTGAAGGATAAGTGGAAATTTTATTATGTCTGCAATGATTACGTAACTTTTGAAATAATTTCAAAGTAAATTTTGGAAATTGAAATATTTTAATTACACACTTTAATAAACACGAACTGTCATTTTATATTATCATATAGGGATTGGATTGTTGCCTATTTTATTTTATTAAGAGATATCTAGGGGCTGGAGAGATGGCTCAGAAGTTAAGAGTACTGACTGTTCTTTCAGAGGTCCTGAGTTCAATTACCAGCTACCACATGGTGGCTCACAACTATCTATAATGAGATATGGTGCCCTCTTCTGTTGTGCAAGCATATATGGAGACAAAATGTTGTATACATAACAAATAAATAAATCTTTAAAAAAAAAAGAGAAATCTAGAAAGACCTAGTTCACTTTACTGCAATCAAAATGGCTGTACATCAGATATTCATTTTCAATTAATAAATGAAAGCATTCATGACTACAACTGTAATAATGACATACTTACACAACTGTTTTGAATAATCTGGAGAAAAAAATACCTGGAAGTGGGGGGAGGGAGTTGAAGGATATATACTGTTAGCTTCAAGCACATTAATGTTAGCATAGGATTTAAAAAAAATTTACAAGTATATTGCCTGCATGTATGTATGTGGAGCACCTGAAGAGACTAGAAAAGGGTAGCAGGGCCTCTGGAGCTGGAGTCAAAGCTCTGAGTCCCCAAATAAAGGCTGGGAACTGAACCCAGGTCTGCCTACAAGAAAAGCAAATGCTTTTAATTTCCATCTGAGCCCCCCCTAGTATGGAATTTGAGTCTCTGTTGTCAGAAAATTAAAATGAGAGATTTTATCCTGAATATCTGACAATCTGGCATAAGAATCAAGGTACATACAGAGGGAAAGGGTGATCAAACAGTGCCATAACAAAACTGAAGCAAGTTTGTGGAGTAAGAGTTTTGTAGTTTGTGTAACAATGCACCCGAGTGCTGTACTAGACAGTGACTCAGATCTTATGAGCTCTGCAATTTTGAAGCCCGGTGGCCACTGATGAGCTACTTATTCAAGGTCTCCATCTCCTCTTAGACTACCACTCCAGTTGCCTCTTTCCTTCTCATCATGTGACTAGCACCTTTGTCTTCCTTCAGTGTGAAGAAACTCAGATGGAACCACTCCTGTGTTCCTAAGTAAGCTTCCCTTAGACATGGTTTAAATGACTTTATCAGGTCTTTGTGTACCTGCTGTGACCCCATTTCCTTTCCCGTCAGCTCTGCTCATTATGCAAGATTCACACTGACCCTGTGTTTTGTTTTTTCTAATCCTACCCAACCCATTCCTGCCTCTGGACTTGTGTATGACCTGAAACTGTTGTTTTGTGGGTAGCTCTTTTTCAGGGTTCAGGAATAGGCTCAAATGTCACCTCTAGGAAGACCTTATTTTACCTCTTAGAGAAAGACATAACCTCAGTATCTCTCATTGTCACTCTCAATTACTTCATGCCACCAGCTATTTTGATGGCAGACACTGTTATCTGAAATCTCCTTATTTAAAGGTTTATTTTCTGAGTCCTTCAGTAGACAGGGCAATGAATAACAAAGGTGATTATGCCTGATTTATTTTTGGATGGCGCCCCAGGCAATTAAAAAAGTGCAAGGAATAAATGTTAACAGTTCTTTAGGGTTTCAGGTTTCTAACCCACAAAGCGGAGATAATTAGACCCACTCTAGCCATTAGAAATTAGACCTAACTTTTATGAAATTCTTACTATGCCTGAAGCAGTGGGGAAATCACTTTATATGTTCATCCTCGTAAACTACCTTGATTTCCAGTCACGAAATAACACCAGCGGGTTACAGGGAAGTTATAAATAACATAAAATAAAACAAAATAAAATAAAAGGAAGGACAAGACCTTAGGAAATTTATCAGTGCTTAACCTCAGAATCTGCTCTTAGCTGCTATTTTATAACTGTCTTTGTTTGTTCTATTAGAAAACTGAAGAAAGCTATTGCATATATCCCGCGGGGGGAGGGGGGGTGACTCTGCCTGCAGGATGCATAGATGCATAGCCTTATTCTTTTCAGCCCCTCCTTTAAGGGCCCTCATATCTTGGTCCTTCTGTTCTGAACAAACTGCAATTTGCGAGCGGTTCTCTGACTTGATTTTTGGCTGGGTAAACAGCAAAGAGCTATCAGCGCAGTGGAAAACTTCTGCCCGCGGGCTGAGGAGATGCAGACGCCCAGTGCTGGAGAGGGATGCGGTGTGCACAGTAAGCAGTCATCAAAGAGGGAAGTTTGTCTGAGCTCAGGTCCGAGACAGAATCCACAGGGCTAGTAAACTCCAAGTGGAAGCCCCGCGGGAGAGCCGCCGCTGGGAGCCGCTGAGACAAAGGCTGGTGGAGTTTGGGGTGTAAGAGGGGTGTAAGTGTTACAGCACAATCCCCAGGGAGGAGCTTGTCTGCAGAGGGCCCAGATGCACTTTCCACAAAGTAAATCAAAGAAGTATGAGAGGGAAACAAAGTGCAAGCAAGGCACAGCCACCTAGCAAAAAAACAAAACAAAAAAACGCGAACTTACCCTCTTCTGGCCACCCGGCCTCCGTAGCTCGGCGGCTACCTGAGGAATCTGGTAGTCAAGGCAGCGGCGGGGCTCAACCCGCGCGTGCGCGCGTACGCGGGACACGCGAGGCATCGCGAGATTCCGCTGAGCGGGCCCTGGTTCCGGGGGGTTATGGGAGGGTTTTGGTGCCGGGGATGGAGGTCGGTCGCTCTGTGCGGCCGCTGCTGGAGGCCGCCTGCGTGGCCGGGCCGGAGCGTGGAGAGTGCCGAGCGCGGACTGAGGCGGCTCGGGACATGGAAGCGCCCGAGCGGGGCCCGGGGTCCCGCCGCGCAGCCGCCCCGGCGGCCGGCGAGCAGCAACCCTTTCCAGCGCGCGCAGGAGGACGAGTGGCGGCGGCGGAACAAGACGGTGCTCACCTACGTGGCCGCGGCCGCCGTGGGCATGCTGGGGGCCTCCTACGCCGCCGTGCCCCTCTATCGGCTCTACTGCCAGGTAGGGAGGGACCGGGTGCGGGCCGGATGCCGCCGGCGCCCTGCGGGGCCTCTGCCTGGGAGACGGAGGTCAGCCCAGAAAGCTGCCCGCGGAAGGCCGGGTCGGCAACGATGGGGCTTGCACGGGGAGGAAGGAGCGTCCTGCCGTGCTGTGCAGCGCAGGCTACTCCCCGGCACTTAGTGAGTGCAGCAGGTTCCCGGGACACCCCGCCCCTCCAAAATAAAAATTAAAAATAAAACAAAACAAGGATCGTCCACCCTGAAATGCCAGTCGCACTGAGACCGACAGAAAGGACGTCATTGAGACTCCGGAGCGTGTCTGTGCACATGCTTTCCTCGGGCTGTGTTAACGTTAGGTTTTTAAAATGTCATCTTAGGATCAAGTTCCGTCTTAGAATCAAGTTCCATGTTTAGCACACTGGCCATGCAATCACCAGGTGTTAGAGCAAGAAATGAGGAAGTTAAATATAGGAAGACGTGGAACGCAGCGGTCCCTTTGGATGAGCAAATTGAAATACAACCCATCGAAACCTATTATCGCATCGAACTTGAGAAACTTTAATATAACACGTGCCCCAAGAATGAATGAATGAATGAATAAATAAATAAATAAATAAATATGGAGAATGAATATATATATGGAGTTTATATTTGAAGAACACTTAAATTGCTTTTTATCCAACCGACTTAAATTCTTTAGGAAAACGGTTCATCTTAAAACTCAGTCTCCTATCAGAATGATATACTTAACCTGTTAAATAAGGTCAAATACTTGCTCTCGATTTACCTTTTAGGATGAAAGTGTAGTTTTGACAATGTCGAGGGAAATTGAATGAAGCTAAGTAACTTGTGTAATGAGAGAAAGATGTCGATACAGTAGCTTTTTTTAGAGTCTTCCATTAGCCTCACGCTTGGCTTTTCGTTTAGGAAAGGTAAAATTATGTGAAAATCAGACTTCCGTTAACCTCAAGCAGCAGAAGGATGTCTTGGAAGTAGCATCACCCCCACATCTGATAAGGAAATAATAGCGGTGAAGAAATGTCAGATAAAAATTCCTGGTGCTTTATGGTAGTTGACTGGATAACCAAAAGTAAAAAGTTTTTTTTTTTTTTTTAAATAAAAAAGGTCAGGTACTGGTGACGAAGGATAGAATATCTGTGTGTATGAAGAGAATTACAGATAAGTGTCAGAAAATCATTGACCCACCTGCATGGGAAAACATTGATGATGCCCTGGGGAAGCAGAATATAAAAATAAATCTACGGACTGATTTCAACTCTAAAAGCTGTGTTAGAAAAGGATAAGCAGGACCATAGACAGTTTTGTGTTGATTTAAAATGACAGGGTTTGGGTAAACTTTTCTTAAGTGAATAATCACTCATGTAAAGTACACTAACAATGAAGGGAACTATTTAATAAAAGGTTACACTTCAGAAGTTTTGCTTACACTCATAATAATAGCATGTCTTCAAAATCTGCTTTTTAAAATGACTCGTTGCTGAAAAAAAAGAGGAATCACTTTAACAAATATAGGTAAGCCATTGACAACAGGAACTAATCAGGGGTAGTATACCTTTTGGCTCAGAGCGGAACATTCAGTTTTTTTCAGGTTTACTTTTAGCAAGGAAATAAGTGAAGGTCTAAAAACTGTTGCTTAACTAACGTATCCAGTGTCTTGTTCTAGACTACTGGACTGGGAGGATCAGCAGTGGCCGGGCACTCGTCAGACCAGATTGAAAACATGGTGCCTGTTAAGGATCGAATCATAAAGGTCACCTTCAATGCCGATGTGCATGCTAGTCTCCAGTGGAACTTCAGACCTCAGCAAACGGAGATATATGTGAGTGACTCGTGGGTTCATCTGTCAACCCAGCTAAACTCATTTCCAAATGCTAGGACATTGATAGTATTCATGGGATATAATTCACAAAAAGGAATTATTCAAGGACTATGTTAGTGTTTTGAAACATTTACTCTTTGGTAGTACCTTGTATTTGAATGGAACTATAACATTTTGGGTTCTCATGACAGTCTCACTGTGTAGCCCAAGCCGACCTCACACTCATGATCCTTCTGCCTCAGCTTAGCCTTGCTGTTATTCTTGATTTCCCAGAGCATTGACTTTTGTTTAAACAAAGGTTTTATTCACTCAGTTTTACTCTGGTTAAAAACTTACTGCAAATAAATTTAAGGTTAGTTTAACATTGATATCCCCTTAAAAATATTCAACCATAGCATTAGGATCTAAATGAATTAGAGATATGGACGAATGTGTTATGTATGGTACTGGCTATATTTTAATTTTTAATCGAGTTGAAACAATGTCATATGTGTATAATCATATGATTGAAAGTTGACTAAATCCTTTGGTCATTGATGTTGAGCTTAGCAGTGCCTGATCATGTCACATAGCTTTCTGACTTTTGCTCTGGTATAGGTGAAAAATAGAAAATATGTGGGGAATCATTGGTCATAATAAGTAATTTACCAGTTTATCAGAAGTATTTCTGTCTGTCAAAAGAAAAAATACAACTTTGGGAGGAGGAGGAGGAGAAAGTACTGAGGTATGAACCAAGGGTCTTGTATGTAAGCACTCTACATTGAGGTAAATCCCCACTAAGAAAAAATTTTGAAGATGTGAAGTAATTATTTCAGTAGTAACAATAGTCATATTATACTCGAGTATCATTGTATCTAAAATGCTTCTAAATTTTTACAAATTGCAGTCCTGCAAATATTTGTAATTGTAAATTACCCTTAAAAAAGGCTTAATTTCAAATGTTATTATTAACAAACCCTTATAAAACATAGTGCTTGTCCAGTTTAGTAAACATTATTTAACATTATTTAATCTTAATTAAGGGTTTTGTGGGTTATGTTTTTGCCTGGCAGTAAACAGTAATGGAGAATTGGTACAGGTGACAGAAGATTCTATGGAAATTCTTTACAGCCTTTGTTGCTGGGTTGGTTTTTTTTTATTTCTCGAAGTGTTAACTCCTTTTAGTTTAACAGATTTTGTTCAGTCAGTTTTATACTGGTTATAAATTTAAGTTATTCAGAATTGAGGTAAGCTTAATATTGGCATCCTTTTAAACATTTGCTTATCATGACATTCAGGTTTAACTGTTATAAAGTAGTTGGGCTTGAACTGTGGTTTTCCGGGCTTGTTCTTGGACACATTTTAACTGATTTGTAGATTATTGCTTGAAGACGTCAGACATCCAACTGGGACATTCATAACTGATTCTTTATTGACATAAGCAAATACAATCTGAAAATAAGATAAGCTTGTGGCAATATTCACAGTACATTAGGTTAGGTAGTATGGGCCAATGAATAGGAAAATAATATGACTGTTAATTTAGCAAGGGGAAAGAATAGCATCAGATATAATATGTGTTTATTGAAACAGGTGGTACCAGGAGAAACTGCACTGGCATTTTATAAAGCTAAGAATCCTACTGACAAACCAATAATTGGAATTTCTACATACAATGTTGTACCATTTGAAGCTGGACAGTATTTCAATAAAATACAGGTAAACTATATGTTAACTTTATATTAAAAGTATGTGAAACTGCTTAATATGAATTAAATGCTTTTAATTTCTAAAAATTCATTTTCTGGCCGGGTGTTGTGGTTCATGCCTGTAATCCTAGGTCACAGTAGGGTGATATGAGAACAATGCCATGAGGTAGAGTCCAGCCTGGATATGGATATATAATGGATTCTAGGCCAAGATGGGCTACTGTGTGAGACCCTGTTTCAGGGAAAATAAATAAAAGCCTAGATCAGTACTTATTCTTCCAAAAATAATGCCACTTTTGAAATCTTCGTTGCTTACACCATCTAGCTGGAGGGAAAGTGAAACCAAATCCGTGTTTGCTCCTTTTCCTGGTTTTGAGGCAGAGTCTGTGTATCCTAGCTGTCCTGCAGCTCTGTAGACCAGACTGACTCAAACTCAGAGATCCACCTGCCTCTGCCTTCCAAGTGGCATGATCAAAGGGCTGCACTACTACACCTGGCTACTGTATTTGCTTCTAAGATTAGAATTAAATTGTTTCCTAAACCTTTAAACAAAACTCAGTCTGTGATGAAAAGATGCTGCTGTCCTATGATGGTGTTTAAGGGCAGAATGAATATTGCTTTGTTTTAAGTAATAGAGTTTTACTAACCAAGTATCTTTCTATAATTTGTAGTGCTTCTGCTTTGAAGAGCAAAGGCTTAATCCACAGGAAGAAGTAGATATGCCAGTGTTTTTCTACATTGATCCTGAATTTGCAGAAGATCCAAGAATGGTGAATGTTGATCTCATCACTCTTTCTTACACTTTTTTTGAAGCAAAGGAAGGGCACAAGTTGCCAGTTCCGGGCTATAATTGAAGTAGCTTCCAAGACTTGCTTCAGATTTGTGATTTTTGGAAAATCATGTATTGTGCTTTCTCAGAAGAGAAATATTCTACAGTAATGTATATTGAAACCTTGTATTTTAAATGGTTCTCTTTCTTTCCAACTTCATTTATCCCATTTAAGACTGAGAGAATAGGTTCAAAACTCAGTCTGTAAAGAAAAGATGCTGCTGTCTTGTGATGGTACTTAAGGGCAGGAAAAGAACATTTGCTCTGTGTTAATAGAGCAGGAATGTTGTTCACCAAGCCTATGAAGAATATTTGACTGTCCAGTGTACCACATGTATGACTAGTAAAAACCACCTGAGGGGCCAGGAAGATGACTCAGTGGGTTAAACTGTTTGCCCCATAAGCCTGACAACTTGAGTTCTGGTTCCTGGAACCAGCTGTAAAAGAGTGAATGGAGTAGCTGGCATCTGCAATCCCAGAGTCCTTACAGTGAGATGGGAGGTTGAGGCAGGAGAACTCCTTGCCTTTATATGCGTGCTGTGGCTGCCCACACATAGACACACACAAACTGTTTTAGTAGTTGAGTTTAATTCTATAGGTGCCTTCCATAGTATTAGCCCTTCATACTTTTAACAATGTATCTGAAAACTTAGAAAAAGAAAATATGCACAGGTGGTTTGTTTTCGTTCATAGAACTTATCAATAAGCAAGGGTGGCTGCTACTTTCCTTCGGTGTAAACTGACACTATTTAAAAATTGTTTATTTATTTTGTGAATGCGTAGGGAAGATGAGTGGCACCCATGCTGCAGCACACATGTGCTGGTGGTCAGTGGACTTGCTGTGCGGGACAGTTTTCTTTCATCACATGGGTCTCGGGAATCAGGGTCGGCAGGCAAGGCAACAAATGCCTTTGCCTGCTGAGCCGTCTTTGGCTGAACTGACAGTTTTAAAAACTGTAAGTGGAAGAGGAATCACTCAGCTCTATCAGCTTGCTCCAAGTGTGCATTCTTAATTCAAGTGTGGCTTTTCCTGTGAAATTTCAGGTCTGCTTTATTCAGAGTACTGAATAGACAATGACTTGGAAATGGTGATAAAATCTGACAGAAGAATTTCACCTGCTAGACTATGCTCTATCATTTACTGTCATAATTCCAAGTTCATCAATGTAAGATGTAGGGATGAAATTGTGAAGACTTACTGATATAAAGCTCTTCTGAGGTAAAAAATGAAATAAAAACAACAGAACTCTGACAAATAATAGTCATTTAATTTTAAGTGTTTTCCAGTAGCCTTTGTTTCAAATCAAAATGTAATTGATAATAAAAGGCAAGAATGTTTAACATTATAAAGGCCACCTGATGCAGTGGCCTGCTCAGGCACTTGAAGTATAATTAAAAAAGTCATCAAGTTTAAACCAAAGTGTTATTTATAAACAAGTGCAAACTGACATCTACATTCAAATTCAGTTAAATGAAGGCACTCACTTTCTTCACTTCCTGCCCCATCTGTTCACAATGTTTGATAGCAGGACGATCTTCAAGTACCCTTGTAGGTCTGTGATGATTGCTGTTGGTAGGAATGCCTGCGCAGCGTAAGTCTACAATTCAACCAGCTGGACTAGTACCAGGCAGTTTTCCTTCTGCTGAAGTTGCCCTTGTTATATCCAGCTTCTGAAATCCTGAGCCATTGTCAGGAACAGCAGTGTTAGCCCAGAAATGTTAACTGTTCTGTTGAAGCTTCATTATAGCGGAGAAGTGGTCCACTGGCTTTCTTTCTGTTAGCAGGTCTTCTCTTTCAGGCCTCAGTTGAGCAGGGACTACTTTAAAGAGTGGGCCCTTTGTACTGCTAATGAGCCGATCATACATCTGAAATAAAGGGAAGACATTGGCCCATCTCCTGCACTCGTAGAAGACTGGAATGCCACAGTTAAGCAGAGGGAAGACTGGAATGCACTTCTTCCATGGTTGGGAATGTGAAAGAATAAAAGTGGAGAGCAGGCATTAAATAGTGTGTAAATAGGAAAACTGATGCAGGAGCATATTGATGCGTTCTCTTGGTCCACGTAACAGGTGTGGACTGCACACAGAAACCACCTTTTGTATTTCTGTGCCTCATTTTTAGATAAGGTCATGGAGATTGTCATTAATGAGCACTGATCAGTGTTGAGTAGTTCAGAGGAACTTAGTATTGTACTAAGTGTCAGACTTAAATGGTGCTTAGGGAATTTAATACAAAATGTGATAATCCTACTGAATTATGTGGAATCTTATGTTGCATAAGCTGGTGTTCCCCCCCCCCCCTTTTTTTTTCTTTTTGTACCTTAGCAGTCACTATGACTTTGGGCTCCTTTGTGGTGGTAATCATCAATTTCTTCATAAACAGCTCTGAAACAAAGCCACCAAGACAGAAGAATTACATATCAGTTGCAAAGTACTATATTAACACCATCAAAACTAAAAATACAGGCTGTTGGGAGTTGGGAGGAGGGGTGTGAGGCATCTTAAGTGAATAAAAAGATCTTTATGCTTGAGCTTATTCTAACATAAAACATCTACTGCTAGAGTTCTTTCCCATGCCTAGTAAAGGCCAATTTATTTTTACTTCTGATTTAAAGGAAAACTATGGTTCAAATTTGGGCAGTTTGACTTTTTTTTAACTTAAAAAAAAATCTAATTTAAAATATTTAAAAAATATTAGGGACTGGAAGGATGGCTCAGAGGACCCTGGCTCAATTCCCAGCACCCACATGGCAAATCACAAGTGTCTGTATGGGGGATCCCATAATCTCACACCGACATACATGAAGGCAAAACATCAGTGCACATAAAATAAAAGTAAATCAATCAAAAAATTAATAACAGTCTGCTTTATTTAACACGGTATTATATCCTAAACTTGGGAGAAACCTTTAGCTTGTGTTGGTTATCTTTGTACCTTTAATAAATTATAATTTTAATAACTTACTCAGTTTCTTATTTGTATTTTTATAGCTCAAAAATATCTGTACCCAAAGGTGGCATTCATATATAGAATATAGCAAAACACAGCTGGGAGAAACCTCCCAAAATAACAGCACTATGAAACAAAACCAAAGCAACCAACTCCATAAATTTTACTGTTTCTAAAAATTCTAGACTTATTTTCCATGGAGTAATTTTACCTTTTACCCTCTAAACCACTAATCTTAGTATCTCTCAGGAAGAAACTTCATGTCTTAATAAGTTTCCCATCTTAATGTGGAAACTTCACTGTTCTTTCTCAATCCCTACAATTTATTGTCATGTGAATCGCCCTTTACCTGGACAATCCTGTCAACCTATCTTCTCAAACACCTCTTCAGTAAGTGCCCTCTTATCCAAATCTTCAACTTCCCCCTCTATACTAGCTTCTACCCTCAGTAGCTCCACTTTTTATACCAGGCAGTCTTTCACATAGCTACTAGACCTGCCTCAATAATCCTCTATTTCCCAAGCCAGCCCTGTCTTTACACTTAAGTTCTTGTAAGTTATTTCTATGTATTTTCACTTAATTTTTACATTGAAATGCGGCTTCTGTCCCTAATTTCACTAAAATAGCTTTTAATAAACCCTATTTTCATGTAAATGAATCCAACATCTGATTTTCTGTTCTTGACCTGGTTGTACTGTGGGTAGTGTTCATTATAGCCAGGTGCAGGTTAAACTTCCACACCTGGCACTAGGTTCCCTATTACTTTCTTCATTGTCCTTGTTGGCATTTCCAGTTCACTGTATGTGCTAAAGCTTTCTTTCTTGCTTGCTTGCTTGCTTTCTTTCTTTTTTTAATTTTGTATAGAGTGTTCTGTCTGAATGTTTCCCTGCAGGCCAGAAAAGGGCATCAGATCTCATTAGTGATGGTTGTGAACCACCATGTGGTTACTGGGAATTAAACTCGGGATCTCTGGAAGAGCAGCCAGTTCTCATAACCGATGAGCCATCTCTCCAGCCTGTGCTAAAGCTTTCTACTGGGTTTCTATTCAAGTTATTCTGTAGATTTGACAAAAATTAATAATGCTGCCTCCTATGGTTCCCTCTAGCCTTCATTTACGTTAGTTCTTCCTAACATACTCACTTTAGTTACTAAACCCTTTCATACTATTGACACATGTATTTGCCTGCCAATTTGTTTAACTTCCTTCTCCACATTACATTTAATGTTATGAGAGCATGTCTTGTTCAAAATTATGTAACAGTAACATCCTTGAGTGTTCATGAAATGTTCAAGAGAATTGTGTATTCTGAAGATATATAAATACATGGAACAAAAAGAAAGTTTTTGGCCTGGGATTCCTGGCCAACCAGTGATGTGGAAACTCCAGAACTTCCAAGAGTCTCTAATTTTCCTTAGGAGTTCCTGGATTTCATGAGACCTTCAACAGAACTGAGGCTCTAAGTTTCCAGGAAGCAAAAACCACAGTGATAAAGAGTTTCTTCTCCAGCTCCCTACTGACCATCTCACCTATGGTACCTAGGACACCACATACCTACTTAGAGCAATTAATTAATCTAAATATGCCTGACATATCTGGACATGGAATTTAAGTACCAGTTTCTTTAACTACAAAACTACATAAGTTCAGTGACACAGCTACTTTATCAAGCTTGACCGAGAGAAATTCCATCATCCTGAGTTAAAGTGCCTAGCAGGTGGGTGTGGTGGTACATGGCTGTAATCCCAGCACTCAGGTCAGGGCAGGAAGGTCTCCTGGGTCCATTACTGTTTGCTAATAAATGGTGCCAAAATGGCTGTCTACCCAAAGGACTTAAATAAGTGACACTATATTGATGCTTACATGTGCCAGGACATGAAAAAAAAAAAGTACAAAGCACCAAGGCAAAACAGATGAAAAACAGGTTAAAATAAGTTTTAAGAGCTAGTGGGGCAAGCCTAAACTAAGGCTGACCATTAATAACTAATAATAAATCCCTGTGCCCTAACTGAGGGAGAGCTGGTGGTACAAGAAAACCTGCTCCAATTGGCAGTCATTGGTACATGGTGAACTTCAGAACATCTGTACAGCAGACAGATATTCGTTACAATCACCACCTTTGCTAACATTAGGAACACAGACTTGGTGCTTCTACAGTAATCCAAATCTTGAGAAGTACTATGTGGACATACTAGTTTTTAACTGTTGGTAATTGATTTTTAAACGGCACATTTTAAATTCTACACAGGCCAAACGAACTACAGCTGGGGATGAGATACCGACTCCAGGCTGCCAGTTTCTGAATAGTGATTTCCAAAAACTCATTTTGAGCATTTTTCACAATTTGGGGGGTAATCATCCCACTCAAGAATAGATACTGAATCTATACTAGAGGACTGGAGAGATGGCTCAGCAGTGCAGAGCACTGGCTGTTCTTCACAGGTCCTGGTTTCAATTCCCAGCACCACAAAAAAGTTTACAATGGCCTGGAGATCTGACACCCTCTTTTTGTCTCTGTAGGTAGAGGTACATATGTGCTGCTCAGACATACATGCAGACAAATAAATATAAAATAATGTGCTGACCATCCCATATACAGCCTGACAAACAGGAAATCATTAAGTGATGGTTCCTGAAGAATTTCAAGTTAAAGCATTTTTACTTTCCTTTTGGACAAGGTCTGTCACCTACACTGGCCTCACTTGCGATCTCCCTACTACTGTCTCCTACATGCTGAAATACTGTATGGCTATACCTGGCTATAAAGCAATTTAATATCAGTGGTCACTTGTAAGGATATTTTTGCCATGTTGAACACAAGAAGTTCTTTCACATGTCTTTTGATTCAGTTCAGGGGGAACAGTTTTAAAATGTGGCATTAACATGCCAGCAAAAGATAGTGTCCTTCTCCAGCTAGAGAAACACTTGCCACCAAATCTGTGTTGAATGTCGGTTCCAGTTACTTCTTAATATGTGACCCTAGCATTTTTATTTTTCAGTCATGGTCTGAGAACAGTAAGGCCATTAAGAGCAATAGCCACTATAAAACCTCATAAATCACTTTTAATAAGGCCATAAATTTCTGCCAAGAGCTAAACAAAGTTAAATGAATGGCTAAGCTCAGTTAGCACTGTCATCAAAGGGAACCGCAACCAAGCATAAATTAATAATTTTATAAATGACTTACTCTGTAGCAGGAGCTAAGGGATCAAACTCCATTACCTCGTAGTAATTGGGTGGCTGGAGATCATTGTTTGTTATCACTTCAGGTGCGTGATAGGAAAGAAAAAGACATGAGCAATTAATGGTCTGACATATTTAGAATATAAATATATGAGTCTTAACAAATACAGCCAAAATGGTTCAAATGCTACTAAGTTCCATGAGGCCTATACATAAAAAAATTTCCAAACCTCAACTTAAAATTTCATGTATTTTAGTGTGAACCAGATATAACATTCAGTTCAGCACATTTTTTTTTTTTTTTTTTTTTTTTTTTTTTGGTTTTTCGAGACAGGGTTTCTCTGTGTAGCTTTGGAGCCTATCCTGGCACTTGCGCTGGAGACCAGGCTGGCCTCGAACTCACAGAGATCCACCTGCCTCTGCCTCCCGAGTGCTGGGATTAAAGGCATGCACCACCAACGCCAGGCCACCACAAGTATTTTTATAATCTCCTAATCATAATGGTGGTCAGCCCTGTGTTTATTATGTGTGGCTTCGAAGTACAATGAGCTCTCCGAATTAATCTTTGGCAGAGTCCAGCATTCTCACAAAGTGGCTTATTTATTGCGAAGTATAGAGTCTTGTGTACCTGGATGATTGCTGGGCAAGGTTGGCAGCCTCTGGCTGGCTGGAGCTGCTGTGGCAGTCTGTAGGCTAACAGGCTGTAGTAATACTGAACTGGAGTGTTCCAGAAACTGAAGAAAGCATAACACATGTTCAGGCATACATTCTACATGAAGCATTTTTGTTACTTAGATTTCCAGGCTTCCTAATGGCATTGCTCCAAGAGCCATATACATTCAATTGGGTGCAAAGTAGTCATTTTTACTACTTTCATTTTAAAGTAATAACTGCTTGTAAAATTGTCTGCATGGTTTCATGCTCATTACATTCCATTTCCCACATAAGATGTAAAATGTATTTAAAAATACTGTCTTTAAGGAAAAATTGGAATTGTGTGGCTCAATATAGCTTCTGTTTTACCCTGAATATGAAATCTCAGCCTGGAACAGGAATGAAGTTTAGTTGACAAACAGCCGTGCAGTGATGCTATCAAATCAAGACTGATACAGGTAAGTAGCTCTCCTTCCTCCAGGTTTAGCTAGCATACACAAATAAAGATAGAACTTGAGAGGCCAAGACAGAAAAATGGGGAATTTGAGTATAGCTCCATCAACATAGCAAAACCCTTTTTCAAAAATCAAAAACACATTTTCTAATTTACTTCATCATAAAAGTATGTCACGTATTAGCTGCCAGGCACTACTAAGACAAGAAATAAAACAGACCAAACACCTGCTATATCAGACAAGAAGTGGAAATCGGTGTCCAGTGACCTGTTCTATAGTGAAAGAGCAGGATAACGGGGAGAAGAGAGGTACAGTGGGATTCTGTTCTCACAGCCTGGTGACACGGAACGCCTCATCATTGGGGACATTCTGGCAGAGCACTGACTGATTATTAGAGAATACATGTTTCTAGGCTCTGAAGTCAGGGAAGTTATTATGGTTGAAGCATAGTAGGCCAAGATAGGTCAGGGGTGAGGCAGGAGAGGTAATGGGTAGGGTAAGATCAGCATTCCAGGTATGTACAAAAGCAGTGAGGAGACAGCCAGGTGGGGTTTGGGCAGATGAGTGGCATGACTGGGGGAGAGTGCTCTGGTTTGTGTTTTAAGAGTACATTATGACGTGGGAAGGGGTGGGAGAGAAACCTCGGCAGGCAAGAGCTTAAACAAAACAAGCCCGGGGAGGTTATTACAGTGTCCACTGCATGATCACTTAAATTGGGGTGGGAAGGTGGAGAGGTGAGGTGTGGAGGACAGTGAACATACTTTCAAAACAAGGTAAACCGGGAGGTCAAGTGATATTTACCAAGGCTTGCTACCTGAGCACCTGATAAAGTGCACTGACCATTTAATGAGGTACAGAGTCTGCTAGAAGAGCTGGCAGAGGGTTCTGGGAAGAAAAGCGTGGGAGCGCATGCAAACTTGATAGAATTCTGAGTTCAGGGAGCAGGGGCTAGGCTGGAGATAAACATTTGTTGATTGTCAAGTCTTGGTTATTGTAAGGCAGGAACCAAAGCTAGGCATGGTAGTGCATGCCTTTAATCCCATTACTTCGGAGGTAAAGGGATGAGGCTGAGGAGCTCATGGCCAAGGAGACCCTGTCTCAAAGGAGAAGAAGGGGGGAAATAGAAGATTCTAAAGGAACCAGGTAGATAATATAGAAAGGGAAGTCTGGGCCTAAGGTTCCCGATACTGAAGTATCAGGAGTGAAAAGGGGGCCACAAAAAGAGACGGAGAGAAGTAAGGAGTGTGTGAGAGTCACATGTACACAAAAGAGCAAGTGACTAACTGTTAAGGCTAGGACGAGAGTTGAAGCACTAGTTTAATTACGTGAAACACACCGATGACCTTCACAAGGGCTAGAGATGGAGGGACGAACAACTCTGAAATTTTTCCAAACATAAACAATAACAATGTTAAAGGACCTATAACTTTTTTTTTTTTTCTTACAGTGCTGGGGATCAAACTTAGAGCTTGTGGATACTAGACAGGTGCTGAACCACTGAGTTAAATTCCAAGACATCATGATCTTTAACCCGCTTAAGAAAAGTAAAATAAAATTTGTCTATCTAAAAAGATTAAGGTTGCCAACAATGGCTGTGTCAACCCACTGTAAAGGTGTGTAATGCTTTTGGTCATGGTTTTCTCCTGACTAGGTGACCCGATAACAAAGGGTTTCGTTACTCACATTATCATATGTGTGACTTGAGGCGAGGTTTGGGCTGGTCCTTTGGGCAAACCTAGGATAGTGTGATAACACAGCATGATTACCCTACAGTGAGAACACAAACGCAAAAAGTAAGATGATTTCCCTGGTCTGAAAACAAAGCTTGCCAAACAACTAAGCACTACACAAAATGACACCCCACCTTACACTCACAAAATGATAAGAATTGCCATCTGGTTTCAGCACCCTCCAGGGCATGAAACTCAAAAGCAAACACAGCCAACACACCAGTCTTTGGCAATAGTGGACTTGAGGCCCTGGAGAGTGCACAGTACATTAGTGAAAACCCAGCATTCAGTCGTTCCATCTGTAGCTACCACCCATTAAATCTTGAAAGATGAGAAGCAGTGCCCAGCAAAACTTAGGAAAGATGGGAGAATTCCCATTCTGGTTAAAGTGGAGTGGAAAAAACATTTTATCCCATTACTAATGCCACTATAAAAGCTGGAAAACAAAAACCAGTAAAGCTAGTGAGGGTTGTGAAGATAGTAGCAGGCTGATTGGGAAAAGACCAAAATTTAAGTGCTGCTAAAGTATTACTGTCGAATTTACTTTTGATCTGAATGTAGCCTGAACCCTAGATACAGGCATAAGTGATAACACAACTCCAAGAAAAGCACTCATTTGCATATAGGGAGCAAGAAAGACACCCCAGCTTCCTCTGACCCATCTTTACATCCCAACATAGACAACCTCATGGTGGTTGCTGTGGCTTCAGAGGCAACAGGGATGGGCAGAAGAGTAAACTGGAGGGAAACTTCCTCTCAGTTGGCTAAGGTGTGACATCAAAAGCATGGGGATAGCAGTTGTTTCTTTCCATCCCCCCCATTTGTCTGGAGAAAGCACAGCAGAAGAATGAAGATTGGGTAATTAGATAATGAGATGGCCAGAGAACAGAGGAGGGGACCTCCGGGACACCAGAGAATGCCAGAGAAAGGACAAAGTGAGAGAATTCAGGAAAACAATCTTGTAAGGTTGTTATGAAATCATAAGATTGATTTGTTTTTAATGTCAACAATTCTGATTTTCATAATAATGCCAAAATATTGAGAAGTGGACACACAACCTGTTGCTAGACTTCTGATTGACCACAGGGTAGTACACAGGTGGGATTGATTTTCAAACCCCATATTACAGAGGCACGCTGAAATTATGAAGTGAATCTAACTCTTTGCTTAATAAAATCAAAATATCAACATTATAGAGTAGACTTTACCAAAACCTAGCATGTACTAATAAAAATTTTAAAATGTCAAAGATGTAACTCAAAATGACTAGGCAGAAAAAGAGCCAGAAAAAAAAAAAAAAGAAAAAAAGAAAAAAAAAAAACCTTAATGTAGTAAAAAGACAGCTAACAGAAATGAACACCAAGAGAACATGAATGCTGGAGTTATCCCAAAGAGATTTTAAGGCAGCCATTGCGGTACAACTATTCCAAGAAGCAAGCATTCAATAATGCTCTTAAATTGGAAAAATAGAAAGTGTCAGTTAACAAAGAGACCACATCAATAACAAAGTGGAAATTTTAAAACTGAAAAAAAGTAACAAATTAGAAACAAACTTCAAATCAGTTTCATTGTGAAATGGAGATGACAGAACAGTTAATGAACCTGAACATGGATCACAGGCATGATCCAGAGTGAACACGAGTGAAAGAGACAAATCAAGTGGCCCTAAAACACTTAGGAGATACCACCACCCAACAAGTGTTTCCACAATCCCAGCAGGAAAGCAGAATGTGTGCAGCACTGGAAATAATTACAAATAAACAAAGGCTGAAAAGTATTTGGTGAAAGACATAAACTCAGATTCTAGAATGTCTGTGTAGTGAATTGAAGGTTATAATGCCTAGAACTTGTGCTGTCTTACTCAGAAAAGAGATCTCCATGTAGTTAAAGATCTTCAGATGCAGTTGTCACCTGGATGATCTGATTTGGTTTCAAGTCCTAGGGACAGTGATCCCTTAGTGAGCTTAGTGAGATTGTAGTTGCTTATAAGAGAGGCCAGAAGGTGAAGGCACAAATTGGAATAGCCAATAAGCCAGTGAAGCCAAGGAATACCGAGTCACCAAGGAAGAGGCAGAGGACAAATTGTTACTGAAAAATGACAGAGAGACTCAATTCCAGACTTCTTGCTTGCATAACTATGAGATAATATTATCTGTGGTTTTGAACCATCTAATCTGTGGGAGCTTGTAAAATGGCAGTCATAGGAAACTAATGTACTCAGCCAATTGTACACAAGCACGTCAAAAGAAATCACACCCACACATCAAACTGCTCAAAACTAAAGAAGAGGAAACAAAACAAAAACTTATTTATTTACAGAGAAACAACTGTTCGACACAACTTTTTTTTTTTTTTTTAAGCAACTAGTAATTGTTGTGAAAACTAAGATTTGTGCTACTGAGGCAGAACCTATGGGGCTAGAAATATGATATGTGATCTGTGCTCAAGTTCACTATGTGACATTAGCAGTCATCTTAGTGATTTCCGAATACTGGAGTATGATCTGAAATCGTGTACATTAAACTGAACACTGGTAGCTGAGCTTTTGTTTCTTTAGTAAAGTTTCATGGAGACATTTGCTGCCAGGGAAATTTTTTTTCTGCATCACTCATTCATTCTCATATTACCCAACAAGGTTAGCAGGATGACAGGAAAACAGTTACTTAGCAAGCAGTTCAACTAGAAACTGGCCCACAACATTTCAGGATGTGCTTGTACTGTAGGCCCAAGACCAGAGATAGCCAGCCAATGGTGCAGTCTCAGTTTGACAACCCATGAGGTCGTGACCTTCATTTCCTAGCATATGACCTTTTCCCTCTTTCCTTATACTTGTTCCTTGCCTTTTAGAAGAAATTCCCTGTTTAATTGTTTTTCATTCTAGTCTCTACAGTCTTCTCTCTTTTAAGTATAGAAAAGCAATTAATTGTTTAACAAAGGAGAAATAAATTGATATTCTCTGTTACCTAAATATGTCTTGGAAAGATAACAATCCAACCAACTAACAGATGCAGTATAACACCAGAGAAAGGAAAGAGAATGAAATAAAAAAAAATAAAAAAATTGTGTTTATATATATTTATGTTATTTTGGTATCAGTTTCATGGAAATGTGTTACCTATTTCTTGAAATATATGGTGTGTGTGTGTGTGTGTGTGTGTGTTTGTGTGTGTATGTGTGTGTGCGCACGAGTGCTCACATGCATGCTTCTGTGTATGGAAAAATAAACTTTAGTGACAAATCCAGCCTATTTATTCTTTTAGTCTTATCTATTCTGCCTATCGCTACACTTAAGTCACCACCTTTTGTTTTTCTGCAATTTATGCAAAATGATACAAATATTAACACATATTATCCTTTCGCCACTTTCTTACATAAAAACAATATAGTATACTCACACTACTTGACATCTTTTCTCCTGTGTGACAGTAAAGATAGCTTCTTATGTAAAGAGCCTCCTTGTTCCCCTAGCTATACAGTAATCACATATTACAGAGCTATTTATTTGACCAGTCCCCAACTAATGAATCTTACATTTATTAGCTACCATTGCCCACCATATCATAAAGAAACATCTTATAAATACCTAAGTGTATGAGCATAACTTTCTAGATTTAAGATCACATGTCCAAAGTAAATGCAGTGTTCATTTATTATTATTGTCACCTGTCCCCTATAAAGTTACATAATTTTTTGATTGTATCTCTTTCTACAGCCAATGAATTCTTATCAAACATTTCAACTTTGGCCAATCTGAGAGGTAAAAACAAAATATATGTCAAACACGATGGTTCATGACCATAGTCCCTGCACTCAGGAGACTGAGGTCAGAAGGTTATTGAGAATTTACCACCAGCCTGAGCCTAGTGAGTTCTGGGTCAGCCTACACTAGAGTGAAACATCATAAAAGAAAAAAGATAAAATCAATCAACTAACCTATCTTTTTGTTTTACTGACAGTTCTCTAAGAAATCTCTAAGAAATCTGAAGATCAATACAAATGTTTATGAGCCACTGATACTTGGTTTTTGGTGATTTTTCCAATTACTGTGTCAACTTTGGCAAGTTCCATTCCTAAGTCCTAGTTCCCTCTTCTCTACAAAAGGAATAATGAATTATGACACAAACTAAAAAATACTTTGGCAAATAATTATATAAAATCAACAAAGTACAGAGCACTGTTATATGTAGGCAATTTCATGAAATTTGTGTGGCCATTGCTCTCACCAGTTTTAAAAATCATTGTTAACCTTCCTTTGTCACTGTATTTCCCATAACTGACTACCATGAACAAAATCAGAGAAACGGATATATTGAATGTTTATTATGGAGTGTAGTAAGTGCTACCTTAGGAATTTTATTTACATTTCATGGACGTTGTGTGAATCCTAGAAGTATTCTTAGAGGAAAATTAATTCACAGTGGCTAACATTTCCTGCTATGCCAAACTGCTAAATGGACGCATGGCTAAGACTTTGACACAGGTCTGTCTGACTGTTGTCTCTATTTTTCTGTACCATCTGTTGTGTAGCAGTTCCCTCTAAGATTTAAACCTTCCATCTTGGAGGGAGGTTCCTTAAAACAAAGGATGCTTAAGGGGCGGCAAAACAACAGGATATTCCAAGGGGAGGCAAAACATTCTATCCTGTAGGAAATCTTCTCATGCTTAGGAAATAACCAACTCAATAGCTTCAGGAAGTCACTGAAACTGAATAGATTCACTAGCTCCCCCACCGCCCACCCCAACCTTCCCAGTATATAAGCTGTAAGGGATGCTGAGGGACACTCTCAGACAAAAGGAGCTTCCTTGAAGAGCTGCAGACTAGCAGAGCTACTTGGAAGAAGGTAAGACCAGATAAGCCACTTAGAAGAAACAGAGAGAAGCCAAGCTGTCAAAGAATACCAGAACAATGAAATGCCTGAAAGAGAGACACTATCCTTTTGAGATGGCTGCAGGTTGTACAGTGATAGTCGAATTCCCAGCTTTCATGAGTGTCTGCCACCCATGCTGGGGTGGGCTTTTTGGTGATGTAGCTTTGAGTCATTTCTGCTCCTGTAAGTAACCCCTCACCAACGTTCCTGTAAGTAACACCAATAAAACTCATAGTTCACCAAGTTGGACTTGGGTAGTATTTGTACTTTGGTCTGTTGTAGCTTCCTTATCTGGGTAAGTAGATGCTTGATCCTGCCTCCCAAGAAACAGTGTCACACAACACCATGTTTTCTTACATAAGGAAGCAGAATGCCATTGTGGTGATATATTGTTTCTCATCCAATAAAGCTTGTCTGAAGATCAGAATGCAAAGCTAGCCACAGCTGTATAGGCCAGGCAGTGGCGGTATACACCTCTAATCTTAGCAGCTACACTAATTAGCCATAGAGGCCAGGCAGTCATGGCATCTACCTTTAATCCCAGGACTCAGAAACAGGCAGATGGATCTCTGTGAGTTCAAGGCCACCCTGGGCTACATGAGAGTGAATCAGTCTAAAAGAGAAACAGAGCTCACACAAAGGAGATGTTAGCACTTGGGATCCCATGCCTGTAACCCCAGCATTAGAGGCATATAAGACAGGAGCACGGTCTCAGAGCAATTAGTCTCCAGACATGCTGAGGATTCGTGGAGACAGAATCACCCTTTCAGTCTGAGGCAATTAGTCTCCAGCCATGTTGAAGACAGGATCAACCCAGCCTTGGTAGAGGTAAGAGCTCTCAGGTGGCTTGGCTGCTTTGCTTTTCTGATCTTTAGCTTAAACCCCAATATCTGTCTTTAGATTTTTATTATGTGTGTTACAAATCATAGCATTAGTTCTCTGGCATCACTGACATACTTACAGGGAGGGTAATTCTGTATTTTCCGAGGCTAGCAAATCCACCTGTGGATGAAGACTGGGATACAAGCTGTTTGTTACAACAGGACTTGGAGAGCTGACACCTAAAATATAAAATCCATTGGTTTAGTCTTTTAAAGGCAATTTTTACCATGTGCATGGCTACCATCATTATTATCCTCGGTTTTCCACAGTTAAAGAAGGAGATTGGCTTAGATACTTCTGTCGCCATAAAATCATAGGGATTCCTCTGACAGATTAAAAAGCCTCATTTATAGGGGACAGAGAAAGAGACAAAAACAATCCCTGCCACAAAAAGAGGCTGTCATAAGTGGAAAATATTATATATTGGATTTTCCAAAATCTCAAGCTGACCCAAAATGGAAAGGACTGCACATGTCTTCTGCCTAGCACAAAAGTGAACAGTTAGAATTTCTGCAGAGAGCTCAGCCTTCACCTCTAAGTTCTTAAACTCCCATACTATTAAAACACTGAAAGGGAATAATTATCTTCCTTTGCCCAAAATTCGTAATAAGAATCCGTGAAAACTCTCCAGGACAAGTGGTTCCACAAATCTCACTAGCTTACATAATAAGCAAGCCGCCAATATTTCAGACATGAAGAGAGCTGTAAGGAAACCACAAACTCCATACTGCATACTTTTGCCGTGGAAACACCAAAATGTAAGAGAAAAACAAATTACGGTTCGGCTGAACTAGAATTGTAGATCTCTTTTTCTCATCTTGCTTATTTTGTAGCATAAGAAAACTTACTGGAAACAAGGATAGGAGATACTAAAAGGTAGGTAGGGTGGGTGACTACAAGCCTAAGTGCATTTTGCTAACATCATTTCATACATCTTCACAGGGAACCACGGCTTCACTTCAGAACGCAGATGTCTCAAAGGTTAGGAGACAGAAATGGACTGGACCTACAACTTGCATTTCTAACTGCCTTCAAGTAGGGAGACACCATAACCACGCCTCCTAAGGGCTGGCAACCGGTGTGCCTGACCACGCCTGTCAGGGTGTTGTCAAGGTGAGGTCAGAATGACGCATGATAGGTTTTTAAGGGGCTGCAAGGCACATGGGGCCCCTGTTCTTTGGCTGGTCTGCCTTGCTGCCCCTGGCATGCTCTGGCTTACATTTGGCTAGTGTTTATCTGAATAAAGATATCTTAACCTTACGGACTATGGATCATCTCTCGTTACACCTTCACATTTCACTCCCATCCAGTCTTTCCTCCTAATTCCTGAATTCCTTTGTCCGCATCAGTTATTCCCTCCTTTGAGCTGTGGTACAGCAGAGAAATCTAACAATAATAGTCTATGTCTAGAGGAGATTTAAGTATTGGCTATCAAGGAGCAAAACCTGTGCAGGTCAGGTAAACTTCATGGGATTCTAAGCGATTGGGACGAGTTCCAAAACCCTCCCCCACACACCCCATTTGTTTGCTGAATCTAACCCAACCATTTTGCAGGGAAGTGATTACATCTCTGATAGTCAGACTGACGTCTGTCCCTCTCCAGAGGCATTCAACTAGGAAACCAAGGACAACTATCTCCTATCAGGCTTGACACTGGTGAGAGAAGGCCCAGTGGCTTATTTACTTAAGGCTGAAAGCTGAGAATTGACGGTGTGGAGTGCTTCCCCATTGGACATAGGCATTGGCACGATGGGACTAAGATCAAGAAGATCGCAGGAAGGAGCAGAGGGCTCGTTGGAAGTCTGAAAACAAAGCAGAGACAATTTAGGGGGGAAATCATGCAACTTCTTCTGGCTCTCTCTACACCCATTCCTTTGGAAATTTTCTGAGGAAAACTTCAGACCATGACAGCTCAAATTCCATCTCACTAAGCACATGAGTCCTTCCTTAATTAGAGACCCGTCTCACAACTTAAGATGGAAACCACATGGCCAAAGCCGTGGCAGGTTGTCACTGTGTGCTTCCTCTTTTAAAGAACTGTTTCTAGGGATTCTTTGCTTCCTGAAGGATAATTAATAAGATACTTGATCGTTTACGTTATGCCATTTCTAATCACTTACATCGGTGGCGTCCTTCGAGTTCCTATTCTGTTCCAAAAGCCTTTGTTGGTTTCGAGTGAACCTGTTTAAATCAGCAAAGTGCAACATCATTTATCAAAGAAAACCTAGCATTAGTAAATGCACAGATAGTTGCTGTAGTGATGCCAAGCCTCACCCCTCTCCAATCCTAGGGAAAATACCTTTAGTAACTAACTCTCTTCTAGGGGTGGGAATATGGCTTAGTGACAGAGTTTAAAGATCTGTATTCAGTCCCCAGTACCACAACACAGCCACCAAAACCCTTTCTTCTAGCTAATAGAGTACCAACCTTCTTAGAAAACACTGTGAGGAAATAGAAAAGTTTAGAAAACTTAATAAATCCTCTGTTCTAGAAATTAGCACTACTAGTAATATGAGCAGTTTGTGTATTCTCTAAGTGACTTAATTTCTATATTAATTTACTTACTTTAAGATAGTGTTTTGCTATGTAGCACAGGGCAGACCTATGATCGTCTTGCCTGAGTCTGGAGTGCTAGAGTTATAGGCATGTGCTATTGTGTCTAGCTACTTTTAAACTTAGTGGAAATTATACTTTATGCAATTCTGTATTCTACTTCCACTGTGTTGTATTTTTCTAGTCACTTAGAACTGTAATTTCTAATGCCTATAATGTTTTAACCATAATAATCAACAACACCCTCACCAGTTCTTATTTTCAAATATAAGGTTGTTCTTTACTTCACCATTATAAATAATTTCATGAAATCAAACCAACAGCTGCATAGATGGCCCTGATTAAACTAAATGGGTTGCTCAACTAAACAAACAAACAAACAAACAAATAAACAAAATCATGAGTTTGGAAAGGTACTGTGTGTGTGTGTGTGTGTGTGTGTGTGTGTGTGTGTGTGTGTGTGTGTGTATGCATGGGAGGATTAATAGATCGAGTGGAGAGAAAGACAGGGCTGAGGGAAAGAGTAACCAGGGTGAATTTTATGTATGTATACAACAGCCAAAGGATTAACTTAACAGAAAATATTCAAGTGCATGAAAAGTAGTCCAGTGTTCAGTGTAGCATCTTTAAATACTTGATCCGGAAAAAAAAAAAGACTGATCTTTTACAGTTTGGGCTTCATTTCCCATTGCTTGTCCACCAAGGTAAAAGGGAAGCAGTTAGAACAGTGGGAGTGTAAAAACCAGTGAAGCTGAAGAAGACCACATTACTCCCTACTCCCTATATGCCTGTGAATCTGACTGAACCTCAGTGTTCCATCCACTAAATGGGAATCTCATTTGAGCCATTTCTTCAGAGAGGCAAAATCACATAGCTATGGAGTGATAGATGATATATAGGCAGTAAATGTGGAGTTGGCTTACAAATTGAAAATGGCTTCAGAAACTTATGGTAGTACCATCATCACATTGAATTCAAAAAACCTAAACACTTCTGTACCTGAACACTGACTCCAAAAGCCTAAACACTTCTGTATCTGAACACTGACTCCAAAAGCCTAAACACTTGTGTATCTGAACACGCTCAGTTTTTAAACCAGCGATTCTCAACCTGTGGATTGGGATCCCTTTGGCAAACTTCTATCTCCAAAAATACATTACGATTCATAACAGTAGCAAAATGACAGTTCTGAAGTAGCAACAAAAAAAAATAATTTTAAGGCTGGGGGTCAACACAACAGGAGGAATTATATTAAAGGGAGGCAGCAGTAGGAATGTTGAAAACCACTGTTCTAGATGCTTCTAAATGGAGTGATGGAAATATTTTGCAGGTAGGATGGAGGTAAACCTTTGGAGACTTGGAGGCCAGACTGTTAGAAGAAGGAGAATAGTGTTCTCCTCTAATGATACCCATGTTCTACTTCACTTAGTGACTATTATAGGCTAGATTGAAACTGGGGGGACTGAAGACTGCAGAGGGAATGATGTCAGCTAGCAAGTTTACCTTGGCTAGGGGATTTTCTTGGATATAAGAGACACGCTCACTGTAGTCATAAAAACAGTACTTGAGAAGAAGGGTTTAGAAGAAGCAGGAAGAGTGTTAAGATGGGGGCCTTTCTAAAGCAGGTATTGGCACTGAAGATGGAATAAAGAGGTCATGGGCCAAGGAAAGCGGGCAGCCTTTATTGGCTGCAAAGGTAAGGAGATGGCGTCTCCTTTGGGACCTCCAAAATGAAAGGCAGCCCTGCTGCCATCTGGAGTCCAGTCCAGAGACAGACACTTGCATCTCCCAACCTGGAGAAATGAGTTTATAACCTAATAATAATAAATCTGTGCTGCTCAAACCATGGAGCTCGTGGCAGAAAAACAAAACTGGTAAGCATCTTTTCTAGGAGCCCCCTTTCTCTCTCTCAGAATTCAAGGACCACGGTCACCGTGGTACATGCTGTTCAGAGCAGAGTCAACACAAGCAATCCAAATGCCTGATGTAGAACAAATAAACAAAAGTTCCTCCTTGGAGAGGGCCTTTAACCAGTGTCTTACGGTTGGCAACAGAATTGTCCCAAATGAAAACCAGACATCAGCTCAAAGACTGAAAACCACGGGGTTACCCTTGGACATTTTTCTGCTTACAGAGATTTATGTCACAGGAAAGGGCAAGGACTGTGAGTCTGTCCAGTACTAAGAGCATGGTGACGGGGCTCACTGCCATGTTTTCTTACAAAAACTTGCCGTCCCTAAGAGGCAGTGAATGTGAGACTGTAAAGGAGAAAGGAACCACCACAGTACAGCTGCTGGCTTTCTCTTCCTGATTCTCTTGCCTCAGTGTTGGCACGGGGGAGAAAAAGAGTGAAAACCTTTGTGATTTTTAAAGTCTAAATGGAACATGAATGAGGATGGAAAAATGGTGATTCAGTGTGGGAAATATCAGGAGTATAATTCAGTGATAGAGCACTAGACTACCAGGACAGAGTCCCAAGTTCAATCCTAGCATCACACACAAAAATGTAATGAGTGTCAATATGCCACTGTGTTATTTGTTTGTAATATGCATTATCTCATTTACCCCTGAAAAATAAAATCAGCCCCTCCAAAGATAGAATTTTTGTGTTTTTTGTTTTGTTTTATGGGTTTTTTTGGGGGGGAAGGCTTCAGAATGTTAGGCAACTTATCTATTTTATTTCACATCATCTAGATTTGAGTTTAGGCCTGCTCACCTCTTTCTTATGCCACTCACCTCATTCTTCATTTGCTGGTTAGAAATGTAGCCACTGTACAATGAAATAGCCCTAGTAATTCTCAACAGTAACAGTACCTTCCCAAGGCTGTCTGTTGAGTCACCTCAACTCAGAGGAGCATCTCTGGCATTTGGGGGAGGAGCAGTGGCCACACAAAAGAACACTAGTCTATTCACCATGCCACTCCTATTGAGAAAAAAAGATCTAGAAAGACTATTCTCTTGTGGGTTCTCCAGACGGAATGAGGGCCCTATGGTGGTGAAACTACATTGAGAAGAGGGTGAAAGGGCACATTGTCTGCTCACCTCTCATATCCAAGGATGGCATTATTCAGATCCTCATTCACTTGAATTAGCTCAACAGTTACGTCTTCATTTTCCACTACCACCAGCAGGTCCATGATCCTCTCCTGCATCTCCCGACCAGTCTTGTAAAGTTTCTGTCAGAAAAAAGGAGGTTTCTTTTTCCATACTATGGATGCTCTTTATAAAAACAACTGACACTACATGCACCTGTGGTTGTCATGGGAATTCTGTCACCGATCTGCTTGTGAATTAAGAGGTGATGTTTGGTCCAAGAGGCTGGGTTCTCATTGGGAATGGACTTATCCTAGGTACGGGTGGCCCCACCCCTTTTTGGAGCAAGGAGCAAGTGGAGGCCAGTAGCTTGCAACTCTGTTCAGGTTCCCCATTTATTCTTTAATATTTGTGCACAGATCTTACACTTTAATAAATGATAAAAATAATTCTTTAACATGTGGTCACTTCCGTGCTGTCATCCAGCGACCATCAAGTTTTTCAAATGTGGACAGTTCATCCTGCCCGTCAGAGGGCAGTGAAAGGAGATGGATAATTTTTCTCTAAAACAACAATGTGGTACCCTGAAATGCTGTATGGAAATTCTAGAAGCCCAGCTTAATAACTGAGCTATTTGGGGGAAAAAAAAATCACTTGTTTTATAAATTTTAGTTTTCTCATTATAAATGAAAAATAACCACTTGTCACATTTACCTCCAGAGCGGGTGTGAAAATCAAATGAGATGCTGAGACCGGGAGCTTTGTAACTACAAAGCATAAACATGAAATGTTGTTGTCATTATTAGTGATGGTGGAAGTAGTTAAGAAGCATTTACAGCACGGGGGCATAATTTTACTTCCTGTTACATGTACTTAAGCCTTTAAAGTTTATGGCTACATCACATTCAATATAAACTGAACCAGGATTTAAAAACTCATCATGGATAATGACCTTATTTGGACTACTTAAAATCACTGCCTTGAGCTAAGACATTACCCCACAGCTAGCTTTTTCTCATAAGTATCAGAGCCATCAATAGAACACTTAACCGCCTCAGCAGCCCCAAGAATTAGTCTGGGGAATCTACATTTTTCTTAACAAGCACCGCCAAAGTGTTTCTTAAGTATCCTGACATTTGAAATCTGCTGCCTTGCAACTGACTTCCTTCTAGCAAAGCTCCAATAAACCCAAGGTGCATAGGCTGATATTAGCATCTTCTCCATCCATCTTGGCTGCATTCTCCCGTGCATTAGCACAGCAGCAGGCAAAGATGCAGGGCTATCTCTGCTCTCACAGCAAGAGCATGAGAACTTGCTTACACCTCACGTAATTACACAATCTGACTTCTCAAGAAAGTTGCTCCCCCCAAAAAATATGTATGCTTCATTAAACCGTTTAGAATCTCAAATAGTCTATTACAAGACTGCTGATAGGAAATCCAGATATAAATAAGTTACACTATTACTAACTGGCATTTAGACTCCTATGTAGCAGTTATCACCTCTGCAAAAACATACAAATTTTTTAAGATAAAATGAAATAAAAAGGAAAGGTGAGGGGCTGGAGGGAGGGGGTAACAGGTAGGTGGTAGATGAATTATTCCCACAATGTCAAGCCAGATAAATTGTCTTATTTGTTAATGATCTGATTGCTGTTCATGTGCAGTACAGGGGCTCAATTTGTTTTTAAAGCCCCAGATCTGAAATATTTTATGCTTTTAAGGCCATCTAGTGTGAGGCAACTTACTCAGCTCTGCACTGTAATATGAAAAGAAGCCAGGAAAGGAAGTCCCAAAGTAGGTGTGGCTGGTGGTAAGACAGGCAAAGAGATAAGACTTTGGACTCACTAGGCCAAAGGAAATGATGTGTTTGAAGACCTACAAAGCCTAGTATACAGCAGGGTGTCAATAAATACATTACCATTGCTTGAAGAGGGGTCACTAAGAGATTCCCTAGATAATGAATATGATCTGTAACACTTACACTATTGCTTAGGACCCAATATCACCAAAATAAGACTCCATAGCATCTAGTAGACCTCCCTCTCCCCCAATAATGAATGAGAGATATTCTTTTATTCTTTCTTCTGATGGTGCAGAAAATTTTCCTCTTGTTGCTCACAGGAAGCCTTGCTAGCATAAGGTCAAAAATCAAGCAATGCAATGGTGCTAGATGCCCAAGACAAAAAATGTAGACATTAATTGAAATGAATTTGCAGCCAGCATCAACAGCCCCAGTCATGTGAAGACCCTCCCTTTGCCCTTTGGAGAGACAGATGGAGAGGAAACATGAAAGGAACACCACATCTCAGCGGGCTTACAAAGCAGAATGTGAAAAAACTCTTCAAAAGCCAGCCCACTCTGATCTTTGCAATTGATGTCTGTCTCAGAGGACCGCCATGCCACCTGCAAACAGCATAGATCAAGCACTGAAGACAAAAAAAAAGTGTGTCTGGTGGGGGAGGGAGGGCGCAGAGTGCTGCACACAGACACTTGTGGAGCTCCGGATGCAGGATGCAGGGAGTGGAAAGAGAGCGACAGGAGTTAGTGGATGTGTCCATCACAGACCCGGGAATTGTCTCTCTATTGTAGACGGGCTTCTAAGCTACAGTGAAGTTTAACAATTCCAAAGACTCTGAAGCACAACAAAGAGGCTCATTAAGAGCTTTCTTTTACCCAACTGGCTCTTGTATTTCCACGGGACACTTAGGAATTACGAAAAGAGATCCCTTTTCAGGTTCAGCACCAACTACAGCCAGCCCACATTCACCAACAAGGAATATGCTAAAATGAACAAACAGACGAAAATACACAACAACAAAACCAGAAAAAGGAAAAAAAAAAGGCCAAATAGCCCCCTTCGAAAAAAGTAAAAACAGGAAATGGTATGTGCTCATGAAAACTTCTGTGGAAATAATATCTGTATGGCAATATCCCTATTATCTCGCCACAGCACATTTCCTCTGTCACAGCACTCCCCACCCAGCCTGCAAGAGACACGAAGCATGGCTCTATCTGCTCCAAAGGAAAAAAGTCTCTCACCCTAAAGCCCAAAGAACTGTTAACATAACCCTCATGAACTCATTAACTTATTAAAACTCTTAACTTCCTTACTCAATAACCTCAACAATCTATTTCTTGAATGCCTCGGTCTTCGGCAACTTCTGTTCTAACTTCTTTTGTCCTAAGGTGTTAATGCTTCAACAGAGCACTGATGTATACAACTCACCAGGCAGTTAATTAACTCATGGTAAACAACCACATGCAACTAGTCAAACATTAACTGACTGAGAGCTAAAGGTGGAAGGATTCAGGCATTATGCTGGCCTGCCCCTGTCACCTGGCAGAACACACTCAGACAGTACCCTGGTCAGCATGCAGGTGCAAAAGACCCCTTTAAAAGACAGACCCCCCGCCCATTTATGCTATCTTCCTACTTACTCAGATCTGTCTTCCCCACTCTCTCTCCTGCTGTTCCCTTGGGGCAGACAGCGCTTTTCCTGTCTCCCTCTTCTCTTCTGTCCTCTCTCTGTCTCTGTGTCTCTTTACCTCTTTTCTCTTTCCTTCTCCCTCCCCTTTCTAATAAAACTTCTCTCTTAAGCTCTGTCTGCCTGGCACGTTTGTCCCTCTGCCTTGGTCAACTTCACTGGCCAAGGAATCCACCAAGGTCCCCCAGGCAAGGTCTCCCTAGGCGCATTATCATAACAAAAGTGAGGATGGATAGTTCAGATAAGGGCCTCACTGTGTTCCTGCTAACACTAATTCTGAGGAAGGGGGAGGGGGTGTCTCACAATTGCCCCCCTTTAGAATTTGAAGTACTGCTAGTTAATCATAAGAAACCCCTCTCTCTCAAATAACTTAGTAGCTGATAACACCTTTTGATAAAGCAGCAGGAATTTCCCTTGCCTAGGCAAGGCCAGAACCTCCCGGGGAAGGAGAAAATCCTGTTACACAACTTCAGAGAACAGCCTGAAACCAGACTGTGAAGGGAAACATGATATATTCCTGAAGACATGTTAAGACCATGAAGGGAATATCTACCTATGTTAGATGCCATTCCCTCCTTGCATTGCTTCCTGGCCCTCTGAGCTAAGGCGACCCCTTGTAACTCATAAAGCTTTGTCTCCCTCTTTCCCATTTCCAATACCTGCCAGAATACTAAGCCTGTTTGCCCTGATTACTCTGGGCATTCTCACTCTCCGAACCCTCTCTATCCCCACCTCCCAAGCAGCTGCTCAGAATTCCCCTGCTGAGCCTGCTTACTTTGCAGACCTCTAACTGAAAAAGCATGACTTTCTTCCTAGTCCCCATCTCCCTCCTTGCAGCAGCTGCCAGCACCTCCAGCTAGTTTGGCCTGCTGTTGTTTTCTCAAACTTCTGAGTTAGTTTTGAAATTCTTTTATCTACCAGACTAAGACCCTGCAAAAGGGACCCTGTGCTTCTCAATTACACTGTGATGAATTTAAAAGCAAAGGCCTTAGTTACTGCCTTCAGGTTCCTTCCAGAGAAGTCCAAGAACTGATTCAGGCCCATAGCAAAGGTAATAGATTAGCCTTCTACAGCCAGTCCTGGGTTCCAAATGAGAAGTCAATTGGTACCAAGAGAGGGTAGCTTAGGAGGGTAGGTTACTCAATATGCCATCATTTGCTATCCTGCGCACAAATTGTCCTCTTTCTGATTATGCAACCTCATCTCTAAAGGGAAGGAGATGGACTCCAGGACACTACAAAAGTCTGTTCTGCTCAGTTTCATGCACATAGTAAAAACAATGAGAATTGCCAGAGGATAACTGTTTTCCTTCCTTCCTTCCTACTTTCCTTCCTTCCTTCCTTCCTTCCTTCCTTCCTTCCTTCCTTCCTTCCTTTCTCTTAGTTACTTGCAGGTTTTTTCCTCAACTGGCTTACAGCCTATCTTTCCAGGATGGAATTTTAGCTTCCCATGATCTTATATTTCTCCAGTAAGCTAATCCAAAGATTTCTCTACTTATACTTTCAAAATCTGAGTTCCCTTTATTCTTCTCCATCCCACAGAAGCCAGGCAAAGCAAAAAAGAAAAAAAGAAAAACCACTAGGTATGGCAGCACATACTGTGACTCTACTCAAGAGGCTGAGGCTGGAGGACTATGAGTGCAAGCACCACAAGACCTTGTCTTAAAAATGGAAAAAGAAAGAAAAGAAAGAGGGGTGTGGTGGTGGTGGGGGTTTCTCAGAAAGGGGAAGTACCAAGAAGAAAACTAGCTATTCAGGGTAAGAGCAAGGTTCCCAAAGCCAAGCCATGCCAAGGAAGCCAATGTAGAGCCCATACATTGCAATTCTTTACTCCCAAACCCAGATCAGACACATTGAGGACAGACTGATTGCAGCCTCTCAAGCCCCATACTCTCTACCCGAGAAAGGAATGCAGTCTCCACCCAGTGAAGGTCTAAGTCCACAGAAACAAGGCAGTAAGGAAAGGAGAGGCTGAGGCTCTACCTTAGGTTCTCAGGAAGGGCAGCAGCCCTGTGAGACAGCCAAGCTTTGGGATCTAATGGCTTAACATGGACTGGAGGAACAGAGAGGGAATGCCAGACAAAAGGACATGAAGAACAAGTTCCAAGTAAATGAAGCCACCATTAAAATGTGAGCAGAGGAGCAGAAAACTAGAGGTCTTAATGCTAGCAAATAGTTCCTGGTTATGTGAATGTGCAGGAAAGGTCCAACAAGTTTTAAGTGGACACTTCTCCTATTTGCTGATCACCTTCCTTGTTTCTGTCTTTTAGATCCAATGACCACACTTACCCCCCTCTTCTGTTCTGCTGGCTGCATCATAAGGATCTCAGTGGCCACTGGCTTCTAATTAGGTTCAACCAGCTGGGAGTACTGGCAGGTTATGGGAGGAAGGGATGAAGGCATGCTCTGATATTAGATGTGTCTACTTCTTTGGCCAGTGGTGCCAATGTGTTCAGGACACCTTCTACACATAATTTCTTCCTGTTAGTTCTTCCTCTCACCAGAATGCTCATCTCTGATGACCACCTAGAACAGTGTGGTTCCCAAGCTGTGGGTCCCAACCCTTTGGGGTCACATATCAGAGATCCTGCATATCAGATATTTATATTGCAATTCATAACAGTAGCAAAATTACAGTTATGAAGTAGCAATGAAAATAATGTTATGGTTGGGGGGTCACCACAACATGAGGAAGTGTATTAAAGAGTCACAGCTTTAGGAATGTTGAGAAATCACCGACTTAGGCTCTTGCTGAGCCTCTAGAATCTCCTGCAGTTTCTATGAAGGTGGCCAATCAGGAAGTAGAGCTTATCAGCCATCACCCAGGGTTCATCTACTACTGGTCGCCCAGTTCAGACAGGTGTAAGAAAATTTGAAACAGTAAAAAAATAAGAATCTAAAGAATCATTCTTTTCATCCACAGTCAATTTTTGTTGGTCTCACAATTATTTATCTTTAAACATAGGTTCCTAGTCATTTCTCTCCATAGACTATCACATCCAGTTCATTGTTTTAGATTAACCATAGTGGTTGATTAGAGTAAAGAAAGTTAATTAGAATAAAAATATATTTGGCAAAAGAAGTTAGGAACAGCTGGACCATGGTGGCACATGCCTTTAATGCCAGCACTTGAGAGGCAGAGGCAGGCAGGTTATCTGTGAGTTCCAGGCCAGCTTGGTCTACAGAGCGAGTTCCAGGACAGCCAGGACTGTTACATAGAGAAACCCAGTCTCAAAACAAAAAAACAAAAAAAGAAGAAGAAGAAGAAGAAGAAGAAGAAGAAGAAGAAGAAGAAGAAGAAGAAGAAGAAGAAGAAGAAGAAGAAGAAGAAGAAATTAAGCAGTGTTCACACCGAATCGTTATTTATTACTTACAAAAAAGTATGGGAAGAAAATGAAAGTTAAATGCTGTATAGTGTTTGTCGCCAAGCTGTTCTGTGTCAGTGCTGAGCATGGGATGGAATCTAACATTGACTCATCACCTCAGTGTCCTTGCTATGCAGAGAAATACACATCTCTGGGCTCTGGCATCAGAGTAGCAACCAGCAATCACACTTGAAAACCACTGCACATCTACGCCCACACACTGAGACAAGAAGACATTTGTTCCTAATGGGATAACATATAGAACTCGGGTCACATACTTAAACGGAGCATTATGGCACACATTTTCATTGAAGGATTGTTTGCCAGGGATGGGTGAGAACATGAGAGGAAAGTCATAGTCACTTAATTTTAGGATTTGGAACAGGATTGTAAAGATCATGGGAAACTAGGAATATCACTGTAGCAATTTTTTAAAATACCCTTTTCTATTGGTATTTGTTTTTAAATTTTAATTTAACATGCTTGCTAGCAACACAAGCCACAAATTTTATATCTAAAAATGGGTCAGTCAGGTTTTTCTTTAATGATTACTACATATGAACTCCAGTGATTATTTTTCTTTTATTCTCCTGCACTAACAGGATGCCATTAATGTTACTGTTGTCTACTAAATATCATGTAAGCTCTTCATGTCATACAATTAGTAAAAGTTCAAGGAAAGTAAAGACTCCCAAGAATGCTGAGCAAAATAACACAATGTTCCTAACTAAAATATTCTAAATAAAATATCCCTACATTGGTGATTGAATTTAATAATTTGAGCCAGGTGTAGCACCACATATCTCTAATCCCAGCATTTAGAAGACTGAGGCAGGAGAATTGCCATGAATTTTGACAGGCTGGATGTCACAGCAAATACAAAAATAGCTTGAATTATAAAGTAAGACCCTATTTTTTTTAATTGTTTGTTGCTTCAAGTTATATTATTCTTATGTTTCATATTACATATTTAGCAAGCAGAGTTTCTTTGGTCAAATAAGTTTGAAGATGCTGGATTAAGTGGTTTTTTTAAAAATGTCATAATCCAGGCCCAGTACAGGAAGATTTGGAGGACACTGCAAAGCCCCTGTTGAGGGCCCTACCCTGCCTGGGGAGTGGTGGGTGGATGGGGTGGGGGGCAGATTGGGTGTGAGGGAGGAGGGATGGGGGTGAGGGGAGGGAGAGGGAGAAGGGACTACATGTGAAACAAGCTTGTTCCCTAACTTGAACTAATAAATAAATTTTAAAAAAATGTCATAATGTATCATAACTATACATTTTTAAAAGGGTAAATTAGGTAGGCTATTTGTTTCATTCATTCATTTGTTCATTCATTTTGAGACAAGGTCTCACTGTATAGCCCTGTGTGGCCTGAAACTCACTATGTAGACCAGGATACCTTCTAACTAACAGAGATCCACTTTTCTCTGCATCCCAAGTGCTGGGATTAAAAGGCATGCACCACTATGTTGGACAAAACTGGTTTTGCAAAGTTTCCATCTATGTACTATTTTTACACCAAATATAAGAAAGAATTTTTAAGTTGTTTCCTGAGATGTGGTCTTCCTTTCCTAGAATTAGTGCCGCCAGAAGGATCTTTTAAAATTGGAGCTGGTTGTATAGTTTCTCAATTTCTATAATCATTCATGTACTTATTTTTTGAGACAAGGTCTCTCACTCTACGGCCCAGGTTGATCTTAGATTCACTATACAGGCCATATTGGTTTCAACTGGAGATATTTCTGCTAATATCTGGGCAGAAATGCTGGGCTCATAGGCTTGCAACTACTCACGGCCAGTTTATATGCTTTAGTGACTCTTCCTGGAATTATGATTAAGCTCCCTTTAGGGAATAACATGAGTTCCCCAGTGAAATAGAGAAGATATCTATCCCACCATATCTAGGTCTTGATGCTCCCCAAATGGGAGTTGAAATCATCTTCTTATCGTTATACAGATGTAAGCTCATGTCCATTGATTGGGGAGGAGTGTTCTGAAAGGTATATGTGAGGTCCTAGTAGTCTTTGTTATGGGCGTGCATAGATACAGACAGATTACCTGTGGAGATTCCTTTGTTTACTTTTTATAACAATATTTAAGGAAATTTGTGGAAGATTCATTTTCTTTTTAAGTGTGTGTGTGTGTGTGTGTGTAAATGTTTCTAAGCGGGAACAATGATTGGGACAGACAAGTCTTTTTTCCTACTTCTGACAATATCTAGGAAGACAGTGGAAAGCTTATAACCCAGAAGACCAGCTCTCACTGTATCCCAGCCAGCATCATCCATCCCATGCAGAATACTCAAATGCTGAAAACCTTGGCATTCTCTCAGCATGGGTCAACAGGCTATGCCCAACACCTGGCAAAGAGTCTCTCATAGGATGTAAGAGGTTACGAACAGGAGAGGATGTAAAGCAGAGCCCACACTACAGACATAAAAGCAGCTTTAGAAGTTGAACAGAGAAGCAAACAACCACAGCAAAAAAATTTGTACTGCTATAAATATCCACATAAAGTTTTAAACGAAAAGGTAATACTTGAAATAATGCATTATCGGGAAAGCTGATATTAGGGAAATTAATAACGTAAGTTTTCAAGAAACAATACATCAAATACAGAGTTGTTCTTTTGTTTTTTTGTTTGTTTTGTTTTCAGGAACAATAGCTCAAACAATGAAGAAAAGTTTAAAACAAAAGAGATACTAAAATAAGACCAGAAATCTCATTGTTTGCAACACTGTGTAAGACTAGAGAGAATGGAAGATAGATGCAATATCTTTGGTAAAAACTATATAGTTCCTAGAATCAAAAATACAACTAAGGCCGATAAGGACCTAGAAACTATCAAGCAGGATAATAAGGGAATTATTCATGCATGCACACGCAAATATCTGTTCGTAGAAGAAGAGTGAAATACCAAAACTATTAAAGGGAAGAGAAACCACAAAATGGCAAGAGAAAAAATTAATCAATTATGAAACAAATGAGGAGTCAGAGATCAATGACTATTCTCATCAGCACCACAGAATGCAGGAGAACAAGGGAACATCTCCTTCCAAGGAAGTCAGTGAAAAGAATGCTATGCTTAGAATCCATCCAGCTAAATTAACTAGCATTTAACATGGAACAAAAACTGTTCTAGGCTATGCAAGTACTCAGTTTACTCCGAGTGGGAGGGTATGCTTCAGCCACTGAAAATAAGAGTAAGTAGGAGAAAGACAAAACCAACATGGGAAATAAGGAGCAGGGCTCTGAAAAGAGTAAAAACATGAGGAGGTACTTAACTTTCTGGAAAGACTTAGGAATTGTTTTTTTTGTTTGTTTTATTGTTTTTCTCTCTGAGTCCTTTTTTAAAGCAATAAGGCTTAAATGGAATTATAGCTCTGATTGTTTCATTTTGTTAAAGAGTCTTGCCATGTTACTCAGGCAGTCTTGAACTCCTGGGCTCAAGAGATCTTCCACCGCAGGCTCTCTAGTGCTAGTATTACATACACGAACCATTGTGCCTCATTGCAGTTAATAAATTCTAAAAAGTAAAGTTAATAATTAAAAAAACAGTGGAGGGAAGGTGGACATATGTAGGTGCAGATGTGGAAAAAAAGTGTGGGGTATCCATCCAGCTACTCATGTGGGGTCAGGTACTAAATGACCCGGTATCTGCTCCTCTACAGCCTAAGTACTCTTTATAGCTACACTTTCACTTAAAATATTGTCTTCCCCACTCACAGTCATGCCACAGGCTGACATAGTTTTATCCCGGCACTTGTAATATTTTACTGTGTTGTTTACAAGCCAACCTAGCCAAGGCCTAGGACAGCGCCTTCATTTCTACAGCCCTAACACCAACACAACTACTCAGTGTTTGGTGAGCAGATGCACGTAAGGCAATTTTACATACTTCACGTGTAAGTCTGATTGCGCATGAGCAAGCTATGCATTACAGTGAATTATTTTTTTATAAAGGGGTTAGGGTTGATCACGTGTGTTACCACTGCATTTCTGACAACACGATTAAGTTTAGAAATCAAAGGAAGCCAAGACATATAGGGATGGGCCATTAGCCACTATTATGAAACCTTCCATCTCCGAAGTTCAGAGTTCCTTAGAAAAGGACATTCGGAACGCTTTGCCCCGATTGTCCCTGGGCTCATACCTGCAGCAGCTCTATGTCTTCATGGTTTTCAGACCCAGGAGTGTTCTCCATCAATATGGCGGTCATGACTTTCACGTTCATTTTCACCATATCCAATTCACTATGCAGCTTCCCGATCTGTGGAAATCCCCGGAACCCCCAGTCATTAAGTGTGACCCACAGACAGTTGGCTATCTTGCTTCCTTCCCACCGGACAAATGCTAGGGATCAAATGCCTTTGCAAAATGTAACGTTTTCAAACACACAGAGATCCACCTCAGCATATGTATAATTATTTTACAAATTATACCCTGTTGTTTCCTGAATAGACTTGGTATTTCTTATAAGAAATCCACAGATATGCCTCAGGAAAACTACAGAGGAAGAAACAAAATGATCTGGACCAATATGGATAAAGTAGGAAATACTTAGTAACAGAAGTTAATAGGAACCTGGAAAAAAAGAGAAATGCCATCACACATTATCCTGAGTTTCTGGCAAATAATCAGAAAAGAAAAGGAAAGAGAAAGGAGATGCAGTTTTAGAGTTATCATGATATTATAGGAGAAAAGACAAAAAGAGAAACATTTCTTTTAAAAGGTTTAAATTATAAGAGGAAGCAATCATGTGGCCTTTTAATAAAAGAAACACTGAATAATATTAATATGAAGCCTTCAAACTAATGTAAAGTCTTCAATGATAGTTTTATAATACAAAGATACAAATGAGCATCATAAATTAATTATACTTATCTAGACCTCTTATAAACAGAGACTAAGGAGAAAAATGCAACTCATTTGGTACAATTAACATAGGTAATAAGACAAGTGGCTACTAGGCTCTCTGAAATGAAAAGAAACAAGAGTCAGTGGTGGACCTCAGATCTCATCCACAGCCTAGACTGATCAACATTCTTTTCATAAACACATTATTTATTTATTTACTTACTTACTTATTTGAGATGTGTGTGTGTTTGTGTGTTTACCCCTTTTGGGAGCTGCTTCTATCCCTCCACCATGTGGGTTCTAGGCATTCAATTTAAGTCATCAGGCTTGGCGGAAGGCAACTTTACCTGCCAAGTAATCTCATTGGCCCCAAGCACAATTTTAAAATGTGTGAGCACCATATTCAGACAAAACTCAATGGGCTAATTTTGCATAGAAACAAATGGTGACACAGTTTCCCTAAGTGGCAGTCCCTCCTCCCACAGTAAAAGAAGGGGATATGTATGCATGCAGCCAATGCCTGTCACCCCAACATGTAGGAAGCAGAGGCAAGGGGATTATCAGGAGTTGTAGGCCAGCCTGGGCTACATAGTGAGTTCCAGGCCAGAAGAAGCTATATAGCAGACACCTCATCTCAGAAAGCAAAATAAAGATGTTACTTAATTAAAGGTTATGTTACATTATATTTACACATCATAATGCTAGTAAGAAAACTCAAACTCTTAAGTACAACGCTTGAAAAAGACATGAATAAATACAGTTGTCAGTGTTGTTACCTGTTCTGGAACTAATGAAATTGTCGGGGTCTTGGGAGCAATTATAGAGGAAAGAGCGGGTGCAGTAGGGACAGGTGTTGGTCGATGTGGTGAGAGCTGAGCAGCCTATCAACGTAAAATAAGGAAATATTACAACATGCATTAACAAAGCCACCTCAAGCCCGGCTCCCAGTCAGCTGATTCTGGAACTCTCAGAAAAAGTCCCAGGTAGTAGGTGTTAGCTCAAAATTGATCATCGGGCACAACTCGTCCAATATTTGGAGAAGAGCTCTAAGCAAATGGCATGCTGTGGCATGGGAGGTGTTCATAAATTACGCTACTTAATGAAATAACTAATCAGTAGAGGCCTCTTGGTTTTCACCAAGGCACCATATGATGAACCGCCATGTGAAATTAAGGTTGTCCCTTTTCTGTGTTATTAAAAATGGCAAACCAGCTGGGCATTGGTGGTGCACGCCTTTAATGACTCGGGAGGCAGAGGCAGGCGGATCGCTGTGAGTTTGAGGTCGGCCTGGCCAGAGCGAGTGCCAGGATAGGCTCCAAAGCTACACAGAGAAACCCAGTCTCGAAAAACCAAAAAAAAAAAAAAAAAAATCCCCACAGCTGGTAAGGCTTCTCCTCCATCAGTGAATAGCTCCCTGGGTCAGAAGTGATCTGGCCGCACGAGTGGACAGCCACACCAGCAGGTCATGAATATGATGTTCTAGGTCAGTGGCTTCTCAATATCAATGTGCACCGAAACACCCAGACCCTTTTCAGAAGCAAGATTCCAGCATGGTATAACACACTATGGTCAACAAACCAAGCCTCAAATCACACCGTGAGTGGTGAAGCCTAAACCCAGGTTATTCTGTGAGATACGGACATATTCTAATAAATTCATTTTTCTGCTAAGCTGACTGAGCTAGCGCTAGCAACATATATCACTGTACATGCATCAAAGAAAGGCCTCCTACCTCCTGCCTTGTCTCAGTGTCTGCATCCGACGGTGGGAATTGCACCCCTTTCTTCAGCAGGTCAAGGTACACTTCCTTCACTTCACTTACATCCACACCTCCTGGGAAGCCCTGTGACCAAGTCTAAATCCAAACAGAGTACCGGAGCGGAAAAACAAATAGTAAAAACGAATACACCTTAAAGCTTATGATGTAAAATGGGATTGATCCGACCAATCATCTACGGCTGCCCGAAATCTAAAATTTAAACATTCTAGATTCCTATCAGGAGCTTTTTTTGCCAAACAACCCTAGAATAAAGTTTCTGTATCTGCAGATGGATCTACACATGGCTACCTTTCCCATGTGACATAGATACAATAAAAACTGAAAGGAAATAAGGAAATGGCTACCAGAAGAACACTATCCAATGTCAAGGACTCTTACTCCACAGAAACTCTGCCTAGCATGCATGAAGCCCTGGGCGCAATCCTCACCACTGCATAAACGGGGTAGATCGGAGGTGGAGGCAGGAACATCAGAAGTTCAAGATCATCCTTGGTTACATAGAGAGTTAGAAGCCTGCCTGGGTTGGAGAGAGACCAGGTCAAAAGAAAGAAAGGAAGGTAGGTAGGAAGAAGAAGAAGAAGAAGGAAGGAAGGAAGGAAGGAAGGAAGGAAGGAAGGAAGGAAGGAAGCAGGGAGGGAGGGGAGGGAGGGGGAAGGGGGGGAAGGGAAGGAAGGGAAGGGAAGGGAAGGGAAGGAAGGGAAGGGAAGGGAAGGGAAGAGAGAAACCAAAAAAAAAAAAAAAAAAAAAAAAAAAAAAAAAAAAAAAAAAAGGAGGAGGAGAGAAGGAAGGAAGGAAGAGGAGGGAGGGAGGAGAAAAGGAAGAAGAGAAAGTGCTTTATGTTTCAATCCTAGGTAACTAAAGGATCATTTGTATCATTATCTCTCTATACTTAGAAATTTATCATCCCTTGACATAAGCCAACAGATTTACCTTAATGAAATTCAAGATCCTGTTCTGAATGTCCAAGGGCAGGGTATATCTGGGATTCAGCAGCTTCACTAGAGCATCTTTAATGAACTCCTTCTTCACAATCAGGGACTGGAAACTGGGACCACAGTTCTGCATGCACATGTCAATCAACTGAATAAAAGAGCACAGTCAGATGCTACAGTTCTCTAAAGAATCACTTCTTGAACTTAAGATCAAACAAATGCCACTAAAGGGTGACTTCTGCTAGCGTTCTAATTAACAAGCATCATTTGCTTACTAGAATACTAAGCTATATGGTGAAATCTTAGGTTCAAATATTATGAGGAAAAAGGAACCTAATGAAACTACCCAGGGCTAGAACTGATGAGGATTCAGGATACAAACAGCACGTGGTAGCAGATGCCACGTGTTAAATGCAGTGCCAAGCAAAATATACATGCCATGTGTGCTAAATGATGTAACATTTGCTGCAGGTCATCTAGAGTCAGCCTGGTACTTCCTTGTGTCCTGACTCTGTTAACAATGACACACCCTTTCACTCTTAAATGTTCTGCTTTAGAAAATAAATTGCAGTCTGTCTAGCAATAGATTTTCATAGGCAAGTGTGATTATTTAGAGTCAGGTGGTTGTGTGGGTGTTTTAGATAAAGCTGGTGCCAAGCTGGGCATTGAAAAATGATCAAGGAAAATAGAATTGAATATATAGCTATATTCTAGATGGATGAATACCGCTATGGAATGCACCACAGGCACCCCGTGTTTAAGGCTTGCTGCTATTTGTAGGATGTTCTGCATTGTGACAGGGATAGTCTCAAAGGGGATTATGGAACTATGATCTCTTTCTTTATTTTTAACCTTCCAGCCATAAGGTGAGAGATTTTGTTCTGACACAAATCTCTACCATGCCATGCTGCCTAGCCACAGGCCACCAGATCATGCATGTCTGAAACTACAAGCCACAATGAACCTTCTCTATAAGCTACCTTAGGCAGATAACATAGAGATTCCTGGAAAGAAGACTAATGTAAATCATGTGCAAAAATATAAAAGTATCAAAGTGTATAAATCCTCACAATGGGAGATTTGTACTCTGCTTTGTCTTTAGTAGTTAGTGGCTTCTTCATGTAGGCAAATTGAGAACACTGGAAGGGTACCATGGAGAAAGTCTGTGAGGGTACCATCTACATTATACAGATATCTATCTGGCAGGATAGACTCCAGACATTACCCAGGAACGCTGAAGGGAATTTGTTAGTCAACATCATATATAAAAGTTACTTTCTGGACAGGTACCAACAGTACTCTTCATAGGAAAATTGAAAGGTAGAAAAACCTGGAGTGATAGGGTGATCTGGTAGGTACTCACCAGTACAGGCCCAGCAAAGAAAAGGATGAAACTAGAATGGTGTGAGTTCATCAGGAAGAATGGATTATGAAGGAAGAACATTGAACGTGTATTTACTGAAGCAAGAAGACTGAAAGCTAAGACACTTTCATTCTGCCTGGGGCTGTGGGTACCCTTCATGGAGAGATAAGGGTGGGTGGGCTGTTATGTCTGGGGACCCTAGGGGTAAAATTTGTGGGATAAAATTTAGATATTTTAGGTTTTAAAGAGAAAGCAAACATCCAAATAGGCTTAGCAGAGAACCCTATATCCACAGCCGCAGGTCAGGAGAGTGAAGGGCCACCAAGGAAGAACAAAGAGGAGAGTTACCTTAGACATTGGGCCAGAGAAATTCAAGGAAGGCAGTGAAAAAGCAACAGAAAAGAGAGGAAGGAAGGAAGGAGGGGGGAAGAGAAGAGAGAGAGAGAGAGAGAGAGAGAGAGAGAGAGAGAGAGAGAGAGAGAGAGAAAGAAAGAAAACAGTGTTGATAAAATCAAGAAATGCTTCCAACAGGAAGAGTGTCATCAGTTGTCAATATGGACAGACAACTGAAATGTGTTCACTGATTAGTGGGGACATTTGACACTTTGAATAAAACAACACAGGCACAAATAGAGCTAATACAGAATGATCTGGGATGGAAAAACTTCATGCTGAAAGCTGATTTCTAAAAATGATCTAGAGGTGAAATTTAATCTCCGTGCCACTATTAGTTTGGGAGACCAAAGGAGCTATGCCTCGACCAAGAAACTGTCATCAGGAAAGCAGTCCTGGCACCTGACTTCTCAACATGTGCTATATTTTGAGTGTTACTTTCAAGCAATACAAAAAGGAACAGAAGGTACAAAAGTTATACTTTTAAAGCAATGAGACCATGGAGTAATCAAAAAAATGTTGAAGCTGTGTACATGAAGCTACTGAAATACAAAAAGCAAAGGGAGAGAGAAGCAGAGCCCACACCAAAGTGCGATGACTGTGTACTGATGTAAGCTGGCCACACAGAACTGGAAACACAAAGCAGAAATGATGCTGAGCTTGACCGGCTATTAAAAAGTGCATTTTGACTGGGTCAGATGCTGAAGACAAGCACCTCTATTCAGTGAGAGTTTACAGAAATACTTACCCAACTGCTTGTGGAGTCTTGGATAAGATATCTAGCTTTCACATCTCCCTTTCACTTACAGTAAAGTAAACGATTAATTGCTTGCTAGTTGTTGCCCAAACCAATTTTATCTTTGACATATTAATACGTTATGATAATAACATTCTTAGAAGGTTACATACACAAAAACCAGAGTCAACACACACTTTTGAGAGTGTTAACATCTGGAGATCAGCAATCATGCCCTTTGTGGCTTCCTGCTGGAATCAAGAATGTCAGAGCTCATTATTTCTATATCATTTCCTCCATTATATCTCCAGTCCTCATCCCCCAGCTCACTCGGATTCTAAAACGTACTGTGGTAAATGAACAAACTTGTATGAGTTGCTTAACATAGTTTGCTATCTAGTTCTGGTGACAATGTCCTCAGATAATCTATCTTTGGAAACAGGATAAGTAGGAATCCATAATCTGAAGTAGGAGAGAACTGTAGGAACCAAGCAACCAGGAAAAGCAGAAGTGAATGACTCAAAGCTTTCCCAATCTATTTTTGTGCTTAGTTGAGCAAATCACTTATGTGAATTTGTAGTGACCCTGTCTGCATAACGGGCATTGTGCCTCTTTCTAGGAGCTTGCTGTATGAAATGTGATGTACTCTGAGGGGGAGGCACAGAGCAGGGCCTCAGTAAATGGGAACCGGAGCCCACCTGTATCTACGGAGAATGTTCTAGTATGACAGAATGTGCTCATCAGCAGAAATTAAAAAAAAAATCTTCACAGACAGCTGGAAGAAAAAGTACTATTGTGCAGTTTTGCTTATCACTACAGGTATCTAAACCAGATACAGTGACAATATTAGACTTCAGGTCCATCAGAGCTATATTTGGACCACCAACAGTGATTACATCAAGGCAGGGCTACTCTATCATCCTAGCCACATCTAGGAGAAAGCTGTCTTCTCATCCTTTCTCATGGGATACATTACTGGATAGACACTCACCTTTTCATATCTCTTGAAATCGCTACAACTCATTATTAGTGCACATTCCATAAGGGACTATTACATTCATTGACTCTCAGGAACTTGCTCGACCACTTTGCATTTGACAATGACAGCAGTATTTACTGAGGTTAGTCACAATTGACTCATTCTAGAAAGGGCTCTCTAGCATAGAACAAGCAGGCTTAGAACCAACATTGAATGAAAGACAAAGCAGAGCATTGACTCCTTGGGCTTGGAGTGTATCTCAATGGTTAGAGGCCCTGTCTCAAATGCACAAGGGCACAGCGTCTATCCAAAGCACTGCAGAAGAAAAACACAAACACTACTAGCTTCTTGCTAAAAGTATGCCACTGAGTGTTGGTAGAAAATCATAGTATAGTCAGATTATGTCAAAGACTCAACCAAGGGAAACAAGTACATGGAGGACTCAAAATGACAGGCAATATTAAAAACATTCATAATTGACGTAGGCTCTCATCACTTCACAGAAATAAAATGGAAAGTTTACATATGGGGTGACTTTTTAAATAGTCTATTGGTAAACTTATAATTGCCTTTGACAGACATTGGGCAATTCCTTCTGTGACTAATTTCTTTCAAAATCCAATTTAGCCTCAGAGAATACTGAACCCAGTGCAGAGGCCTAGAGATCAATATGAAAAGCAATAAGTAAGCTGAGGTGAGGCACATGGGTCATTATGTGAACAACAAGAGGAAATCTACATGCAGCTATGAAGAGTCTTGTAATGATAAGTCTTTCCGCCAAGCCGCCTGAGTTCTGCCCGAGTTCCGTCTGCCGTCTTAGGGCCTCAAATAATATACAGAGACTTATATTAGGTACAATGCTGGTGGCCAATGACTAGGATTTCTTATCTGCTAGCTCAGACCTAATTATCAACCATAATCATAAAACTTATCTTATGGAGGACGCCTTCCAGTGGTGTCCTCTTCCCGGGATCACAGAGTCTAAACCCATTTGGGGAAAATTAAAAAAAAAAAATGTTTCTTCCTCTATCATGGCTCCTTTTCTATGTTCATGGCACACACACACACACACACACACACACACACACACACACACACAGAGAGAGAGAGAGAGAGAGAGAGAGAGAGAGAGAGAGAGAGAGAGAGACTTAAATCTGGATGCAGGAGAAAACTTGCTATTTATCTCTCAGAATCTGGCTTACTTTGTTCAACCCAATGTATCTTATGGGAATGGAGAAAGGGGGAAGGGGGGACAATGAAATAGATGTGACATGAAATAAGGGGAGCCACTGGGAGGAGAAAGGGTCTATCTAGTAAGAGGAGAATGATGGAGGAGGAACAGAGGAAGAGAGGGATGAATAAGAATAATGTTTAGTGACATATATATATATTAAAATGACATAAGGAAACCCATTGCTTTGTATGCCTAATTAAAAAACTAAGAGAGTCTGGAGGAATGGCTTAGTGCGTAAGAGCACTTGGTGCTTTTTCCAGGACAGAAATTCAGTTCCCAGTACTCATATCAAGAAGCTCACAAGTGCCTGTAAGTCTACATCCAGGGACCTAACACTTGCAAACATGTGCCATATACTCACACAGACACATACACATAAACAAAAATAATTTTTAAAATAAATTAAGGAAAAGAAAGAAAATTCAAGAAAAAGCAGGCATCTTCCTTGATCTTAATAAACTTGGATGGTAACAATGAAGTTGCTTTCTAACCCCTAACCCTTGACTTTTTATCTTATTGTAAGCATGGGCTTTAGACTCTGATTTTTCAAATGCTGGTTAGGGGAATCACAAGGCAGATTAGCCATTGTGGACGTGGGATGTAATAAAAAGAAACAGTTAGCTGGAGTAAAGATTGAAAGGCTAGACTAACAGAAAGGGAGTCTGATGGGCCAAAGAGAAATGGAAGATCCATCAGACGATGTTCTACAGAACCCATCCTTCTCCTCTGAGAAGGCTCTGTCCATTCCAGGTGAAGATGGATAACACAGACTTGGAGATACACAACCACTGAAACATCAAGGAGGCTGCCCACAACACTACCGGAGGCAAACCACTAAAGAGGGACAACAACTGTAAGTAAGTGATAACCACGTGGAATGCAGAAGGTGGCTATACATTCATCCCCCTCCTTTATCTTTCTCACTCAGTTTTCTTAACCTTGGCATTCCTGACAGACGAGTTCAGTGCTCTATTTTAGATATTTCATTTTAGTGCTGTCCATACTCCCTTTTACAAAGGTCAAAATACCTTCAAGTAGAACCCAAGTCTTCCTGAATAGTAGGAGCAATGGGATGAAGTTTGGGGAAGGGAGATAGGGGACCTAAATCAATTCATTCTATGCTGCATTCACTGGCGTCTCTGACTCAGTACTATGCACGTAAGAAGGTGTTAAAGACACAAAGGAAATACATGAGAGACCTGATTCATTCTGAGAAGAAAAGTGGTATAGAGGAAAGGGCATGGAATTTAGAATCTTAGGAATGGGTTCAATTTCCACACATGCTACCAATAACAAGTTAATCTTAGTATACTCACTGAACATCCTTTGTTTCATTATCTGCACAATGGAACTGATAAGACAATCACCTCCACTGGTGATAAGAGCATCAATCATATACCAGGCATTTCTATAGAAGCATTTTACTCCCTTCTCAATACTTTCCCTCAGTCTGTGGTCTTCCTGAGCAGGCTGCTAGCAGTTAAAGACAGAGGAGAGCCCCAAACCCAGGAAGGAGGAAAATGCCTCTAAAACTATCGTCAACTGAAGGGTCTGTCCCATATTTGTAGCATGGATGCTATTTAGTGATTTCTTTTCATTCTGTCAGTCTCCAATTACACAGGATGTGTTCCAGTGTGAACCTACAAAGTAGGAACTATACCCCTATCTGCCTCATAGCCTTCTGGTAAACACTGCCATTACTCCAAAAACCAGTGTGATGTTGGCCATACCTATGTGTGGTCTAACTTCGAGGAAGGCATAAGGCTAATTTCCAAAGAAAAATGGGCAACTCACCAATGAGACTGAAGAGGCATGTGCTCAAAACGGGGGGGGGGGGGGACGACTATTTCAATAGGAGCTCACATATGTATCACAGAAGAACCTACACAGGAGAACTGCACAGAGTGACAGGGAATGTTCTACAAGTTACATCATCAGAAGAACCTGGTTGCAACTTGAGGTGCTGCCAGTGCCTCAGGTTTCTACAATGGTGCTGGAGGGAAGTAGAAAGCTGCCAGGGGCCATCTTTCACAACTTCAATTTTCTCCTCCTTCAAACACGGCCAACAAATTCAAATACATACTTATTGATCCATTTGTCATCTACATTTTAACCACAAGTTCCAAGATCTTGATCAGGAAAAACTGATTTTGTGGAAATGTTTTGTTTTTGTTTTTTTTACAAAATTAGGTGGCCACTGTAGTCCCTTCTGCAGTTCTCAATAGATGAGGAATCTTAAGTCCCACAGTCCAGAACTCATTATTACCCATTGGTCATCTCTTAGATTATAATTGTATTTTTCAACTAACTAAAAATGTGAATTCTAGGCAAGGAAACCCCACAATCTTAATGATAACTTTAAAAGTACTCACTGACAAGGAAAGTTGTATTTCTTTGTGGTTGTAGTTTTTGGAAATTCTTTTCTTCAAAGCTTTTACTGCATCTTTTGGCCTATGGAAATAAACACACTGAGATGATCAATCTGAATTGTAGAAGTGGTCTCCCTGAAAGCAGTGTGCAATATGGAAATAAGAATGGCTTATGAGTAAAGACTGATGTGTGATTCAGCTACCACTTAGGCGGGCCACTTACCTTACCACATCTAAGTTTCCTTGTGAAATAGATAGATCATACCACCTGCCACACCCCCACTTCCCCGTGAGACACAACTAAGATGTTTATATAAGTATATTTATTACTTATACTTATATTACAGAACTCAGAGAGCTGAGTTCTGCTCTCTGACAGACTCAGCAAAATACGGTGATCAGTTGGATGTGTTAATTTAGATGAAGGATAGCTGAAGATACTAACGCGTGTAACTTAGTAGTGAAGTTAATAGCGTCATTAGCTAACATTAAAAAGCAGATTTAGAGCTGGAGAGATGGCTCAGGAGTTAAGAAACTGACTGCTCTCCCAGACATCCTGAGTTCAATTCTCAGCAACCACATGGTGGCTCACAACCATTGCTAATGGGATCTTGAAAGACCCCCCCCGAAGAGGTACTTTCGTAGAAGGAGACCCGCACCCAGGAATCAGCGAGACCACGAGCTTGGATGCAAAACCGCAAGAGGCTTTATTGGAGATACGGGTACCCGGGCGACTTAGAAAACACTGGTCAGGAAATGTATGCACACCAGCTTCTATCAAGGTTCAAAATCAGGTCACAAGAAACATAACCCCAAAACAATCAAAGAAAAGTTATCCATTTAAGATTCTTAGCATTTCCTGAGTATCCAATTGGTAAGGGGATATAGGAATTACAGCAGTTTGCTAATTCTGATGTGCTGCAACTTTATGTTAGGAAGATCTGAAAGCAGAGAGTCAAGATTCATTTTATTAGATTTCTCTTTTGCATGGTCAATGAAGAAATTGATAATGGTCACAAAAAGGTTCACTGAGAATCTAGACACAACATGGGGCAGAAATTGTTATAAATGTGGATCTGGGGAGATGCTGAGTGGGCAAAGCACTTGCTGTGCAAAGCTTGAAGACCTGAGTTGGGATTCCCAGACCCAGGTAAATTTCTGGTGGATGGATTACAGTCTGTCTGTCATTCTAATGCTTGCTTAGATGGTAGAGAGGGTCTCCAGAGGTAAGCTGGCTAGTTGGCTAGCCTTCCTGCCGAGCTTTGGATTCAACTGAGAAACTCTGATTCAATAGATAAGAAGGAGAACAATTGAAGAAGATTCTTGATATTAGCGTCAGGCCTCCACACTTTAGTGTGTTCACACACATGTGAACACACATGCATTCATGCATACCACATACAGAGACACATTAAAAAAAAAAAACCTGTAAATTCTTAGAAATGCCAACCATAGGCCCTTGCCATTAATATATAACCAATAATTATGGTACCACATTTTCTTCATCAGCATACACTAGACTGAATCTTTTTCTATCAGTTGTCCCTTAAAAATGTCCAGGGAAATGAGCACATTCCACCTTTTATCATAACCTTGTGATGACTGAATTCAAAGTAGTAGTCCTTGTCAAAGATTTTTCCTCTTTTTTTTTTCTTTTTAATGACCTCAAGATTAGATAGTGTGTCAATACACAGCACATCTTGTAAGAGTACAGCATGAACACGGGTGAGCTGGCATGATGAAGGATAAGCACTGTTCCCTGACAAGGAAAGAAAAGACTATTCAACTGTTTCCTGAATAATCAAGAGGGTTGGTCTCCACTGGCCTGGACACCACCAGAAGCCACTCAGCTTCCAGTTTCTGGATAATTCTTTTGTTACATAAAACACTGGCAATCAGAGCATAAGAATGCTCTAAAGGAAAAAAAAAGCAATTTATCTGTCTCTTGAAAAAAAAAAACTTTTTTAAAAAGGGAATTGGAGCAAGACAAAGACAAAATATAAACTAGTGAAGAAAAGGCAAAGGAAGGGACAAGCTCTAATGACCTCTTGGATGCTGTGCACGCTGGAGCAAGGACTTGTTCCCAGTGTTAGCCTGCCACCTTCACAAGCTAAGAGGTGCCTAAGGGGAAGCAAAACATTCTCTCAGTGGAACACTCAAAACTTGACAAGGGAAAACACTCAACTGCAGTTCTGATGTATCTTACCTGGGCACAAATACACAGACACCACTTTGAACTTACCCGTCCTGTGTTGTGTTAATTATGTCACAGATATGCATGAACTGGCCCCAGTCTTCAGTCTGAACTCCAGCAAATGTAGCCTTTTCTACAAAGATAAAGTTGCTTGTGTTGAGCCTGAGTCACAACAGAATAAAAAATATCTTGTCTCTTTGAAATAGTCTGCCTGGTGCACTAACAAGTACCATTAATTCTATGCTACCAAAGGGTACTGTGACTTTTTCCCCCTCCTAAACAATTCCCAGTAATTCAGGAATCAATCAGAAGTCAAGTTCAGAGGGCTGCTGTTGCAACAGTAATGAGTGAACCATTAAGAAAGCCTACAATAACTGGCCACAGGGCCCAGACAGACCATTTAAATCTCCATTCCCCTGGGCTCTTGCAGAAGATGCCGTAGACTGGGTAGTTATGGGCAAGGTGAAATACATATTGAAGGGACACTAGTCTGCCCGAACCTGGCATGCATGGCTCTGGCAGGCCTTGCCCTTCTCTCCGATTCCCCGTCTTTCTAAAAAAACCCATTAGATTACATTCCTGAAGCTAGCCACCAAGGTCTATTCCTTTATTTGACCACTTCCTCCTCCTACGAAGGTCCAACTACGGAAGTATTAGATTCTAGCAATCAGAAGCCTCCTTTTGCCTACCCTAATAACATGTCCAATCACAATTAAACACCTCATGGTAATACAAGGTTTCCCCTTTTACCTTTATAAACTGCCATTTTCCTATGTGCCACATCTGTCTCCTCTCTATCTAGAGGCAGTCCTTCGTCTCTCCAGAACAAACACCCTTTTTCTCCTCTCCCTTGTTCCCTTTCCCTTCTCCTTCTTCCGCTGTCTCCTGTGTTTGTCTCTTATTTATTCCCTGCCCTCTGTCCCTCTGGGACAGATAAATCTCCTTGGTGTTGGGAACTTGGTTTTGGGGGTCCTGAGCCCATACTTCTCCTTTCACACCTCACTAAGTCTTTTCTCATTTAACCCACAGTTACAGATGATGAAAGAATTTCAGAGAGAGAGAGAGAGTAAAGAAATTACTCATGGTTACACATCAAATAGAACTTGCATTCAAATCAAGCCTATTTGATTTCACTATTTGTATTTCTAAATTATGTATTCGGTGGGGAGATGAGAAAAAAGGAAGAGACAGCATAATAACGGAGCAAGACGGCTTCTGGCATCAAAGTTACGACAGGCAGATTTACACACACTTATACCCTTGACATTCCCTTTTCTAGATAGACTCTTTAAGAACACAGAACAAGGGTCAGAGAACCTCTAAAGCAGTGATTCTCAACCTTCCTAATGCTGCAACCCTTTAACACAGATCTTCAAGTTGTGGTGACCCCAATCATAAAATTATTTTTATTACTACTTCATAACTGTAATTGTGTTACTGTTATGAATTGAAATATAAATATCTTTGTTTCCCAATGTTCTTTGGTGGAAGGGCCATTGGAAGTCCAAAGGGATTGTGATCCACAGGCTGAGAACTACTGTTCTACTGTCAGTGTGTTTACTGGCTTCTATGACAAAGATCCCCAAGCATGGTACAAACCATAGCGGGACACTTGAATCTGGCTCTGAATGGACAAAGCTGAGCAATCCTGCCTGTGTTGTTGGGCACACATTATTCTTCCATCTGCCAGATACTTCTTCCTCTTCCCTCCCGACCTGCCTAGAGAACTCCTATTCACCCTTCAAAGGCCATGGCTGAGTTCATTTCTCCCCTTTCATAAGTGTTGCATGCCATGTTTTCTAGTGTTGTAAAGGTTCTTACAGTGGTTCCTACAGAATATGTCCACCTTCCTCATAAGCAAAGGCATTCCCTGAAGGTAGAAACTATGCCTTCCCAAAGGATAATTTGACATCCTGCTGGAGTTTCTTTTGCTTATGAAGATTCACGTCGTTCTATTTCTTCCCGGGAGTCATTTTAATATGTACCATCAAGCAAGGAGATAGGCAGTGAAGAAAGTGTTTTCCCTCAAGGGCAGCACTCTTCCCGTATTTTGAAGATGTGGAAACAGTAAGTTCAAAGGTGTTCCCTGTCCCTAAAGCAGTTAACTTATCCTCAGCCTAAACCCTCTGAGTCTAAGCCCTCCACAACCAGGTTCTTAGGATTTCATCACCCCATTTAGTTCCAGACAGTTTGTCATTAATACACGCTGGTGCCACACCCTGTCCTCAAGGGAGGGGTCGGGACAAAGACAGGAGCTGAGGTGGCAAAAGGCTAAGTGTAGTCAGTGACTTCTAAGTCCACCCCTGTAGTTCAGAACACAGGCACAAGGGAGAAGGGAAGGCAATGCTGGGTTGGAGGGTGATGCTTGTGGGCGTCTGTGACTCTGGATGGCCCATCTCCCCGTCCTCAGCACCAGCAACAAGCATTTTCAATCTCCGAGTTTAAGCAAAAGGTCACTCAGATCGCTTGAGCTGTGAGCTGGAGAAAATTGGTTTGGAGAAACCTGCCTCTCCAGGTGAGGTAACGCTAATTTGCTTCTCTGAGCCTTCGCCTCCTCGTCTGTAAAATGGGTATAACAATAAAGTGCCGGGAGTGAACGCACTTTATGAAGAGCCGTCCCCGGGTCAAGAAGTTTCCACTTTCTCCTCCCAGAGGTCCCAACACTCCATACAGTGCTGCGGGTCACCTGCTTGGCTCCACTCGCCCAGCTGACATCCAAAGGACGATTTTGCTTTTTTTTTTTTTTTTTTTTTTTTTTTTTTTTTTTTTTTTTTTTTTTTTTTTTTTCCCCAGAAAGGTTTTGGTGCAAGTGAGCCAAGAAAGAAAGGCGGACAGCTGCCGCAGGTGGCACACAGGTGGCGTGGGAAAGCTGCGGGGGAGGGTAGCATTCCCTCCAACTTGGTCCAACTCGGCCCTTCCAACAGTCGAGAATGGAATCGAGCGGGCAAAGCTCCCACGGTCCCCAAAGCCAGGCATACTGTTTCTCCCCGCGCCTCCTTACCTACGAGGTGACCCACGGAGGTAGCGTAGGGATCGCGGTGACTCTTCCCAAACGCCATGGTAGCTCCAGAAAACCCTCCCAGGAAATCCGCCTCCACCGCTCTCCGACTGGCGACTCCACCCGCTCGGTGCCCGAGGCTCCTCCTCTCCGCTCCAGCGCTTCGCGGCCGCTGCGAGGCGCCAGGCAGCGCGCCGGGCGGGGAACCCGGGGACTTGGCGCACCTGCCGCGCGCGCCTGGCGCTTCCCGCTCCGCGTGACCCTAGGTGGGCTGGGAGCCCGGATGGAATCCTGTGGCCCTGCACCCCATGCCTTGGAACTCAGAGCCCAGCTCCAATATCTCCATTTGAGGCCTGAAGACCGCTCCTCTCCATTTGGAGCCTAGGCTGTGCGGGGTGGGTTGCAAACACAGAGCAGAGGGATTTTGCTAAGGTTAATGGAAGGACGTAGACCTCTCAGGCCACTGTCACACACACCCCATCCAGAACAATGAGATTTCGCCTATTCCCATTCCCACACCAGAGATCCCTGAACCGATTCTTGCGCCCTTCCCTTTAAATCTACGGGACAGGGAGGAGGATGGGCTGATGAGGAGAGCGACAGCCTCCCTGGAGCCCGGCCTTTGTTTCTCTCCTGTTTCCAAGAGGGACCACAGGGCGCCGCCACACAAGCTCTTGGCTTCTAACTCCATCTCCTAGGAGCCCTGCTTTCCAGCCTACTGGTGAAAGGAGAGTGGGGCTTTCCTGGGGCTCTGGCAGGAAATATGTTTGGAATGTAAATCCACATTAAGAAACCAAACCCCTTTGTAGCTTCTCTATTGGAACCAAGATTTCTTTTTCCTTTAGTTCAGCTAACATCCAATAAACCAGGCTCCGATCTGTAGGATGCCTCCTGAGGGGTCTGGCTACTCTGCTGGTGGTAATTTTTGCTTCCTGTGGCTAACTGGAACTCAGTTCCACATATGTGGTGGGTTTATTTTCCTCCCTGGTAATGGTGACTACGAAGGGCAAGAGGACCTGGCCTGACTCGTGTTTTAGTCTTAAATATTTTAGCATAGATGCCCAAACCAGTTATATTGTGCTCCAAGTGACTAACATCTATTTTATTGATATAGAATCTTCTTCCTCCTCCTGAGTGAGTTGGCATCTATATCATCCGATCTAAAATGCAGCATTTTTGTTGTGATGATGTTTCTCATTATGAGGTTGTTCTTAGCTGACATAGGAAGTGTTTATCAGGCCCGCTAGCTGATTCATGTGGTGCCATTTATCTCCTCCTTAGTCAAATTGTCATCACAGCTGATGTTGAAAAACCTCTTTTGGTGACATCCGCCTGATCTCTGTTTCGTGTTCTAGTCGCTGGCAAATCCTTTGCCTTCACTGCAGAGTGAGTGCACTGGGGCAACATTAAGGAGAAAGTCAAGTTCAACACTAGCTCAAGAGCTGATGACCCTCTATGGGGAACAAGAAGTAGGAAGGAACCAAGTATCCCCATAGATCATTTACCCCCTGCTTCTACTGAGAGCGGGGTTAGGCTTTTTGTCTCCCTGTCTGATTTCCTTACATGGCAAGATTGAGAGAGAACGGAGGAAGAGTAGTGAGGAGGGTGCCCTGGGCACAGTGGCTACTGAGAACCACTGGTGTTGTTTCCCAGCTCTGCCTGCAGGGACTCTGCCCCACCCCCCAGGATGTTATCATGGCTGTAACCATTTCTTTCTCCATGATTCCACCCTTCCCCAAAAGTGTGGATCAAACCAATCGGTGTTACTGTGGTCTAGGAGAAGGACATTAGAAGCCACAGCCAAGTGGAGGTCAGAAAAGAAGCATAATTCTAGACAGAGACAAGGATTAAATATCTAGATACCACTGGGCTGGAGAATCGGCTCAGGGGTTAAGAGCACTCTAACTCTTTAGAGGTTGCTCCTCTAAAGAACCAGACTTTTCATCCCAGCACCCAGATGGCAACTCACAGCTATAGGTAACTCAAGTCCCAGTGGATCTGACACTCTATTCTGGCCTGCATGGGCATCAGGTACACGCATGTACACACATGGTGCACAGACATACATGCAGGCAAAATACTTACACACATAGAATAAAATACAGTTTAACTACGTGACTAAATAGATAGATACCAGGAGCCCAAACTTGTTAAGAACTCTTCCAAAGCATTTTTTTTATTATGTGTGTATGTATGATGTATGTGTGTAGGTATGCAGACACATAAGTACTGTGTGTTGGTCAGAGGACAACCTCAGAGTTTCTTTGTTGTCCTTGTCTGAAGCTTCCTTCCATAAGCCAGGCCAGCTGTGCTTCCAGGAGATTTTGTCTCTGCCTCCCACCCCAGCAGGATTGCCAATGCACACTACTGCACACAGCCTTCCATGGCTTTTGGAGATGCAAACTCAAGTCCTCACTTGTTGTGGCAAATGCTTGGAAACACACCAAGCCCTCTCTCTGGCTCTGCTAACCATTTAAGTGTGTGTACATCATGATGCTAGGTAAAAATGAGTGAGATACCACTTTTCAAAATGTGTTTAATGCCTGCAACTGGAAACCTTTCATTACTGTGGTAAGAAAAGTAGCATAAATTTCATTTTTATAAATAAGCTGAGATTCGAAAAGATAGAGCTGTCAAATGACGTGGCTACATTTTGAGCCATGGTTGTCTGATTCTGGAGCCTATATTACTGCCAATATTTGAAGCTGATGACTGAGTGTAGTATTTTACTTGTTAAAGGATTCTGTTTGATTCAAAGTAAGACCTTGACAAATGAGGCCGTCTACTGGCACAGCATTCTGCTTTGTTTTATTTTTTCTTTGTTTGCTCAAGAATGCTAGTGTGTTTTTGCTAGTACCATAAACTAGATGTGTTCTCTATTCATTACATGATTAATCCCATAGTAGGTATGAAACCAGATTTTACATATTAAAACAATTAATGCAGATAATTTTTCACAGTCACACTGCTAGTGAAAAACCATCAGACTACAAGATTCCGTGACTTTAACCACTGTGCTATAGCATCCTTTCGTGGTCCTGAATTGTAGGCAATGCACTTACCTAGTACACACATTGAAAAAAGTAGGTTCGTGGGGAAGGTGCTTGCAGAATGTGGGAACCAGAGGTGGTAAATGAGCACATGTGTAAAATGAAAGCTGCTACATCCGAATGAATTCCATCAGTGATTCTGTCTCTCACTAACGAAAATTTTAGTTTAACAGAACTAGATATGGCTTTGGAAGTCACACAGTCTCTGTTACCAGCATTTTAGCGTGACAGCCAATGACAATGAGTGACCCGCCCAAGGCTATCCAACTCCAGACTAGGATGACACAGCATAGGTTAAGGATAAAATGCTCACTCCTCTTTTTTGTGTTCCTTGTTTTGAGATTTAAACGTGAGCCTCCACCCCCTCTATAGTAGCTTCTGTAGCTTTCTTTCTCTGTACTCTTTCCCATTTGGATGTGTTCAGTTCTAAACCTTACCCATCCCTTCCCAATTAGGCTTCTATGGAAACTGCCTTCTGTAGCCATGTGAGAAGCAACCCTAGCATCCAGGCTTAACCTTTGCCTCTATCTTCCTTCTTTCCTCCAGGGACCAGCTCCTCCCTCCCTCCCTTTCTTCTTCTCTGCTGGTTCCCAATGATCTTTCACCTGGTTCCATTTTCCTCTTTGCTGTGCTAAACCTAATCTTCCACATCTTTCCACATCCTTTGCTTCATCTTTCTCCGCCATATTCTCCTTTTCCATTCTTTAACGGGGAGTCTTTTCTGACCCTCCCCACGTGACCTAAACCTTTCTTTCCTGCCTTAAGTGTGTTTCTTCTTTAGAATCTCCAACAATTTATGCTAGCTGATTATTCAGAAACGACTTGCCTGCCTGCCTTCTAAATAAACGTCTCTCTGGGGAATAGGACCATGTTTGCTGGGTTGTGCATTGTGCCACTCAACAAACTTGAAAAGATACATATTGAATGTATGAATATCCCTTCAAAATCTTAAGCAGCTCTGCTCTCCTTTATATCCAGTCCCTTTTCTGTCCCTCACCATACACATACACATACACACACACTCACACACACACACACACACACACTCACACACTCACACACACACACACACTCACACACATACACACACACTCACACACATACACACACACACACTCACACTCTCACACACACACACTCACACACTCACACACACACTCACACACACACACACACACACACACACACTCACACTCACACACTCACACACATATGCATGCACACACCCTGGATGGCTTGGAAACTGAACTCAGTGTGACTAGTATTGTGCTTAACGCCCTCCTCCACCATCTCTAGTTGACTGACTGTCTTGTTTTGACTGCACCAGTTATTCTCAAATTCAATGCACCAGCTGGCTGCAAAGAGTGTTGCTGCATGGGAGCCATCCCCAGACTTCTGCATTTAACTTGTATTGGGTGTATAAAGGGCATCAAGATATGTAAGTGTCCTCAGTTGACATCACAATTTCCTAAATAGGATATCTTGGCACTCTCTGACTTTTGTTTAATCAGTTCTGGATTTCTCTGTGTTTTATGCCACATCACTTTCTGCCTGTTTGTTTTTCTCCATGGGCCACACTCTTCACTCCAGTAGTTCTTTGACATCGCAAGTCTGTTCACGGGTAAAATTAAGTCTGAGTTTTCACAAACCCAACCAGTCCTCCTGAATCTAATGGCATATTGTTTCTCCTCAGCAGTAATGTTTTTGTTTGTTTGTTTGTTTGTTTGTTTGCACAATAAATCTTGCCCACTAATTTTGAAACCCATATACATACTTTGTTTCCAGTGATTTTTAACAGTGCTATAATTTTATAATTTCTGATTATAGAAAATGAAGTTCCAGGAAAAGCATTTCTACATTCTTCTTCTGCAATAGCTATCAGGTTCATGAAGACACCCCTTTCCCTCCACATCTTCCTTCAAGACCTTTTTGCTCCCTTTCTATGGGACTTGGCCTGAACTTACAGACCCAGGATGAGAAGGAGAAAGGTCATAGGGATAGAAAGGCAGCTGGCACTTGACTTCTTCAGACACAGTCCAGGTACTGGCTTTCCATTAATACCCAAGATGATCTTAAAATCATTCCTATTTTACTGATTTTCCTAAAGTCACTTAGAATTGAGAGGAGAATTCAAAATTTTCTTATCTCAAAGTGCAGCTCGTTTTCCATCACATCATAACCTCCTCTCGCCAAAGGATTCTGCCCTTGATCTTGGAAAACATCTGCAGCATTGGGCCCAATGTTCCTCATTCAGAAATGCAAAGGAGAAGTGTATTGACTTAAGGGACCAGCTCCCCATTTCGGCAGCCAAGACAGTAACACGTGCTTGTCTGACCTTGTCCTAGTCACTAGAAAGTCAGATCCCTGCCTCGTGGCAAGGAACCAATCAGAAGTTAGCTGGTGGCGCTGTGCTTTACGGCTCTGGGTGTGCTTTACGGACAAGTGCACAGCAATGACGCACAGAGCATAGCAACCACCCTAGGAGGGCCTATGGGCCATAACAACCAATTGGCCAATAAACACAGGGCAAGCCCTCCAAGCCTGGAGGCACACCAATCGTGAGCCTGTGCGTACCCCTAGACACTCCCCTTACACTGCCCTACAAGATCTCTCTGCAGCCGGTTCAAGCTGTCTTTGCTAGCCATCTGCCATGGTGGGTGGGTGAAAGACCCGAGCTAACATGGGGTTAGCTCGTTAAACAAGAATAAAGCCTTATGCAGTTTGCAGCAAGTTTTTGAATCTGCCTGGTGATTGAGGTGACCGAGGTCCTGGGCTGGGACCCTGGAGGCCTGAGTTTTCCGGGAGTCTAACAGACTGATCTGAAACCTTTGCTCTTCCACAACCATCAAATTTTAAACCACAAAATGATTCAATGGCTTCTCTCCTCATTACCAAAATTTGAAAAATTCCTCTGATATCTGGGGTTCAAGGACACCTCTTAGTTAAATTTGTCATCTCAGTGGCTTTATGTAGCTCAAGACCATCTTTTTTTTTTTTTTTTAACCTGGAAATAAAGGAATCAATATTTTCATAACCTAAGCCAGCAAGCTTTCTATAGATTTTACAGTATTACCAGGCTCCACTTAACTCATTTGGGATTTGTCATTGTGTGTGTGTGTGTGTGTGTGTGTGTGTGTGTGTGTGTGTGTGTGTGTGTGTGTTCCTTTAGAATTCTGGTTTAGGCTTCCAAGTCAGATTAAGTGATTTGAAATTGCAGCTCTCAGGTGAGAAAAATAAATCCAACTTCAATAACTGTTTTTGAAAACTTTGAGATAATATTAGTATAGCACCTAAGAAGATTCTGAGCATATAACAAAGGTCAGCAAACATTAGCTGGTGATCGCTGCCGTTTCCTCCTTTTAGGCTATCAGGTGGTCCTGATATTGATCCTGGAAGTATCTGAAAAAAACCTGAGAGTCTCTGGGCTTGGACAGTTTGGGCTGGGACTAGGACAGGCTCAGTGGGATGCTTTTTGGAGGTTTAGGTCTGGGGCTAGGACAGGCTGGAGAATTTGGGGCTGGAGTTAGACAGGCTCAGTGGGATGCTGTTTGGAAGCATGTTCTGCAGGAACGTCTTGAAAGAGGCTGCTCATAGGAAGGGTAACAAATATCTAATTTCAAGGTCAAACTTGGTTCAAAGGTCAGTGTTCCCATTTGCTGACTCATTGTTGACAACCCCACATCCCCCAAAAGAATGTGACTCAGCAGTAACCAAGGTAATATTTATATTAAGCAATGTTTAATACAAATGCCTGCCATATAACTGTTACTCAATAATCATTAAAGCTAAAAATCTAAAATTGGCTCCCTTGTCCCAATTCTACTTCCCATCACCTTGGCTGCTCTCTTTATGACATTCATTATGGTTTGAAATGGTCTTCAAAATTTTGTTTACTTCCTGCCTATTTCTAAGATATGATACTGTAAGGCCCCCGAGAGGGAAGATCCTACCTCAAGTCTCGGGATGAACCAGCTAGCCACCCTATATCCAAGGCCTTATTTTGTCTGCTGAGGGGGGTCTTCTTTTTCCTGGCCTTTCAATACTGCCTTTTCAATGGCTTGGGTGTGGTCCTCTTGGCTATTTCCTTCAAATCCTCAAGTCAGGTCTACCCTATGAGAAAGAGATTTGACTCTCCAACTCCCAAGAATCCTACAGGAACTCTTTGGTTGTGATATAATATGCAACCCTCTTTTGAACAAACAAACAAAAAACCCAAACAACAACTTTTTTTTGTTCTTTTTTTTTTTATTTGTTTTTTGTTGTTGTTGTTTTTCTCTGTGGCTTTGGAGGCTGTTCTGGAACTAGTTCTTGTAGACTAGGCTGGTCTCGCACTCACAGAGATCTGCCTGCTTCTGCCTCCCGAGTGCTGGGGCTAAAGGCGTGCGCCACCAACGCCCGGCCCAAACCACAATCTTTCTATACAACCCAGACTGATCCAGAACTCACAATGCTCCTGCCCCAACAAATTGAATATTGGAATTACAGATGTTCCCACTCTGCAGCTACTCAGTGTGCTCCAAAACTAAGGCTTCATGTAGTCAACAGATGTGGACGGTCCTCTTTCCTCATCTTCTGCTACCGTTTGTCCTCATCTATCTCGCAGACTCCCTGAGTGCATTTCTTCTCTTCCCTCTGGAGATAGAAAATTACTGTTCTGGACTTCTACCTTCTTCCACAGTGCTAATTTACAGCTTCTACCTCCTCATGTCTTTTCTTTATTCTCTTTGTCTTACTCTCTAAATAGCATTTAGTACTATGGGAAATGGCTTTTTATTTGATTTGCTTTTGTACGCTGCCTTCCTCATCCGGCTCTCTATTGGGTAAACAGAGTCTCCTTTGTCCATCATTGTATTTCTCTATGACTGCAGACTGGGGCTCCTGGAGAGGGGACCTCCTGTTGTGAAGTCATGCTATCAGTTTTGAGACTTTGAAGACAAATGAAAAGCTTCCAACACAGCTACAGGAGACTGCCTTTAAATTATGTAGAACTCTGCTCCACATTTGGTTTTGGTTTTGAAAAGATTTATTTATTTTGCATATGGATGTTTTGCTTGCATATGTATATGTGCACAGTATCTGTGCCTGATTCCCACATGGGCTAAAAGAGAGCGTTAGATCCCTTGGAATGGGAGTTACAGAAAGTTATGAGCCACCCTATGGGTACTAACCAAACACCAGTCCCCTGCAAGAGCAGGAGCAAGTGCTCTCAACTGCTGGGCCATCTTTCCAGCTCTAATGCATGTTTATTTTAAATTACATCTTTAGATTTATTGGAGATATTTCTTTTTTGCATGGATGACTCCTGTGCATTCAGGAGAGAAGATGTATAAACAAATAAGTTCAAACAGATGCATCTCTGATACAGAGGCCCAACTCTCTGGATTCACTCCATGGCTCAGAGTCAGGAAAATACTAAGTCTCTCTTTTCGAAGCCAGCTAACTCATCTTTTGAGCCACCATGAGTACTGGTGATCCAGCAGTTTGGGGTGAACCATGCTGCTGCCTCTTTTCCTGATCCTCTTTCATTGAAGTTGCTGACACTCACAACATGTTCTGAGGATGGTACTTTCTTCATTTTACTAGAAAGGGTTCATGAAAAAGTTGTTGGATCACAAATGGGAGTTATTTTTCTTCCCAGACACACCCTTAAATAGATCTCAGACTGAAACATCAAGGGGGTTTTTAGTTATCACATGAGTCACCGGGAATGACACACATATGTCCAGGCACTGTCAACTCTGAGAACATCTCTGCCATCACCCTGGTAACAGAGATTGTAACACATGATAGGGTGTAAGATGAGAACTTGAATATTAAAGATATGGAAGGGTCTGTGTCTCAGGATTTTTTATTTCCTCCTGTAGGTGCTTTATATGAAACCACTTATCAGACAAATCCTGTGTATGTTAGAACATCACTCATGGGCTTTTAAATTCTGGAACCAATGATAAACTGACAATGGTTTTTGTAAGTCAATATATAGAGAATTTTAAAATTGTGACTTTAAGCTTTTACTTTTCTGCCCTCAGAGACATGGTATTACTGTGTAGCCTAAGCTGGCTTCTAGTGTAGACTTCCTGTTCAGTCTCTCAGATGCTGTGACATTCAGCTACAAATTTCCCTATTCATGACATCTTAAAAGTCCACAGTTGTATAATTTATAGAATCTACCTTTGAAAAGGTGTAAGTACTGCTCAAAGTTTCTTTTTTCTTTTTATTTTTAATATTTTATTTTAAATTCCTTTTCCATACCAACCACAGTTACACCTCCCTCCTCCCTCTCCCCACCTCCTTCCCACAACCCACGGCCATCCACTTCTCAGAAAGAGTAAGACCTTCTATAGGGAGTCAACAAAGCCTGACACATTCAGTTGAGGCAGGACGAAGAGCCCCCCCCCCACCACCACATCAAGTTTGAGCAAGGCATCAATATGGGATGGGCTTCAAAAAGCCAGTCATGCACTAGGGACAGATAGATCCTGGTCCTACTGCCAGGGGGCCACAAACAGACCAGGCTGCAAAACTGTCACCCACATGTAGAGAGCCTGTTAGGTCCCGTGCCCGCTCCCCAGCTGTCAGTTTAGAGTCCGTGAGCTCCCACAAGTTCGAGACAACTGGGTTTCCCCATCATGGTCTTGGTCCTCTTGCTCACATAATTCCTCTTCCCTCTCTTTGACTAGACTCCTGCCTAAGAATACTCTGCTTTGTCTTTGTATGGCAATTAGAATGCATTTAATTTTAGGGAATGACATTTTTTTTAAAACCATGAGAGGGCAGTCTTGTTTAACTTTTTACACTATTCCACAGCCTAGCTGGAAAGCAGTTCTTGGGCAGAAATCACTGGAGGGGGTGGAGGGCTTCAGGAACCCAGCTAACTGCGGTTTCCAGGGTTTCACCACTAAAGGCTAGCTGTTCATTGCTTTTCCTTCAGGGAATGTGTAGTGTGGAGAGGGTCTCACACTGTCATGAAACCTGCCATTACTTATTTGCCAGACCAAAAGAGGCCTAGAATGTTAATTGTTTGGCAGGATAGGTAGAGAGACAACGTTTAAAGAGTGTGTTTGGGATTTGAACATCCTGGTGACAAATACATGCCCAGAGTTGTGCAAATGTTAAAATACAAAAAAAGGCTACCTGAGTGGCCAGATGAATGAGAAAGATGTGAATTCAAGGGGAGTCTGTGTGGAAAGGTGCTCTGATTAGTCAGTCTAAATGACAGGAGACAGCATCTTATATTTTATATCCTTATTAGAACCTGTCTTCATTTACTCCATCTCAGTGAATTTTATCATATGGAGGCATAATGTGAACATCTAAGCCAGCAGGAAAAGCTGTCTCATAGACAGATAATTGCAATTCATTCTAAGTGATAAATATTTAGATGCAGAATCATGAGAGTACAAGGTGAAACCGACTTAGCAAGGAGAATGAAATCTAGGAGCCAGTTCTTATAAGGTACTTCCAGCCAGGTCTGTTAGTGTAGGTCCAAACACAAACACACACATACACACAAACACACACATACACATGCACACACATGCTCTGTGGTGACAAAGAGGGGACTACAGTTCTATCTAGTAAGTAGATAACCCACAAGCTCTGCACTTCAGTCTCTCAGAGGCATGATTTAAATCCTTTCCCAACTCTGTAGAAGCAATATAGAAGTGGTAGTAGGTTCGAAAGCTTAATTTTTAGCCTTTTATGACAGATTCAGTATAAGAACACATGGCAGCTTTCATGCATTCATTCTACAAATATATACCAATGACCAGATGTGACTGCCACTATGTTAGGAGTTAGTGATATGCATGCATAAGATATAATACAATCTCTGCTTACAAACAAGTCAAGTAAGGAGGAGCTCACAATCAAGAGGATAAAGTTATTTTGTACAGATGTATGGAAAATACAATTTTCATCAAGCCTTACTTAGTTATCATGAAGCCTATTGAATCATAGAAAGGTCAGGGTGAGCTTCAAAATGACCAAGATGTAGTTGTTGAAATCACAGTGTTTCGTATCTGTCTTTGCCTTAATATGCAAGGTGATTTCCCCACCATGTTCCTTACAGACACAGCAGAATCAATTGCATTCCACAGTTAAGTAAGAACACTGTTCAGATTGAGTAGTGCTTTGATATTTCTCTATGGAGGTTCCCAGTGTACACAGAGGTACATTTATTCATGTAGATGAAAGATACTAAAGAGATACCAGGATCAATATCACTTCAAAATGATTTTTATTTTGTTCACAACAAAATAATCCATCTATAATTGAATGTTTATATGATTCTTTAGGTTTAGTGTACTTATGAACACAAGGGCTTAACCCTGCTGCTTTCTGAAGCCTTTGGTCTTTGAACACCCACAATACTCCTGAGCTTCGCCCAAGAGAAACCCTTCACAGTCTCTTCTCAGTGAAGGTCCTTGCTCTGAATGAAAGGCATCCTGTAAAAGCCAGATAATAAATGTGTGAGGCTTTGCAGGCAACTACTCACTCTGTCACACATACACAAATTGGAGGGTAAAAGCAGCCTGTTCATAGATAATATAAATAAAATAAAAGAATAAGAAAAAATAGGAGTCAGGCTAGATTTGTCCCATAGACTGATTTCCTACATGCTTGTTCTAAATCATTTAACTCCCCTTTTGAAGTTGATTGGACTAAAAGAAGACACACTGAATAAGGGTACCAAATGTGTTAGCCACTCTCAAGGTGATTTATAACAGCTATGGAAGAAACGTAATAGGAGATCTTTGTACCAAGTCATGTTTCTCGGCAGACAGACAGACAGACAGACCAATTGTTGCTAATGTCAGAGTTGTAAGTAAGCTGAATCTATAAGTAGAGAAAAAACCCAAAGTTAGAAAAGTTGCATGCACAAAGAAGTTGGTAAACGGCAACAGGAGTGGAGACTATGGGCTCAGTAGTGATGGGAGTTGTCCAGTTCATGATACTGAACTTCTGATACCACAGAAGACCTCGGGAATGATTATGTATCTTTTAAAAGATCCCATTGCTTTGAAACTGCACTCTAGCTTTAGTTCCCGGGTTCTTTGGAGTTTCTATTGTTCTTATTGCTATGGATAGCCTCACAGCTTATTTCTTATTGCTACAGAAAACATCAATGGATATTTGTTGCTGAGTACCAAGGGAACACTCTCCCTTGCCTGTAGGTTGGGAACCAGAGTTGTTTATCAAATATTCATTACCCAGTATTGGCTATACTAAGAGATTTCTCTGTTGATCTTTTCTTTTTATATTTGTGTAGTCTTTCGGTGGGCTGAATAACCATAAGTAGATTTTTTTTTTCTTGAAAATGTACAGGTGTTTTCCCTGAGGCTTTTGGCAAGAATAAGAATGGATGTGTACCCTCGAAGGCCCCTCAGAGTTGCGCTGTGAGGTGTGAGGACTCCATATGGTTAAAAATTGTTTCATGACAAGTCTAGTTTATTCCAGTTGTTGCTTCTATTGAGGACTTGGTGAAAATCTTTTCGGATTTCTCACCTGAGTGCAGTGGACGACTTGGGGCTGCCTAAGAACAAGTTTCAAAGGTTACATGATTAATCAATATGCCTTTATGTCCAGCTATCCCCAGCCTGAGACCATCCTTCAAGTTGTGCTTAACAGTCCCTAGAGCTTAATTCAGTACTTGTCATAGCTGACAAGATTTAATCATCCTCTTTTCTGACTGCCAATCTTAAAATAACAGATTTTAGAAGAAAATTTTGTCTTTTCTTCTACAATATGGGTAGAGAAGAAAGTGCAATTTTATGCCATTCAAGGTGAGAACACATTTTTGTCTTGGAAGGAATGAATTCTTAGATTTGTTAACACATCTCCTTGCACAGTTATGCGATGGGGGAAGTCCTTCTGTGTATGTGTTTGTCTTATTGGTTGATGAGTAAAGCACTGTTGGCTAATGAGGAAGCAGGATAGGTGGGACTAGGATTCTGGGAAATGTAGTAAGGATAGAGTCGCCATGTGATCCCAGGAAGAGTGGACCCATGCAGCCAGCTTCCTCCATAAGATAAGTCTTTATAAAATATATAGATTAATGGTTATGGTTAATAATTAAGACTGAGCTAGAATATAAGAAATCCTAGTCATTGGCCAGCAGCATTGTAATTAATATAAGATTCCATGTGTTATTTGGGGGCCCTAAAGTCGTGGAGGAACTCGGGCGGCCGGTGGTAAGACTTATCATTACAGTTATGCTGTTGGATATTTTATTTTTCTGATTCATTCTTATTAAAAATATAGTCTTCCTCAGGAAAGAGCATATCAATTGATTATGCAATACCAAATGCTTAGCACTGAAAACATATAGACAAGTACCTTTATACATACTGAGCATGTTATGTTTAGGAATATATATATATACATATATATATATGTATATATATATTCATATATGCATATAATAATACTTAATGAAAAAAGAGGTTATTAATTTGAAAGAGAAAGACAGAAGGTATGTGGAAGACTTGAATTAGAAGTAGGGAATGCTATAAATATAATATTAAAAATAAAATAAACTATTTTTGCTAATGCCAAACATTGCCTAAAACATGGCACCTTGCTTTGGAAATGGTTTCTTATAGATTTAAGAATACATTTAAATTATTAATATAGATCTCTTAAGCATTACATTTTGACAGGGGAAAAAATAGACACCACTACAATTATCATTGTCACTGGCCAGAGTTCCTTAATCATATTGTTAACATTTGTAAACTCAGAGTGTATCTGATTGACCCAAATCTCACAGAGAGTTACAGATACTTTTGAGTTCAATTTGGCTTCAATGTGTGGAACCATTAAACTTTCCTGCTTCATAATCTACAGATTCAATGTAATCCCCATCAAAATTCTAACAAAATTCTTCACAGACTGCGGAGGACCATGGGGATATGAAGCAGAAAACAACTGATTTCCATAGCCAGTAACACCACAGATTTGCCAAGTGGGGCTTCCCAACAGAGAATCACTCATCTGGTTGGTCACTTGCAGAAGAAAGCAAATAGTTCCATATCTGCCATCCTGCACAAAACTCAAGTCCAAATGGATCAAAGACATCAACATAAATCCAGTTACACTGAACCTGATAGAAAAGAAAGTGGGATGTAACCTTGAACACATTGGCACATGAGACAACTTTCTGATAATAACACCAGTAGTATAGACACTGAGATCAATAATTAATAAATGGGACCTCCTTAAATGGAAAAGCTTCTGTAAGGCAAGGGACACTGTCAATACGGCAGCCACAGAATGGGAAAAGATCTTCACTATCCCCACATCTGTCAGAGGGCTGATCTCTAAACTATGTAAGAACACAAGAAACGTAGATTAGAAGAAAGGACATATGATAGGTAGGGTTTTAGTTGGGGGGGTAGTAGGGGAGGAAGGGAGGGAGAAGGGAACTGGAGTTGTCATGTAATTCAATCTTGTTTGTAATTCAAATATATAAAAAATAAAAATACCCTCCCCAAAACACAAGAAAGTAGACACCAAAATACCAACTTATCCAATTAAAATATAGGATAGCAGATTTAAACAGAATTCCCAACAGAAGAATCTCAAATGACAGAGAAACACTTAAAGAATTGTCCAACATTTTTAGTTATCAGGGAAATGCAAACCAAAATGACTCTGAGATACCATCTTACACCTGTTAGAATGGCTAAGATAAAAAAATGCTAATGACAGCCTATGTTGGAGAGGATGTAGAGTGAAGGGAACAATCTTCCACTTGTGGTGGGAGTATAAATGTGTACAGCCACTTTGGAAATCACTATGGTGGTTTCTCAGAAAACTTGGAATCAATCTACCTCAAGACCCAGCTATACCACCCTTGAGCATATATCCAAAGGATGCTCAATCATGCCACAAGGACTCTTGCTCAACAATGTTCAGAGCAGCATTATTCATAGTATCCAGAACCTGGAAACAACCTACATGCCCCTTAATCAAAGAATGGATAAGGAAAATGTGGTACATTTTCACAATGGAGTATTACTCAGCAGTATAAAACAATGACATTATAAAATTTGCAGGCAAATGTATGGAACTAGAAAAAAATCATTCTGCGTGAGGTAACCCAGACCCAGAAAGATAAACATGGTATGTAGTAATAAGTGGATATTAGATGTAAAGCAAAAGATAACCAGGCTACAATCCTCAGCCCCAGAGAAGCTAGGTAACAAGGAGGACCCTAAGTGTGATGCATGGATTTCCCTGAGAAGGGGGAATAGATGAGAACTCCTGGGTAAACTGAGGCTGGTGTGGGGGGATGGAGGGTGGGTGAAAGGGAGGGGATGGTGGATAAGAACATAAGGGATCAGACTGGCCAAGTTATGGAGCGGATGGAGGGGGAGAGTAATGAAGAGATATCTTGATAGAGGGGGACATTGTGGGAGAAACCTGGTGCCAGGAAAGTCCCAGGAATCCACAAGGATAACCCCAGCTAAGACTCCTGGCAATAGTAGAGAGGGTGCCTGAACTGGCCTTCTCCTGTCATCAGATTGGTGACCACCTTCATTGTCATCAGAGAGCCTTCACAGGCACAGAGATTCACAGCCAAGCACTAGGCTGAGCTCCAGGAGTCAAACTGAAGAGAGAGAAGAGGGATTGTATGAGCCAGGGGGTGAGGATCATGGCTGGGGAACGTGTAGAGAAAGCTCAAGTACTCTGGACCGACAGCTAGAGAGTCTGCTTAGGACCTAGCTAGGACCCCCACATTCGGGTGACAGTTATGTAGCTTCGTCTGTTTGTGGGGCCCCTGGCAAGGGAATCAGGACCTGTCTCTGATGCATGAGCTGGCTTTTTGGAACCTATTTCCCATGTTTGGATGTCTGACCCAGCCTTTATGAAGCAGGAGGAACTTGGTTCTGCATCAACTTGGTATGTCATGCCTTGTTGACTTCATGGAAGGCCTGTCCCTTTCTGAACAGAGGAGCGGATGTGGGAGTGAACAGGAGGTGGGGAGGGAATGGGAAGAGCAACTGTAGTTAGTATGTAAAATAAATGAAAAAAAATAATAAAAAATGAAAGGCCTTTCCTGCTTCAATGGTCATATGCCCATAAGGTTCCAGAAAAGTATTCTCCACTCACAGAACAGGAAACCTAAAGAAGAAAACCCAGGTATTGCCAGGCATTGGTGGTGCACACCAGCACGAGGGAGGCAGAGGCAGGCGGATCTTTGTGAATTCGAGGCCAGCCTGGTCTCCAGAGCGAGTGCCAGGATAGGCTCCAAAGCTACACAGAGAAACCCTGTCTCCAAAAACCAAAAAAAGAAAAAAAGAAAAGCCAGGTATGAACAAGAAGACATTTGGTTTGCCGTCCTCTGTGTGTGTGTGTGTGTGTGTGTGTGTGTGTGTGTGTGTGTGTGTGTGTGTGTGTGTGTGTGTGTCCTGTTAACAGGAGAAGTGCCCTACCTGAGGGTTATATTTTAAATAGCAATTCAAATCGTCAGTGTGTCACATTGATGCCCTGTGTAGTTACCTTCCATTAGGCACCTCAAAATTATGCTCCTAATCAGAAAAAGTGTTCAGGGACTGGCTGATGCAGAGATAGTCAGAGACCTAGGGTCTGGCTTTGTCTGACATCAATCTAGTCTTTTCTTTATGGACAGCTGTGCTCCATGCTGCTTACATGGCTGTCTCCTGTCCTAATTAATCTGGGGGCTCTCTGTTGGATTTTAATTACAGACCTATTAATTCATGAGAAAAGCTGATGGATGGAGGTTTTTCTTAGCAAATTGGTAGGCAAGTGCTGGGTACAATATTCTGAAGACTCACCAGAAATCGATTTACAGGCAAGTAGCTACCTGGAAGTGGGTGGGATTACAAAGGAGTATCTTTAGTTAATTGGAGTAGCATTTTGAAGGAAAGGAGATATTAAAGCAAAACACATGTATTTCCTACTGAGGAAAGGTGAGCCGTGGTTGCTATTAATATAAGGAATGACAGTAGGGTTGAGATGGGCCACTCGAAAAGACTTGAATAAATTCCCTTGCAATAAAATAAACACAAAAGAAGCCAGAGGCAGGGAGAGGGAGAAAGAGAAGAAGAGGGAGAGAAGGAAATGGCTTTTTTTATTTAATGTTTAGTTACTATTATTATTTGTTTTTTTCAGAACAGGATTTCTATGTGTAGCTCTGGCTGTCCTGAAACTCTCTCTGTAGACCAGGCTGGCCTGGAACTCAGAGGTCTGCTTGCTTCTGCCTCCCAAGTGCTGGGATTAAAGGTGTGCACCCCCAATGCCCTGTCATGCTTGTTTCTTTAAATAGGGTGTGTTCTCAAACATAAAATACTCCTAGAGAGAAAGCTTTCTTCAGTAAAGCACCTAGAACCCAAGCTAGAGAGCGGCAAAATTTTTATTTATTTATTTATTTATTTATTTATTTATTTATTTATCTTTTAAGTTCACTTTCAATTTTGGAACTCCTCTTCTTATTGAGAGAAAAAGCCATGCCAAGGAAGAATGTATAAAATCCTCTGGCCCATGAAAAGTTGTCTGTGGCTTGCCTTTCCTCTGGCCAATTGTAAACAAGGGGCATCACACAAGATATAGCCTCTTCCCATTTAGAAGTAGACCTGGCTATGCCCAGTGCTGTCTGAGGGACCCGCAGGAAGAGGAAGACCATTATATTTTAACATAGTGTAAGACTTCTACCCTTACAAGCAATTTGTATTTTTACTATGTTATTCAGCACAACACCGATGTCCCTGGAAGGTTGAAATGGCTCTCCTTAACCCTGACTCATTCTTGGGAGGGATCAAAGGAGGAGAGAGAAGGAAGGAGCCTAGAGTTGTCTGTGGAGGTCATTACCTGTTTCCAAGGAGCAGTCATTCAAGTGATACACCAGTAGATGGAATGGGTGTCGGGGGGGGGATGGAGGCAGGAGGGGAGGGGCGGGGGTGGGGACAGGTTGTGAAACAGCCTCTTAGGAATGATTTGGACTGGCATAGAAAAGGGCTTCATGCATTCAAGAAAAACTTCATAATTACCGGGCGGGGTGGGGGGGCAAGATCATGGAACAAACAGACTTAATGGAAACATCTCCCTACCACTTAAAGATAAAACAAATGTAATAAATAGTATTTAAAAAAAATTCTTCCTACCTTTCCAACATAATACTTATCCTTCTTGTAAAAGTCCCTGGACAAAAATCAGTGGCTCCTTAAGGTTACTTCCTGTGTGCTCTTGCATGTTTACTTACGTGTTGACTGTGACATGCCACTTATTTGTGAGCAGAGGATGTAGTTTAGTCTGTCCTTTAACATCCGTTACATTCCTTAAGGAAAGTGCTATTTTTTTGAGAGGATTGCTAAAGTATGAGTATTAAATGGCATTAAGTGCAATGAAATGAATTCATTATTTTTCCTGGAAATTTTCAACAATAAGGGCACACGTATAGGCAAAGCACGAACTTACAATCTCCAAACATCGCCGAGCAGATGCAGCCCCTCATTTTCTCAAGTGACGTGCTTCTGTTTTCCCCATAACCCCCAGTCACCTCGTTAGTGGAGCATCCCTTTTGCTTTTTGTAAATGACTTGTAATCACTGCTACTGTAAAACCAAGCTGAAGTCTCCTCAAACAAAGCAGCCACAGTAGGTCAGACAACTCATTTATTTTATACTATGTGGATTGGAGGTTTCCCCTTCTGGGCTGGTGTCACTAGTTCCTGGTTATCTTTTCTAACCAGCACTCATCCTCACAATGCTTACTGTATTCACTCAGGTTTCAGTCCTATGGCAGACACACGAATTGTGAGAGAACGGCCAGTTTCCAAGCTGTCCTATCTGCTACTGTACGAGCATCAGAACCTGTTAGGTGCCATGGCTTACCTGTGCATTACCTGCTCAGAATGTTTGACATTGGGTCTGGGAATCTACATTTTCCAGGAAGCTCTCCTTAGGATTCAGATACACAGCACACAGTTGGGATTCTGCTTTCAGTGTTGATGTATGTGCCCGCCTGTCCCTACATGCATCAATTCTACATGGAGTTACTGTGGAGAACAAGAGAGGTGTCAGACTCCCTGGAACAGGAGTTACAGGTAGCTGTGTCCTGGAAATTAAACCCATGTCCTCTGAAAGGGCAACAAATGCAGTTTAACTGCAGAGTCATCTTTCCAGTGCCTGGAAAAACACTTTTACGTTATTATCTCATCAAATTCCTTAGCCAACATGCTTGGCCATGTTCATTTTACTGCTAGTTGGAAAACACTTTGCATGCTTATCACACAGAAAATTACATACAAGTTTTTCTAAAGCAGTTTTGCCTAAGGATTGATATACAAATAAATGAACAATAAGGACTGTGTCCCTTCCACTGTGATCTTGGAGACCTTTATTTAATGTATTTTGATCCTATGCACTGCCCACTCTTCTCCCAACTCCTCCCAGACCATCATCCTATGTCCCTAACCCCCCCAATATATATAAATTTGTCTTGATGGGATATATATATATATATCCCATCAAGACAAATTTATGAAGTAGCTATTATTTGCAAGAATCTTAAGAATGGAGAGCTTTTATTCTTTTATTTAAAATATTTCTTCACATTGGGTAAATAAAATGAATAGAAATAAAAAAATCCTTCCTTGTAAATTTTCGTTTATTCCACATTTTCTCCATGCCTCTGTTTTTCTCTGTGTATACATAAACTCACTCCCATTTCCATAAATGTGAAGACTAAGGCTGTTTTAAAAAATGACACAGTGCTAACCACTAGCCTCTGAGATGTTATTGAAGCTAAGTATTACATTTACACTGTTCCGTATCACTGACTTCCAGTACTTTCTTGGTTAGTCCGTATTGGATAATCCTTCTATAGTAACAGGTCACTTTTCTCTATTCCTGAATTTAGAAGTCCCAGACCTCTGCTGTTTTGTTTCTGTTTTTCCTTTAGATTACAGATAGATCAGACAATATATCAATCCCCATCTTCACTCTGATCTCCAGGCACTTTGTATCTCAGCTGTAGCCATGCCACACGCTGGCTGCTTTATTTTAATTAAATCAACATGCCTTTATCTTTCCTTTTGATTACTGTTCCCATCGCAGCACCTTAGCCACCGCAGATGCCCTCTAACGCTTCCTCTGTTCAAGCATTTATCTCAGCTATGATTGGTCAGATGTGAGGATGCTCTTTGCTTTCTTCCCTCTTGCCTTCTGTTGCTATATGGTAAAGGTTGAGGTGGGCAATGTATTTTATTCAGTGGCCACAATGTGCAAACTTGCTTTGACCCCTCCACTCTCTTCCTATTTCTCTTTTCTACTTTCTTATCACCCAACCTTTTGAACCCAAGCTGAGTATCCTTCTTCCTGTCACTAAAGCTTCTCTCACTGTAATCACCTATGACCCAGAAAGGTCCACAGTTCACTATGTTGTATCCTTTGATACTCATTCAAAATGGTTGTCTTCTCTGAGACATTCTTTTTGCTTGGTTGAACGATACCAATACACTTCACGTGGTCATCAGATTTCTGTTACCATGACAAAATGCCTGAAGAATCAACATACTGTGGTGATACAATATTTTTGATTTATTAAAGCTTGCCTTGGGATTCAGAAAGCAAAGTCAGCCACAAGCTATAGAAGTCAGTGGGAGTGGCACACACCTATAATCCCAGGACCCAGGATTAAGAGATAGACGGATCTCTGTTAGTTCAAGGCCATCACGGCCCACACAAGAGTGAAGAGTAACAGAGCTCATGCTTTTGATCCCAGCACCTGGGATCACATACCTTTAATCCAAGCATTAGGGAGGTATATAAGATAGGAGCAAGGTCCCAGAGCTGGCATTCAGTCTCCAGCTGCACTGAGGCTAGGAAGGCGTTGAAGTCTCAGGATTCTCCAGCCACATTGAGGAGAGTATAGCAGTCTGAGGAGCCAGGATTGCCTTTTAGTAGAAGTGAGAGTTAGTGGCCAGTTACTTTGCTTTTCTGATCTTCATCTTGAAGCTTGAGTCACAATGCCAGTCTCTGGGTCTTTTGTTTTTCGTACTACAACATACAAGGAGAAAAAAAACCTATTTGAGGGCTTATAGTGTCATAGGTTTTTGGTCCATAGTTTGTGGGGCTGTGAGGCAAGGAGTGTGTAGTGGAGCAAAGCTGCTTATCTCGAGTCAAATAGCACACAGCAAACAAGAGAAAGAAAAAAAAAGCTGGGGTCCCTGCAAGGGGCCAGCAATCTGATATTGCCCTCTCGAGCTCTTTGCAAATGACCTAACTATACCCCACTGCACTCCAAATCGCCTAAAGGTTCTATTGCCTCCTAGTAGAGAGCAAGCTTTTAGCATTCAGGTCTTTGGGGACATTTGGGATCCAGTAAGCTTTTTTTTGTTTACTCCTGTCTTACAGATTACTCTTCTAATGGCCTCACCAGTTCAAGTCGATAATTATTACATGTCCCCAGGGCTATGTTCTGAATTCTTCTAATGGATTGTCCTGCTTGAATTCTTCCTTATTATTTATTGGTAGTAATGTTCCTTGTGCAAAGCAGGGGTTTATTAGTGTATTTCTATGAATGCATGTAATATACTTCCATCTTATTCATCCTCTCTGTTATTCTTTCTCTTCCCTCTATATTCTTTCTTCCTTCACCTGCCACATCATAGAAGCACTACTTAGTTGAGGTTTCTACTGCTGTGAAGAGACACCATGACTACTGCAGCTCTTACAAAGTGTCCCGACCTTCAGGACTTCAACCTGGGGCAAGAGACACAGGGACTGGGGACAAGAGACACAGAAAGAACGACCACAAGACAGGATTCTGATCAAGTGGCAAACTTTACTTTTTTCTCAGGCTAGCTTATACAGTCAGCAGAGCAGGATATGGGGAGGGGTAGAATGGGTTGTTTGTGAGCCAGGTGTTAGTGTAGGCAGGATATTAGGAAGCCACAAAGAGGGTGTTTGTCAGGGTATGAGTAAGAGGCCCAGGAAGGGTTACCTAGGTGACTGAGCCTGTGGGTGGAGGACTGGGTCAAGTTGTTTCTTTTCTTGAGCTGAGGTTCTAAGGAGCTGCTATGTAAAGGTTAACTATGTGGCCTGCCAAGCATGGCCTAGGATCTCATGCCAAGCTCTGAGATTTGGCTCCCAACAACAAAGGACAACATTTGGAATGGCTCACTTACAGTTCAGAGGCTCAGTACATTATCATCATCGTGGGAAATGGTGGTGTGCAGGCAGACATGGTGCTGGAGAAGCAGCTGAGAGTCCTACAGCTTGCAGGCAACAGGAAGTTCTCTGAGACACTGGACTGTAGCTTGAGAATATATGAGACCTCAAAGCCCGCCTCCACAGTGATACACTTCCTCCAACAAGACCACACCTATTCCAACAAGGTGACAACTCCAAAGAGTGAAGTGGGGGCATTTTCTTTCAAACTACCACAGTTACCCTCCTTTACTTTTACTTCTTTCTCCATCCCTGGATTCCACATTAGAGAGAGGAAACATGTGACGCTTTTCTTTGCAGGACTGGATCATTTGACTTCCATCCATTTCCCAGAAAACAGCACAGTTTCATTTTTTCTTGCTGTATAAATTTTCCTTATCCCTACTTTCATTGGTTGGTCACCTAAGCTGATTCCATAATTCAACTGTTTGTGGAAATTGTACTGATAACGCCATGGGAGCAGGCTGGAGAGATGGTTCAACAGTTAAGAGCTTGGGCTGCTCTTCCAGAGGATCTGGATTCAATTCCCAGCACCCACATGGCAGCTCACATCTGTCTGTCACTCTAGTTTCAGGGGACCCAACACCCATGTCAAAACAACAATGCACATAGAAATAAATCTTTAAGAAAGACAAAACAAAACATGGGAACATAGACATTCCATTCTTTTGGAATATACCCAGAAGCCATATGGCTGGATGCTATAGAAATTCTATTTTGAATTTTGTGAGTAATGTCCATATTAGTTTCCATTGTGGTTAATTTACATCCAGCCCGGCGTTGGTGGCACACACCTTTAATCCCAGCACTTGGGAGACAGAGGCTGTGAATTCGAGACCAGCCTGGTCTACAAGAGCTAGTTTCAGGACAGCCTCCAAAGCCACAGAGAAACCCTGTCTCGAAAAACCAGAAAAAAAAAAGAATAATTTACATCCCAACAAGCACTGAATAAGCCCCCACCCCTGTCAAATAGCCAGCCACATTCATTGTTTTTATTTTTTTGGGGATAACTATTCTGTATTCTGAGAAAGAATCCCAGAGTAATTTGCAGTTCCCTGTGGGCATAGGATCTTGAATACCTTTGCATGTTTTTGTTGGCCGATTATTCTTTTTTATTCGTTAAGTGTCTGTACAGCTCAACTATAAATTTGATTTGATTATTTGTTCTTTTGTTCTTTGTTTAATTTTTCCGAGTTCTCTTATTTCCGGACGTCCATGCCCTGTGGGTTGATTACTGGAAGATTTTCTCCCACTCCTTGGCTCATCTCTTTACTCTGTGAATTGTTTTTCTGCGTAGCAGCTTTTTAATTTGAGCTGACCCCATTGTCAATTCTTATTATCCCTGAGATTCTAGAGTCCTATTCCAAAGGTCATTGATTCTGCCTGCATCTTGAGCAATTTTTTCTTTGAGTTTCAGAATTCCTGGTCTTATATTATGTCTGTGATCATGAAAGACCCGCGCAGAGGTACTTTCGTAGAAGGAGACCCACACCCAGGAATCAGCGAAACCACGAACTTTGGATGCAAAAGCAAGAGGTTTTATTGGTGGCGCGCGTACCCGGGGACTTAGCTTCTGTTAGGCCAAGCCCTGAGCCCCGGAAGGGGAGTCCTTTTATAGGGGAAAAAGGCACAGTAGTAGTCAGGCGAAACGGCCTTTATCTTCTGCCGCGTCCAGATAGCTGACCTTGGGACGGAGCGATCCGGCGGGGCCGGGGCCGGCCTTGTGCGGCGGCGGGGAAGTGGGAGCCGGCAGCTGTGGGAATCAAGGGTCGGGGAGTGCAGGGGAGGATGTATTCCCCGCGCGCTCCGCCAGCTGTCGACCGGAGAAGGAGGCAAACTTAAAAGAAAAAGCTAAGGGCGGGGGTCTTTCATTTGGAATTGGAATTTTTTTGGGGTGGGGTACAGTATGAAAGAAGAAGATGAAATTTGAGTCTTCCATGTGTGGATATCCAGTTTCCCCAGGGCTTCTTGTTAAAAAGGCTGTCTGTTAAGCGACATTTTTTTGTTGTTGTTTTGTTTGCATCTTGGTGTTTTTTTTTCCCTTTGTCAAGAATTCAGGCTGAAAAAAAATATTTCTTCCTCCTTGAATTCTTGCCTCCCTGCATTCCAACGTCTCCAACATAGTTTGTTAAAAACAACCTACCAATGTATCAGCCCCTCCTCACATCTTACAATAATCAATGGCTTTGGTTTCTTTATTGACACTACCTGTGAATCACCTACCTTGACCTACATAACTCTGCAACAGTGATTCATGCAACTTCAGCATGTACTCACCTGGAGAACAGTTCAGAGTGCTGAACTATGGAGATCATGGCCATGAGATCTGGAGTGGGTGCAGAGCTTTCATTTCTTTTCAGCTGAAAGGATTCTGATCAATACAGTACAGACACTCAAAGCTAAGGTTTTGTTAAACATTTACATAGAGATGTGACATGGCCAAGCACTCAGTTACTAAATCCTAAAACCTTTGTTAGCTGGTATGGCAGCACCAGCAAATGTAGCAGTGTCATTGGGGACATGGTTTAACCTCTGGTCTCTGGTCTCCAACTGTGGAATGGGGATACTACTGCCTATAATATCTCTACATGATAAAATATGATAATATGTGTTTTATACAGTATAAGTCTTTGATGCCATTACAAGTATAATGACAGAAGAATAGGATTCATCTGTAGAGGAGGACATCATAACCACACCTGCTCGGGGCTGGCTACAGGTGTGCCTGACCACACCTGTGAGGGCATAGTCAGGGTGACATGGGGAAGGTTTAAGAGTGAGGGGCATGCACGTGGAAGCCCCTTCTTCCTTTTCATCACCAGCTCTGTAAATAAGGCATCTCCCTAATAAATACCCTTATATTTTTACCTGACTCAGTATTGGTAATTCTCCCATTATTCATCCAACAGATAAAGCATTAGAAAGTATTTCTGATGTTTCTCAATGAAACAATTTATAAACAGTGTAAGGTTTCAATGCTCCTGGTTGTGTTGTCTACAAATGTGCACTGAATTTTAGCAACAAAGAGTGAGAGTAGAAAATACACTTTTACCCTTCGGTGCTTATTTCTTATTCTAGCTTGGGATAAAAATATGAGGGAACTAAATCAAGGGAATGTGGTTCTTACACTAATTGATAGGTGATTTGAAATGAATCATTGGACTTCCCTGGACCTCCATACTCCAACACAATGAAGAGTTTGCTCAGCTCTCTAAAATGCCTCTGGTTCAATAAATCAATAGTCCTAATTGAGTAGACAGGGCATACACACATGGACAGACACCAGGAAGCTTGCAAAGTAATTTACCAGCAAGTACTCAAAAGTACAGACAGTATCTATTAAGTATTTAGGTAAGTCAACCGGAAGAGTGACCCGACTTGGGTGGCCCTACTCAGTAAACATTGACATCTTGACTGGTGAGTCTCAACACCAACAAATTGCTTACAGTAAAAAATGAAGAACAAAGTGTGCCTTACACAGGACTGACCTACGTGCATTAAAATCTCTCTGCTAGGGAGGAATGAAGATCAAAGGGGTCTGGACCAGGCTGGTGAAACCCACAGAAACAGTTGGCCTGAACAAGGGGGAGCACATGGACTCCAGACTGCTGTCTGGGAGGCCAGCACAGGACTGATCCAGACCCCTGAATGTGGATGTCAATGAGGAGGCCTTGGCACTCTATGGGGGCCCTGGTAGTGGATCAGTATTTTTCCCTGGTGTAAGAAGGGACTTTGAGAGCCCATCCCACGTGAAGGGATTCTCTCACGGCCTGGACACATGGGGGAGGGCCTAGGCCCGGCCTAGGATGATATGATGGACTTTGGGGAGCCCCCATGGAGGGACCTATCCTCCCTGGGGAGCAGAGGGGGTAGGAGTGGGGGAACGGGTGGGGGGTTGGGAGAAGAAGAGATTGACATGTGAAGCAAGCTTGTTCCTAATTTGAACTAAAAAGAAACTCTGCTACATAAACTGACCAGTGAAATTCTACTAGTGTCTGTAAACGTTGGGTACTTTTACACTTATTGTTTTACTTAACTTCAAAATGTTCAGTGACTTGTTAAACATCATCCAGCTAGCAAATGGAAGAAAGAGAGTCCAAAGAAAAATCTTGATTCTTAGTCCATCCTTCCACAATTGATCTCATCCCATTTTATATAAACTGGTTTGATGCTAGACCTCAAAGAACATGTTCTACAGGCTGTGTCTGTCTCCCCTCAACCTTGGACTTGTATAATGTATTCACATTTTTTTAAAGTTAACTTTTTTCTATAATTGCACCTTCATTATTTTTTTTTAAATTAAATTTATTTGTTGATGAGTTTATACATGTATATAGTTCATTTGGATTATCCACACCTCACAGCCTTCCCATCCACAAATCCCTTTTCTTATATTCATGCCTTTTTATATTGTGTTGTGATCTACTGAGTTTAACCAGGGCCATCTGCATGACTGTTAGTGTGTAACTATGGAAATCAGATGGTCTCACCCATCAGTGTATAACTTAAAGACAATGACTCTTCCTCCACCTGGATCCATCAGTTTACAATAGTTAACCTGGGAGGAGTAAGGCCCCTTAAGTTGATCCATGATTGACTGTCTATGGGAGTCAATATAGTTAGAATACCATGTTAACTTAGCAAAATAGTTAATACCATGTCAACTTAGCAAAATAGCACATTCCACCCTAGAGCCTATGACCTCCACTGCCATGGAGAGTTTTCATCAAGTTTACTGTACCAGGGATGGATTCCCTTCTATGGAGCAGACCTTAAATCTAACCAGAGTAATTGGTTACCTTCATAGCTGCAGTGCAACTGTTGGCAACAACAGAGGTATTTCGACTGGCAAGTTGGTATCATAGCTTGCAAGATTCACAGTTGTCAAAAACTGATGTGGCCTCTTCTCCACCAATAGCCTTCACAGCACACTCTGACACTCTGAACACTAGCCAGAATGGAAGGAGATGCTAGTTCAGTTCCAGCCAGATCTCTCTGTTCTACAATCAAGGTGTGTGGTTTCTTCAGTGAAGGGTCTTATAATCTCATTCTCCTGGGTAACTGAAATAGCATGTGTGGTGTGGGGAGGCTCTGGGCCCTTCCTGACTAACAACCCTGAAGGAAGCAGCCCCTGCCTGACACTTCTGTTCTTTAAAAAAAACTTTTAATTAGCTGATAGAGTAATTGATTTCCATTTTTTCTGTTACTAATATCCCAGGAGCTAACACTTCATATTCTTAGTAATTCTCTGTGCACCATGAAAGACCAATGATCACGAACAACCTCTCCTGCTTTGGCCACAAAGCCCAACTAGATTAGCCTACCAGCAACAATTCTTTTATAGTGAAACTTTCTTCTCCGTTTTGAAGACGGAGTATTGTGTGTGTGTGTGTGTGTGTGTGTGTGTGTGTGTGTGTGTGTGTGTGTGTAAAATGTCATCACTAAGTTTCTTTGTGATGCTTTCCCCCCATCCATCTTGTTAGTCTTCACTCTCTAGTTTAGCCACTGGAGTATTTCTTTGAGTTGATACTAACAAGTGAATGCAGGGTGCTTTGCTAAGATGTATGGATGTGTCACCCCATGCCATGCTAAGCATCGGCTTCTCTGGAGGGCAGCTGTGGTTCTTCCCTAGAAAGGAGTCCCTCCCCGAGCTTTCTGGGGGAAAAATCGAATGTTCAGGCCATTCTGTTAGTGCCTGAAGCAGCTCCCTGCCTTTCCTGTCATGAGTCCTCTATTGGAAACCTTCCATAAAACGAGATGAAAATAAACAGAGAGAAGACTGTATCTGTCATGCATCAGGCCAGATACCCTGGTTTAGAAAGCTCAGAAACAATAAAATGAAGTCATATTCTTTCTCAGTCAGAGGCAATTGCAGAGTTTCGGATTGCACACAGTGATCTGGAATCGGGGCTGGAATGTCAGTCACACAGGCATGCATGTGTGGCGCTCGTTCGGTGCTTCTCCCTTGAGTGTGCGACTCTTCTTTCAACAGTGCTCATCAGAGGGTATGCTGCACGGTGGTGACATCTCATGCAGCAAGCTTGAAATCATTTTAAAAGCTGGAATCGCATGAACATGCTCTTACAAAGCTCTACATTTTGTTCATGCACAGAAAACAGAGCTTTAGCTGATGGAATTCACTTAGTTCAAGTTCTCATAGTGTACAGTGCCCAAGTGAGATGTGTAACTTGGGACTGTCTGAAGATGAAAATAAGTTGGCAGAGGATGATCGGCCACAAAGTGTTTAATGGAGAAACGTATATTCAGCCTGTGTATTCTTTTCTCTGAAGCTCATAATTAAAATATTAATTAATATATTAATATATATGGCATTTATCAGTAAATTAAAGTAGGAAATTTTTTTACTGTTGAATAATTGAGTTTTAAATGTTTTCTACACCAGAAAATCCTATTTGAAATCAAGTTGTTTGACATGCTTTTCTATGAGGAGATTAAAGATAAATACAATTGACTACTGCCTATAGTAGTCGCCCTTATCCACATAATCTAAGCACCGAAGCTGTAGATATTCCTGAACCTTGCATAACATGACTTTTACCATGGAAGCACATGATAAAGTTTAATGTCCAGATTAGGTAAGGAAAGGGGTTGGCAGTCATCAACAAAATGGAATAATTCAAGCAATATGGTGAGATGAAAGTTATATGAATGTAGACAGTCCTCTTATATATCTCCTTTTTACCACATTTAACCTTTTTCTTCTGGAAACATTATGTGATGATCTAATGCGTATGTGATAAGATGAAAGGTGTATTCATTGTGTTGTAGTGAAAGGCTGCTGTGGGAATGGTATCTCATAACCAAAATGGCTATTAAGTGAACAATACATACTGTACGAATGATGACCGACATCTCAAGTAGGCGGAATGACTGCAATGGTGGTTTCAATGATGGCTTGTGGTGGCCATGAGTGCCTTGTAGTGGCATGAGATTTAAAACTTACAAATTGTTGTCTTCTATTTCCAGACTTTAGTTATTTGAGGCTAACAGAAACCACAGAAAGCAAAAGTATTGTCAGGTGAGGTGGTGCGTACCTTTAGCCCCAGCCCTGGGGAGGTGGAGGCAGTCAGATCTTTGTGTGATAGAGGCCAGCCAGGTCTACTCAGAGAGATCCAGGACAGCCAGAGCTACATAGTGATACCCTGTGAAACAAACAAGTGAACAAATGAACAAACAAACAATCAGACTCCAGGAATAAATGGAGACTCTGGGATGTTTTCATTAATCTTTATTGAGTAAGACATAATGATGTGGAGTAGAATTCACCTCTTTTTGGTGTGTATTTCTATGAATTTTGATAGATGCAAACAGGTAACCACTCTCACCACAATATACATATTTTTTTATTTCCTGCAAGACTTCTTTCAAGACTTCTATAGCTAATCTGCCTTTGCTCCATTCCTAAGCCGGTAGCAACTACTGATGTCTTTCTTAAACTAGCCCTTTGCTTTTGCAAAATGTCACATAACTAGAATCTGCTCTCTTCATCCGGAATAAAAATGTTGAGCTACATATTTTTGCATGTTATTATATTTTCTCCCCTTTTTAAGCACTATTCCATTGTTCATATATATTATACTTTGTTTTGTTAATTTATAAGTTATCAAATACTTTCCTGCCATGTTTTTGGCTATGACTAATAAATCTGCTGTGAACATTTTATCTGACTTATGCTTTCATTTGTTTTGGGTAAATTCCTACAAGTGTAAGAGTTGAGTCATATGATAAATTTACATTTCATTTCTTGAAGTTATTATATATTTAATGTGTGTACATGTGTGTATCTTTAAGTAGGTATGCATTTGCCTATAGAGGGCAGAGGTCGATGTCAGCTCTCTTCCTCGGTTTCTCTCCACCTTATGTTTTTTTGAGATAGAACGTTTCCTTAGACCTGGCAATTCCCAACTTGACTAGACTGGCTGGCCAGGGAACCCAACGGATCTATTTGCCACCCTCTGTCAGTCCTGGGATTGCCAATGTGTGCTGTGACAATTTTTTTTGTTTTGTTCTTTTTCAAACGTGGGTAGTTGGGATGCAATTCAGGTCCTCATGCTTGCACAGCAAGGATTTTACAGAGTTAGCCATCTCCTCAGCCTTGTGTGTTTTAATAGATAAACAGCTTTCCAAATGGTGATATGTTGTGGCTAGTCTTTTTTTTTTTTTAAGATTTATTTATTATGTATATAGTGTTCTGCCTGCATGTATGCCTGCACACCAAAAGAGGGCACCAGATCTCATTAGAGATGGTTGTGAGCCACCATGTGGTTTCTGGGAATTAAGCTCAGGACCTCTGGAAGATCAGCCAGTGCTGTTAACCTCTGAGCCAGCTCTGCAGCCCGTGGTGGCTAGTCTTATGTCAGTTTGACACAAGGTAGAGTTATCTTAAAGGAGGGAAACTCAGTTGATCCATAGGATCCAGCTATAAGGCATTTTCATAATTTGTGATTGATGGGGGATGGTCCAGCTCACTGTGGGTGGTGCCATCCCTGGACTGGTGGTCCTGGATTCTATAAGAAACTATAGTGAGCAAGCCATGGGGACCAAGCCAGTAAGCAGCACCTCTCCATGGCCTCTGCATCAGCTCCTGTCTCCAGGTTCCTGTCCTGTTTGACTTCCTGTCATGTTTGAGTTCCTGTTCTGACTGCCTTCAGTGATTACCAGGAATATGGAAGTGTGAGCCAGATAAACCCTTTCCTCTGCAACTTGCTTTTTGGTCCTGGTGTTTTGTCATAGCAATAGAAACCCTAAGTAAGACATGGTGTGATTTTATATTTCTAATGTCATTGTATGAGAGAGAGATACAGTTTCTCTATTCTCAACAAGTAGCATGGTTAGCTTTTATAATTTACCCAATATGACAGTTGTCTCATAATATTTTATAGAGGCTTTTATTTACATTTTCTTAGCAACTTTTTAAATTGCTAGTAGGCACTCAAGGGAACATGAGATAACAAGCATTTCCCCATGTTTTTTGTTTGTTTGTTTGTTTTAACCACCTGTATGTTTTCATTAAGTGGCTATCTAAAACTTTCACATTTTGGGCTGGAGAGATGGCTCAATGGTTAAGAGCACTAGCTACTCTTCCAGAGGTCCTGAGTTCAATTCCCAGCACCCACATGGTGGCTCACAACCATCTATAATGAGACCTGGTGCCCTCTTCTGGTCTGCAGCCATACATGCAGGTAGAACACTTTATACATAATAAATAAATCTTAAAAACAAAACAAAACAAAAAACCCCAAACAAAACAAAAAACCTTTTACATTTTAAACATTTATTTTTATTTTTAATTGTGTGTATGCATGTCTGTCTATGTGTAAGTGCACTTACATGCAAAGGCTATAAGGGGGATCAAATCCCTTGGAGATGAAATTATAGGTTGTATTGAGATACCTGACTTGGGTGTTAGGAATCAAATTTGGGTCTTTTGCAAAAAAAGTGTGTTCTCTTAGCCACTAAACCATTTCTTCAGCTCCTAATCTTTCCCACTTTTAATCAGACTGTTTGTTTTATATTATTGACTTCTGAGAGTTCTTTATATATTCTAGATATCAATCCATAACTGATAGGTATTTCGTAAGATTTTTTTCTTACATTTTTACTTTTCTAGCCCTTTCTTAACAGTGTTGTTCAAAGAGTTTTTGATTTTTATTGAATCAAAGTTTTCTTTTTATCTTTTTCCTTTGATAGTTTATGCTTTTTGTACCTATACAAGAAGTCTGTCTAACTTTCATATATATTCTTTGATAAAGAGAGTATTTTTTTTTTTACAAAACCTAGAGAAAAGTTGTCTAGACTTCAAAACTTTCTTGAAGTTCACTTCTATGTGAATGTCTTGAAGATGCTTTTCACAAATAAAATAAACCTTTCTGAGTTATTTTAGTTCACAGAGTTCTTCCCTTCTGTTAAGGACTTGTTTTTGTTTGTAGAACCCCCTGTCCTGATAAGGTTTGACTGTCGGGATGGCATGTCTATGGGATATAGTCTTAATTATTAATTGATGCAGGAGGAGACCGCCAGTCCAGGCAGTACCATTCCCTAGGCAGGTACTTCTGAACTGCATAACAAAGCTAGCTTGTAAAGAACATGTGAGTGAGCTAGCAAGCACTGTTTGTCTGTGGTTTCTCATTCAAGCTCCTTCTTGAGTTCCTTCCCTGACATCCTTCAGTGATGGGCTGTGACCTGGAAGACTAAGTTGACATAAATCATTTTGTCCTCCAAGTTGCTTTTGGACAGAGTATTTTTATCATAACAGAAAGGAAACTAAGACACCATTTTTAGATAGTTTTATTGTTTTTCATCTATTGATCATTACATTCTAAGGTATTCTGACTTCTTTGCTCAGGTCAATGTCTTGAAGCTATTTTCTGTTGCAATAAATTATGTTCCTTGATATATGTATTTTTATCAGTCATTTATAACCATGTTATAAAGGGACCATTAAGGATTTCCATGGATGCCTGATAAAAGAATACCAGGTATTTATTTGGGGAACACTCACACAATGAAGGTAAATAGCAGCTGTAGTCTTTTGCTCCTCAAAGTGCAGGATGCTGTGATGTAGGATGCTCAGGCCACCACCCAAGAGAGATTGAGGGAGACCCCCTCCTCTTCCTTATAAAGGATCATATCTGCACACCAAAGCCATGCCCTAAGGCCGGTACCCCAACACTGTTGCCTGAATGAATTCCCACTACAACATTAGGCTGTAGTTTAAGGCTATGATGATAACCACAGCCCATTTCTCTTTTGCTTTATGTAAAGTTTGGATTAACTCCGTAATGAAGGATGTGTGCCTTCCTTTAAGTCATATCTTAGGAAAATACAATGGTGGCATTTTGTTGTTGGTAATAACTATCATTGGGTTATTGAACGTATTTTCTTTTTGTTTCAGTTTTTCAAGGATTCTTTTCCTACAGATTTACCCTTGAGATGGGATAATATGTTCTTTTCCTGAAATATCTCATAATCATCAAGAGCTCTGCACAGAAACAAATCTTAAAGGACAGAATCTGAAACGTCCCTGTCTGCTGGCCCTTACACTGTTTTCTTGCCTTAGTGCTTAGTCCTAACCCTGGCTATGCCAGTTAAGAATACTCAAGTTTTTGACAAGAAAAATATTCATCTTGAATATTTCTCTATTCAGTTATATCACTAGGGCAGCCATTGGGTCTCCATGATATGTGTTGTTGTCCACATGTCTATTTCTTGAACTAGATCAATAGTTTCTTGAATATCAGAAGTACTCTCTCCTTCACTTCCCCAGTAGCACAGCTCAGGACTTTAACTCAGGTACCAGGGAGGTGAAAGTATATGATAAGTTATGTCAGGATTGCTGTGAGCTAATAAAGCACTGGTGTTTCTATATTCATTTTTCTTTCTTCGAACAGACACATGTGGAGCTGAAAAGCTAAGTTTTAAAGTCACATTTTCTTGGCTTCTTTCAAATGCAAACTTCAATTCTGTCACACCCTGGCTATGTCACTTGTTACTTTTTTCTTTTGTACATCTACTTTCTTCTTTTAAATTTAGCATTATATTATTGTATATTAGCATTACTAGTAGTATATGTGTGCATGAGAGACAGAGAGAAACAGAAACACAGGGAGACAGAGAGTATGTGCATGCCACAAATGTATGTGTGGAGATCAGAGGACAACTTGTTGGGCTTGGTTCTCTGTTCCTCTGTTTGGGCCCTGGGATTCAAACTCAGGTCCTCAGCCCCAGAAGCAAGGCCTTAAAGTTTTTAGCCCTATTTATGTGCTCATATTGATTTTTCTCCTTGTAAAACCAAGGACGCCAGATTTCAAGCTTTTTTCAGTGTTAGCATGAGCCACACAAAGTATATAGCATAGAGTATTCAATATGCGGTAGATGGTAGATGTTAATTGTGGGAGCATCAAAATATATTTTGAAATATATGTTCATATCAGGACAGTTTTTCTGCCTCACAGAGCCTTATAACACATTGAATTTTATATGAGCAACTATAAAATGCTGTATTAGTTCATAGAAATAACTGTATCTCATGAGCCTTCTAGAATTTTCCTTATCTGTTTGGCTTTTACTTCTTGTGGCCCCTATTGTGTCTTGTTTTGTTCATTATACCTAAGTGCTGCAATTAAATTGAGTCTCACCAACTCCAAGGACTATCACTTCCCAAATGGAAAGTTCACATGAGGGGTTCATAGATGCCATTCACAAAAGTAGGACTGTTGTCTGTCTAACCAAAAAACTGGGATATTTCAGTGTTCATAGCCATTTGAAATGTAAAAATGCTCATGCAATTTAAAGTATTTTTAGAACATCACGTGTCCGCATCCATATGTATTGCTGATGTTAGAAGCGAATGCACACGACAGCATTCATTCATTTACCCATGCATCTAGTTTTCTTTTGTGTGTTGCTTTTTTCTTTCCATTAATATCTATTAGCATAAATGTTTACATTATTTCACTTTTTAGCCTTTCTACTCATTAATTCTTTGCTTCCTCTGCTTTTAAGGGGGACTCATTTAAAAATCAGGCCACCATCCTTTCTCTTGAGGACCTGTTTCTTGACAGCCATGATGTTCAGCCCCAGAATGCTTAGTCACATGCAAAACAGCTTCCTACAAAAGCCTTAAATTCTAAGACTGGGGTAAAGTTCATCTGGAAAAAGTAATACTATTTTAAAAGTAAGAAAAAGCAATATTTGGGGAAGGATGGTTTTAAATTAGCTTCTAAAACATGCAGGTGCCTTTCAGGCAGACACCAAGAATACCACCAACCCCGTTCAATTTCACATCCTCTAACCCCCATGGACAGTAAGGCATTGTGTATATACCATCAATTTTCAAGTTCCTTGCAAACTGAAGAGTTCACGCGCGGCAGACACTATCTTTCCTGTTACTTATAATTTCTCCAGAGTGTGTTCATGCTGATCCTTGGTCTGGCTCAATAGATTTAAGTCCGCATCTTGTTGTATCTGATAAAGTAATAATCCAAGTAGGCTGAGATTCATGGAATCAGCCGGGTGTTGTTTGACATGAAATTCTGCTGTTATGGACAGATGTCTTCTATACAGAACAGTCAGACAACCTATTCTTCCATGATGAGAGCTTTCCCTTTCCTGTCTTCTACATTCTCAGCACCCTGTTCTCTGCCTCCCTCTTCTTTGGAAAGCACCCAACACCCTTATAAAACACACACATCTGGAGCATCAATTCTCCAATTTTCTGGATGTCTTCAGCTAATGTTTCCATTAGTTTGTGTTTGCTTCCTTGAAGCAGGATAATTGATTTGCCCATATCCAGATCTATACATTATGTATTAGTAGATGAGAAATCACATACAAATGGCAAGACATGACAGGCGGCAGCCACACAGATTAGCTTGAGCTGATCAAATAATAACCACAAGTCAGCTCTGCACTGGGCTCAATGAGTCTCCAGAGGGAAATCACAGGAATCTTTTCAATTTTTCAGAATGGCTTTCCCTTTCTTGTACTCTTAATAAAAACATTTATTCCCTGGGCATCCTGGGGTAAAATTTAGTCCTAATCAGTAATAGTCAGCATAGAATTAATTATTAAAAAGCAGAAGTACGATGGTACTGTCAGAGTTCAGGGAATAAGAGTGGGAGAATTCAATGGGCATTAAAACAGCAATTATGCACTTCCTAGGCAAGTGTGGGCTTCTAGCAAAAGGAGAGAGGTGGCTGACAGGTTGGCCCTGAGAACTGTACCTATGCACTCTCTGAATACACAAGCAGAACTGGAGAAGAGTATTTTTTGGCTGAGAGAAAATGTTTTGTCAGTGATGGGCTGGAGGCCAGCAGCCTGAATATCTGAAAAAGAGCTTGCTCTTTGTGTCTGTCATTTAACAGATAGAATCCATATGGATGTTTGGGGAGGCTGTGTTGTGACCTTTGCCAGAACCAAAGCAAAGCGGATATAGGATGTTTGACCTTGACGTCACTGGAACATCTCCATTTCTAACTGGAATTTCTATCTAGCCCACAGGTTCAGTGTTGTCTACACAGTGACCTTCTGCTTGCTCCATAACCCTGCTGCAGGGATGGGAGGGATGTAGGTAAAGCCAGAAGGTGAAAGGAAGCCAGAAAATCAGGGAGGTCTGCCAGTTGAAGTTTATAATTAGGGTTAGCAAAACAGCCTTGTCTCCTAGGAACGTCCAAGGTGGAGCTTGCAAGATGGAGCTAACATTCCAGGTAAGTGTAGTGAAATGGAATAAAGGAGCAATCAGAGGAGACAGAAACACAGATTATGAACCATAGAATGTGGATGTTGGCAACTGGAGCTCGAAGAAACAATTGAAAAGCAAAGGGTAAAAAGAGACTTGAGAGGGTAGTGTGTGTGGGTGTGTGTGTGAATATGATCAACGCACATTATAAACCAGTGTTAAAATGTCTTAAAGAAGCTCATCGTTGTGCATAATTAACACCCACTAATAAAAATATTTAAACTGTAATGTGTGGTCTACAGGGCAAGTTGTCAGGTTCCATTTTTTAAGCATTTGGCCGTGATAGAATATTGAAAGGTCAAATAGTAAAGAGGCAGAGCCTTCTCTTGACTTTTGAATATCATTTGTTTGTTTGCTTGCTTTTAGGTGTATGTGTCTGAGTGGGATTATGTGCACCACGTGTATGCAGTGGCCTGTGGAGGTCAGAAGAGGCAATGGATCCCTTTGAATGGGAGTTACCAATAGTTGTGAGCCACCACATAGTCATAGGGAACTGAACCTGGGTCCTCTGCAGGAACAGAAGTGTTGGTAACTACTGAGACATCTCCCCGGTGCCAGTCATTTGACTTTTGAACACTTGACCTCTTGTGTTTGTGATTTTGCTATCTCTGACCTCTTGTTGGTCAAGTCTGTGCATAGGTTAAGTGCTTTACAAATAATTCATATTTCACCCCTCCCCACCACCTTAACAAGCTATGTCACCCTATGTGAATTTGCTTTTCCCTCTGGTCTTCCATCCCTTTGTCTGTAAAACAGAGGAAATGATTGCAGAAGTGTTATAAGGATTCAGTGGACTGAGGTCCTTACAGCCCTCTTATAGGATCAGACATGTGAATACACAATACCACTATTAGCTGTTACTATGGCGTCCTATAAAGAGTCCAACAGAAGCTGACTTTCTATTTTTAAAACCATACAAATACATTTGAAGTCAGCATGTAATATTTTAGATGCCAATATGACATTTTTAATGAAGTCTGATTTTATGATTCTCCTTCCCCCATCACTCCCAACCCCATTCCCTCTGTTCCCCCTTGTTGTCAGTCAATCTCCATCACACATTATTTTTCTCTTTCATGAATCATGTGTCCCTTTGCTCAATTCCCATCCTTCCTCTTACCTAGTGTTCTTACATGGTCTTGTTCTCCTCCCTAGATTCTAAGAATTTACCCACACCTGTCTATGTAGGCTCATGCATATATTATAGGCTCGAACTGTCTTTTATCCTTTTCTTTATAAGGGTTGGCTAATTTGTTGGTTTCCTGTTAGAGAAAGCTATCCTTCACAGGCATCAGTTCCATGGATGTTCTTTGCCCAGAATTCGATACTTCCTAAGCTGAAGGCTGTCACTCAATATGAAATGCTCCTTAGTTCCTTCAATTGTTTCAACATTGCTTTACCCCCCTGGGCTACTATTGATCCTATGAGATATAAACTCTTTAGGAATAGTGTACACATCATCCCTTCTCCTGGGTTAAGTGAGCTCAGAGGCTACTCAAGGCAAGATCCAAATTACACTGGATGAATACTAGTTAACATAAGAATTGGGAAAGCCTTCTGATGTCACCTGTTTTTAACCTGAAGCTGTTAAAGTCCCACACAGTTTCCCTGGTCATTTCAGCATTTGGGTAAGTTTTTCAGCATCAACTGGTGTGTAGGGGAAAAATGTGCTTTGGATTCAGTACAAATAGCAAATTTGGATAACTCACCCCCATCATTTAATATTCCCAGACAAAGAATAAGGGGTTTCTGCCTCCTCCCCTTTCAGTAATTTTTATACACGAGGCAGAGCAGACTCTGTAAACACAGACAATAAGGAACACACTTTAAAACAAATAGTTGGTTCCAATAGCTGCGGCGTGGGAGGGATGGCTGACCTTTCCTGGCATACAGTTTGTTTTGCCTGAAGAGATTCGATTTTTCAATGTGATCATCTTCTCGGGCAAGTCTCCCCTCTTTTTTTTTTTAGAGCATTTTTATACTTGTGGGCTGTCAGCTCTTGCCTTGCTCTCCCTGCCCTTGTTTCTCTTTCACGGGAAATTGAAAATATCCTATTCTAAGCACTTCATTTCTGGTGTCTCTCCAGCTCCTGCTGGTAAAGAGGCCAGTGTGCTCTATGAATGATGATGTCCACAACTGAACCCAAGGACTAGGCTTTGACCTAGGATGCTGCCTGCTGGCTTGGGAGGGCTCCTTTATTTGATTGGATATTGTAAAGAGAGCAATAGCACATAACTGTATCATTGTTACCCATCTATTACTTTTTTTTTGGTAGGGCTTAAGAACTGTGCCTGTTTCGATATCATCACCTTGAGGTGAGACTTTTAAATCCAGGACAGAATGATGAGTAAGAGCAGATTTATTGAAGGTTTGGAAATGTGGAAAGCGAGAGGACAGCCATAGAAGGGGAATTACTTTTTAAATTTTCAAGAATTTCAAAACATTTCTAAGAATTCCTTTTTGAGCTGGCTGTTGTGGGCTTGCCTGTAATCCCAGAACTGGAGGAGAATGAGTTGGAAGTCAGATTGAGCTGAATAGTAAGACCATGTCTCAATCCCTCAGTCCTAACCCAGCCACAAAATTAATAATGATGATGAGAACATTTTAAAAAGATGTGTTTGTTCTAAGGACATGGCTCAGGGGTAGATTACTGTGTAGCAAGTGCAAAGCCTTAGTTTTGATCCCCAATACCATACACGTGTCAAGGCAGTGCTGCCACAGTTACAGGGGAAGTCGGAGAATTGGAAGGAGAGGACAAGAGGGGAGACCTTTCATTCAAGTGGTCCCACTGGCCTGGAGGGTTAGCGCCAGGTATTTGAGCAATGATTCCATTAAGTTGGGCCCATGTGCAGACATGTGTGACTGTCAGGTGGCATACACAGATTTGTTTGAAGACTGATGATTATACCAGATGCCTTCTTAGGATGCCTTCCATTCTATAACTCTGTTTTTTACTTCCCATGATTGACAGGATCCAGACATTTTGGTTTAGTCACTTTCTTCTTGAGGAAATATGGCAGACCTCTTCCAGACAATGGATAGAAGCAAATATGGAAGATGAGCCAATTCTGACTTGACAGAATGTAAGGAGATAAAGAACATGGTGCCCTGGTCTTTGGTGGGCTGTGTGGCCCATGTGTTTCCCACCCATCAGTTCATCGACTGCTCAAAGGAACTTGGAAAGAGTCAGCTATTTTATTGATAAGAAAGCAGATCTCAGAGATGGTTAAATGACACTACTAAGATCTGTCTGTAATAAGAGGCAAGTTAAAAGATTTAAACCAAATCTAACTCTAGAACGCATATCCTATGTGGTTGGTACTGGGGTGAGCAGGGAACAGTGCATGAATGGTAGAGCCTAGAGACAGAGGCCAATGCAGCGCCTGTGGAAACTCCCTTGAGGAAATCCAGGGCAGAAGGCAGGGGTGATGAGAAAGAGATGTGGGTTAGGAAGAAGTGGGAGAGAATAGGCTGTGGAGCACAAAAATGAGCAAACAAATGAAGCAGAGGAAAAATAGTGCTGAAAAATGGCCCAAAATTCAGTGTGACTCAAAGCAGGGCTATGGAGAATGGGCAGAACTGTGCAGGGGATGATAAGACTAAGAAGGTGGCTGGGCAGAGAGCTTTAGTTGCAGCTTGTGACTCTATTCCAAGTGGCTTACCCTGTCGGTGATGTGAGTTCAGAGGCAGTTAAATGCAATATGAGCATTGGCTCCTTAAGTCACCTTGGTAGAGGTAACACTGTGATGCTATGCCTTTCTAGCCTAAGTTTTCCCTAGTGATCCTTAAAAACAGCCCCAGCTGGATCTGTGTGTAGCTGAACACTTACTGAAGCAGCAGATTGATCAAGGAATATTCTGTTGTCCCCCAAATTTAGGGTTATCTCTTCCCCCAGTCAACAGAGTTGCCAGAGCCCCTGGAAAAGCCTGAAATGGTTTACACCCATTGACAGGCTTATCAGGCAAAGCAGCTCAGAGACCACTCCTGCCGAAGACAAGATAGCAGGCTTCTAAAGGGAAGGCAGGATATGACAGGTGGGGCAAAAGAACTCTGTCAGCATGTGCATTCTCAGATGTCTATAACTCTGCATGTCCACTCTACATTTATTTTGTTATTCTTAACTAGCCTTTATCATTTATTTAGGTATCTTTACTATTGTGCACGTGCGCGCGCGCGCACACACACACACACACACACACACACACACACACAATGCCATTGGGATTAAGGTGAAAGCATTCTTCATTCTCACTCAGCTGGAGCTGTTTGTTTCTGAGACTAGGAAACACAGTCCCAGCTGGGGTTGTGCAAATACCAGCTCCAAGAGGTTCTAAGCAAGGCACAGTAACCAGGCAGCCTATTTATCAGACAGAGATCTGATCCCTGTCCATTATGGAGAGAGGAATGTGTAGCATACAGACAGGGCATGAAATGAGCTGGCGAGGATGCTGGAACTGTGTGTGCTTGTGGGGCAGAGGAGAAAGGGGCACACAGACTGACCGGGCAGACCCGGGGTTAAATGAATTCATTGATTTAGCAGATGACATGTTAAGCACTTACTATGTGTGATGTGGATTACATGTCAGATGTGGGGTTAGAGTAGAAAACAAAAGAGAAAGTGTCCCTTTGTGTAGAGCTCATGCTCATTTTTAGATTCAATCATCTTTTCAACACCATTTACAGGAAAAGTCTTACAGAAAGCAGTCACTAGACAGGGCTGTATCTTTTGGCCCACTATTCAAATCTGTTCTAGCATCTGTTTTTATACATAACACCCAAGAGGAGTGCTTTTTTTTACCTTTGGGAATAGTTGGGAAAAATGGAAAGTTCCAATGTAAAACAATATGCAATTTGAAATCCCAGGTATAGAATTCCATTGGAACAAGTAAGTCCATGCTCCTTTGCTTGTGCACACATGTTCAGTGTCTGCTTTCCCTCTGCAGTGGCTGAGCTGAGCAGCTTCCACAGAGACAGCAAGGCTTGAGATGTCTACATTATTTGCTCTTTGGCCCTTTGCAGATGGAATGGAGCCCTGGTCTCAAGTCTGCAGTTCTTTATGACCTTCTCCTTTTGGTTCTTTTGGTCTCTGACCTTCCACTATGATTGCTCTTGTCAAGCAAAACAGTATTTTCCCTGTTTCCAGGTCCAGGGATTACCTGTTATTTGACCTTTCGGCAGTTACACATGCGAGCTGTTTCTCTTCTAACATTTTTTTTTTCCTCTTCTGGCTTTTATGACATGACAGTGACGTTTTCATTCCTTCTCCTTATTCCTATTGTCTCAACCCACCCATTCTTAATAATGTAGAAAGTACAGAAGAGTCAATTATACATATCCAGCCTATATTTAATGTTTCATGAGGTATTTTAATATTGCTATAAAACTCCTCCACGGAGTTACACCCACCCTGGCCTCCATCTAATAGAAACTGGTTCTCCGAAGCCCTTCCCTTCCCTTTCTGTCAGCTACACACATGAGAAATGCTAGTGCATTTGAGGATGACGGTGTCTTGTTTGGTGATGCTCTCTATTTCCTGTTCTGGTCAGGAACACCTTGGATCTACAGAAAATGTGGGGGTCTCTACAAACACTAGGGCCACCGGAGTAATGATCCACTTGAGGCACGAAGGAAGTCCCGCTCAACGTGACTCAAGAGCCTGTGATGGTTCAAACGTCTCAAATCTGACACCAGGCAGTGTATTTTAGGTATATTTAGTACAATTTGGAAAAAAGTTTCCTGGTGCAACGCAGTCCCATGTGAACAAGGATTTATAATCACATCAAAATTCTTCTGTTGTTGGTTGTTCCTTTTACTCTTTGCTTTTTGGGGGGCTTGCTACCCAGCTCTCAAATAACCACACTGAGGCTTATTCTTACAATGAATGCCTGGCCTTAGCTTGGCCAGCTTTTCTCATATTATCCCGTCCACCTTTTGCCTCTGGAATTTTATCTTTCTCTATTCTGTATACCTTTCTTTATTTCTTACTCTGTGGCTGTCTATGTAGCTGGGTGGCTGACCCCTGATGTCCTCCTCTCCTTCTCCTTTTCCCATTCTTTTGATCTTTTCTCCTCCTATTTATTCTCTCTGCCTGCCAGTCCCACCTATCCTTTTTCCTGCCTAGCTATTGGCCATTCAACCCTTTATTAGACCTATCAGGTGTTTTAGACAGACAAAATAACACAACTTTACAGAATTAAACAAATGCAACATAAAAGAGTGCAACACATTTTTGCATCATTAAACAAGTATTCCACAGCATAAACAAACATATCTTTTTTTTTCCTTTGGTTTTTTGAGACAGGGTTTCTCTGTGTAGCTTTGGAGCCAGGATAGGCACTCGATCTGGAGACCAGGCTGGCCTCGTACTCACAGAGATCCGCCTGCCTCTGCCTCTTGAGTGCTGGGATTAAAGGTATGCGCCACCAACGTCTGGCAAAAGGTGAATTTCTTTTTTTTTTAAAGATTTTATTTATTTATTATGTATACAACATTTGGCTTCCATATATATCTGCACATCAGAAGAGGGCACCAGGTCTCATAATGGATGGTTGTGAGCCACCTTGTGGTTGCTGGGAATTGAACTCAGGACCTCTGGAAGAGCAGTCGGTGCTCTTAACTTCTGAGACATCTTTCCAGCCCACAACAAACATATCTTAAGCTAACAGTCTACAGCACTCTTCTTAAAGTACATGTCATTTCTCCCATGAAGATGCATTCTACAGATAAGTTACATGCATTCTCTTAAAGGCCCAAGGAAGGATCTTGTGTGGCCTGTCAAGCAGATAGCACAGTGGTCACTAAGGCTATTAACTACCTCCAGTCTGGCTTGTGGAAGCCTGGGGAAACCCCTGGCCATGCAGATATCTCAGAGGTCAAGTAGGCTATTAGCCACTTCCATTCCCAGATGTCTGGGTGCGAAACAGGTTATGTAACTCTTTGTTGAAGAGATAACCCTTCATGTTTAACATTCCTGGTTTCCCTAGTACTTATCTATGAGTGCAAGAACCTTTGTGGTTGTTCAAGGAAACATGTGGAAAACAGAGTGAGGTAGTTGTTTTGGTCTAACATCATTCTCAAGATCATAAATTCAGATGCCTTAGTGGATAAAATGCTTGCCACACAAGCACCAGGATCACAGTTCAGATCCCTAGAATCCTAGTAAATGCCAGATAGGTGTGATGGACAACCTGTAAGTCCAGCACTCAGAAAGCAGCAACGGGAGATCCTTGGAGCAAGCTGACTAGCTAAAGCAACTGAATCAAGAAGCTCTGGTCTCGACTGGAAGACCCTGTCTCAATGAATGATGTGGGGAGAGTGACAGAAAAAGACGGCCAACGTCAATCTCAGATCTTTACAAGCATGAAAGTGCACTCACGCACATGAAAACACACGCCACATGTGTCTACATCCCTTCCCATGAACATAAATTGCAGAACAGTGGTAGAATGTCAGCCTTTAGTAGGAAAGTGCAAAACACTTTCAGTTCCCAGATGTCCAAGGAGACGCTTATATAATCTGTGAAGAAATACAACATAGGCACCTGCACCCCACTGTTCTTTCCCCGAACAGTCTCACCTCTCCCAGCCCCTGGCAATCCCATCTGCATTGTCTCAGGCTTACAAAGAGGATCTCCACTCACTGTGGCAGATGGTGTTTGTTCCACGAGACGTTCTCCACCTCTGCCTATTTGGATAGCCCAATTATCTCCCATCGTTTTTTTCTTATTATTATTGATAGTGCTTCAGTTTCAAAGCCCTGTGAGGCCTGTCCTAAACTCAGGCTACATGATTTTCTTGTTTATAAGTCTAATTTTGTTAAACTTCAGGGTGGTCAGGAACACACGTAGTAGTGTTTGCTAGTGGCACAAAACTAAAATGTTCAATCTTGGGGTCTGAGTGAAGCCTTCAAGAAACTCTTAGTACACATATTTGTGTCATTTGGACGACATGTGGCCTTTTAAAATCTGCTGTAAATGAACCTGGCTACTGTGTTGAATGTTTTCACTAGCAACTGAGAAGGTACCTTAAATTAAAACAATTAAAAGTTATCCTTTGGTAATTTCATCTGTGCATATAATGTATTTAAATCCCATTAACCTATTTGTCACCTCTAATTCTCAGACCCTTCTTTCCCTCATTCCCTTCCCAACCTTCTTTTCTTTTCTTTCTTCCTCTTCTTGTTGCTCCTCCCTCCTCCTCTTCTCTTTTTAAAAATAACCCACCAAATCCAGTTAGTGCTGCCCACATGTGCATGAGTGTAGGGCCATTCACTGGTGGATGGCCGGCTAACCTATCATGGATCACAATGCTGAAGACAACTGACTCTATTCTGAAGCAAGGATCAACTCCCAACAGTTCCTCAGCTAGAGGTGCATCTTCTCCCTTATCCACATGGGAATGTTGACTGGCTTGATTTAAAACAAACAAACAAAAAACAAACTGAAATTAGATATATTTCCACACAATATACTCTGATTTCTCTTTCCCAACCTACAATTTCCCCCAGATCATCCCTATACTCCTCTCAATCCAGATCCACAATCTTTCTCTCTCTCATTAGAAAACAAACAGGCATCTAAAAATAAGATAAAATAAAAAACAAACAAACCAGAACAGGACAGAAAGAACAAACGAACAAAAAAGAGCCAAAGATCTTGGGCAGGCAACAGCCGTTGCTTATTAATCCATGAATATGGTGGCCCTGTCATTCCAAAAGACACCATTTGGCAGCATTCGTCCCTGAACTCTGGCTCTTAGAAGCTATGTACTCCCTCTTCCATGATGTTTCCTGAGCCTTGTGGGGTGGGAGTATGTTTTAGATGTCCCATCTAGGGTGGAACACACTGCAGTCTTTTATTCTTTACACTTTGATCACTTATGGATCTCCATGTGAACCACCATCCATTGGGCGGGTTGGGGGGTAGGAGAGAAAGCTAGTCTGCCGAGGTGTGAGAACTACACTAATCTTCTGGTACAGGTTTAAGCATTTAAAAGGCAGTGTTAGACCCTGCCCATTTAACAAATTAATAATAGTAAGTTCTTCCACAGGGCCCATGACTCCCTCCCCTCTCCCTAGCCATGGGTTCCTGGCCAGGTTTATAATGTTAGGCATGAGTTCCTTCCTGCAGAACAGACCTAACAAACCAAGTTAGGAAGGGGTTTTGTGACCCAAGGAATGTTCTCTCCCTCTGACAACCAAGGAGACACCAAGCACCCCATGGAGTTTTTCAGGTGCACAGCATCTTCTACTTAATAGTGACTGGACTTTCATCCTCAACACTAACCCTTGGGAATGGCAGTCCAGCTAGGAGCTGTGGCCTTTCTTTGCTTGCCTGCTCTGGGAACAACAGATGATTTTGATCTTTATTGTTTTCCTGCTGGGTTTGGTTATTTCACTGAGAAGGATTTCCCTCTTGTTCGCTTGTTGTTTTCAGTGTGGATGTCTCCTCTCTCCCTCCATTTCACCAGAGAACAGTGGTTGCTGTTACGGTGTTAGAAAATGTGGCACACTGGTTACAGTCATTCTGAACCGGTATAGAGTGACTTTCTTCATTTCCGTCTCTGTTGGTTAGGGAATTGAGGAGTGTGAAAACAGACTGCTCTGAAAAGGCATCCAATCGATTTTGGTCTCCTACTTCACATGTGGCAAGGAGGCCATGATATGTGAAGAGGATTAATAATTGGTTGGACTTGGAGGAGAGATGGAAGAAGACAGTGACACACCTCAAGGTCCACACACTTATATCAAGCTAAGTCATAAAGTGTGAGGCTTTACTCTGAAGCTGGCTCTAGAAGATCCCCTAAAGGATCATGCAGAGTTTTTTAGCATATCTTAAATTATACATTGATTTCTCCCCAAAGAACAATTTCATTAATTGCTAGTGTTGAAAAGCTAGAATCACAGTGCTTTTCTTACATTGCAGAGCATGTTTCAACACAAGTATCTTCTTTACATAATCTCATATTAAGGAATAATTTTAAAAACAATAAACCTGAGATATCTTCAAGGATATTGACTTAATCTCACTTTCAGATATCATGAGAGTTACAAACAAGATATATTTATGATAACATTATCTCTCTCAAATTTCCAAAGGCTTTCACTTAATCTTGTTTTAAATAGTCAAAACATCAATTAGTAACACTTCATACTACAGGGACACTGTTACTCTGAAAGAGGCTACCTAGATTGAGGAAATGACAATTGTGTTAATGCCATATGATCATCTAGGATTATAGGGATGGGCCTCACGAGGAAATGAGCTGAGTGGGACACACAGATGGAATATTGTGGTTTAGAGTGTTTACAAGGTAGGACTGCTGTAGGTAATATCATGTTTCTTGGGTCTTATCACTTACTTCCTCTTGATAAGTTCTTGCATACTTCACCAATGCCCAACCCCTGCTCTCTATGAAAGAGAGATATCATGCACTCCATGCCCTGGCTCTCCCAATGTGCCTTCCTCATATCTGCTGCAGCCCCATATAAATTTTACCTTCAATCTCTACAGAATTTTCACAATTCAGTAAATGAGTCATGTTATATTGATCTCCTCAGTCTTAGATGTACCTACTGCTTCTTTCTGGAATATTCCTGTACCCCTTGCCTGTCTTGTCAACACCTAAGCTTTAATTCAATAGTGAACTATTGTTTGCTTGTAGGATGGTGTCCCATGGAAAATTCATGTAAAACTCAAAATTTCCAAATCTGACAGGATTAGTAGGTGTGACTTTGAGAGGCTAATCAAGTTGTTAGGGTTCAATCACAATGAATGGAATTAGTGTCTATTGGCTTAGGGTGGTGGTGGTGGTGGTGGTGGTGGTGGTGGTGGCTCCTTTCCATTTCTCTGTCAGGCAAGGGCCCAGAATTTTTTATCTTCTACATACAGTAACAAGACACCATCTTGGAAATTATGAAAGGCCCCCTCAGACATTGGTTATGCTAGTTCCATAACCTTGAGCTTCTCAATTATGTCATCTGGCCTATAGTGTTTTGTTGGAATCAAAACCAAAGTAGGATGGTGGTATTCTCTATTCTGTGCCCTCTTGCCATGTAGCTCTGGCTTCCTTCTTTTATGTGTGTAAAATGAAAGTGTTCGTACATGTAAATATACACGCGTGTGTGTGGCGATCAGAGGTCAATATATCAGTGTCACTTCTCAGCAGCCAGCTGCCTTGCTTTTTCCTTTGTAGCTCATTCGTAGGCATAGCTGGGTAGACAGCATGTTACTGGGAGCCACACACTCTATCTTCTCTGTGCTAGGATGAAAGGTAGACACTACCATGCCCAACTTTTTAAATGTGGGCTCTGGAGATCAAACTCAGTGTCCATAGTTGAATGGCAAGCACTTTACCAAATAAACTATCCCCAGCTCTTCAATTTCTTCTTCTCTTACCCCAAGATCTTTTCAACACATCATTGCAGTAATTGGTGGTCAATATTGCCGTTATCCATATACTTGCTTCTTTTTATTTTACTGGACTAGGGGTTCTTGATGGTAGGGACTTCATTTAATTAAAAATGGTTTTCCTAGTGTCTAAATACATACATTGTATATATCAGGCACTCCTAAAATAGAAAATATATACTAATAAATAATTTTATTGATTAGTACATATTTACTAAGCTGCTGTTTCCTGCATTACACTGGTGCCATGGGGAATACAAAAGAGGCAATTATTCTTCTACACTTCATGGTTTAACCTGAAAGACAAGGTTGCCATAGTTGAGACAATTAGAGAATTGTTTGCTGGTGAGTATTCTGTGGAGTATTCATTATAGAAATGCTATATCACAAAGGGTTCTGTGATCTATTAAATTAGAAAGATTAAATATTATGTTTTCCTCCCAGGGATTTCAAGTGTGTATAAACCCCCAAATGCTCTGAGAAATTCTGGGATAAAATAGGCTGTATAAACAAGGAGGGCTGTGTGTGTGTGTGTGTGTGTGTGTGTGTGTGTGTGTGTGTGTGTGTGTTGTACACCCGTGCCTGTCTGTCTGTCATTTACTCACATCATGAGGTTCTGAGAAGCACACTGATTCAGAAAATAGATATAAACATTAAAGTGTGTTTATCCTATTATATGACAAGAAAACATCATCGCGGCGGTTTTGAATAAGTAGAGAAATATCATAGTGCAGGCTACCATTTGGAATCGTATAGTTTGGGTTGTTTTGGTTGCTTCCCTATTTTTTGTCGAATAAAGTGAAAAAATGTTTGTGCCCATAGCCTGGAAAAATCTTATGATTCCTCCTAAAGTGTACAAGGAAGTAATTGAGACCTGCCATGTGCCATGGTAGAGTACTGTGTAAGGAGACACTGTAGCTAGTTCCTAGGAGGAGTGGCTACAGTGTCTCCTTATAGTACTGCTTCCATTATTTCATTGCAACTTTGGGGAATGGAGGTATTCTCAATACTGTTTCAAAGGTGAGAAGCCTTTGCGCACAAACAAACACGACCTCCCCGACATTGCAAATGGTAAGAATCAGAGCTGGCATTCAAAGACCTGGTCTGATCCTGAAACCCACACATTTAACTATCAGTATCTACATTGCATGCCAAAGAAAAACCAGGCATTCCTAGGGAGGAAGCAACATCAGACATTTAGAGGCCACAATGTTCCCTTTTTTTTTTGTATAATAGGACACAGTTACTTTTATATATTGATTCCCTGGGCCACAGTGCCCAGATGCCTGGTTAAATATTCTCCATGTGTATGTGGGGTGGGGGAAGGCTGTGTTTATAAGAAAATCACATTTGAGTCAGTATGCTTTGAGTGAAGATATCCACACTGTGGCTAGATTTTATACAATCTGTTTGAGGCCTATATAGAAAAAAAAATGGCCTTCCCTGAGTAACATGCCTGACTATAGCATACTATAGCAATAGAGCCAAATGACCCAGGGGTTGAACTTCAGATGGAGGCCATGTATCCTTTTCCACATTCTGTTTATGTTGGAACTTGTGGAGTTTTATGTGTGTTTGTGTATGCGCATGTACACATGTGTGTCTGGGTATCTGTGCATGTATGTTCATGTGTATGAGGGTACACATGTATGTGTGGGTGTCTGTGAACATGTGTGTGTGTGCATGATTGCATGTGTGTATTTGTGTGTGTACATGCATGTGTGTGTATAAGCCAGAGATAAACCTTGGGTGTCATTTCTCAGGTGATACACACTTTTTAAATTTTTTAACACTGCCTTTCACTAACCTGGACAGTGAGCTCAGAGATCCTCCTGTCTCTGTCTTCCAAATTTGGGGTTACAAGCATAGATCTCTATGCCCAGTTGTTCTGTTTGTTTTTTCCTCTGGGGCTCACATTCAGTTCTTGCAAGTACTTCACTGACTGAGTCATCTCTCCTGCTCTCCACAGAAGGTTTTGACCCTCCAGTGATTGTTAAGATCTCCAGGACTGCCGGGCGGTGGTGGCGCACACCTTTAATCCCAGCACTTGGGAGGCAGAGGCAGGTGGATCTTTGTGAGTTTGAGACCAGCCTGGTCTACAAGAGCTAGTTCCAGGACAGCCTCCAAAGCCACAGGGAAACCCTGTCTTGAAAAACCAAAAAAAAAAAGATCTCCAGGACCACCACTCACCATTCTCCCATGGTAAGGCCACCAGTTTTGTGTCAAGGCTTGCATTCTCATTTTGGCTCTGCCATTCACCACCTGTGATTTGGTGTAATCTGTCTGACACCTTTAGTTGGCTTTCCTGAGAAGATGAGGATAACAGGGTCTACCAAATATGGATTTGAGTAATAAAAACAATACTTGTAAAGAACGCAGAGCTGGTACAAGGCAATCACTCAAATGCTAGTGGCTGCTATGATAACAATTACTATGCCTTTGCAGGAATTGGTTTTCAGCCACAGGGAGCAGTCTGCTCAGAGCACTTTGATTTACTCAAGCATTCCCAGAGAGAAAAATTCCATTCTGACCTGACTCTATAGTAACCTATACAGGGTTATATTCTCTATTTTAGTTACTTGACATATATGGGCATGCCATATAATCGCTGTTCTCAAGAAGCTTAGAATCTTCATTTAGCCAGTCAGACTAAGAACTAAGATTTCTTCAAGCCCAAGGTCTGTCTGCTGCTCCTGAGCCTCTTGGCTTTCACAAAGATCCATGTTATTGCTCAAACCCGAAGTTGAGGAACGAGCCTTGATCCCTTTCCTTCTCTTTCTTTATTTAACCCCTAGCCAACTTTCATTGGACTCATCTCTTGTACATATGCTTGGAATCTATCTAGAGCTTACTTCCTTGTATGGCCATTGCTAACACCCTTGGCTTTCTAGCTACAGTAAGACAACACAAGTCTTCTGCTTTACCCAGCTTGCTTGAACAAGGAAGCCCTAAAACAAAGGATCCTGCAGGGAGGGGAGAGGCTGTGGAATCTCTGTTTAATAGATGGGCATTACTTAGGGGCTTTGCGGTCATCTGATAACAAACTCAAATTAAGCTGGAACTTCGATTAACCAGTTAATCAAGCTGAAGGTGGGCCCCAATAAGGCTAAAATTTAACCTTGTTTTTCTCTATCCCCAGTGGTAGACATCTTTGGAGATTTTTTTCCTTTCATTTTCTATAAAGAGAGTTTCATTGTCAAATTCTTTTTATTCATGTGATTTGCCTGTGAGCGTTTGGCTTGCTCCCTTTAATCTCCTTTCTTGAAAAAGTGAATGGAATCATGCCTTACTGAAGGGGTGCTGAATTCTAGAAGGTACCTTTGCCCTTCTTTATGCTACCAATAACATCAAGTAGCCTCTACTTTTCTCTCCTTTCTCTTTAATCCCAAGCATCTATGTCCTCCAAAATTATGTTCTAAGTAGGAAAAACTCCTATTTGTTTCTTTTAGCATTCTATACACACACACATACACACACAGAGAGAGAAAGAGAGGGAGAGGGAGAGAGAGAGAGAGAGAGAGAGAGAGAGAGAGAGAGAGAGAGAGAAAGAGACTTTTTGACTGGTGCATTATACACATTCGTGGGATACAATATAAATATTGTGATACATGTTTAATGTTCAAATCAGGGTAAATAAAGCCATCTTCTCAAATAATGACTCTTTCTTTCCAGTGGCAGCATGCTTTCTGGATTTACACACATCCATGCTATAGTATAGTAATTGCTATTCACCCTGCTGTGAGAGAATGCCAGAGTCTCTTTCTCCCATATGACTTAGTATTCATCTGCCCACATTTCTACTGCTTTCCCCGTTAATTTTAGAATAACGAATTGACAATCTGGTTAAGCTTCTGCTAAACAGCTTAGTTTGTTTTGTCATCGTTCCTCACCTCAGTTCCCACTCTTATCAGCTTTTGAGTGCCTTTGGCTCGCTTTTGCTTCAGCAGTACCTGATGTGATAAAAAAAAATCAGAATAATGCTATTAATGATACAGATGATGTGACTTCCACCCGAAAGCCCCCATGGTATCTCCCTGAGCACCCTTAACGATGCTGCTGCTCTTGCCTGTCTAGCGCTGTGGTGGTTTGAAAGAAAATGGCCTCCAAAAGGAATGACACTATCAGGAAGTGTGTCTTTGTTGGAGTAGGTGTAGTCTTGTTAGAGGAAGTGTGTGACTGTGGAGATGGACTTTGAGGTCTCATAAATGCTCAAGCCATACCCAGTGAGACAGAGCACTTCTGGTTGCCTGTGAGTCAAGATGTAAGAACTCTCAACTGCTTCTCCAGCACCATGTCGGTCTGCATGCTGCCTTGCTTCCTGCCATGATGATAATGGACTAAACCTCTGAACTGTAAGCCAGCCACCACAATGAATTGTTCTCCTTTATAAGAGTTGCTGTGGTCATGGTGTCTCTTCACAGTAACAGAAATCCTAACTAAGACAAACACTAGTCTCATAGCGTTTAGACTGTCTCAAGCTTATCTGCAGGTTTTGAAGTTTTGTGTGTGTGTGTGTGTGTGTGTGTGTGTGTGTGTGTGTGTGTGTGTATGTACATATTTTTTTTTCCTCACTGTGCTCTCTTATGTATTCACTCCTCAGAGTGGCTGCCAGAGAACATCACTATGTACAGTTAAACCCTGCTCATTGCCATCACTTCACTCTGTTTGGTTTCAATCAGCTAGTTTATATTTGCTTTCCTAGTATTTCTCTCTGCCTTCCCAATGTGATTACAAATTCTCAAGCCTGGCAATTTTATCTGTCTGGTTTACAACTATATCCAGAGCCCCTGGCTTTGTCCCTGGAACATGAATCACTACTTGTGGAATTCATGATTAGGGTCCTGGGCATGTTTCCTAGTTGTATTTCTTTCATAAACGTATGTGTGCCTCTTGATTGAAGAGTTTGATCCTGATGATTGGTTTGTCTGAATCAAACACACGATGCCTTTTCCTGACCAGGTGCTCCTATTTTTATGTGGTGGATTGAATTTATTTTAAGCCTGGCTGTCACAATGTATTTGACAGAACATTGCTGAATAAGTCTTTGGTGGACATTATTGGGACACAGGAATGATGGTAGGTCCCAGCAAGGATGACACCGAGAGAAGCCCATAAACATGGAGGCACCTGGAAATCAGGGTGTGGTCCTTCCTACTCCTCCATCCTTCAGCAGCCACATCAAAAGTCTTCAGCATCCTTTATGGAGAGACCTTTCTAATCTCGGAGAACAAAGACAGGTGACAGAGTCTGTCTTAGTGGCTTTCCCGAGTTTGACTGGACTGTCATTTCCACAAAGCAGAGACTGAGTGGAGATATTAATTCAATTGGAGGGAAGGAGGAGGTTAGACTTGGACTGCCAATCTGAGAGATGCCCTTGTAAGACCGATGATAGCATCTTTCCTTTTCAATAGCCTCCCTGGCATCTAATTTGCATGAGTTGTGAGATAAGGCTCAGCTCTGTCTCATTTGCAAATCTGGAAACATAAGGGACAGACATCTTGAGGCCCTTACCAGTAAATCCAGAAAGTTTGGCAAGGTTAACTCCTGCCCTTAATAGAGACAGATGTGATGGGCTAGCCACCCCTGGACAGGAAAAAGACCTGTGAAATTATGGATAGCCACTTCAGGAAATACACTTACAGCCACTGAAATCAGTCAGATAAGAAAATTTGCTACCCCTAAGTGAAGGTGCCTGAAGAAAACGGCCCTTAATGAATGCATAACATATACATCAAGCAACAAAGGACCAATCAGTAGGCTTGATGGTTGTGATTTCATAATAATCTTAGGATAGCTACCTGAAATATTTATTTCGTATTTTTTATTTCTTCACACAGACTGCAGCTAAATTGGCATTCGTATCTTGAAGTTAAGGAGAATGGAAGACAATATATTTTAGGGAATAGTTTGTTCTTCGAGAGTCCTCTGTGCATAGATCATGAGTTAAGACTTACACAGACTGAGATCCAGCAAAAGGCCAGGTAGGAACCTCCAGGCTGGATGCTGGAGCAGGGTCCTAAGAGAAGCTATGGGATGTGGGCTTTGTTATCACAAGTCTCTGAACTCAGAGCAGCAAGGGAGCTGCTCCATCATCATTTACCGACTTAGGCTAATTTGGGTGAGGAAATGTCAAAAAATAGTGACAGCTGCGTCCAAAGGTTCTGTATGCTGCTTCTAGAATGGAATGTGTGTGTGTGTGTGTGTGTGAGAGAGAGAGAGAGAGAGAGAGAGAGAGAGAGAGAGAGAGAGAGAGAGAGAGAGAGAGAGAGAGGAGGGAGGGAGGGAGGGAGGGAGGGGAGAGGGAGAGAAAGAGAAAGAGAAAGAGAAAGAGAAAGAGAGAGAATGTCTGTGAGCCCTGGCAAATAGGGCCACAGGGAACATCAGTGATGGTACCATCCAGCCTGTGATGTAGCTTCAGAATGATCCCAGCAACTGTGAGCACCCAGTCAGTCTCATAGACCCCCTGCAGTTCTGGGCCATTCAGGGTCTGGCTCCTTTCCTGTGTAGAGAGTATTGAAGCATGGAAGGGAAAGCTGGGTTGTGAATGGCTAGGTAGGGAATGAGAAGCCATTCAGAGTAAATAGTGGAGTGATGAAGAAGCAGACAGGAGAGTGAGCACGCTTAGTGGAAGATGACAAGGAACTGAGACACAGTGTGATAGATGTTGGTGAGTGACCATCCCATGCAGGCCTGACTTTCAACTGCTAGAAGCCTTTCACTGGGTGGAGTCCATTTTTCTTCTGTTTCAGGAAGGCTGGACAATTAGTTCTACCTCACTCGTGGCAGCTAACACTTCACCAGTGAATTAACAGGAGCTAATAGGAGCTAGAGTAGTAAGAGGGCAGCCCTGGCATTGAGTAGGGGTACCTCAATGGGAACAAGGGTGGTGGAGGCTCACATCATTTCCAGGATTTCCCAGGGCACAAAGCTTAGCCATGGCAGCTGCCTTTACTTTCCCTTTGCCTGTAACTTTCTATTCCCCTGATAGTGTTTCCTGAGCTCACCTCCAAATAAATAAATGATGTACACATGAATCTTTCTCCCAGGATATTTTTCCTCTGAGAATCCAAACACAGGCAGTCACAAACACAGTCCTTTATTCCACCCCAACACCAGATGGTTTCACTGACACTAGGCACCACCTGAGATAACTTGAGTGAAGTAACAAGTCAGCCAGGCATGGTGGAGAAGGCCTGGAATCTCGGTCCTCCAGAGGCTGAGGTGAGTTCAAGGCCAGCCTGAGCTACATTATAAGACCTTGTCTTAAAAAACAGTGACAACTCTAAAGTAACCCAGGTGCTAGTTCAATAGCACCTGGTTGAGTGGCAACTGGAAGTAGTTAATCTGGTTACAGAAAAACAAGATTACGTCTACATACCCGAGTTTAGATTGGAAATTCCCATGTATTCATATATGAGCACACCTATAGCTATTAGTAAGCAAATCATATTTTATTATTTATTAAATTATTATATTACTATTTAATTATTATGCTATTATTTGCAAGCATGTAGAGAAATTAGACTCTGTGTGCATCTGGTAGTTCATGTAAAATAGCAGAGCTGTTATAGAAAACAGTATGATAATTCCATTTTTTTTTAAAGTTAGAATTATCATACAGTTCAACAACTCAACATTTGAGAATATACCCCGAAGAACTGAAAGATGAAGGAAGGAAAAAAAAGAGAGGTTTGCATACTCATGTTCACAGAAGTATTAGTCACATAGCTATCAGGCGAACTCTCTCCTCTTCTTGTAGCTTCTAAGGTGTTTAAAATAGGGGAACACAACACAAAGATTAAGTGAATGCTTTTAAATGCTATGCTGAGAGCGACATGTATTTGCCCCATGTCAGCTAAAATTACATGTTAAATTGTTACCAAATAGCAGGCTGGTCAGAGCGTCCTTGTGCTCTGTTCAGGCAGGACAGGAAGCTCTTCCTTCTGGGTCTTTCTTTGTCCCTGTTTCCTTTAGTGTTTGGCAGCTGTGGCTGAAGACAGCTGGGAGCTACAGCAGGTGGTGCCCTCTAGTGTCAGGTCATTGTGCGGGCCGAGAGTGTTGGATTTTCAGTCCTTCAATTCTTGCAGCTCCTGTGTGGCCTGGAGAGTCTATCCCCCTGAGGTGTCAGAGAGTCTTAGCTTCCTTCCAGCAACCAGGCCCCGAAGTTTCTTCCTTCTGGCTCCGTATACCTTTCTATTCTTCTTTAGCCTCAACTCTTCCAGCTTTTGCTATCTCCCTGTCTCCACTGTCCTTTCTATTCCTGCCTTGGCCACTCTTGAACTTTCCATCTGCTTCTTGCTCAGCAGTTAAGCAATCAGCTGCCTTGCTGCTTTCACAGGTTTTGGCCTTAGGACTACTCAGGTGTTGCAATCCCTCTGACTTTGTCATCAATGATGATCGGGTGCCTCTGCTGCTTCTTTGTCTCCCAAATTCAGATCACAACACTGAAGTCAGGTAATATAAGACCTTGAGATAAAGAAGCCCTTTATAGTTCTAAGTTTGAAACTCGGGGAGAAGCAGCACAGAAGGTCACCATGTGAGCCCAAGGAGTTTGCTTATGTAGCTGGAGAAAGAATACGTGAGCCAATTACAACTTTACCTGTTTAGTCAGTTATGAAGATCTGTCTTTGGATCAATCACAGCAGTCCCTGTGCTAGGCTAACAGAGAAGTGCTTTTCCCTACCTCTAGCATAGATAGACATGGCTTCATGGCCATCTAGAGTTCACTGAGTATAATAAAAAGTAGAGTACATACTATGGCAAATAACCCCGACCTCGTCTGTGTCCTCAGCAGCCAGGACAACCAGCTGTACCTTCTGGAGGCAGGGCAATCTGCTGGTATTGTATAGTTTTCTTAAGGTACTTATCGAGTGTTCAAGATGGTTAATGCTGGCATAAAGGCTGTTTGGTTGACAGTGATTTTCTCCAAGACAGGAGTTCAAGGGAGAGCCTAGAAGCTGCCAGTTAGGGAGTCAAGTTGCTCTGTGCCATCATCCTTACTTATTTACAGAAAATGGCCACAACAAGGGGTCATTGAAATAAAAATTTGTTAGTACCAGTAGTTATTTTAACAGTGCTTACCCATGCCTGGTACCTCATGAAGAGTGATGCCAGTTTACCTGTAAATTTTGCAAGAAGTGTGTTCTTGGTGGATGCTCAGGCCGAGGAAAATGAGATGTAAGCTGGTAATGCATAACATTGCTTCTACCACAAGCAGCATTGCTAAATGTCAGGAAATTAATAGAATAACCTAATGTGAGTTACAAACATTTACAAATAATTAAGCCAGTTGTAAATCTATAGTTTATTCCACTTTTAGCATGCTGGGCAGTTAATGCCAATAATTGTTAATATTCATTCTTGTTACCCCAACATAATCAGGGCTCCCAATCAAACAAGAGTAGAAGCATAGAATACTTGTGACAACAAAGTGCCAACATGTTAGCCTCATGTTTTCAGGACGTAGTGTTGGAACTCTTCAATGCTTTCACTTCTACAAGGCTGCTCTGTTTCTCAGGAACGGTGATATCTTTCCTGCACTGATCTGTCACTATGGACATCACAGAACATAGTGGATAGGTTGCCAATAGCCATTGTATGAGCAATGAGAAAAGTCTGCCTTTCTCAATATAAACCATAATGTTGAATTGTCCTGTAAAGGCATTTCTGCAGGGAACCGATCTAATAGTCTTTGAGTGTAATTTTCCTGGTTATTTGACTTGATTTAGGGAGAAAGCTTAGAGGGTTGAAGGGAATGAATATTTAGCAAGCCCCCTTTCCATGTCTCTTTGAATATCAGTTGTCTCATTTTGACTGGAGACATTAGATAAGCTGTAATACGAAGAGCAGTTACTGTTTCCTTAAGTAGAACTATCCTATGTTATTGACTGGAGCAGCTGGTTATGTCCTTTCCACTCATGCCTGCAAGTATTTTTCAAGTAGTACTTTGGCCATTGCTTGCTTCTTTCTAACATGAATTTTATCTAAATGAACCCTCTCCTGGCTTCAACTTCTAATCTTTACCTCAGATCTTCTGTTTGGGGCTCTTTGGATTTTATGTATTTTGGTTTACTGTTTATTTCCTGAAGATTTATTTTGTTTTTAATTATGTGTAAGCGCGCGCGCGCGCAGTGCGTGCGTGCGTGCGTGCGTGCGTGTGTGTGTGTGTGTGTGTGTGTGTGTGTGTGTGTGTGTGTGTTTGTACACATGTGAGTTCAGATGCCCCCAGGGTCCAGAAGAAGGTATCAGATCATCCTGGAGCTACAGGATGTCCTGGGTCCTCTGCAAGAACAGTATGTGCTGTGGTCTTCGCTGCTGAGCTACTGCTTCACCCCTGCTGCTTATGCTTCCAGTGTGCTTCATTAGTGTCTTACTTTCAGCCATTGGCAAAAGATTTCAGAGTATGGGAATGCTTTTGCTTCTTTTCCCACTTGCTCAGGAAGGTTTTGCATCCTCTCCTTTGACATTTTAGGAATCGGAAGCGTCAAGCACATACTCTTAATAATATATAGTAACTTATTTTCAACCTTTAACTGCTTCCCAAAGAGGGTACACCAAAGGTAGGTCAACACTTGTGTCTAGAAGTCACTAGTGCTTATTAATGGGTTTGTTGATACAGTGCTTGCTACACAGGCATGAAGACTCAAGTTCTATTCCCCAAACCCAGGCAAAAAAAGTCAGGCCTGTAACCTGTGTGTGTGCCTGTAACCCCAGTCCTGGGTGGGCATGTGGGAAGTAGAGACAGGAAGATGATCTATCAGTCTAGCTGAATCAGTAAGCTACAGGCTTAGTGAGAGACCACATTAACAAAAAATAAGGTGTAGAGTGGTTGAATAAAGCACCCTAACCCCTGGCCTCTACATGCATGCATATATATGTGCATATACACACGTATGCACATGAACATAGATATGTATAAGTACACAACAAAATCATTCTCTGGGTAAATATGAGGACAGAAACATTCAAAGGCTCCCTAACAGCGCATGTAAACTGTAAGTTTTTCATGAGGACAATAAACAAAGGACCAGTTGGCTCCCATTATCAAGAGACTTATACCTCATTCATTAACTAGATTAAGTTTTCTCGTAAAGATTCAAAAACACCTCATTCAAGGATATTCTTAAATTTAAGGTGGCACATTAAATGCGCTACAGTGAGTGGATTTAACATTTCACAGTTACTTACAGCCTGAATTCTGGATAAGTGGGAAAAGTCAATGACTACTGAGTAGAGCATGTAGGGTTAAATTGAAAACCTCCTTGAACCAGAATATTACTAAGGACTCTATGCGTTTGTGACATATAGGAATTTTCTTTTATCTGATAAAATACCGTATTTTTGTATGCTCCATAGCATGGATCGTTGAGTAGCTTCTGGGCATCTTTGTTGCATTGATGTACCTATAAGTACTTTTCACTTTAGGATGAGTGTTTGGAAGGGATGTATCATTTCTCTTCATTGGGTTGAACCCTTTACGTTGACTGGCATATATTCTCATTTTCCACTGGATGTTATGAGCAGTGCTCTGAAGTCATTGCCTAGCAGGAAAATGAATGGAGAAGAAATGGAGCCAGAATATTACTCTTTAGGAGCAGGTGTGCTCTTAGGGAGCAGTCAATGTTGCCTTAGTTGTAAATAAATGCTTCCTATGCTGTTCTAGCTTAACTTCCAGATTTGAACTTTTCAGAGTGTGAGCTGCTTTTGTTCTTTACCTGAGGTGAGAAATGTGACCTGAATTCTCTATGGTCCTAGAGAACCAAAGGAAAGCTGACATTAACACAGTCCCCAAAAGTTCACAAAGATTAATGCGCTGCTGAATTATTTAAATGGATCGACAATTCTTTTTCTTATCCATATGCATTGCTGGGATATCCATCTAGCTTCATGAGGTTATGAAGCAATTCTTTTTAAAGACAAGGTTAATCAGAATACCTTCATTAAAAATCATCTCTCGAGCTAGATAAAAATGTATGTTTTGAGAGACTAGAATCAACCTCAAAAAAGATTTCATCCCTTTGTGCGAATGTGAGTCTTCAAGAGTGTCTCTAAGTTTGTTTGGCCTGTACTGACATTGGGTGAGGGGCTACTTATCAATGGCAGTTGTCAGGTAAATAAAAGTAGGAGGGAGAAAAAGAAAGGTGGACTGAAGTCTTCAAGTTAAGATTACTGGATTGACATTGCAGTCTCAAGTTCTAGCAGGGCACTGGCTGTGTTTTTGGTTGTTGTATCTTTCTCCATATATTGGGTTAAACTAAAGCCTCCTCTTTAATGAATACCCATGGAAATCTGGGGTTGTGTGATGAAAATTACATGGACTGTTGTCAACCGCTCAGAGGTAACGTTCACAGGAAACATCTCTCTGAGTTATCACAATGTCCTGGTTTTGGTGCCACCCTTTGTCACCACTGTGATCTGGTGTAACTTCTGAATCATTGATGTACAGTACACACTTAAAATCCCGAAGAAGCTTTACTTCTTGTGTTAGAGTTCTCTGGAGGAGTAGAATCAAGGAATGCACAAGTATTAAAAGGGGATTTACTGGATTACAAAATACAGTTTGGGTAGTCAAAAAAAAAAATGGCTGTGTTCACTGGAGGAGCTGAGAACTGTGGCTTCTCAGTCCACCAGGCTTGAGGATTCCTGGTGAGCCAGTGGGCTTCAGTTCACACTGGAAGGCTGAAGAAGTTGGGTTCTGGCAGCAGCATTGGTAGTAGTAGTAGTGGGTTAAATGAACTCAGGGACAAAGTAAATCAACTCACCAGAGAGATATGAAAGTAAGCAGGCACAGTGTAAAAGCACCCCCCCTCGACACTCTCTAGGTTTTCTCTCTGCTTGTCTCCTAGTTGAATCTGGACACTACAAAGCTGACCTCCATGATTAACAACAATTGCATCTCCAGACTCACAGAGGGACAAGGACAGGTGTGAAAAAATGATGAGTGGGTATAGTATTTGGCATGGGGAAAGGCTCAAGAAGTTTGCTTTGGGAGACGTCTTGATGCAGGTTTCTTCAAGGAATCTGATGGTGAGCTTAGCTTTCGACATAACTTCTATTCCTGTTTCATTGTAAAGCCTGTTGAGAAGAGAGATGCATTACCTGAAAATGATGTGTCTGTGGAGGCAATCAAGAATTTCCTCAAGACAGCCATGCACTCAGCTAATGCTAGGTGCTGAGGATTCAGCTGAGTTCTTCTGGAAAGACAATGATGAAAGACATTCCTGGAACATACAACTAAAGCTGCAAGTGTTCAAACTATTTCATTTCTGGGGGTACATGCAAACAAAGCTGCAAGTGTTAAGACTATTTCATTTCTGGGGACTCAGAAGGAGGGCAGATAACGCAGTTGGAAAAGTAAATATGATCCAGCTCATTGTGAATTTGCTTTTCAAAGTTGTAGCTCGAACTTTATTCTGCCAACGCATTCTGAAAAGAGAAGTAAACTGTTTAGACTGTAGATGTATCCAACAGCAGCCACGAATCCAAGTTTTCTTGGGGTCTAGAGATCTCTGGAATGTGCTAGGGGAGATCTGCCTAAGATTTGTCTGATGAAATCAAAGGGACTTTGCTCCAATCAAGTCTTCCAGTAAGAGCAGATTAACATAAAAATTTTGAATAGAAAACCAGAGGCAATTATAAAAATCGTGTTAAATGGTTCTGTGTATCTCTTGCTGGTTTTCCTCAATGGTGAGACTTTATACAAAAGACAAAAATGAAAACAAAAACAAAGCAGGAAATTGGTATTGAGATAATCCACAGAGCCTATGAGAGTTTACTAGTTCATAGGTGTGTGTGTGTGTGTGTGTGTGTGTGAGAGAGAGAGAGAGAGAGAGAGAGAGAGAGAGAGAGAGAGAGAGAGAGAGAGAGAGAGAGAGAGAGAGAGACTGAGTGAGTGTAGATGCCTACAAAGGCCAGATAAGGGTGTCAGATCCCTTGAAGCTGGAGTTACAGACCATTGTGTGACACTGACACAGGTGTAAGAAATCAAACTCTGGTCCTTTAGAAAACAACAAGGGTTCTTAACTACTAAGCCACCTCTCTAGCCCCATGTCTTGAACTTCTCTGACAATATAGAAAAATGGAAACCAAAGTAAAATACCTGTTTTCTTCTTTGTAGAGTATTAGGAAATCATGAGAGTCAGAAAACTGGGAGTATGTGTGCAAACCTCTCTTATACACACATTCCAACCTCTGGGAAAATGCTCAGATTCTTTACCTACTGTGTGCATGTGTGTGTGAAACTTACCTTGTGCACCTTCTGCAGAGCCATTAGCTATATTAAATGAGATTATGCATATTAAAGCAATATTCAAACCATCAGAGACTATTTGGATGGAAATGATGGTTTTTAATATTGATATACCTTAATAATGGTATAAAAAACTTCAGCTCTTATTTCAAAACCTCAGATTGATGACATGAAAGGTAGATCTGCAAAAAGAGAAAGATGAATAAACACCATTTACTAAAGCTCTGCTACATTGAAAATCTACCTAATTTTTATCAAGATCAAATTTATTTTAAATCTGAAACTGTACATAATGTCCTCTTTAAAGAATATTTAGATAACAGATGATTGTATAAATAATATGATCATGAGATGTAGTGTAGAGCTATCTGAGTAGCGGCACATAAATAATTAGTCCATAGTAGAATTTTGAGTTGTAACTCTGGTATTAGAATTGCTGCAATTTAGGACCTGTAAGATTATAACTTTGGGAAACTACATAGCCATTCAATTGATCAGGTTCTATGCAACAGTCAAAGGTTTCCTTGTGTGCTTATGGGCATTTCCTATGTCATGCGAAGATACCACATCTCTGTTCTCTTAGGCTGAAACTCTAATTTTCTGAGAAGATATAGGACTTAGAGCAGAGAGATATGAAATAAAGCCTGCTTGTATTAGTTGCATCTTAAGCAGGCCTCAACCATCAGTTTCATTACCTCCAACATTTCACCTGTTAAATTTATGAAGACTGTCTAGTGCAATGCCTGGTACATCACAGGTACTTGAGTACCAAAGTAGAATGGCTAAGCTATTCCTTCTGGAATGCTCACTGTCCTTTGTTAATTGAAAGTCAGTAAAAATTTTGAATTTGAAACTAGTGTACCAAGTAGTTGTTCTTATCCACACTCCGAGTGACCAACCCCCCTCTCTCCATTCTATATATTTTTTTAGTTTTGTTTTTCCAGACAGGGTTTCTCTGTATTGTTTTGGAGGCTGTCCTGGAACTCAATCTGTAGACAGGCTGGCCTTGAACTCACAGAGATCCCCCTGTTTCTGCCTCCTGAGTGCTGGAATTAAAGGCGTGTGCCACCAACACCTGGTTTCCATTCTATATTTTAGCCTATCATTTATTTTCAGTTCTTTGAACCTGAATGTCCAGAGAAAGATCATGAGGACTATTTCCACATCCCTTATCACTTTCTCTTGTCATCTCTCTCTCTCTCTCTCTCTCTCTCTCTCTCTCTGTCTCTCTCTCTCTCTCTGTGTGTGTGTATACACACGTGTGAAGGTCAGAGAAATTGTTCCTAGCTTTCCACCTTCTTTGATATAGTCACTTATTGTCTACTTCTACATAAGTCAAGTTAGCTAGTCTGCAAGCTTCTAGGGATCCCCTTGTCTCAACCCCTCATGTCACCACAGAGGGGCTGGGATTACAGATGAACACTGGCATGTCTGCTCTATAGGTGATTTTTGAGACTCTAAATTCAGGTACTTTCATGATGAGCATTTTACCCACAGAATCATCTTCCCAACCCTCACTCTTCTAGTATACCAAAGAGTTCTCCCCATGCATTTACATACATGGATGTTTAAAGCACCTGAACTTGTTACAAATTAAATAATCTATTTCTCCAATACAATCTATATAATACTAAAAAACGGCCACCACTAAATAAGTTCAGGAAGGCATGGGTAAATAAGGTAGATTTTTCTCTGGTTTGGGTTTACAAGCTCTCATGGAGAGAGTGGTATGAAATACAATATTTTCTAACTGCATTTTCTAGAAGAATTTATATCTTAGACCAAGTCACAAGATTACTGTGAGTCATGTACTGGTCTACGATGGGAGAAAACAGATGATCTGAGATTGTGCCAAGTGATAACTTATTCCCAAATGACTGGAGATTTGGGAAGGATTTATTAGAATTCTTTGTAAAAAACCAAAGGAAATGTACAAACATATTGGAATAGTACATAGAAGCTATGGAAATACTGAGTGCATTTGTCATCAAAGATTATAATTTTAAATTGTGTTTATGCAATAAAGATAGAAATGCCTTAGTCTTTCCTGACTGTAGATGCACTTTTCTTTCCTGTCCACCAGTTTAATCAATATGGATACTTAATATGAATTATAAATTCTTGTCTAATAGCTCAGGCTTGTTACTAGATAACTCTTACATTTTAAATTTATATTTGTCTATATTCTGCTATGTGGCATTACCTCTCTTTCATTTTGCATCTCCTGTTTCCTTTCTGTGTCTCACTGGTGACTCCTTTGACTCTGCCCTTCTTCTTTCCACTGTCTTTAGTCTAGTTTTCCTGCCTAACTGTATCCTGTCTAGCTATTGATTAGTCAGTTTCTTTATTAAACCAATCATAGCACAATTTACACAGTGTACAGAAGGATTAATCCACAGAATACCCACTTTTTGTCTAAATAAAAGGAAAGTTTTAACTTTAGCATAGTAAAATTGTATGCATCAAACCCTATTGTCTGGGGGTGCTGATATCTTGGGGGAACCTTGTCAAAACTGGGATAATAATGAGGTCCCAACTGGAGTAGTCTGTGAGGTTGAACCATCTCAGTCAGCAGCCTTGAAGCTGTAACAGAGGCATTCTGAGATGCTGGATCACCTGGGCCATCAGTTTTCATTGGTGTCTGTTCCTCTTGTTATGAAAATACATAAACTTTTAAAGGTAACATAGATTACAAGTATGGAATATGTGTTGTGTACAAGTCAGGTAAAGATTTTTTTAAAAAAATTTTTTATGTCTGTAGCCAGGATTTCAGGGAATCATCCTCGATCAAACCTGATCCATATCAACATGGAATGAATCCATAGACTCTCATTTCCTGTGGAAATAAAAGCATAATCTCTTCTACAAAGTAACATATCTTTAACTTCCATTTTGAAGTTAAAACAGTTTTAAAATATATAGGTTGGTTAAATCCAGTACTTTTCATAATCCAATGTTTCTTTGCAGCTGTTGTTCCTTCTCCAGCAATCAGAAAATCTAAAGACAGCACTATAACATGTGGGATCCAGACTGTGTATTTCCTATCTTTATGTAGCTTTTTTCTTTTTTATTACTTTACTCTGTTTTAAGGATTTTATTATTTTAAAACTATGTATTTCATTTTTATGTTGCCTACACCCTTTTTCCATCTCCCAAGCCTTTGTATATTTTTAAACACACTATAACTTGTTTAGAGTTTTTTTCCCCATCTGAATTTGTCTTTACTGTGTATCTGTAATAGTGTTCTGACTGCATACACCTTTAAATTGCTAAGTTGCATGGCTAGGACCTCTGCCTCTGTTTTGGTGTTTGGCTCTGGCCCACTTGGTTCTCTGAGAGCCTTGCTTAATGGTGGAGGTATTGGCAAGAACCACATTTACCGCTCCAATTCTGGGGAGTTTTTGGGTCCATGCTGCCACTGAGTAGTACACCATCTACTGCTCAGGTAGCAGGTAGCAGGACCTCTTAAAAGAGCCTTGCCTGTGTTTACCACTACCACTGAGTCAGAAAGCCATCTCTTAAAGGAGCTGAGCCTCAGTTTGGCACTAGCAAACAGAATCTACCTGAGAAAAGACGGTTACCAAGAAGCCTTGTTTGACTCCATTTTTTTTATGTGTTTGAAAACTTTTTTTTCAGCTTTCTCATGGTCCTATGTAGATGTAGGTGCCCCACATTGGCCACCAGGTAGTTATCTAATGATTCTTTATCAATAAAAATCTGGAGTCAGATATTGGGGTAATAACCTGAATGATCAGAGAAACTACAGAAAGAACCACGACTGACCTCCTATCTCTTCTGTGATCTTTTTAAGGTAATTTATGTAATTATACTGTAAGTTTAAAGTTGCATATGGTATTTCTTGAAATATACCTTATTCTGAGCTGAAAGGAGTCATCAAAAGTTAGTTACACTATTTTGATATTTTCCCTTTGGGTTTTATGTGAAATAGACCCCTTTTTCTTTTCCTTTGAGCATTTAACATATTTCTGGAAATTATATCTAAATTCAGTATAATTTCAAATGCATTAGGTGAAGTTAGAGAAATGCATAGTACTTTCTTGGTTCATCAGGGTGTCAACTGTAATGAGGCTTTGCTATCTGAATTTGTTCATTAGTTTATTGTTATAATTTAGTTTTAATGAGTACAGTGTCTATAATGATTTATCTTCCAAAGATTTCCTGGAAGTCTTCCTTTCAGATAGAACCCAGTAGGTACTGGCTTAGGAATTCAGATATTCTAACAGCAAAAGCTGCATCATCAATTGGTTTGATCGGATGAGTGGGTTTCTGATGGATTACTCATTTCCAATCATTCAACATGATTTATTTCTTACTCTGCATAGTTTCTTTAGCTATTCAGGTCTTTCCAGCTCTCAGAATCACACTCATTGCCCCATTCACCATCATAGCAATGTGTGTTCAAGGTAGATCTATTCTCATTGTAATGACAAATGCCCTAGGCTGGGTTTGTTTAGCAGATGCTGTTTCAGAAACATACGCCTTTCAACTCAAGAATGGACTGAAAGTTTTAGTTCTTTTTATTCTTTTCTTACTATCATCACTAGCTTTTCTTTCTTTCTTTTGCTGTTCCATTCACTTATTTTTCTCATTCCTCCTTTTTAACAACACCAATTGTTAATATTATATATTTTGCATAGTTGCTTTAGAACCGCTTAAAATTTATTATTTTGCCACAGAGAATTAAAACCTTAAGGTGATGGGAGATGTTCTTCTTCATATATGTTTCTTTTATTGGATGATGAATAAAACACTGATTGTCCAGTAGAGGCAGGAAGATAGGTGGGACTAGGGGATAAGGAGAATACTGAGAGAGAAGGGAAGAGAGGCCAGAGGAGATGCCATGTAGAGACTGGTAAGACAGAATGTGTCAGGTATTCTCTGGTAAGATAAATCCATGTAGAAATACATAGATTATTAGTTATGGGTTAGTAGTTAAGAGAGAGCTAGCCAGTAAGAAGCCCTAGCTATCGACCAACAATTTTATAATTAATATAGCATCCGTGTGCTTATTTGGGGATACTCAGTTAATGGACCAGGCTGGAAAGAAACTCCAGCAACATTAAGGTACAACAGAACTTTTGAAGTCATTTGGTGTATTTTGGCAACAGTTCTGGAAACCATTCCTCTAACAGACTACTCAAGAGTCTTAGTCATCTGCTTAAACTCCAAAGGGGCTTCCTGTGACACTTTTGGGCAGCTCTAGCTTCTGACCTTTGCCTTGGCAGGGTGGGCAGTGGCCTTATCCTAAGCATCAGTGAAACAGGATAATATTTGTCTCCTGTAGTTGAATTTTTCTTTACTCTTTGACTCTGGGGGCCTGCCATTCATCTCTCAAATAGACACATGGAGACTTACTCTTACTTACAGAGGCCTGGCCTTAGCTTGGCTGATTTTTAGCCATTTTCTTAAATTATCCCATCTACATTTTTGTCTCTGGGCTTTTTACCTCCTTATTTTCTATATATCTTGCTTTTCTTCTTACTCCATGTCTGGTTATATGGCTGGATGGCTGGACACTGCCATCCTATCTCCTTCTCCTTTTCTTCACTCTTCTTCCTCTATTCTATTTATTCTCTCTGCCTGGCAGCCCTGCCTATCTCTCCCCTGCTTAGTTATTGGCCATTCAGCTCTTCATTAGATCAATCAGGTGTTTTAGGCAGGCAAATTAGCACAGCATCACAGAGTTGAACAAAGCAACATAAAAGAATGCAACACATCTTTGCATGATTAGACAAATAACATCCCCCAGCATCAATGAATGTAATACATCCAAAAAATAATCCACAAGACTCTTCCTAGTCCAGAGGAGCCAAAGATTTCATGGTAAGTCTATGTAAGATATCAGTAATAACACAAAGCAGGGAAATGGATCAAAAGCATGATTCTGAGATGCCTTTAAGTTTGAGTTATAAACCCCTCTCCCCACAAAAAATCCCCAATTTTATATGGGTAGAATTAGACATGAAAATGGAAGGTGAATGATGCATTAGAGTCTAGAAAGAATGCTTTGTTAGCAGAAACAGAGACCGCACTATAGAATGACCAGAAGGGTTCCCTTCATGGTTGTGAATGCTACAGAAGTGTCGGCAGCTTATAGGGGCAGCTAGAAGTGTGCTCTGGAGTGTATGTTTGACCCCTATGCTTTTAAAAAATTCTGTTATACTGTTGTCATTAACTCCTATTTTGGGATATAGGAACAATGAAATTATTAAGCAGGCACTTTGGTATGCTAGCAAAATCCATACACATATTTACCAAGGTGCCTGATTAATAATATTGATGTTACTAGATAGTGCTCAATAATAATTGTTCCAAAGAACTTGAGGAAGATAATCACAATTGGCATCTTTGAATGATTTTTTTTTTAGATTTATCTTGTTGTTCACATTTTTTTCTTTTTGTGAAGGCAAAAAATTCAGTAGGTGACAAAGTTTTATTATTTACCTGCCTGATGATAACATCTGTGGTAATTATAGCACAATCAGGGAGGATTCTGATCACCTTAACATTATTATAAAAGTACTGTACATGATTGGCTATAAATGTTGCTTTTAAGTATCTAATGAAGAGTCTGCTTCTTATGCCAGAGCCCGGGACAGAGCCAAAGCTTTTGCTTCATGGCAGTTGACAGGAAAATAGCAAAATGAAGGTATAGGCATCCCATTGGTCCCTGCAAGGCCACACCCCCAATTACCATAAAATCTTCTGTAGCTAGCCCCCACTAAAGTTTCTTCATATTACTATTAGAGCCACATTCGACAAAGCCTTAAGCCCATGAGCCTAAGAGGAACATTCTTATTCCGAACTATAGCAATGAGAAAGCAATGCTGTCACAGACACATTTTTCTGCTGCAAAAGAAAACCAGGAAGTCATATCCTTTCTCGACTACTAAATTCACCTGTTAATTTAGGTTCGGTTTTAGGGTTTGGAAAATGTATTTAAGGTGGATCCACAGAGGCATCATGAAGAATAGTGAGGTGTGTAATGCAAAGTACTCTGACACAGCGTTCACTCAAGGTGGGTCTTGGAATATGATCCTTTCTTTTTGCAAGGGACAATATTGAAGTGTCCTGATAACCCACTTCTGGCACCTGCTGCATAAGAATGGTACTTTAAGATTCCTGGCTTGCCAGTGTTCTTGGGTTCTCTCAGGCCTTGCAGGAGCAGTAAAGTTCAATTTTATGGCATGAATATTGAGAATCATCCTCATGTTTCCAGGGTAGGCAGTTTTTAGAGACCACGAGAGCTCCCATAAGACATAAAAGATTAAATATTGCCAACTAAAGCATGGTGTTTACTTTGCTCCTTTTGTGTAAACAGGTGTGCCAGATGGGCTTACCTCTGCTTCCACAATCCGTGAAAACTTCAGTTTCAACAAAGAGAAGGGAGGGCGAGACTGAGGGAGGGTGGTAAGGAGCTAGAGAGAGGCTGAGGGGTGAGCGTATGCCACTCTTCCTCTGCGTTGACCACCTTGGGATTAATTGTAAACTTGGAAATAACATGATGACCTAAAGGATAAATGCTGCTCATATCTATCCAGCTTTGGGGAATTTCCTCAAAATGGACAGTTTTAATTTGGTGAAAATTTTATATATTTATACACTCACTGCTAAGATGTAAAACAGCAAGCCAATTTTGAATGGATTTTAAAAAGAGAAAATTGTTTTAGAGAAATCCAGTCTCCCATAAAACTACTTTGGACTTTGGTGTAATCTTTCTGAGGATACAAACTTACTTTGCCACTAGAGAGGACAGACATTTTCAATGCAAGATGTCTCTCTACAGAATCTTTTCCCATGCTCCCAGTGAGTCTACTTTCTGTCTGTGGTTTGATTTTCTTGAAACAACTTTATTTCTTTAATGTAGGCAAGAGTAAGATTAGCACAGGAAGCAGAAAGAGTCTGTGTAGCATTTCTTGTCTTTCTTTAACAGGGCAGAAAATCCCACTATGTCTCCCCTATCAATGTAAAAAAAACAGAAATAGTTATAAAATTGTTAAAAACATTCTACAAATTTAAAAGTCAAAATCATAAGAAGTCCATGGAACAAAAGTTAGATCCAGTGGGTCCTCTGAATCAAGGGTTTAGTGTCTGTGCATTCAGTCAACTATGGATTGAAATTATTCAGGAAAAGCATGGTGTCTTCTTTAATCATGTACAGACATTTTTTCTTGCTATTAATGTATAAACAATGTGCTATTGCAACTACTTATTTAGTATATATATTGTCTTGGGCATTACAAGTGGATCAGAGAGGGTTTAAAATGTGTGGGAGATGAGTGTAGGTGATATACAATTGCTTTGCTTGAAAATCCATAGATTTTGGTATCTGCAGGGGATCCTGAAACCAATCCTCTGATAACATGGAAGCATAACTATATATCAAAATAACTGGGCTAACTTCTTGTCTTTTTCCTACGAAAATATTTACATGCCATATTCCAGCCTGAAACTATACACAAACCCAAGAATTAAAGTTCTGTAACCCCCATTTCATAAGGCCAGACTGCTTTGTATTCATTTTATGTGATGCTCAGTTAAGAACAGCCACAAAGAGGACTTGGGAGAGGCTCAGGGTAATTCGGTTAATCACACTCCCGGGTGCTAGAGAAAGCAAGCACACATAATGCAGAGCCTCTTGACAAAGAAGGCAATGAGGTGGTCAGGTGCCAGGAACCTAGTGTGTGATGAGTGACTAGGTGTCATTATTTCCATAGGACAATGTCTCTCTCATCATAAACAGAAAATAAAAATATAAAAGCAGTATCAAGAAGACTAATCTTTCACATTTGTGAAATGAGGGCCTTGGTCTGAGTCCTTGACCCTTGTATTTCTTAAATTATAGGATTCCACTCTGAGAGTTTCCTCCTGATGAAGTGTTAAGTGTGGCAAGAGGAAATTGAGTTTAACATAGAATTGGCTTGCTCCAAAGACTTGGGTAATTAAGAAATCTTCATTATCTTGGCCAGACCTTTTTAGCTAGCTATATTTTGCCTTAATTATGGTAATGATAACAAAGTCAATGGGCTCACCATCTCTTCATTAGGCACCTCTAAATGTTTTGTACAAGAGCACAGTGATTCTAAAAGGGTGCTCTCTGCATGGCCAGCCTTAGCATTTGATTGAATCATGTAACATCTTAGTTAAAGCTGGTAACTGGGTATGACAACATTGGCTAGTGATTCAGTATGTGTCATTATGGGATCCTCTATGAAATATGTTGGTTAATGCTCACATAGTGGCACAGGTAGTTGGTGTCTTGGTATGTTTCCTAGTAACTCTTGCCGAGGGTCAAATACAGGTAGCCCATCACTTTTGTATGTGTTCAGGAATCTATTGGGTGTTTTATTTATTTTTTTCTCCTTCATTTTTTTATTTAAATTAGAAACAAGATTGTTTTGCATGCAATCCTAGTTCCCTCTCCCTCCCCTCCTCCCTCCCCCCCAATACCCTACCTATCCCATACCATTTCTGCTCCCCAAGGAGAGTGAGATCTTCCATGGGGGTGTGGGTCTTCAGAGTCTGTCATATCCTTTGGGATAGGGCCTAGGCTCTCCCTCATGTGTCTAGGCTGAGGGAGTATCCCTCTATGTGAAATGGGCTCCCAAAGTCCTATGCTAGGGATACATACTGATCTACTACAAGAGGCCTCATAGATTTCCAAGGCCTCCTCATTGACACCCGCATTCATGGAGTCTGGATCAGTCCTGGGCTGGTTTCCCAGCTATCAGTCTGGGGACCAAGAGCTACCCGTTGTTCAGGTCAGCTGTTTATGTGGGTTTCACCAGCCTGGTCTGGCCCCTTTGCTCATCACTCCTTCTCTGCAACTGGATTCCAGTTGAGTTCAGTGTTTAGCTGTTGGTATCTGCCTCTACTTCTAGGATGGCATATAAGTTAGTCATCAATCTCATTATCAGGGGAGGGCATTTAAGGTAGCCTCTCCATTGTTGCTTAGATGGTTAGTTGGTGTCATCCTTGTAGATCTCTGGACATTTCCCTAGTGCCTGATTTCTCTTTAAACCTATACTAGCTCCCTCTCTGAGGGTGTCTCTTATTTTGCTCTCCTCTATTCTTCCCCCTACACAACCTTCCTGCTCCTTTATGTCCTCCTCACTCCTCCCCTTCTCTTCTTCTCATTCTCCTAGCTCCCTCTCCCCTCTTCCGAAGTTCCCAATTTGCTCAGGAGATCTTGTCCCTTTCCCCTTCTCTGGGGTACCATGTATGTCTCTCTTAGAGTCCTCCTTGTTGCCTAACTTCTCTAGTGGTGTGGATTGTAGGCTGGTAATCTTTTGCTCTATGTGTAAAATCCATATACGAGTGAGTGCATACAAAGGTATTCAGTTTTCTCCTGGTGCTATTGGTCTGTTTACTTTGGACAACTGAAGAGAGCTATATCCACCTTCATAGTTGTGACACAGAATGGTTCCCTGAACCCAAATTCCCTGTGGTTGCCCCAGTCAGTCAAATTCATACACCTAGCCCCAAAGTTGGCAAACATGGATGTTTTCTCCATTTCTATAGTTTTGATTATTTAGAATAATATATGATAAAAGGCATTCAATGTGTTGTCTTTTAGGTATGAACTCTGATTATTAATACGCCTTTTATGTTTTCCCATGCTACTGTATGAATTAACAGTTCAGTCTTTTGGCTGCAGAGGAGCATTCTGGTAGGGGGCTTCCTATGATGTCATTGTTCTTGAGTAGGAGTATCCCTCGGCTTTGCCCCAGCTTTAGGTGGTAATGGATAAAGGCCTCTACATACATTTTTGCACTCAATTCTCTCTGTGTGAACATGGGTTTTTCATATTCTTTTGTATTTGTTTTTGTGTGTACTCAAAGGTGTAGAGGTCAGAAGACAACCTGGAAGAGTTGGTTGTTGCCTTCTACCCTTTGAGTCCTGGCTAACACATTCAGGTCTTCATACTTGACAATAAGTACCTTTACCTACTGACCGATCTTGCCAGCCCAAATACTTATTTTTATAATATTTTTGATGTTGGGATCAAATCTGGGGTCTTGTATGTGTTAGGAAGAGCTGAACCACTGAGCTATATACTCAGTATAGATTTTCATATTTCTCGAGTAATTCTCCATGACAGCAATCAGTGGGCAGTATGGAAAATACTAGCTAAGTGCAAGAAACTACCCAACTCTTTCCCAAACTGCTGGGCCATATTACATCTCTACCAGTGAGAGCTGTGATTGTTCACTGCTGTACTTAATCACAGACACTTCACTTTGTTTTGCATTTTAACGTTCTCAAAATTTATCATATTTCTTGACTTTTATCATTTTTCCTATGTTAATTTGCCGCTTCACATACCCACAAGGAGCTGAAGTGTTTATTCAGCTCTTTGCTTATGGTTAGGTTAAGCTGTTTTCTTACTGTTGGTTTTTAAAAACTCATGTTTTAAAAAATATTTTTTACTTTGATTTGGTGTATATGAGTGTTTGCCTGCATGTATGTCTGTGCATGTATTTATGGATGTCATGTACGAGGCGATGTCAGAATCTGGATTTGTAACTGGAGTTACAGATGCTTGTGAGCTACCTTGTGGGTGATGGGAATTAAATTCAGGCCCTATGCAAGCACAGCCAGAGAGTTTAACCACTCATCTCTTCAGCCTGAGAACTTTTTCTTAATGTTTCTTAAATGATTTTTGACAAATTGCAAAAACAACTTGAGAAATTGTAAGAAATGATAGCAAGAAAAGTGAATGGAGAAAAAATAGGTTTCTTCCACAGAAACAGCTGACCTGAACATCCAGGAACTCTTGCTCCCCAGTCTGATAGCTGGAATACCAGCATGGGACTGAACCAGACCCTAGGAACATGGGTTTCTGTGAAGAAACCTCAGAAATCTATAGACTCTCCTGAAGAATCCCAGTATTTATCCCTAGCATAGGTGTGGACTTTGGGAGCCCATTCCATTTAGAGGGATACTCCCTGAGCTAAGACACATGGGGCCCTATCCCAAAGGATACAATAGACCCTGATGACACCCTATGGAAGGCCTCACCATCCAGGGGGAACAGAAAAGATATGTGACAGATAAGGTTTTAGTTGGGAGGGTAGGGGAGGACGGGTGGGAGAAGGGAACTGGGATTGTCATGTAAAACAATCCTGTTTCTAATTGAAATAAAAAAGTTGGGAAAAAATAGTTTTTTTTTTCAAATCCTTCACCAGATAATGTGATTAAAACAAAAAACTTCTGCTAACTTCAACTTCTCTTTTCATTCTTTTTTAAAAATTAATTTAGAAATGATCTTATTTTGCATATTAATCCAAGTTCCCTCTCCCTCCCATCCTCTCATACCTCCCCACCAGTGCCCCCATCCCACGCCCCAGGGAGGGTGAGGCCTTCCATAGGGGACCATCAAAGTCTGTCACATCATTTGGGGCAGGGCCTAGGCCCTGTCCTGTGTATACAGGCTGAGAGACTATCCCTCCATGGGGAATGGGCTTTATGATAAGAACTTTGAGTCTTTAAAGAAAGATATTAAAGAAGATGCCAGTAAATAAAAAGATCTCCCATGCTCTTGGATAGGTAGGATTAACATAGTAAAAATGGCAATCTTACCAAAAGCAATCTACAGATTCAATGCAATCACCATCAAAATGTGTGCACAATTCTTTACAAACCTTGAAAGCACAATACTTAACTTTATATGGAAAAACAAAAAACCCAGGATAGCCAAAACAACACTGTACAACAAAGAACAAATGGACTCTTCATTCTCGTAGGTTAAAGTTTTCCTAGTTTGAAAAAGTTTAACTTGTCCAGATGGTCCTTTTATTGACCCCACTTTTGATGTCATGTACAAAAGTTCTTTCTTTGACTTAAGGCTTAAAGGTCTATGATGTTTTCTAAATTAAAAATTGCACATTAGATTTAGATTAGAGTTTGTGTGAGGAGTGAAATAGATGTCACAACTCATCTTTGGGCATGTCTTCATTCACTTTTCTTGCTATCATTTCTTACAGTTTCTCAAGTTGTTTGTGAAATTTGTCAAAAATCATTTTCCATCTCTGAATACATCTGTTTACAATGTATTCTCTCTTACTAATTTATGTCATCATGTTTCCTTCAATATTACATTTTAAAAATTACCATGGCTCTATAGTGGATCTAAGTATTGTATAATATTTCTTTCAACCTAACTTTACTTTTTCATAATTATTTTACTTATTTTAGTATTTTCTTCCTTATTTAATATATTCTCAGAATCTATCAGCAGATACAGAAAAGGATCACTCAATTCTGCTTGGGTTGCATTGGTTTTGTAGCTGGGGGAGATTGGCTACAGAGAATTAACAACTTACTTATGTGGGCTTTTCAACTCCATGGATAAGGTTAGATTTTTGACTGCTTTTATTGGTGTCTTCTATTCCATCATACTGATTCTACTTACATTTTTGTAAGATTCAGGAAATTACAGAGTATTTGTCATTGCTGAGAGGTGATTTGGAAATCATTAATAGGAGGGAATTTTCTCAATTGCTTTTTCTTCATCTATCGAAATGATCATGTAGTTTTTCTTCATTAGTCTGGTAATATGACACTTTACATTGATTAAGATTTGAATGTTGAAAGTGCCTCTCACATTTAGGTTAAACCCAATACATCCTGAGCTGTTAGGTGCTTGATAAATTGCTCTATTTGCTTTATTAATATTTTAGTTTTCTTTTCAAAGATTTGGAACTTGTATGCACACATTGTATTTCCTTTTTGTATATGTCGTTGGAACTTGGCATCATGGTAACTCTAGTCTCCAGGTGATTTGTAAGGTCTCTCTTCTTGTTTGTGAGAGCAACTGTGTAGAATTTATGTCATTTCTTTAAGACAACTAAATTTCCTTGCAGAATCTGTTGTGGAAATGGCCACTGAGATCACCTTGCACCTGAAAATTTTGCTACAGAGTTTCTGAATAGAATTTGATGCTTTACTGGTAACTGTGGACTACGCCACTTCTCCAAATTTTCTTGAGTGACTTTTGATAGTGTGTGTTTTTCAGTGCATTTGGGCCATTTTAATGGTGCTTTTAATTTATGAGATTAATATTCTTTAGAGTAATTTCATTATTATTTTTGTGTTTGTGTGGTATATAGTGGTGTTCCAGTTTCCTTTTTGTTTGTCCTGTTTTTCATGCTCTGTTTTTCAGGTATTATACATTTTAAATGTATTTTTTATTGAAATAGAATTTAATCACTTGCCCCCCTCTAGCCTCTCCTAGGTACTAGCTCGCTCTCTAACTTCTCCCACACCTCCCCCTCAGGTTATAGCTACTTTTCCTTTGATTAACATTGTTACATATATGCATGCATGTAGATGCACTCAAATACATAAATACAACCTGATGATTCCATTTTTGTTTGTATGTACATGGTTTCAGAGCTGACTACTTTTCATTGGACAATCAATAAGGGTTCATCCTGGGACAGGCTAAGTATCCCTCATGCAGCCATGATTAGTTGTCTGTAGTTATTTCTGTAGGGTTGGGACCCTGCAGAATCTCCCCCCTTCTTTGTTAACATGTCCACTGATAATGTTCCTGTCTTGTTGATGCAGTAATTTCTAGGAGAGATTACTTCACAGCAGACTTTCTGGTACTCTCTGGCTTCTACAATCTTTCAATCCTTCTTTTGTGATAGTCCCTGAGCCATAGATGGAAGAACTGTAATGTAGATGTATCCATTAGGGCTGACCTCCCATGACCTGTTGCTCTCTGCATATGTCTGGTTGTGGTTTTCTCTGATGGCCTCCATTTTCTACAAAGAGAGGTGCCTTTGATGAAGGGTAGTAGCGACATTTATCTGTGAGTATAAAGATAAGATTTAGAATGTAAAAAGGAGTTATGCTGCTCTAATAAGGTGGTGGTAGTATATTCTTTTCTAAGCTCGAGGACTTCCGGTGCTCTGGGAAGCTGGCTTGGTTTCAAGCACCAGGTATGATTTCCCTCCTGTTGAGTGAGCTCTAAGTCCAATTATTGTTATTGACTTTTTCCACCAATGTATGGGTGCCTCTATGACACTTTTTGTGGATATCTTGCCACACTGCCATTGTTGTGGTTCCTAGGTATTGCAACTGTGTAGGATTGTTTAATTTCGTCCCTCCTTTGGCAGCTTGAGTAGTATTTTATGGTACTATGGAAGCTAGACTGCAGGAGAGAGGCTTTGGCGTCAGGTCCAGCTTGAATAATTTAAGTCCTGTGTCCTGCAGAGTGTTTATGATATCACATGCATGCAAGAGCTCTCAGATGCTGGAAGATGGCATTAGATCCCCTGGACTGAAGTTACAGGTGATTGTGAGCCATTGTATGAGTACTGGGAACTGCATTTGGGTCCTCCAAAGAGCAGTATGCTCTCTTAGTCACTGAACTATCTCTATAGCCCCCAATCTTGAAATTTTGATCTTCCTGCCTTTACCATGTAAGTGCTGGGATCATAGGTAAGCAAGATCACACTTAGTTTATGGAGTGCTAGGGACTGAACAAGGGCTTTGAGCATGCTAGGCAAGCACTCTTTATTACTATTAAATGTTTTCCTTTATTTTACATACCAAACACACTTTCCCCTCCCTCCTCCTGTTCCCTCTGCCCTGCCTCCCATCTACATTTCTGTTCAGAAAGGGGCAGGTCTCCCATGGGAGTCAACAAAACATGTGCATCAAGTTGAGGCAGGACTAAGCTCCCCCACTCCCCCATATCAAGGCTATATCAAGGCGAGGCAATGCGGCATGGGGAATAGGTTCCCAAAAGTCAGCTCAAGCTCCAAGGACAGGTCTGATCCTACTGCTAGGAGCTGCACAAACAGCTGTCACACACATGCAGAGGGCCTAGGTCAGTCACATGCATGCTCCCTAGCTGTCAGTTCAGAGTCCATGAGCTCCAAGGAGCTCAGATTAGCTGTCTCTGTGGGTTCCCATCATGTCCCTGACCCCACGGACTTGTACAATTACTCCTCCTTCTCTTCAACAGGAGCTTGGCACAATGCTTGGCTGTGGATCTCTGCATCTGCTTCCATCAGCTACTGGATGAATACTCTCTGATGACAGTTAGGGTAGTCACCATTCTGATTGTAGGAGAAGGCCAGTTTGGGCACTCTCTCCACTTTGCTAGGAGTCTTCGCTGGGGTCATGCTTGTGGATTAGCAGTCTTTCACCTAAGCCACATCTTCAGTGCCTTCTTATTTTGAAGGCTATTTTCTTTCTTTTTATTTTTTATTTAAATTAAAAACAATCTTATTTTACATACCAAACCCAGTTCCTCTCCTTTCCATCTTCCTACTCCCCTCATCATCTCCCCCTTTCACCCCCATCCACTCCTCAGAGAGGGTGAGGCCTCCCATGGGAGATCATCAAAGTCTGTCACTTCATTTGGGGCAGGACCAAGATCTGTATCTAGACTGAGAGAATAACCCTCCACAGGGAATGGACTCTAAAAAGACAGTTCATGCACTAGGGATAAATACCAATTCTGCTGCCAGTGGCCCCATAGACTTCCCAAGTCTCCCAACTGGCACCCACGTTCAGGGGGCCTAGTTTGGTTTTATACAGGTTCTCCAGATGTCAGTCTTGAGTCCATGAGCTCCCACTTGCTCAGGTCAGCTGGATGTAAAATTCTCAATGGATACTTCCTTTACAACCCTCAAAAGACAAAATTGGATGCTTCCTTTTCAACCCTCAAAAGACAAAATGGTCCTATACTTGAACTAGCTTGTTGGAGCCCATTCCCCATGTTGGGATGCCATGCTCAGTCTTAGAGCATGGTAGGGGGGGTCTGTTTCTGCCCCAACCTATTGTGTGAGACTATGTTGACTCCTCATGGGGGTCCTTACTCATGAGGATGAATGGACTGGAGGTGGGCTGAGAGGGAGGTGAGGGTGGGATGGGAGGAGGTGAGGGGGTGGGAGGGAGAACTGTGGTTGGATTGTAAAATGAAATCAAAAATAAAAAATGGAAAGAAAAGATGAAATGGTCTTCTGTCTTGTGGCTTTAAATGTTTCTGATGAGAAATTCATCTTCGTTTAGATTTTTTTAAACTTATGTTGAATAAGCTGTCTTTTATTTTTTCCCTCTGGATGCATTCAGGACTTTTTCTCATGGAGAAGATATCTAGATGTAGGGTACACTGCTCAGTAGCAGATCACTTGTTTAGCATGGATAAGGTATTAGGTTTGAATCACAGTACTGGTAAAACAAAGTAAGCTACCTCAGGTGCAAAATTTAGCAGATGTCAGTCTTGAGCTGCTGCATGTGGAGTGTTGCCCACAGAATGGCTTTGAAAGCCAGTGCTTCTGACAGAGACACTTTAGCTAGGCTTCTGAACCTTCTACTAGACCTACTCATGCATTTGCCAAATCCATGTTTGGTCAAGAACCCTGCAGCACCAGTTTAGCCTCTCCTCTCTTAATATCTGATCCCCATGGTGTTTGAGTGAGAGTTGCCTATAAGCTCATGCGTTTTAACACTTGGTCCCCACTTGGTGGAACTGCTTGGGAAGGATTAGGAGGTGTGGTCTTGTTGGAGTAGGTATGTCACTGGGAGTGGACTTTGAGGTTTCAAAAGACTGGTACCATTTCCATTCTCTCTCTCTCTCTCTCTCTCTCTCTCTCTCTCTTTCTCTCACTCTTTTTCTCATCACACCTCTGGATGTCTTCTGCTTGAGGATCAAGATGTGACCTCTCAGCTTTTTCTACTGTCATACCTCTGTCATCACAGACTTGAACCCTTTGAAACTGTAAGCCCAATCAAACGCTTTCTTTTATAAGTTGCCTTGGTCATGGTGTTTTATCATAGCAATAGAAAAGTAACTATGACAATTTTCCTTCATAGCTAATCAGACTTTGTTCTCCACCCTCTCCACTGTGATGTTTGTTTATTAGATCAGCTTATAGAGAACACTTTTGTTGTAGATATTTCCTGAGAAATTTTCCCTTTGCTGACTCTACCCTGCTCTTCAGCTATAGAATCATCTTGCTTGTACTATACTTGGAATTGAGTCTTTTATTGTGAAATCCCATTGCTATGGTTCCCATACCCATCCTGGTGGCTGTATATGATTGTGTTGTTTATTATACTTTAAGCAATACCATGGAGAGAGTAATTTTATCACCTCTTTAACCTTATTTAACCACCTTAAACTTCTTTTCTTGTAGTCCTTCACCGCACTACCCTAATCGGAGTTTATTTGAACTCCTCAGGCTTCAAAAGCTTCCTGTCTTTCTTTCTCTTGATAGAACAATGGATTCCCTCTGTGCTGCCTCAGTCCTCCACAACTGGGGCGGCCCTCATTGGTGGCAGAAAGACAGAGAAAGTTTAAGCGGTATCTTTCCCCTCAGTCCCTGGACTGCAAGCATTCTTTACCCAGTTGATCTTGGTAGGGCAGTTTTCTCTCATGGGTTCCGTTGCCCACACAATACTACGACAAGAGCAGAGCAGCTCTGTGACTTGGGGGCAAGAGTGGAAGAGGAACAAAGAAAGAACTAAAATACAGAGTGAGAACATAAACACAAAGCTGGGGATGTCTTGCGTGCCCTCATCCTTGGGGGGGGGCACTTTCTCAATCCTTAAGACGGAAAACAGTATGTTGCTTTCAGAGTCACTGTGCACACCTTACTCACCTGGTTGTCAACAACCAGAGGAACAAAACAGGCAAGAACAAAGAAGGCTAGAGTCTGTCCCAGTTCTTAAGTTCTCTGGCATGCCACTTTCCAGAATGAAGACTTTCATTTGTATTCTCTTCAGTTTTTCATTGCAGGCTGTAGGAAAGTGGTGTCATGGTGAGCTTATTCCTTCTTGACTGGTACTGTCACTTCCACGACTTAAAAGTAAAATAAAATTCTTAAAGACGGGTAAAGTCCCACTAGACTGTGGAGGTTGTGGCTTTCTTTTTTGAATCATTTATCAGGGTCTGTGAGCTGATATTTTGAAGAGTAACTCTGGAAGAAAATTGTTTGAAGTTGGGTTTGTTCTGGAAAATCTAGCAGGTGCATTTAGCAGCACTTTCTGACCTCTAAACTTAATCTGGTGTTTTCTCTGTATTTTCATCTCACAGATGACTTCTTTCTCTTTCTTAGAAGAGTGAATAGAAATGGTCGGTTCTCTTGTCTTCCTTTAACAGTGAACTAATCATTCAGTTCTTGAGGAAGGGAGCTCTTCTCAGTCTCATGAATGTCCTTGGCATCGAGGGGCAATGCCTGCAGCTGATAGACACTGTGTATGTATTGAACTGATAATTGGATGAGGAGAGCTTGTACATACCATTTCCAAACATAAGTGCCTACACATAAAGGATAATGTCAGTATATATCCTTTGAGGTTGAATCAATCTACTACTTTCCCATACTATTTATTTATTTTTTTTTAGATTCTCAGGGACATGTGTTCTCAAGGTCACTTTTTCACACTGAATTGTCAACACAGCTATAATTATGTCTTTTTTGCATTTTGCATCTATTTGTTTATTTTACTTTTATATGAAAGAGGTAAATGGACCTTTATCTAAATTAAAACTTGGATTCCCATAGGCAGTACATTAAGCAGACGAAAATCACATAAGGCTAATGTCCAATAGTGAAGAAATAGAGTGGATTTAGTTATTTCATAAAATGCTTATTTTGACTGATAATCATAACATTAATAAAAATAAAATTAACATTTATGATAGCAGAGAAGTAGTGGACATTTTTAGTTTTTTCCACATATCAGACTTTGTATTTATGATAACCACATAGTATATATATTATTATTACAATTTTGCATATAAGAGAAATGGAGGTTCAGAGAAGCCATATCACGTTGAGTGCACTGAGTAGCAAATTCAGATATGTCTCTGTCTCATCTCAGCTTCCTTCCCTTGCTAAGCCCAAGTTTGTTTTTTTTCCCCAAGAGAGTATATTTTTATTAGTTCAAATTAAAAACAAGGCTGCTTCACATGTCAATCCCTTCTCTCTTCCTCACCTCCCCCTAAGCCCCCACCTCATCTCCCCTCTGCTCCCCAGGGAAGGTAAGGCCCTCCATGGGGGATCCCTAAAGTCAGCCATATCATCCTGGGCAGGGCCTAAGCCCTTCCCCCCATGCGTCCAGGCTGAAAGAGCATCCCTCCTTGTGGGATGGGCTCCCAAAGTCCTTTCTTACACCAGGGGTAAATACTGAATCACTACCAGGGGCCCCATAGAGTGCTGAAGCCTCCTCATTGACATCCATGTTCAGGGGTCTGTATCAGTCCCATGCTGGCCTCCCAGACAGCAGTCTGAGGTCCATGCCCTCCCCCTTGTTCAGGTCAGCTGTTTCTCTGGGTTTCAGCAGCCTGATCCTGACCTCTTTGCTCTTCACTCTTCCCTCTCTGCAACTAGGTTCCAGAGTTCAGTTCAGTGTTTAGCTAAAGTGGGAAATTACCAATACGGAGCCAATTAGAAATATAAGGGTATTTAATAGGGAAAAGCCTTACTTACAGAACGACCTAGCCAGCGGGCGTGTCAGCAGTCTGTACAGCAGGCACACCTGTAGCCAGCCTCTAAGTAGGCGTGGCTATAGCTTCCCCTACATTTAGCTGTGGGTGTCTGCTTCTGCTTCCATCAGCCACTGGATGAGGGGTTCTAGGATGACATTTAAGGCAGTCATCAGTCTTATTATAAGGGAAGGGCATTTAGGGTAGCCTTTGCCTAGATTGTCAGTTGGTGTCATCACTGTAGATCTCTGGAAATCTCCCTAGTGCCAGATTTCTCCTCGAACCTATAATGGCTCCCTCTGTTATGGTATCTCTCATCCTGCTCTCCTCTATTCCCCTGACTCAACCTTTCTGCTCCTCCATTTTCTCCTCTCCCCTTCTCTTCTCTCCCTCTCATTCTCCCACACCCCTCACAGCTACCCTCATGATCCCAATTAGCTCAGGAGATCCTGCCCCTTCCCCTTCTCTAGCGTCCATGTATTCTTCTCTTAGAGTCCTTGCTTCCTAGTTCCTTTGGTGCTGACGATTGTGGCCTGGTAAACCTTTGCTCTATGCCTAAAAATCATATATGAGTGAGTACATACCATGTTTGTATTTTTGTGACTGAGTTACCTCACTCAGGATGATTTCTTTTAGTCCCATGCATTTGCCTGTGAATTTCAAGATTCTGTTGCTTTTGTTCTGCTGAGTAGTACTCCATTGCGTAAATGTTCCGCATTTTCTCTATCCATTCTTTAGTTGAGTGGCATCTAGGATGCTTCCAAGTTCTGGCTATAAAAAACAACGCTGTTATGAACATATTTGAACATATGTCCTTATTGTATGAATGTGCATTCTGTGGGTATATTCCCAAGAGAGGAATTGCTGGATCTTGAGGTAGATTGATTCCCATTTTCCTGAGAAACTGCCATAGTGATTTCCAAAGTGGTCTTACAAGTTTGCACTCCCACCAGCAATGGAGAAGTGTTACTTTTTCTCCACATCCTCTCCAGCATAGACTGTCATTGGTATTTTTGATTTTGGCCATTCTGGCTGGTGTAAGATGGTATCTCAGAGTTGTTTTGATTTGCATTTCCCTGATGGCTAAGGATTTTGAGCACTTTCTTAAGTGTCTTTCAGCCATTTTAGATTCATCTGTTGAGGATTCTCTATTTAATTCTGCACTCCACGTTTTAATTGCATTGTTTGGTGTTTTGGTGGCTAGCTTCTTGAGTTCATTGTATATTTTAGATATCAGCCCTCTGTCAGATGTGGGGTTGGTGAAGGTGAAGATCTTTTCCTATTCTGTAGGCTGTCATTTGTCTTACTGACTGTGTCCTATGCCTTACAGAAGCTTCTCAGTTTCAGGAGGTTCCATATGTTAATTGTAGATCTAAATGTCTGTGCTACTGGTGTTATGTTCAGGAAGCAGTCTCCTGTACCAATTCTTTCAAGGTTATCTCCCACTTTCTCTTCTAGAATGTTCAGTGTGGCTGGATTTATGTTGAGATCTTTGATCCATTTGGACTTAAGTTTTGTGCATGGTGATAGATATGGATCTATCTGCAGTCTTCTACATGCTAGCATCCAGTTAGGCCAGCACCATTTGTTGAAGATGCTTTCTTTTTTTCCATTGTATAAATTCAGCTTCTTTGTCAAAAATCAGGTGTTTGTAGGTGTGTGGGTTAATATCAGGGTTTTCAATTTGATCCCATTGGTCTATCTACTTTTGTGTCAATACGAAGCTGTTTTCAGCACTATGGCTCTATAATAGAGCTTGCATTCAGAGATGGTGATGCCTCCAGAAGTTCCTTTATTGTACAGGGTTGTTTTGGCTATCCTGGGTTTTTTTGTTTTTCCATATAAAGTTGAGTATTGTTTATTCAAGGTCTGTGAAGAACTGTGTTGGGATTTTGATGGGAATTGCATTGAATCTGCAGATTGATTTTGGCAAGATTGCCATTTTTACTATGTTTATCCTACCTTTTCAAGAGCATGGAAGATCTTTTCATTTTCTGGTATCTTCTTTAATTTCTTTCTTTAAAGACTCAAAGTTCTTACTGTACAGGTCTTTCACTTTTTTGGTTAAAATTGCCTCAAGGTATTTTATGTTGTTTGTGGATATTGTGAAGGGTGATGTTTTTCTGATTTCTTTCTCATTGCATTTATCATCTGTATATAGTAGGGCTACTGCTTTTTTGAGTTAATTTTGTTTCCTGCTACTTTGCTGAAGGTGTTTATCAGCTGTAGGAGTTCCCTGGTAGAGTTTTTCGGGTCACTTATGTAGACTATCATATCATCTGCAAATAGTGTAAGTTTGACTTCTTCCTTCCCAATTTGTATCCCCTTGATATCCTTTTGTTGTCTTATTGCTCTAGCTAGAACTTCAAGTACAATGTTGAAGAGATATGGAGATGGTGGACAGTCTTGTCTTGTTCCTGATTTTAGAGGAATCACCTTGAGTTTCTCTCCATTTAGTTTGATGTTGGCTGTTGGTTTGCTGTATATTGCTTTTATCATGTTTAGTTATGTTCCTGTTATTCCTGATCTATCCAAGATCTTTATCATGAAGGGATGTTGGATTTTGTCAAAGGCTTTTTCAGCATCTAGTGAGCTGATCATGTGGTTTTTCTTTTTCAGTTTGTTTATATGGTAGATTACATTAACAGATTTTCATATGTTGAACAATCCTAGCATCCCTGGGATGAAGCCTACTTGATCATGGTGGATAATTTTCCTAATGTGTTCTTGGATTCGATTAGGCCAATATTTTCTTGAGTATTTTTACATTGATGTTCATGAGGGATATTGGTCTATAGTTCTCTTTTTTAGTTGTATCTTTGTGTGGCTTGGGTATCAAGGTAATTGTAGCCTCATAAAAAGAGTTTGGCAATGTTCCTTCTGCTTCAATTTTGTAGAACAATTTGAGGAGTACTGGTATTAGTTTTTGTTTGAATTTCGGGTAGAATTCTGCAGTGAATCCATCTGGCCCTGGGTCTTTTTTGGTTGAGAGACTTTTGATGACTGCTTCTATTTTATTGGGGCTATAGGTCTATTTAAATTGCTCATTTGTTCTTCAGTTAATTTTGGTAAGTGATATCTATCCAGAAAATTGTCCATTTCCTTCAGATTTTCGAATTTTGTGGAGTACAGGTTTTCAAAGTATGACCTGATGATTCTTGGATTTCCTCAGTGTCTGCTGTTATATCCCCCTTTTCATTTCTGATTTTGTTAATTAGCATGCTCCCTCTCTCTCTGCCTTTTGGTTAGTTTGGCTAGAGGTTTTTCTATCTTTTTGATCTTCTTAAAGATTTTAGTTTGAAGTCTAATGTTTTAGATATTAGGATTGCTACACTACCTTGTTTCTTGGGTCCATTGATTGGAAAATCTTTTCCCAACTCTTTACTCTGAGGTAATGTCTGTCTTTATAATCGAAGTATGTTTCTTGTATATAGCAGAAGGATGGATTCTGTCTTTGTATCCATTCAGTTAGCCTGTATCTTTTTAAAGGCTGGTTAAGACCATTGGCATTGAGGTTTATTAATGTCCATTGATTGTTGGTTCTTGTTTGTTTTGGATTTATTGTTGGTGGTGTCATTGTGTGTAGATTTCACCCTCGTTTTTCTTTTCAAGTTTGGTAAAGCAGGATTATCTATGTTTTTGTGAGTGTAGTTATCTTCGTTGGGTTGTAGTTTTCCTTCCTGAGCTTTCTGTAGGGCTAGATTTGTGGATATGTATTGTTTAAATCTGGTTTTAATTGAATATCTTGTCTTGCCATCTATAGTGATTCAAAGCTTTGCTGGATACAGTAGTCTTGGTTGGCATCCTTGTTCCCTTTGTGTTTGTAGGACATCTATCCAGGACCTTCTGGCTTTCAAAGTTTCCATTGAGATGTTGGGTATAATTATGGTAGGTCTTCCTTTATATGTTACTTGACCTTTTTCCTTTGCTGCTCTTAATATTTTCTCTTTATTCTGTAAGTTTGGTGTTTTGATTATTATGTGGCAAGGGAACTTCTTTTTGTGGTTCAGTCTATTTGGTGTCCTGTAAGCTTCTTGTAATTTTATAGGCATATCCTTCTCCAGGATGGGGAAATTTTCTTCTATGATCTTGTTGAGTATGTTTTCTGTAACTTTGAGCTGTATGTCTTCACCTTCTTCTATACCTATTATTGTTAGGTTTGGCCTTTTCAAGGTGTCCCATATTTCCTGGATATTTTGTGTTTCGAATTTTTTGGACTTGAGATTTTCTTTCGTAGTTGACTGTATATCCTCTAGGGAGTCTTCAACAACTGAGATTCTCTCTTCCTTCTCTTGTATTCTATTGGTTATTCTTACATCCTTAGTTCCTTAGTACAAAGGACGATTGTTTATTCATCCTTTGTATTTCAAGCATTCCCTTATTCTGTGTTTTCTTTATTGTTTCTATTTTAGCTTTCATGCCTTGAACTGTTTCTGTTGTTTCCTTCACTTGTTTGGTTATTTTTCCTGGCTTTCTTTAGATCCTTTAAGAGAATTATTTATTTCTTGAATTTTTTGGTTTTTTTCTTCTATTTCTTTAAGAGATTTTAAATTTGATTCGTTAATATACAAAGAGGCTTATTTTTCTGTTTTTTAATTTTAATTAGAAACATGCTTGTTTTACATGTCAATCTCAGTTCACTCTCCCTCCCCTCCTCCTTTGCCTCCCAACTAACCCCCTCTCCCATCCCCTTTCTTCTCCCCAGGGAGGCTGAGGCCTTCCATGGGGGAATCTTCAAAGTCTGTCATATCATTTGAAGCAGGGCCTAGGCCCTCACCTGTGTGTCTAGGCTGAGAGAATATCCCTCTATGTGGAATGGGTTCCCAAAGTCCATCAGTATGCTAGGGATAAATACTGATCTATTATCTGAGGCTCACTAAATTGCCAAGGTATCCTCACTGACACCCACGTTCAGGAGGTCTGGATAAGTCCTATGCTGGTTTCCCAGCTATCAGTCTGGGGTCCATGAGCTTCACCTTGTTCAGGTCAGCTGTTTCTGTTGGTCTCTCCATCCTGGTCTTGACCCCTTTGCTCATCACCTGTAACTGTGAACTAAAACGTAAGAGCTAAATGATATGTGGACACATGTAAACATTCTTACATGCATATTTTCCTACATGCCTATTCCATACAACAGAGAAGTAGTAAAAGTGAGATCAGGGTTGGAGGTGAAAGTTTATGTATCATGATACATGGACTTATTTATTTAATGAAGAATAGGGACAAGGTTCTCATCTTGAGATAAAGGGTCACTACTTGCTTACAAAAGATCATGGTATTTGGAGTTAGAAGACCTGAGGTTGCATTCTTACTTATCAGTTTCCGACCTGCATTAGTTTGAGATAAATCTTTATTTCAGACTGTGGAGGGTTCTTGTATATCTTCTGTGTGTGAAAATACTTGTATAGCTTTGTTCATTTATTTCAAATTCCCATTATTTGGTTCATTTATCTATTGTCTCTTTGGGTCACAATTATGTGGTCCATAAAATGAGAATAATCATACCCAGGGGAAGTAAAGTTGTGATAGAGATGGGATAAAATAGCACATGCAAAGACATTTTGTAGAGTGTCATTTTAGTGTATCAGCCTTTTTCTTTTTTGTACCTGAATTTTAGCAGTGATTACCCCATGAGGAGTTATTTATTGTCTTCTTTTATTTTTACCTTTACTTTTTATTCTTTGCTCCTTTTAAGTACATATCATTTGCATAATTTCATAAATATATATGATGCATTGTGATCATATTCGCCCCTATTACCATCTCCTGTCCCCTCCAACTCCTGCTGACCCACTCTTCATCACTAGTACTTCTCCACTTTCATGACTTTTTAACATTGCTGAGTTTAATTGGGGTTGCTTGTATGAACAATGGTAAGGGGTTATTTACTAGAACATGGACAACTTACCAATGGTTATACACTGAAGAAAATGGCAACCTACTTTCCCCTACTCTGTTCCTATAATTAATAACTTCCAATAGCTCCCCCTGGAGGGATGGACCTCCCTAAGTGCCCCTCAAGCACAATGGAATATTGAAAGAGCCAATTTTGTATTGCATAGATATCTGAAGCTTTTGTGTCATGAATCCAAGGCTGTATCATATCCAGGAGACAACATTTTATAGAAGTCTTCCTAGCCTTTGGCTCTTACCTTCCTTTTGATCCTCTCTATGTTTCTAACCTGTTGTTTTCTTACTCTAGTGTCAATAGAGTTGTCCTCAAGTTCCCTTCGGAGACCCTTTAAAAATTTTTTTATCATGAGCCCAAGAACTTGCAAAAGTCCCTCAGTGACACAAATATGCCTAGCAGACTCCCTCATGTCTGTGTCCCCTGGTTTATTATGAACTAGTCATCTATATTAATGTCATGTTTCATTTTTAACTGAAGTTAACTTTAGTCAAATAATCTGGGTATTAAAATTCAGTTTCACAGAGAATGCTTGAAAGTAATGATGAATTTTGAAATAGAATCTTGTGTGTGAGAGTACATCCTGAAAACTCTAGAACTTTTTATTAACTAGAACAGATCTCCAGTGACAACAGTATGAGTAGTTTTGAGATATCTTTGGTAGGCACATGAATTTAATTAAATGAATTGTGCATGTGGGAAACTTCTGGAAAATTATTCATACTGATGAGAGACTAAGAAACATACTGTGTGAATACATCATCAATAAATAAGTCTAGTGGATGTTTAATGCTTAACTTCCAAATCTATTCTCTGTGATAAATGTCCACACTAAAGCTCTTGTACATAAAAATCTAGTTTATTGGTACAAAAATAGACAGGTATACCAATGGAATCGAAGTGAAAACCCTGATATGGACCCACATACCTACAAACACCTGATTTTTGACAAAGAAGCTAAAATTATACAATGGAAAATAGAAAGCATCTTCAACAAAAGGTGCTGGCATAACTGGATGCTGGTTGTAGAAGACTGCAGATAGATCCATATCTATAACCATGCACAGAACTTAAGTTCAAATGTATCAAAGACCTCAACATAAATCCAGCCACACTGAACCTCTTAGAAGAGGAAATAGGTGGTACCCTTTAACGAATTGGTACAGGACACCACTTCTTGAACATAACACCAGTAGCACAGACACTGAGATCAACAATTAATAAATGGGACCTCCTGAAACTGAGAAGCTTCTGTAAGGCAAAGGACACAGTCAATAAGACAAATGGCAGCCCACAGAATGGGAAAAGATCTTCACTTATCCCACATGTGACTTCCAAAACATACAAAAAACTCAAGAAGTTAGTCACCAAAACACCAACTAACTCAATTATAAAGTGGAGTACAGAACAAAATAGAGAATTCTCAATAGAGTAGTCTAAAATGGCTGGAAGACACTTAAGAAAGTGCTCAACATCCTTATCCATCAGGGAAATGCAAATCAAAACAACTCTGAGATACCATCTTACTCCTGTCAGAATGGCTAAAATCAAAAACACCAATGGCACTTTATGCTGGAGAGGATGTGGAGAACGGGGAATACTTCTCCACTGCTGGTGGGAGTGTAAACTTGTAAAGCCACTTTGAAAATCAGTACGGCAATTTCTCAGGAAAATGGGAATCAGTCTACCACAAGATCCAGCAATTCCACTCTTAGGCCCATACCCAAAAGATGCAAATTTATGCAAGGTCATCTGTTCAGCCATGTTCATAGCAGCATTATTTGTAATAGCCAGAACCTGGAAGTAATCTAGTTGCCCCACAACTGAAGAGTGGATGGAGAAAATGTGGTACATTTACACAATGGAGTACTACTCTGTGGAAAAAAGCAATGGAATCTTGAAATTCAAAGGCAAATGCATGGAACTAGAAGAACCCATCCTGAGTGAGGTAACCCAGTCACAAAAAGACAAACATGGCATGTGCTCACTCATATGTGGATTTTAGTCATGGAGCAAAGGATTACCAGCCCACAATGCACACCTCCAAAGAAGCTAGGAAACAAGGAACACTCTGAGAGAGACATACTGGTCCCCTGGGAGAAGGGGAAAGGAACAAGTTCTCCTGAGCTAATTGGGAGCATGGGGAGGGGAGATGGAATTAGTTAGGAGAAAGAGAAGGGGAGAAGAGGAGGGAAGAGGAGGACATGAGAGAGCATGAAGATCTAGTCAGGGGAAAAATAGAGGAGAGCAAGAAAAGAGATACCATAATAGAGGGAGCCATTATAGGCTTAAAGAGAAATGTTGCACTAGGGAAATACCCAGAGATCTACAAGTTTCACCCCAACTAACAATCTAAGCAATAGTGGAGAGGCTACCTTAAATGCCATTTCCCTATAATGAGATTGATGACTACCTTATATGCCATCCTAGAGTCTTCATCCAATAGCTTTTGGAATCAGAAGCAGACATTCACAGCGAAACACTGAACTGAACCCTGAAATCCAGTTGCAGAGAGGGAGGGGTGATGAGCCAAGGGGTCAAGATCTGGATTGAGCAACCCACAGAGATAGCTGACATTAACAAGGGGGAGCTAATGGACCCCAGTCTGATAGCTGGGAAACAAGCATAGGACTGTTCCAGACCCCTTGAATGTGGATGTCAGTTTGGAGGTCTGGTTAATCTATAGTGCCTCTGGTAGTGGATCAGAATTTATCCCTAGTACACAAATGGACGTTGAGAGCCCATTCTTCGAAGCTGGATATTCTCTCAGCCTACACACACTGGGGAGGGTCTAGGCCCTGCCCCAAATGATATGACAGACTTTGAAGATTCCCCATATTTGGCCTCACCCTCCCTGGGGAGCAGTAAGGGGATGGGATAGGGGGCTAGTGGTGGGGACAGGGGAGGAGGGGAGGGAGAGGGAACTGGGATTGAAATGTAAAACAAGCTTTTTCTTATTTAAATAAAAAAGGAGACAAAAAAGGAAAGTATGCTGTTGGGAAAAGACATTTTCTAATGAGCAATTTCAATACAAACATTAGATGCATGTAAAATGACTTATTTGCTACTGGAGTTTGAATGACTAATACAAATAAAAAACAGCACAATAGCAAAAAAAGAAGGCTACTTTACATCATTTTTCATTTGTTTGAACAATTTATGTACAACTATTTAAAGTCAGTTTCCAAGAAGATGAAGTAAGTTTAAATGATGCAAATGGATCGCTCACTATGGCATTTTCTTAATCCAAGAATTAACCTGTTTTCAGGTGTCCCTCCGACTCCACATGGCCAGTGTTTGTGGCTGTTAGCTGAGTGATCCTAGGATTTAGAATCCCTTCCTTACTTACCACCATGTCAACACTTTCTGTGGTGTTCTGAGGTGCCTACTTTCCTCTCCTTAGATGTTGTTTGAGAACATTGTCACTTAATCATCCCATTGACTTTTTTCTTTTTCAGTTTGTTCCAGTTAGTTCCTGACAACTAGTCACCTGGGAAAGTGGAATCTTCAATTGAGGAACTGCCCCCCATCATATTCTTTTTATTAATTAAAATTACTAATTTATTTTACATCCCCACCAGTTTTCCCTCCCTCCTCTCCTTCTATTCCTTCTCCTAGCTCCTCTCTGTCCTCTCCCAATTCATTCCTCCTCTAAAAGCAGCAGGCCTCAAGCTACACAACTCTCACACATATATAGAGGTCCTAGGTTGGTCCCATCCAGGCTCCCTGGCTATTGGTTACCACTGTAACCAATACTGTGAGAGTTTTCTGTATGCAAGGATATGAGGCATTTTCTTGACTAATGGTTGATGTGTAAAGTCTGGGCAGAGATGCTCCTCTGACAGTGGTCCTGGGTTCCCAGGCTGAGCAATCATGGGGCAAGTGAGTAGTCAGCACCCCTTTCTTGGTCTCTGATTTAGTACCTGCTTCCAGGTTACTGCCCTCCGTGATGGACAGTGCCATATAATTGTAAGAAGAAGCAAAGCCTTCCCACCTCACATTGCTTTTGGTCAGTATTCTGTCACAGAAATAGAAAGCAGACTAGCACACCTCATGGGAGGGCAGGGTCTCATTAGGTAACCCAGCCTGGCCTTGAACATGTGACACTTTTGCCTCAGCCTGAGTATTCTGATGAGATGACAGGCATCTGTTGCCATGCCAAGCTCTTAGTACAGTAAATTGATGTGCCATCACATGTGTGGATTTTTATATTATAAACATTTCCTGTGGTAGATATTACTGCATTCTCTCCATGGCTAAATGTTTACTATTGTGGGTACTAGCACACTTGTCAAATCATTACCACTGTAGGTGTTTGTATATTGTCTCTGTTGTCAAATCTTTGCCACTGTAGGTGTTAGTATATTGTCTCCATTGTTATATATTTTCTACTGTGTTAGTTCTCTGTCTCTGTTGTTAAATCTTTAACAATGTAGGTGTTTGTGTACTGTCTCCATTTTCAAATGTTTACCACTGAATGTGTTAGTGTATTGTGTACATTGTAATGTGTTAGTGCACTGTCTCCATGGTTAAATTTTTACTACTGTGATGGTGCACTGTCTCCATTGTTAAATCTTTGCCAATGTAGGTGTTAGTATCCTGCCTATAATCTTAAATATTTTTGTATCTTACATATGTGAGCACTGTCTTCATGGCTGCCCTCTTGGCTGTTAGTGTCACAGGCAATTAGAAATAGGCAGAGTCAACATTATTTCTCTATTTTTTTGTGTGACTGTTTAATACTTAGTGGTTATATACACTCTTAGCTCAAGGTTCACTTTACATTTTTATTATTTTATTATATTTGCCTATTGGAACATTCTTTGTTCCAAATACTTTCCCAATTTGTCTTTCCTTTAAAGCCTGAATTTATTTTTAATGCAAAACAGTTTACATTTTAGGTGATCAATAATGTTTTAAAGTCTCTGTGATATTTTAGGTTGCTTCAAATAGAGGAAATGATCCTTTATTAAAAATTGACTATTTCTTTTTATAAAAACTTTCAGTGATTGAACATATCAATTTCTGAGTTTAAAATTGAGGCTTTCTTTTATGCTCCAAATTAGCAGCTTTAATGAAAAATGCCCTTTTAGAAATCTCTGTGTAAACACAGGAGGGAAAGTTGATAAACAAACATGAAAAACTTCCAAAGTAGAAAGTTATTACAAGTCAATCATGTATAACTACTCATTTCTTCACGTGATCATATGGAGACATGATAAACAGTTCAAAAATAATATCTCATGAAACTGTTGCTATTCCTGCCCTCCCTATTTTCTTCAGTAGTTTGTATAATTCAGAAATTGTGTTTCTTAGGAGTTTGGTAAAATTCTCATGAAGTATTACTTTAGCCTGGAGTTTATTTTACTTTAAATTTTTTCTTTTATTTTTTTGAGATAGTAATATAATGTAATATAATTTCTCCCTCCCCTTTAATCCTTCCAAACCCTCCAACATGTCTTTCTCAGATCTCTTTCAAATTTATGGCCTTTTTTCATTAATTGTTGTTACATGCATATATGCATATACATACATATTCCTAAATACAAGCTGCTCAGTCTATAGACTGATATATATATGTAAATATATATGTATATATAAAATCTTATATAATATAATGTAAGTAAATATAATGCTAATTGTGTATAGGTTTTAAGGGCTGACTATTTGGTACTGGAGAACCAATTGGTATTCTCTTCCCTGGGGAGGACTATTTCTCTCATTGTCAGTATAGTTGCCCGTAGTTCTTTGTGTAGGGTTGTAGTCTTTTTTTATGTGAACAATTCATAATTTTTTGAAAATGTGTTTTGTATATTTTCATAGCTGTGACCACCTAGAAATGACAGTTTCTGAAGGTTCAGTCTGTCATCACAGGGAGAAAATACTGGGACAGAGTGATTCCCATCATGGTGGCTAGGGAGCAGAAAAGGCACATTCAGAAAGGGGGCAATTCAAGACATATCTCCCATAGATACATCACCTAGCTATCTACTTCCTCAAAGTGGCCCATCTCTTAAGGAAGTAATATGAATTAATCAAGAGATTTATCCATTCTTTGAGTCACAGTCCTTATGGTCTATATCTCTGAAAATACCATAATCATCATCATCATCAACACACACACGCACACACACACACACACACACACACACACACACACACACACACACACGGAGGGGAAGGGAGAGAAAGAGAGAGGGTTTGCTTTACTAATTACCTATTCAGGAATTAGTGTCTCCTGGATGAGTAGATATTTCATCAATTTTAATGACTGTGACTTACAAAGGTTTTCCTCTCAAGTTTTATTTTGTCTGATACTATTCTTCTATGTAATCTAATATTAAGTGTCTTATTTTTTCTTTCTATGACCTTTTAAAAAATACTAAACTCTGTAATTTAATGACAACTGTCTTTTAACTGGTGAGTTTAAGTACTCCATTGGAGTTATTGATACGAGTACTTGTTTGTGTCATTCTTTGGGACTAATGATTTCTCCTCTCTTCTATTTTTTTTCTCAGTAGACCACTGTAGTGTTATAAAGTAGATAATACCAAGTGTAAGTGTGGTTACATTATGCCTTTCATAGCAATCACCATAAGTGTAAGAGGTTAGATGTGACTGTCTGAGTTAACTTTTAAAGGGCAGACTCCATTTGGATAAACAAATAAGTAAGGATTAACATTAGGAAGCAAGATTAGAGAAATATAATGTGGAAGATGCCTGCACATTTGGAAGCAATAACTGAACTGGGGGACACGAAAGATATTAGGATGGGGTTACTAGAAGAAAAAGATTTATTGTCTGGAAGATAGTGGAAAGAAAGTGGAAAGAAGTTAACAAAGTCTAGGCTAGTAGGCGATTAGATGATGATAAGACATGTAAGAAATAGAGCATACATTGGAGATGACTGTACCTAAGGCTGTAGATGTAGCTTGAGATGCAGCAGTAGACTCCCCATAGTGTCAACAATGGTCAGAACAAGACTCTTACATCTGGTATCATTTTGATACAGGAGAAACAGGTTGGAAAAAAATCATTCAAAGAAGCTATGAGTATAGAGATGAAGGGTGTGGCCTTTGACTACCAAAATAGTGTTTTCACATGACAAGTGTCAGTGTATTGACATCCAAGCAGCTGTCACATGCCAGTAACCCAAACACCACCTTTCTGTGGACTTCTGTGGGAGGGATGACCTTCTATGAAATATTTATTATAAGCCCCAGAAAATAAATTCGATTGCCCAGCACCACTTATGGTTTCCATGAGTGGGAGGGCAAAGGGCATCTTAGACAATGTTTTAGAAAATATCCAGCTCAGAAAGAAATAGGGAAAAAAATCTCACTATATTAGAGCAGAGCTTGCATGCCCTTATTTACATGCCAGCAGAGAAAATGACCTTTCATGGTGATAAGAGATAGGCAGGCACTTGTTCATGACCCTTCTATTAGAATCAAATTTATGGGCAGAAGGAAATAATGACAGAAAATTTACAAGAATTATGAGACAAGAATTGAGTGGTGTGTTCTACAGCTTTTATGCCTCCTATCCCTAATAAATCTATACTGCCCAATTGCTACCCTTATCCCAGGGAACTGAGAAATGTTGCTATGATACCTCCCCTGCATTAGCAAGCTGAATGGAGGGATGTAATGTCACTCTACTGAGGATTAGTTGTTGGCAGGGGTCAGAACAGCAAGTGCACAGTTCCATTCCATGGAAATGTTTCCACGCTCTAGTCTAATGCCTTCCAAAAGGAAAATGTACTGCAAAAGGCCAGAATGCATGTCACCTCAGGCACTTCAGGCCTTATTCAGAGTTTTGCCAATGCCATGTAGGAGGTCACAGTACAAAAACAAGGAAAAATTGAGAGTTTCTGAGATGCTCAGTTGTCAAACTTTTCTCTGTAAAGCCCCTGGGATTTAAAAAGCCTTCGACGAGCACAGAAAATGTGGAGGTAGACAGAATGATCAATAAATAACCTTGATGACCAAGATGCAAGACACCTTCAGGTATGCAAAAACTTACTATGCAAGTGCATTTTCATCTTGAATCATAAATCAAGAGAGACATTTGATTTTAATATAACGAAAATGCGCCAACATTAAGAAGCTGTAATTGATGACATTCCTGATGTTTGGTGTGGAATACAGTTTGTAGGACATATGTAGGCAGTATCAAGTGCTTTAATGAAGGGCATGGCTGTTGCACTAGTAGCCTGTTATTTAATTTTGGCAACATGTATGGGTTACTTTTATTTTTTTTTATCTTGACTTGGTCATATTGCTTATCCTTTCCCATCTGCTCTCCTATTTGTGAAATGGAAGAAACACCCAAATTGATGTAATGGTTACTAGCCAATTCAATGGGATAAAGAATATAAATTGCATTGTTCAGTTACTGATACGCAGGAAATACCAGGAAGCAGCACAACGCAGTGGTTAGGACTTCTGACTTCTGATTAGGCCATTCTGAGTTCACATTCTAGTTCTCCCGTGAGATAGCTGTTCTACTCTATGTCCTGTTTCCTCCAATAAAACAAATCCAGTAAAAAAAAAAATCAAGGAAAACACCTTCACGCTGGTGGCGCACGCCTTTAATCCCAGCACTCAGGAGGCAGAGGCAGATGGATCTCTGTGAGTTCGAGGACAGACTGGACTCCAGAGCGAGTGCCAGGATAGGCTCCAAAGCTACACAGAGAAACCCTGTCTTGAAAAACCAAAAAAAAAAAAAAAAAAAAAAAAAAAAAAAAAAAAAAAAAAAGACGGAGACCATATTTAAGATTGTCCTATTTGGGGGAAGAGAATCAGAGTAATTTTAACCTTTTATTAATTTGCTTGCTTTTTTTAAAACCTTAGAATGAAAAATGCACTATTATTTGTTTTTTCCTTTTTGAAAGATATTTGGTTTTGGGGAGACAGACATTTTAGGAATCTTCCCAGTTCTCCTCTTTGCCAGCAAACCACAGATAACCCTTCCAAGAGGTTAGGAATGTTTACCAAGTTCCTCAAAATCACTCAGTTTTTTTCTTAATCAATATTTCCAACAGACAAAGGCTCACATAAAATGATAAGAAAAACACTGAACTATGAATAATAGACATAACCAAATCAGAGGATAGAAGTAAAGAAGTATAAATGACAAACTTGGGAAAATGGGTCAGCTCATCAAAAATAAAGTGAATTTGAAGTCAAGTAATTATATCTAGATTTCTTGGGCTCACATTGAAAGAGAATTTAAAATCCATAATTTTGATTTAAATAGGCACTTTCATGAATTACTGATAGAAAAATCACTATGCAAAAGTTTACTTTTGAAAATAAGTTTGCTTAAATGTGTCGAAGCCTTAAAATGTTTGTGACTTTTAAACTAGTAATCCTTGTTCCAATACTCTAAGAAAAAATTCAGTAGTTCAGAACACATATTTGATGCAGTTGTTAAGAATTTTCTATCCGCCAGGTAGTGGTGGCTCACGCCTTTAATCCCAGCACTCGGAAGGCAGAGGCAGAGGATCTCTGTGAGTTCGAGATCAGCCTGGTCTACAAGAGCTAGTTCCAGGACAGCCTCCAAAGCCTGGGTTTGGAGAAACCCTGTCTCGAAAAACCAAAAAAAAAAAAAAAAATTCTATCCAGTGCTATTTAATGATGGATGTGCTGAAGGTTTTAGAGATGAGACCTTGGAACATTCTAAATGGGATGTTTCCATCCTTCCCTCCAGGCTCAGGGAATCTAGTGGAAGAGGAGGTGGGAAGATTGCCAAGAGGCAGAGAGGAAGGAGAACAGCAGAAAACAAGGCCCTCTAAATACAGCAGGAGCGATGTATACACTTATGAACTTGCAGAGACTGTGGCACCATGCACAGGGACTGCAAGAGCCTGGGCCAGATGGATCTCAGAGCTGAGAGCAGAAGTGGACACAAGTCCCCATCCCTAACTGAGAAGCTATCTCCAACTGCTAAATGCTCACATATGAAAAGTTTGGTGCAGTGGTTTATGTAGGAAGCTGTTTTCTTGTATTTCTAATTGTAATTATGGGAATATACATTTCTCCAGTTAACAGCAGGGGATACAGTAGCCTTGCTTAATAAGTGGCGATATTTCTGCATCTGGGTCCTTGCAGTCATTACAAATGTTTTGGGCATTAAAAAATCTATTTGGGACAATCTGTGGCTGGGGGTGGGCTGTGGGGGGATGCGAATGGGGATGGGAGGAGGGGTGGGAGGGAGGACTGTGGTTGGAATATAAAATAAATGAAAAAATAAAAATGGCAAAAAGGTTGAATATTTATAAAAGCTGGTTGTTCTTAGATGCAGCATGCCATGTCTACCAAGCTATTTGGAAGTTAGTGTTTTATCTATACCCTTGGATTGTATTTTGCTCTGTGCTGGCCACTTTCGAGCAAGTTAATGATACTACATTTTGATCAGAATGGAGACTGTCAAGTCTATTAAACAGCATTTGCCGGTCAGGCCAAACCTTGGGTGTGAATCTCTATTTGATGTAACAATTTGGATCACAAGTATCTCCCAAAAGCTCATATTGGAATCCTGTTCCTCCAGCTGGTAGCACCATTTTGACAAGATGAAGCCTTTGGGATGCTAAGGTTGGCTAGCAGAAGTAGGTCCTCGAAGGTAAGCTTTTGAAGGTTATACTGAGGCTCCTAGATCGAGCACCGTCTGTTTCTTCACCCATTGTGAGAAGCTTCTGCATCATGTTCCTGCTGCCACGGATGGTGCTGCTCCACCATGCCAACCCTGCTATGATGATTGAAATAGACTAAAACCGTGAGCCAAGTAAATCTTGCCCCACTTTAGTTGATTCTATGGGGAAATTTTCATCACAGTGATGTAAGTGCAACAAATATACCTCAGTTCTTAGGACAAAATATGTATGTTGCTTTCTCTATAAGCCAGGATGCCAGTATATATGGATGACCAGCATACAAAAAACTTTGGTATTCCACTGACAGTTCACAGTGGAAATGAATAATTGCTTGGTAGATGTTGAATGAAATAGGGAAATTTTTAAGGAAAGAATGTGTGTGTGTGGGGTGGGGTGGTGGTGGGGTGGGGTAATATCAATTATGTCTTGCTAGTGGGAGCTTGATCATCCTAGATTGTGTCAATCTGATGCATACCATGTCGTTTTGTGTTCTCCACATAAAACTGAAGGAGCTTCCTTCCTAGATAGCCACAAGGAGTCTTTCTGAAGATAGCTTTGTGAGCCCGACATGGTAAATAAAGAAAACATGGGTTACAGATCCATGCAGGAAACAACTTCTCAGTTTTATGGGATCCCAGTTTCTAACCCTGAGGACATTTTTATTATCTGTGACTTTGTAGTAGGTTCTTCTCCATAATTCTAGGAAACAAACCTGCCCATGAGAGCAATATTCTCCCTGGGACTTTCCTTCTCCTTAAATATTTTCTTCTTTCATCACAAAAGAAATCAAGAGCAGCAGGAGAAAGAATTTAGTTACTATTAATGGTATGTAGTACCCACTCAACCACCAAACAAAAACAAAAGGAGATGTGAGGAGAGGCCTAGAAAAAAGTGGTTGGAGCAGTCCAGTTCTTAGGGCACGGTGGACCACTATAGTGGTCATTAATTGCATTAGTAGTAGATTTGTGCTGGAAAGTAATGGAGTTGCCTATGAGGGAAGAGGCTTCTCTCTCTCTCCTCTCACTCTCTCTCTCTCTCTATGTTATGCATGTGTGCATGCATGTTCTTGTATGGCGGTAAGCACATTTGTGGGAGTTTACAGGCACATTTCTGCATGTGGAAGCCTAAAATTGTCAGGAATCACCTTCAATGGCTCCTTTTCCTTAGTGATTGAGGCAGGGTCTCTAAATGAAATCCAGAGCTCCCCAATATGGCTACTCTTGTTATCCAGCTGGCTCTGGATATCACTGTCTCAGCCTTCCAAGGCTACATTTACAGGAAAGCCTCCGTAGGTCCTCAGACACCTACCTCAGTGTCTGAGGACCTACCTCTGGTCATCCAGCATGTGCAGCAAGCACTTTAACTTCTGAACTATCTCCCTAGTTCCAGGAAGAATATGTTTATGAGTCCCTTTATGTATTTTAAACTACAGGAATTACTTGTGAATTCCATACCAGCCTAGCCTTATTGCCTGGAGAGTAAAACACTTCACTTACACAAAGTGGCTGGGGGTGGATCTCGGGGCACCTTCTTTTCAGCATTGATCCAAGAAGGCTAGGAACAAACGAATCCCTTGCCACTCAAGGGCTAGAGGCGGAGATTTCCAAAGCTTCTGCCAAAAAGTTTTGAAAAGACTTATGGTTTTCAACTTTTTCTTAACTCTGGAGGCCCTTGATGAAATGAAAGTTGACAGCAGAGCAGCAAACGTGGTGAGCAGCTCAGTACTTTTGTCTGTTTTACTACAATCCGGGTCCTTCAAGAAGCTTCATTGGTCAGTATTTGGAAGTTATTTGACTATCATAAATGCAACCTGTATTTACTATAGAGAAATGAAAACAAAGCAAAACCACACCACACAGCCAGATGGCCTTTCATATCTACATGCTTGCTTCCATGTGCTTGCTTTCAAAGCCTTATAGATAATTTCAGAAAAATAATTTGGTGTCTTCTTTGTTTGAAAATTTACTATTAAAATTACACAAACTTTGAAGATATGGATTTACACTACTAGTGACCCTCCCCTTTCCATAGTTACCCAATGTGGCTGAACACATTTATATATGTCTTAAAGATAGCTTACAAGGTAAAAAAATATTATGGCCTCCTAAAAATATCATATGACAAAAAGAGTGGTCTAAAGTTACGTAGCTGTATACCCATAGGCTCCACGAAGGGACCTGGAGGAAATGAAAGCTTTTGAATGGTTTGATGAGTAACAGAAATGATAGCGAGGGATCTGGGTAGGAGGAAAATGTCCTCTATTTCTGTTTGCTCCTTGTCTTTCCACAGGATGCATAGCTTGTAGATTTTACTGGTTAGAAGAGGTTTTAGCAATCTTTGTCTTCCAGTGGCAAAGAAGTAAATATTTTAGGTTTAACAGATTGAATAGTACGGTAACCATTTAACTCTACCTTCATGGGGGGGAAAGTAACTCTAGATTATAAATAGGCAAATGGGCATAGGTAGATTTCAAATAAATCTTTACTTATAAGAAGGAAAAGTGAGCCTCCAGCAGGGCTGGGTTTGACCTGAAGATGTAGTTTTCTGACCCGTGACTTCTAGTCTAAGGTATTGAATGGGGGCAGGGTTCACCAGAAGACAGGGTCACAGTGTTTTCAAAAGGTTGTGCACATTGATTTTATGTCCTGCAATCTCACTGAGTTCATTTATTACTTGAAACAGGATTGCCTTTTCTTGTATCAGGTTGCTCAGTCTACTCAGACTGTTTACCCCTGTGAAGTCTTTGAAACTACTGAGCTGAGATAGCCCACTAATGGGGCGAGTCATCTTCTCTCTTCCTTCCCTGTTTAAAGACTGGTTATTTCTCTGGGCCAGATACTAGGAACTGGATGCAGGTTTCCTTGCAAGGAGCAGGTGACTATGCATAGGCTTGAGTTTCTTCTCTTATTTAGAACCCATGGCTCTTACCACTTACATCTAATGAGTGAGTGTTGGGCAAAGCTCAGTTAATAGCAAAGAAGACTGTTTCTTAATTACTACTTAATATCTTCAAAGTCAAGCTCATCTGGAGATCTCGCTTGGTAAAACAGTAGAGCACAGCAGCAGAACACAGGGTGTGATTTAGGAATGCTTGGGTCCTGTAATTAAATGCCATCAAATTTAACCTCTATTATTTTTGTAGGAGCAATGCTTTTTCTGTATGCCTTGTCAACAAGGTATTTTACACCATGGGTTATGGCTATATATATATTTTTAAATTGCTCAAGCATGTTTCTGCATGTACTGTCTTTGAGAGGATAGCACTGAGAGGTAGCAGGAGGCAGATGGATTAATCTGATTGCAGGATCAGGGCCTCTGGCTAGTCTCATGGGATATTCTGAGAGGAAACTCTAATGAAAAATAGATTAGATTTTTTTTACCAAGTGCAGCTTTAGGTGTCAAATGCTTACATCGTACCATTTCCCATCCTCATTACAATTACTGCCATAAGAATTGATCTACATTATCCTTTTTTTTTTTGGTTGCGCTTTGCAATTTTAGCAGGAAAAAGCAAAAAGGCCTTTTTTTAGAAGCACATTATCTGTGCAGCACAGGGAAACACTGGTTTTTGTAGTGATAGGGTTGCTTTCTTGCTCAGGCAATGTTTGGGGACATGAATTATGAAAACTCATTTTCTTTGTTGGAAAATCCATAGCATGCAGAGTAGAAGACAAGCTCTGTGCAGAGAACAGAGTCAGTAGTAGAAGATTGGGATGTAATTTGTATATCCAAAAAGATGTGTGTATAATGCTGAAATACTTTGTGAGTGGAAATTCACTTAACTAATGATCCTAAATATGGGGGCAAAAAAAACCAAAACTGGTGAAAAGACCTATTATCACCAGTTAAATATCTTATGAATAGACTTTTCTTGTATCAAGACATTGGAATGATGCTGCCTCCAAGGCAGTGATTTTAAGAGCATGAGTAATATGAGAGAATAGGGAGATGTTTTTCTGGTCTGGTCCCTGCATCATTCAGAAAGCCCAAGGAATCACAAATGTCAAAGGTCAGTAATGACTAACATGCCAGTCTGCTAATTATCTTTGAATCTCAGGTCATTGTTCTTCCTTCCTACCAAGATTTCTTACCTCAAAGGATGAATGGTTCTGGACTAATTTGTCATTTAGATGTGGTTTTTGCAGCAGTTATCTTATGCAACATTTTATTATCGGTGTTCTGAAGGGTTTTTGTCTTAAGATATGATCCATGGGACAAGAGTTTTATGCTTCGACATGCCATAAGGATGCCATTCACTACATTCTGCTTTTGGTTGATTCTATGCCATGTTCATGTACCAAAGGTCCTGGAAAATTTTGCATCGAAGAGACTGTTTAACTCTTTGTAGTTTAGTGTTTGGGGGAATATTTTCTTCAGCATTTCTGTTTTGGTATGTGTTAACCAGATGTTATAGAACTCTGTCGTCGGCCAACACTGACTGGGGGTAAAGCTGTTCATTTACTCTTGACCTGTTAGCCAGTACTTTTCTTGATTAAGATGTCCTTAGTTGAAGAAAGAGGTCACTCTAAGATATAATTTTAAGCCCTGTGTGGCAGCAGGAAGGTGCAGCCTCTGAGGAATTGAACTGAAACGAACCTCAGACTGCTGTACAAAGGCATATTTATTGATTTTTACACAAAGTTGTTTTTTAGGTAAAGTATTTTCTTGAACCAAGGTCCCTAATCTAATCTATATGTCTCTCTAAAGAAAGCATCATGTACCCACATGACTCTAGTTCCTTATTGGATAGCATTTGTAGTACACAATATTCCAAGAGCCTCGGGTATGCCAGAGGTGTCTTGGGAACAAAGTCATACAAAGGCTGTAAAGCCCCTTCAGAAAAATAATTCTACAAATAACAGAAATCACTGTTTCCTACAATGATTCTCAAGGTCGAAGTGCTTCTAGAAAACAACTATTCACCCTAATATTTACCCTGGATATACTGAAAACTAAATTCCTATAACATCAGTTTTAGGGTTTCTTTTCTTTTCTTTTTTCTTTTCTTTTCTTTTCTTTTCTTTTCTTTCCTTTCCTTTCTTTCTTTCTTTCTTTCTTTCTTTTGTTTTTTTTTTTTTGAGACAGGGTTTCTCTGTGTAGCTTTGGAGCCTATCCTGGCACTCGCTCTGGAGACCAGGCTGGCCGAGAACTCACAGAGATCCGCCTGCCTCTGCCTACTGAGTGCTGGGATTAAAGGTGTGTGCCACCAATGTCAGCCCGATTTTAGGATTTCTTGTAACCCCCTTTCTTCCTTGGTTTATTTTCTCCATTCCCTTTGAGAAAGAATACTCCCAAACTTACACACCTATCAAAACTCTCATAATGGGTCTCTAACCATGTACTGGACCAGAGGTTGTTGAGGAATGATCCAGAGGCATTTTTAGCTTAATTTTATGCAGAATAACTTAAAGTGATTGAATTATTTTCTCTTAAAAATTATGTTATTTACATAAAACTACTTATGTTTCTCTGAACCACAAATAGCAAACTAAAGCTGAACAGTAGGGCCTATGCACCCTATTGGTTATGGCTTCGTTGAGCTTTAATTGTTATACCTGAGTCTTGCTTCTTTGTTATTTTCCTCTCACCCTCAGATTTTTACCAGGTGTCTCCATTCAGATATTGTTAGACTCAACAGATAACATGGAACTCATCATCTGTCCAACCTGGAACTCATCATCTGTCTAACCTGATCTCTAGACTCCTACCTCCCTCAACTTCTACATTAAAATCAAGAAGTACTTTACTAACACCTAGTCACTTGACTCCTCTTTTCCTCTGCCTCCATGTACTCTCCAGAACCAACTTCTGTGAGCTTTCTATTCTCTGGACTTTGTTAAATCCCTCCTCTTTCATTTGCATCATCCTATCTTTGTCTGGAACACCATTTCTGCTTACACTGCTAAACTAATGTTCGTCACTGCCAAGCTTTAGTTTTTGCATAAATATAATCCATCTCATAAGCTTCTATTTGTTTAGTAATCCTTCAGAAAGTAATAGTTACATTATTACTTTTTCTGTTGAAAAATTATCAGTTGCTTTCTAGTTCAGGGCGATTAAAATGTAAACTCCCTCATTATCTTGTTAATTATGACCCTGTTTATTTTGACTCCAATCTTCCTTTCTTGACTGATTTCCTTTCTTTCCAGATATACTGTGGTACTGACTTTGGTTTTGTTGACTGCTGTCTTATTCTGGAATGAGCCCAGATCCCTATATATTTATAATAATTTAAATCGTAGTTTTCCTTAATTATTGGTCAGTAGCCCTAACTTTTCTAAGCCTGTATTGATCAGTCCATGATTCCACCTGTACATCTTTTCCTCTAACTAAATTACTGTTCTTCTGATTGAAGTTCTCTAAAATGTAACTATGAGAGTGATTTGAGCTTTGCAAACAATACAGATTCTTAGTATTAGGAAATATCTGTGGAATGTTAGGTTTGAGACACCATCTCATTGTACAGAGAGCACTGATATCCTTTTCACATGTTCCCTAATGGTGCTTTGGTGTGTGTGTGTGTGTGTGTGTGTGTGTGTGTGTGTGTGTGTGTGTGTGTGTGTGATGCTATTGTCTACAATAATGCATTGCTAGGGTTAGGAATAGATCCTTATTTCTGTATCTCCTGCACCTTTCAGCAAGCTATTTGCCTATAATAGATGTTTAATGAAAGTGGATAAATAAATAGTGTAGTTATCCAGGGAGATAACATATTTGTTTCTTTTTTGATTTAGACCAAGTCTTATGCGTGTGGGTGGCCTCAACCTTGCTATATAGCTGATTATCACCAAGAATTCTCTTCTTGTCTCACCTCCCAAGTGCTGGGATTTCAGGTGTGTACTACCAAGATTAGTCTATGTGGAGCTTTGGATGTAACCTAGGACTTTTCGAATGCTAGAAAAGCTAGACTATGCAAACAACACAATAAAATACTATCTTTCTTACCCATGGTGTGGTTTTTGAAAATATCTTCTGTCATCCTCTGTTTCCTCCTTTTGGCAGAGACTGTTCTTTCTAGGATTAGCCGCAGGATGCAACATCTTCCAGGAAATAGGAATGCAATTAATCTTATGCCAATATTTCTTATCTCTAGGAAAATGCACACATGACTCAATTCAGACACATTATTTTGTATGGGGGAAGGGAAATATCATTCAATGCAAGAGAATCAGAGAGTGTAGAGGGTGATATGAAAATCATGACTATAAAATGATCTTTCCCATCAAATTGCCCTGGGCGATTTGTTCTTACAATTGTTCGTGGTGATTTATTCAACTTCAAGTATCTTCTAAATTTTCCAGAGAAAGATAAGGCCAAATTACCTACTGGTGCCTAATCTTTCATCGGGATTACTTAAGAGAACACTTTAGGGGCAGTTTTCTGCTTTGATGGTATTATGGTCCATTCACCATTTAACAATGGTGAGATGATTGTCATTTAGGGGATCCATCCTAACTGCACAATGGTTTCTGATTATGATAAGACCACGATTGTTGCTGATTAGAGTAATGCACTGTGGCTGGCTGTCAGTGCCCCATATCATCTTAGGAAAAGGTGCCACCTGTAAAAATTAATAATGCATGAGTTGAGAAAATTCTGAGATAGCATTTCTGTTAAGGCCAGAAGGAAAGACAGAACCAAACTTTCTCAATCTCCCAAGTTTCTTGATCTATTCATACCAAAGAGTTTGTATTGAGCACCTGTGTTGTGCTTTTTACTATGCCAACAGCTGTTATGGATCAGACAAGATAAATATAAAGCATTATTCCTACCCTCCAGTAGTTTATAATCACATTGGATGAGACAAGACATTTAAATAGATACAATTAACAGGCAATGCAAGGCATCGTACAGCAGGCTGCCAAGTATGCTATGTAATTGGAGAACGTGATTGTGTTTTAAGAGAGAAAGAAGAGTAAGGATTGGACTCATGCCTGGCTCATGTTTTATTTGAGATTATAGTGAAAGACATAAATAAGAAACAAGACCACTCACAGAGCTGTTTGTCTTTCTCTTTGGGTAAGGAAGTTGAACACCATGGAAATCCAAGAGTTTTTAAGGATGCCCTGAGTAATTCCTAACTTATGCTATATTCATTATTGCATAGGTGCCAGAACAGGAAAGACCTCTTCCAAACAATGGTATCCCAGTTTGCATTCTCAGGGTAATTTTATTTACCATTGGGCTATTCATTATCTTCACTGGTTGCAGCCTCTGAACCACCTATTTGCAGCCTTTGCAGCCTGGTACTTTCCTGCAGTCTCTCTTTGTGAGTGTTCTTCCTTCTGCAGTGATCTATGGTATTCAAGACAAGATTTTTAAATTGACAGACTGAAAGATACCAGCATTCAGGAGAGTTTATTAAGCCCACAACCAATGAATATGGTTCATGCCAATGCCTTTAAAAGAATGAGAGTCTGAGAAGCTCCAGGGCACTGGATTGTGTTAGCACTGATAAATGAGATGGCAGTTTGAATAGGGTAAAAGAGAGTTCTATTCTGTAATTGACAGTGTGTGTTAGGAAGGAAGAGATCATAGCACTGGAGAAGGAAATAGAGTCAGAACAGGGACACATTTATGTAGGTTGCCAGTGCAGTGACTTTTGGAGTCTGTTTTTTCTTTGCTTTTTTTTTCCATGAACACTTTAATGGATACATACTTTATTACATATAAAGTGTACACACACACACACACACACACAGACACACACACACACGCTTTTTAGCATTAACTTAGTGTCAGGCAAGGAAGCAGAATTCTTCTGGAAGGAACATTGTATACAGAGGGGACTTTGGAGTCCCTATCATTCTTTTCCTGTTTCAAGGGTTAAAACAAAACTTAAAATAGAATGGAACCTCTTGGAATATTTAGAATGCTGCAGGCAAGGCTCAACCAGATGGTTTCCAAGCTCCCTTTCTGCTCTTGATTTTGAGACTCTCTGTTTCTCAAGAAAGCTGGCTGTGTTTAATTTAAACATCGTCAAAGCATAGACTCTGTTGAGCAACCTCCAATGTTGGCCCAGCAGCTGAGACAGTAATGTAGTGACTTGTGTGAAACGCACACTTCCCAGCGTGATTTCTGGATTGCATTCCCCCACCTCCTTCTTCCATCCATCTGTTCCTTCATATTTCATGATGACCCCTAATTGGAAGGAGACCAGGATCCAAAGATAAACTCGACATGACCAACAACTTACAGACCAACAATACAGACAAAGACATCCCACATGTAATTTGGGAAGGAAACAGTGAGAAATGATGCCTTAATCATCTGTGGAGTGTAGGTAGAGGTGTTTCTAGAACAGTACTGAGTTTTGCTGCCCCTTAAGAGTTTCCTGGGAAAAGTGTGGACAGGCCTGATGATTACATATTATCGGACTTAAATGATATTGTAAATTCATATACCTAGAGTAATTTGTCTCTACAAATTGTACTTCATTGTCATGTACTACAAATGAATGAATATACATGCTATATTCATTGAAAAGAAAAGTTCTTCAAAGAAAAACAAGGCATCCATCATCCACAGTTTGGCCCTATCACTTACAAAATTGAACATTGACTCAAATGCTGCTTTCTATTGTCGGGCCATGTGTAAAAGACCCAGAAGGCTGAATGCCACCACTGCTGATGTCTGCGACCTTGAGTAGTTGGTTTAATTGCTTCCCTTGGTAGACATCTAAAGTTTCCAACTAAGGGAATGTTGTATGTTCTGTTGGTGTGGGTTTTGAACCTGTGCTCCCACGGTGGTTACATGTATGTTGACAGATTTCTCAAGTACTTGACTTTGTCGACAACTCTTAATGTAACTCCCTCAACAAAAAGATAGGGAAAATGGTCCCATTTCACTTCACAGTGACAGGCATATGTACAAACATCCTTCCTAGATAGTCCCTTACAGCATGGTGTATGTGTAGACAAACATCAAGCAAAGCCTCTTAGGGAAATTCCACCACGTTTTTTTTTCTTTTTTTTTTTTTTTTTTTTTTTTTTTTTTTTTTTAAGCCACCTTTCATATGAAGCTAAATGATCACTTAAGAGCAACTTATCATGTCTAGTTACCTTCTTTCTTTCCTATATGAATTACTATTCCAATCTCTCTCTTTCTCCCTGCCCTGTAACAAATTACAGAACTAATTCATTTGCTCCCTTGTCAAGGATTATTGACACTTAAGATTCACTGTGATCTGTAAGACAGTGTAGGGATTGAATTACTGCGGTCAGAATGTTAGGAAGCAGGAAACTTGGATATGATTACAAGAGTTCAAATTTAGATCCAGTAAGAAAACATCAGGGAACTGCAAGGTGGGAATTCCAGCTTGATGGTCTTCCTGGTAATTATGAACTTTTAAGCCTGAAAAGAATGCCAAGGAGAATCCAGTTCAGCCACATCCCTTCCACCTGAAGTGGAAATGATACCACAGTGATTGTGGCTTGGGGACAACAAAAGGACCAGCATTCAGGCCCCTAAGACTGTAGCATTTCCCAGCTATTTTTCCTCATCTTTCCTCTTTATATTTTAATCTCTAGTGCCAAGTGTATTCTGGATTCCTTCATAATCTAGTGTAATATTTAATGTTATTTCAAGAGCACTACTTTGGGTTTATATTGTTCAACTGAGGATTTCATTGTATTATCCAGGAATGTGGTGATTTATGTGCTGTAATAGTATTGTAACTTTTAAATGTGGGCCCAAGTATTAAAGTCTTCCTGATGACTAGCTAGCTCTGGCAATATAAATTTGTGTGGTTTATAAATTAAGCAAATGCAGGCAAAAGAGGACTTAAGAAACAAACCTGGGTTGTGGTCTTTATTTCTCTACCTTATTACTATGAGAATGTCAATATGTTGCTTTATATTCTAGAATTTCAAATTATTCTTCTGCAGAGTGGAGATAAAGCTACTATGCTACTATATAAATGAGAATAGTTACCAGAGGCTCATATATTTTAATAGTTCCCAGTTGATGGACAGCTTAGGAAGGATTAGGAGGCATGGCCTTGGAGGACCTGTGTCACTGGGAGTGGGCTTTGAGGTTTAACAAGTCCATACCAGACCCAGTCTTGCTTTCACTTAGCCTCTACCTTGAGGATAAAATGTAATCTCTTAGCTATTGCTCTGGTACCATGCCTGCTTCCATGCTTGTGGACATGGTGATGATGAACTAACCTTCTGAAACTGAAAGCAAGTCCCCAACGAAACACTTTCTTTTATATGTTGTCTTGGTCATGGTGTCTCTTTACAATGATAGAAAAATAACTAAGAGAGCTACCTAACATAAAGTTTCTGCTTGGTTTAAAAGAATTTATAAGTGAGAAAGTTAATAATGTCCATAAAACAATTATCCTACTGTGAATAGTTTTAGTTAGCTGTATACTCCACACCCATGTAGTTTGTCAGCTAGGATTGGTTGGTGAATCAGGTCATGTTTTGTGGAAATTTTCTGCCCTGCCAGCCTAGTCCCCATAAATGCTTCAGTCCCAAATAAACACACAGATGCTATATTAACTATAAATCTGTTGGCCGGTGGCTAAGGCTTCTTATTGGCTAGCTCTGTCTTAATTATTAACCCATTTCTATTAATCTAAGTATTTCCACTTGGTCTTATCTGGCCAGAGAAGGGTCCAGACCTTTTAATCTTTTGGCAGCTCACATGGTGAATGTCCTCTGAGTACACTTCCCAGAATTATCCTCTTCTTCTTGTCCTGCCTCTATTGGCCATAGTCTTTTATTCATCAATCAATAAGAGAAACATATATACAGAAGGACAACCCCTATCGGTCATGTTGAATTTCAGTGCTGTCTTAGGGATCCATAGGTATTGTGAGGTTCCTTATTTTTATTTATCTTAGTGTGTATATGTATGTGCCTGCCCTTTCAAATGAGCATACACTTGCATTTTCATGTATATGAGTACAGACATGTGTGCTATGATGTGTTTGTGTATGTCAGAGGGTAATCTTGGGATTGGTCCTTGCCTGTTTGAGACATATCCTCCAATTGCTTGCTGCTTTGTATGTTGGGCTAGCTGGTCTACCAGTGTCTTAGGGGTTCTCCTGTCTTCTCATGTCTTACCAGTGCTCTGGGAATACATATACAAGCTACTATCCCACCAGGATTCTTTATATTGTTCCTGAGGTTCCATACTCAGGTCTTCAGGCTTTATGAAACTTCTAGGGTCCAACTTAAAACTTTTTATTCCTGACAGTAAATTGCTTTCCTTGGTGAAGTTGTAGTGACATGGAAGTTCTAATCCTTAAAATCTTTAACTTTAGAAATGAAGGATAGTAACAAAAGTTAATTTATGATAAAAACTACTATAGTTGGAATTTTCTTTGAGCAGCCAATCAGCTCCCAAATAAAGACATGGAGACTTATTATTAATTATGAATGCTCTACCTTAGCTTAGGCTTGTCCCACTAGCTCTTTTTAACTCTATTTAACCTGTTTCTATTCATTTACATTTTGCTTTGGGGATTTTTACCTTTCTTTCATTCTTTATGGCCTACTTTCTTGCTTCTTCCATGTCTAGATGGTTGGCCCCTGGCATCTCCCTGGTGTCTCTTTTCTTTTTTCTTTGGAGCCTAAATTCCCCTTACTTACTCTCCCTGCCCAGAAGTCATGCCTATACATCCTTCCTCTCTATTGGCTATTCAGCTTTTTTTTATTAGACCAATAAGGTACCTTAGGCAGGCCAGGTAAAACAGCAACACATCTTTTCATAATTAAATAAATGTGCCACATCTTTACATACCAAATATTCCACAACAAATCACAAAATAAATGATGCTCAGGAAACTGAGGCACACTAAATATTAAAGGGGGCTTTGTATTCACAGCCTTAAAGCAAACTATAGTTTATTCTAACTGTTCATTTTGAAGCCAAATTTTTGTGACTTTCCCCCATGTCTGTGTCCACACTAATGTTAACAGATGTCCCACCTTCCAAAACAGAGCGGCAAGCTTGGCAGCTCTTCTCAGATCGCAAATTTAATTATGGCTGCAAATGTGATAATGGAACAACCTTTCCAAGTTTTAATTGGGTTTTCATTTGGCACAAGCAACCTTCGTTTTCCCACCATATGGGTAGCTGCAGTGCAAGGAACTGTCATGTGCCCTTACTGTGAGTTAGTCAACTCTTGATTATCTATAGAGGAATGGGCTATATAGTGGATCAGTCAGGCCTGTTTTATAACCCCAGTCAGCTCTTACTATGCCTAGGTAATGCTGCCCCATGCTGTCACTTGGTTTAGCCCTAGAAACCAGTAACATTTTAATATCTTCTAGGCAGAACACCAACTATCAATCTGATGCCATCATGTCTTTCCATTAGGTAGCACATTTCATGTACTATCTTATACGCCTTTAGATGTGTAGGAGGCCTTGAAATTTGCAGAATGGATGACAACTCAGACAATCCAGGTGTCTTGGTGGTAGAAGAGTAGGTAATACAACAACATCTGAGGTGAGTTGAGTGACTTATCCAAGGACTCATAGAAAGAGTGTGATATCAGCCTTAGGTTTCTAAAAACAGGGCTCTTGCTTCTACCCCACACTTTCCCATGAAAGAATGGGAGAAATATTTAGATTCCCCTTATTTTGAATTATTATAGCTTCCTTTTTTTAGCACAGGTAATGCAGAATATAATTTGAATAAACAAGGGAAAAGATAGGATGTAGCAAAGCAGCCAGCAATTATTGTTGGATTCATTTGCTTTTAAAAGTTTATTGTGTGTATTGCATTTTTTATGTGTGTGTGTGTGTGTGTGTGTGTGTGTGTGTGTGTGTGTACAGGTTCTTAGGCTTTGCAGCAAGCACTTTTACCCACGGAACCATCTCAATGGCCTTGCATGCAAAATTTAAGTCCTAAAACTTATGTACTGGGAAGCTGTTCATTAGCTGGTTGGCATTAGGGGTTGAAGGTGACTAAATACACAGTTCTGATGCTCTTATTGGATACCGAGAAAGAAAGGCAAGTTATTCTTACAGCAGTAACCAACCGAATAATTCAAGGCAAGTCTTAAGTGCCCTGGGAACTACAGTTCATCTTGGTGGTGAATTTCAATTCTTGCTTATTTGGGACACATGTGGGAATCCACTGAGGACACAGTAATCATGAACTTAAAACCTTGACTCAAATTAAAATGTAGTCCCAAAGGAAAGATAATTGCATCAGAAATCTTCAACACAAACTTTTATAATCAACTGGTTAAGGCCCTATTTGGAAAGAGGTTTTGTTTTATTTCCTTCTACAACATGAACTGCATAAAAAACATAATAGTAAATAACACGGAGAAAAGGCCCTTGGCGAGTCCAAACATCAAAAGTTCTGCTATTTAAAAAAAGGTCCCAGGTCACAGCAACCATCCCTGAAGATTTCAAAGCATGCTGAAGGGGTGTGTACTGGGCACCAGATGACTCCAGAGAGCTCTTTGAACAGTGTGGTCTGGACTGAGCCTAGGACTAGAAGGGATAGAGCCACTTTAGTGTCCTAAGTTGTTTAGGGCAAGGAGATAGCTTCTCCAATTTGTGAAAAATTCATTTTCATGCGACAAGGTCTCCTAGCAGCAGGATGGTTTCTGGAAACTGCCTTCTCTTTCTTGTGCCAAGATGGGAGTGTTTACCCAGATGCAAAAGATGAAAAATAATGACATTAAAAAAGATTGGAGTGCTTAAAAAATATGGATTTAATTAAGCATTCCTATAATTTGGGGCTGGAGAGATTCACAGGGTTCTCTGTAGGATGTAACGGCTTCTGTCCCATTATAGTACCACAGTGGCCCTAACGCGGCACTCCGGCTTTGCTCTTGGCCAAGTGGGTGGGTAACAGAGCAATTAGGTTCTCTCTCCCTCCTTTTCTCACTTTCCCTACCTCCCTCCCTCCCTGTCTCCCACCCCCTCTCTCTGTCTGCCTGTCTGTCTCTGTGTGTGTGTGTGTGGTTGGAGAGAGAGACAGAGAGACACATACACATCCTTTTTCTTCTCTGCTAAAATTGAACTGAAGGCCATTATTAGTACTTTGATAGTACTGAAAAAGCACTATTTGTTCCCAGAATCTCATATACCCTTTTATCAGTCCTCATCATGTGGCTGCTGTACTTATTTTGTGTCGTTATAGTACATGGAAATGGGTTCCTCTGTACAGAGGGAGGCAAATGTTACATAATTCCTCTCCTCTTCCTCCAGAGCCTCCACCTCTCCCTTTCATCTTTGGCTCACGGTGGAGTTTAGAAGTGGCTCAGTTCTGATTCTTTGGATTCAAAGAAAGTGTGGAGAAAACAGCCAGACTCTCCTGGTAACTGGAAAATTCTCTTGGTGAACATGCTATAGTAATTGTTCATAAGAAGACGCTTATGAAGCCTGTTACAACCGCAGATACTTGCAGTGTACCTGTTCATCACAAATTGAGTGTTGATATGTATATAGGTGGGTTAATCTGAATTACAAGAACTGATCACTATTAGTCTATAAATGATTAGACTCATCTAATGCCTCGAATAATGCCTTCAGATCCACTTCACTTTCAGAAACATTTAAAAATATCAATTTTATGGCCCATAAGATGGCTTAGCAGCGAGGGACCTTGCCACCACGCTTGAGAACCTGACTTCTTTTATTCTCAGAACTCACTCTGAGAGGTGAAAGTTGTCCTTTCACCTCCACACATATAGCCTGATATACACCCCCACACATATACAAAATAAATAAGTAAAAATATTCATTTAAAATAAAACAGGCATGATTCTTGTCAATCGCCATTGTACTTAATAGGACACAGATTAATGATTAATGCTAATGTATGTAATTGGTCATAAGTATTAGGTATTTATTGATGTCAAACAAGTATTTTACATAAGTTAAAAAATAATGCCATTTTACTACCTTATGGATAATATTCTATTATTCGAATTTCCTAGTTGGAGACAATCCTTTATGATGCTTACTGTTTTTATTCCAATTTTATTCCAGAGAATGGTACACCAGAGATTTTGCTTCATAAAGCCACACATACAATAAATTGGCAAAGCTGAGGTTTGAAAAAAAATCAAGGTGATATATAACCTGAATTTTCATATCTCCTCTCTGACCCTTTATTCCTTTGTATGCTCTGATAGCATCCAATACCTTGTAGTGTGTTTGTTTAATATCTGTCTCCTCAACTTAATGGAGCTCCCTAATGGCACAGTTGACTGTGACTAAAATATTATACCCAACGTTACACTAAAGTGTCTGATGAGTGCAGAAGAATTCATTAGTGAATCCCAGGACTATTCTCCAAATCCCTCCTTAGTGTATGGCAAAGGTGACTTTGTCGGGCAAGGAGAAACAACAAGGAAAACAACACATGACCATATTCTTGTGGTTTTCAAGACTTGCCAACTTGAAAATTCCAGACAGGCGAAGATGTGACAGTTTGAAAGATGACATAAATACAAAACAGTGCAGATAATGTAAGTCCCTTACAAGTGACCGAGGAAGGAGAGAGGGGCAGCCTTGGGATATATGAGTTTCCCAAAAGCAGAGTGCATTAGTGGCATGCAAGACCAGTCTTATCTCCTTAGCTACAACTTTCTAGTTAGGCCAGTGTGAGTCACAGACATATAGCCACAATAGACCAGAGATAAAAGTAAATTCAGTGACTTCCAAATTCACTATTGACCCAAAATGGCAAATGCACTTGATTCATAAAACTTCTGGGTCAGAAAGCTCCTAAGTTACTCAGTTACTTGCTTGCTCACTGCTGTTCCAGCTATATATCCCAAATAAGAACTTCTATATTAGGTGGTGGTGGAAGTTTCTAGGTTGGAAAGGGAAAACTGTAAATTACTTCTGACCGAGCAAACACTTCTCAGCCCAGCTTACCATTGTAAGATGTGCTCAACACAGCACTGTGAATTTTTGACTTGAATGTTTTAAACGAATTGCTTGTTTTCTTGATTCAACTAGGAAATCCTGAGAGCCTGTTGTATTGAAATTTTATGAGAATAAAGTGGAGAAAAATTCCCAAGAATTGGTAATTTGTAGTGTATTTATTTAGGATTTGTCATGGATCAGTAAACCAGATGGCGTGGATGCATGTAGATGATGAGGTTCTCTCTCTCTCTCTTCTCTCTCTCTCTCTCTCTCTCTCTCTCTCTCTCTCTCTCTCTGTGTGTGTGTGTGTGTGTGTGTGTGTTGTGTGTGTCTCTCTGTCTCTCTGTCTCTCTGTCTCTCTTTCTCTTCCTCTCCCTGTATTACAATTGTCTTACTATATAGCTTAGGCTGGTCTAGAACTCACACTCAATCCTCCTGCCCCAACCTCTGTGTACTAGAATTAGCAGATATGCACCTCTGTATCCCCAGGGAGCATCTTACATTATCCCACATGAAGCTATATGGGTGTTTGCAGCCATCTTGCCTGCGAATCTTTGATTCTCAACACTCTGCACTCTCTGCTTGCTTTCATGGATACCATGCTCTCTTCACAAAGTAGTGTTTATCTGGGCAGTCATGGATATTTGCATCAAGGCAATTTTCACAATTTGCCAGATTGTCATTTGTTGGCTGAGCTTTCTCCTGTTGGCTCTTTTCTAGGCAAGTTCCCCTTTAAAACCACCAAGACTGTTAACAGCATCAGACTTGTGTTCCATTCTCCCCTGAACAACAGAAAGAAAAATCCTTGTTTTGTTACTAGCAATTCAATCATCTAGAGTTGTATCTTAGTCACTGAACTTGGGCAGTGAGTCTATTTTGAGTGACCCATTTCCAGTGAGTCTAAGAATCAAAGATTTATTCAGCCAGTCTGGATCATATGACAACTAAGTCTTAGTGTGGAAATGAGATCTATAGCTGACACTTAGGTCAAGAACTTAGGCCAATCGGCTTTAAAAGTGGGAGGGAATGGAGAGATACTCAGAGGTTAAGAGTACTGGCTGCTCTTCCAGAGATCCTTAGTTCAAGTACCAGCTACCACATGGTGACTCACAACCATCTATAATGAGATCTGGTGCTGTCTTCCAGCATGCAAGCATATATGAAAGAAGAATACTGTATACATAATAAATAAATACTTTTTTTTAAAGTAAAATGAGCCAGGAGGTAGTGGTGCACGCCTTTAATTCCAGCACTTGGGAGGCAGAGGCAGGTGGATTTCTGTGAGTTCCAGGCCAGCCTGGTCTACAGAATGAGTTCTAGGACAGCCATGGCTGTTATAGAGAAACCCTGCTTGACCTCCCCTCCCATGCAGAAAAAGTAGGAGTTGATGGTATTTGCTGAGTAAGGGGATCAATGTCACTCCTATACAAAGGTTTACAACTTCAGTCATTCATTTAAATCCTCCTGGTCTCAAACAAGATAATTTCATGAGACCATGTGGGTCCATTGTAAATATTAGGATCAGTCAGTAGTCCCAACAGGGAAAGACAACACCCACAACACACTCATTGTCCTACCTTAAAGATGAGTGAAATTTTCTTATATAGCTTATCTAGTATTAGCAGGGTCAGAATTTAAATCCAGTTCTGATCCGAGCATCTGTGTACTGTTCATAAGTACTAAGCCTACTAAACTGGCTGCAACAGGCTCCTAATCCTATGATTCATATTGTCACAGTTTTGCTCTCACATTGATGTGCTTCCTCTGTGTTTTATTATTTTCTAAGTATTAACTGAGCTATCATCAAAATGTCCCAGTTTCTGCCAGTAATGAAAATGACCTCGGAGACTCAATATGAGTATCATCAAGATCAAATGTAGGGTATACTCATTAGAGAAGCAATCCTCCTTAGAGAGTGGTTCTCCCTCCTTCGTCTTTCTTAGAGCTCTTCTGTATTTCTGTAGATTCTGAGTGAGCTTATTTAAGGAATGATTCTTCTATTAGACCATTCAACATCCTCTTCACATCAATGACTTGAAAATTCTGAACTGTTTCTGCTCACAACATGGGGGAAAAGGAGTCAGAGGAACAGCTGAGATGCAGCATGAACTGTAGCAAAAGTGAATAGAAGATGATAAACTGTTTTGGCCACAAATCCATTAGAGATGATGAGGCCATTCCCTTTACCTGCTTTGGTGACAAGATCTGTGGTATTCATTTCTGAAAAACCCTTCCCTCTGCAGGAATCATCTTTTTCTGGCATATTATCCTCTAATTCTCCCTTTAACCTTCAACCCCAGGGACCTCTTCTTTTCCTTGTCTGCTTTGTCTCCTTTCTTCCAACTGCTTCAACATCTGAGTAGGGGTATTATTGGCCTTAGCATTTCAGGACAGCATCAGGGTAGATGGCAAAAGCATCTACTGACATAATTTGTAGATAGTGGTGTATAGAGGACAAGAGACTTACTTGGTGGGAGGTGTCAGGGATGATCCCTATATCTGGTGCCTGACTTTCTTCATGGCAATCTGGCTCTACTCAAGGACTAGCAGAGGTATACTTAAAAAAAAGTGACTTTTTTAAAGGAAAGTTATCAGCAGAAAATAACAGATTATCTCCTTAGAATCTTCAAAGCATTTCTGCATGGATTTTCTCCTTTAATCTGTGCAAAAGTTGTGTGTTCTCTAATCCTCCCTGCTGTGAGGGAGATGCTCCCCACTTTGAGCTGAGGCTCATCAAGGCCCTGCCTTGGTTCAAATGTTTGCAATGAGAGGTGGATCTAAAGCAGAGTCTTCTTGCTCTGTCCCCGTCTTTTCCCATGAGGCATTCCAGCTGCTCCAGAAATGAGGGTAGTTTTCCAGACTTCTTCAGTACACAAATACCTTCCATTAGCATTTGTATGAGTTTAAGACACAGGTGTGTTTAATGAATCCTGACAAGAGAGACAAGACAGGCTTAAAGGAGACCAGGTTGTAGTGCAAAGGCAAAGAGAACTTAATCCTTAGAGAGAGGAGCACAGATGCTCTGTAGGGATTGAGAAAATTATCAGGAATGGAGTAAAGGAGGCCTACTTCTTCCTATGATCTAGGAACCCACTGCTCTTGGACTTTATTTAAGTAATAGAACAAAGCTGAATTCTTTAAATTGTATTTTATTTAAAAATTTAAATTTAGGGACTGGAGTGATGACTCAATGGTTAAACAGCACATTTTGTTCTGTCAGAGGATCAGAGTCCAGCAACCTAGCTCACAATCACCTGTAACTCCAGCTTCAGGAGCTCTGATACCTGTCTGGCCCCTTCATACCCAGACATACACATAAATTAATAATAACAACAACAACAACAATAATAGTAACAATTAAAATTAGTGTATAGGTATTATGACATCATTTTTGTTGAGTGTCCTTCCCCTCATCCTACTGAGCCCCTGTGTACCAGCCCATGCCCAGAGACTCCTTTTTCCCTTTTGCTCCTTTTTCCCATGTGACATGTGTTCTAGTGCCTCCCTTCTTTAGTGCCTGTGCGTCTCCTTCTTTGTAAACTAACCCAATTCGTTGGTTCCTTTGAAAATCGGCATTAAAAAAGATTTTCGTATTTCTCCTATAGAAAAAATCCCAAGGTTCTTAAGAACATGTATTCGTAGAGGTTATGAGTAGCAATATCACACAAGAGAAAAGAGTGTTCCTGATATACATACACAACTTGCGGTGGCAGCAGAGAAGCAAAAGATGTCTGCAGAGCTCTGTCGTAGTCTATCGAACAAGAGGTGTTTAAAGGTCCTTTATCTCTTTGATTCCATGAAAATAAAATAAACATTCTTTTTTTTTAAATTTTAAGAGAATCTTAACATGTGAGAAGCAACCAGGTTTCCTTCTCTCTGTGTGACAGACAGTACAGCTGACACAGGCTGGGGACTGACAGCGTATGTAAAGAGATATTTTACAACTGGCAACACATGTGGACGTGGAGCTGTTTCTTTTCAGTACACAAAACAAAGAGGTGAAATACGTGTGATTTCTCTTCTTATGACTAGTAGTCATTTTATTTTCCAACAGGTAATTTTTCTATTGCTACAATATTTCCCTTTGGGAAAAACAGATTTAGAACTAGATCTCTTGGGGCTTTCTCTTGTCTCTTCCATGTTCAAAATGCTTGGGTCTCTTTGTGGCCAGCACCCATTTGGAGCTGCAATTAGACTCAACACATTCAGGGCCTCTTTGTAGGTTTGACCTTTTTTATATAATTGGCTTAATATGGCTCTGTCTACCATATCCACTGTCTCTGATTATAGCATTGATATTCTTGGCATACAGAAATGCCTTTCCACTGGGTCACTTCTTGAGGCTAATACCTGACATATTTTTTACACAAGGTCCTCCCAGTTTCAGGTCTGTGGACAATCTTAGCAGAAGACCCAACATTAGCAATCACTACCTCAAGATATTTCCATAGAACATTAAGGGGACCACACATGTGATTTTTTAATACACAGTACTTTATGTTATTTTCTAATACACAATGCTTTAATACTCCCTTCAAGGGAAGCTCTCAAACATGTAGGTTAAAATGTTGAAGAATTGCTATTCAAAGGATTGGTCAGTTATTGGTGCATATTAGTTTCTTCTAAATGTCATGCTTTTATTAATTTCATGAGTGTGTAGATGTGCATATGATTGTGTGTGTGTGTGTGTGTGTGTGTGTGTGTGCATATATGCATGTGTAACTATGCACACTCATGCCACAGTATGCATGTGGAAGTCAGAGGGTAAATTGTGGGATGTAGCTCTCTCCATCCACCAAGTTGGTCCTAGGGATTTGAACTCTGTTCATCAGGCTTGGCAGCAAGCATCTTTATGTGTTATGCCATCTTGTCAGCTCAGGAATTGTTTATTGTTGACAATCAAATAAAGATATTTTAAATAGACCAGGTCCATGTCTTTATTTCATATATCCTTGATTTACATGAAGGAAAGGTGAGAAAGTCAGGAACAATTTCAAAATTTTTGCAGTGTCTGTTACCATGGTATCTGTAGTGACCCTGGTTACTTTCATTCCTCATAGTTTTTCCAAACATTTAGCTTGTGATTTGACTCCTATCAAGTAGCCCTCAAGATGTAGGGCAGCGATTTGTGTATGATGGCCAGATAGCAGACCAAATCAGCTCTGTGTCTGCTCTTAAAAAGTAAAGAAAAAATAAACAAATAAAAAAACAAAACCTAAAAACAAATACACAGCCACACTTCATTTGCCTAGAAGTTTTCTGGTTACTTTTGCCCCACAATTTCAGAGGTTATATGTGACAGTTTTAATAAAAAATTCCTTCACTTCCTTTATAGAATAGTTTCTCTGTTCCTGGTCTAGACATATCCTGAATCTGTATAATTGGGCTTAAAGCAAAAGATGTTTCCCTACCACACCCTTCATACACAGAAAACATTCTGTTCCCTATTTAATCTTTATTATTTGAAAAGTCTTAGATCTGGATGGAGCTCAGAACCCATTTTTCATATTCAAAAGTAAACCACTAGTGCTGACAGATATTTCTCAGTCTGCAGCTTTTCTATTTTATCATATTATCATACTACAAAAAGGAAGAAAAAAAGATAGATTCAATGTAATCCCCATTAAAAATCACAACACAATTCTTAAAGACCTTGAGAGAACAATATTCAACTTCATATGGAACAACAAAAAACCCAGGATGGGTAAAATAATCCTGTACAATAGAAGAACTTTCAGAGGTATTACCATCCCTGATGTCAAGCTTTACTACAGAGCTATAGTAATAAAAACAGCATAGTATTGGCATAAAAACAGACATGTAGATCAATTAACTCAAATTGAAGACCCAGACATAAATCCAAACACCTATGGACACCTGATTTTTGACAAAGAAGCCAAAATTATACAATGGAAAAAGAAAACATCTTCAACAAATGGTGCTGATCCAACTGGATGTTGGCATGTAGAAGAATGCAAATTGATCTGTATCTATAACCTTGCACAAAAATCAAGTCCAAGTGGATCAAAGAGCTCAACACAAATCCAGATACATTGAAACTGATAGAAGAGAAAGTGGGAGATAATCTTGAATGCATTGGCATAGGAAAGAATTTCCTGAACAGAACACCAATAGCATAAATAGTAAGATAGACAATTAATAAACGGAACCTCATAAAATTAAAAGTTTTCTGTAAGGCAAATAGGACAAAGCAGAAGCCTACAGATTGGGAAAAGATCTTCGCCAACCCCACATCTGACAGAGGGCTGATAAAGAACTCAAGAAACTAGACATCAACAAACCAAATAATCGAATTAAAAATTGGGGTACAGATCTAAATAGAGAATTCTCAACAGAAGAATCCCAAATTGCCCAGAAACACTTGTGAAAATGTTTACCATCCTTAGCCATCAGGGAAATACAAGTCAAAATGACTCTGAGTTTTTATCTTACACCTGTCAGAATGGCTAACATCAAAAACACTGATGACAGCTTATGTTGGAGAGGACATGGAGCAAGGGAAATGCTCCTCCAATGCTGTTGGAAGTGCAAACTTGTGCAGCCACTTTGGAAGTCAGTGTGGCAGTTTCTCAGAAAACTGGTAATCAACCTACTACAAGACCCAGCTATACCACTCTTGGGTATATACCCAAAGGATGCACACTTATACCACAAGAACACTTGCTCAACTATGTTCATAGCAGCTTTATTTGTTATAGCCAGAATCCGGAAACAACCTAAACCAAGAAATGGATAAAGAAAATGTACATTTATACAATGGAGTATTACTCAGTGGTTAAAAGCAAGGATGCCAGGGAATCTGAAGGCAAATGTATAAAACTAGAAAAAAAAAAAAACCATCCTGAGTGAGGTAACCTGGACCAAGAAAGACAAACACGCTATGCACTCACTCGTAAGTGGATATTAGGTGTAAAATAAAGGATAACTAATATTATAATCCACAGAAGCCAAGAGATTAGGCAACAAGGAGGGTTCATGGTGGGAGGCCCAGATCTGCCTGGGAATGGGAAATAGAAGAGATTTCATGAGTGGACTGAAGGCAGGTGGGGATGGGAAAATGAGCAAGCAGGTTGTGGGGGTGGTGCAGAAGGGCAAAGTACTGAAAGAGACTTCTGGAAAGGGGGGTCATTTTGGGTTTAGGTAAAAAATTTTCACAAGGGAATCTCCTAGGATCTACAAGGATGACCCCAGGTCTATCTAGCAATAGCAGATACATAGCCTGAACTGGACATCTGTGATCAGATTGCTGCCTAGCCCAAGTGTCATCACATAGACTTCATCCAGCAACTGATGGAAACAGATGCAGGCCCACAGCCAATCATTAGTCTGAGTTTGTGGAATCCTGAAGAAAAGGGGTTAAAAGAATTGTAGGAGACAGAGGGGTCAAGGACGCCACAAGAAAACTCACAGAATGGGCTCATAGGGGCTCACAGAGACTGAACCGACAACCAGGGAGCTTGCATGGGACTGACCTAGGCACTCTACATATATGTTACAGTTCTGTAGCTTAGTCCCCTTGTGGGACTCCTAACATCTGGGAACAGGGGCTGTCTCCAACTCTTTTACTGTTTTTTAGGACCCTACTCCTCACACTATGTCACCTTGCCAAGCCTTAATACATGGGAAGGTATTTAGTTTTATTGTAACTTGATATGACATGTTTTATTGATACTCATAAAAGGGAGACTTGCCCTTTCCTAAACAGAAATGGAGGAGGAATGAATTAGGGGGTGGGAACAAAGAGGGTTTGGGGAGACTTGAAGGAGAGGAGGGAGGCGAAACTGTGACTGGGAATGTAGTGTGTGTGTGTGTGTGTGTGTGTGTGTGTGTGTGTGTGTGTGTTTGTGTGTGTGTGTGTGTATTTAAAAAAAGACATTTATTGGCAACTTGGTTAACTTTACAAATCTTCTCTGTTAACACCACGAGCAATCTCTAGAACATTCTTCAATGGATTATGGATTTAAGTCACTGGATGCCTACTGGCCACTTCCCTCCCCACGTGTGGCCACATTTCTGACAGTCAGAATGGTTGCTTCTCATAGAAAAACCCAGAGAGTACAAAGGGCCTTTTAAGAAAACCAACTCAAATTTTCCTTGTTGCATGAACTGAGCTTCTAACAAGGGAACATCACTCCAGTGGGCTTGGGTTTGAAACTGTGAAACTGCGTTCTTTCTTCCAAACAGCCGCCTCATCAATCCTTTTAAGCATGTGGCCTTTGAGTCTCCACTAAATTAAATATCAAGCTGAGTTGGGAGAGGACTGGTGGTACTTTTGATTATTTTATAGGGTTGGGGGAGATAAGACACCCAGGAACACAAACTTCTAATAGCTTCTTCTCCCTTGTTGCTTTTCTAGCCTTCCGAAAAGGTGCAGGGAGTTCTGAGTTGCAGTCCTTCTGGCTGTGCACTGACAGTCAGTGAATCCTTGTCTTGGAAACCAAGTACAATTGGGCTTACCGAGAGTGTATGGGGAATTCAGTGATTCAATGTGTGCGTCTTTGGATTTTTGAAATTCTTCAGAACAAGGCATTCCCACCTTTGGGTCACTGGATCACATCACCTGAGCCAATTAAAAAAATTAACAGTGACTTAGCAACTTTCTAGCTTCTGTCCCAAGTTCAGTGTTTTGATGATTCTGCAAGCCAGAAATTAAACTTGGCAGTTCTCTACCCATTCCAAGTACTTGAGAGTAAGATGAAAATGACTAGAAAACCCAAAGAAAATCAGAAAGCTTTTGGGAGTTCCACAGCACCAAAAAAATTAGGTTGCTTGAAAACTGTACAGTAACTGAGTTCTAATCCTCTTCTGCCTTCAGCTGGTTATAGGACCAGGGGGAGCCACTTCATATCATTGGGTTTGTTAAATGCAAAAAGGGAGAGATGAGACTTGATATTTAAGATCTTTTGTGCAAACCCATTATTATGCTGAAATTCTGAGCTAAGGCATTGTCAACCTTTGGAAAAGGACCTTAGAGGAAGACATACTTAGGAAATTTACTGTCTTATGTCATTCTAGTGACCCTAACTAAACTTATTTAGAACTTTCGAGACAGTTCAGACCCTTGGATGTCCTTGATGTGATAAATGGTCCTTCTGGCTAGAAGGCTGTATTCCTAGACACAACGTATATCATCTGTAAGTTGCCAGGTAAAATGGTAAAGAAAACAATGATAAAGCTTTCATTTCCTATGAGATCAGTTGAAACAACCTCAATCCACAGAACGGACACACTGCGATCAGATGGCCTTCAAGTGCTAGGGAAAGGGCACCGTTTTACATATTGTCTCATTGGAGCTGAGGGAGTAAAGAATAAGCTATGTGATTTCCTTTCTAGGCTCATCATTTTATGATTTCATAGGTAATAAGGCTCTGATTTTTCTTGTCTTCAGTTGAAATTTTGATGAGCACACATTTTTATTGAGATGAATCTTGCCTTAACAGCTGCAGGTGGGACATCGTTCATTAGGGACCTCTATATTGAGACACATGATCCTCCCCTTCATTTATACAGAGAAAAAAATCTCAACAGTGACACCATAATATTTGACCTTAACAGCTGCACCTGGAGTCATTCACCAAGAATACTACAGGAGTTTTGCCAGAGAATTTAGCTCTGCACATTAGCAGTGCAATGATGTTGAGACTCGTAGTCAGTCATCTGGACTTTTTAAAGAGCGTCTAAAGCAGTTCAGATAGGCTGGATGAATTAGTTCTTTCCCTGAATTATGGGGATAACATAACTCATTATTAGTACATTTTATGGAAATGACATTAATCCAAATTGTTAGTAATTTCAGGCGCATATTTCAAAAGCACATGAGTTAATTCCACCCAGTGGAGAAGAAGATTGGGTAAATTTTCTGTAAGCTCTTGTCATGACATGACTGAAGGCGATGCTATAATGAATGGGGAACATGGCATACTTGAAGGTTTAAATCAACATCTGCCTTTTTGTAAGTGATTTTCCCACTCAAGGCTCCTGTGTAATGCAGACCACTGCATGCTATGAAGAGCAGGACTGACTTCATACTTTATTCCAGGACTGTCAGTGGTCAGAAGTCAACCTCCTGAGACTTTTCAGGAAGAAATAACTGCTGGGGAAAGGGACCAAAGCATACCTCCATTAAAGAATGCACACACTTTAATTTTGCACCTCAATTTCAATAAGTAGATAAGATGACTGAAGGTAGTCTTAACAGAAGTTAAAACAAGACCCTTGTCCCAATTGTTCAAGAAAGTAATTCATCTAAACACCTATGGTTTAAGTCAAGATCCTTGGCTTTTCACTCCCAAAAGTAACCTCTCAACCTGATTTCTTTGTTGCAAGTTGCCTTTGTCTCTAGCTCACCTGCCTTTCATGATATGAACAGTGAATTTTCCAGGATGAATACGAGATTACACTATTCTCATGCTGAAAATGCTACCCTATGGGCTGAGGCAGGGGTGGCTCAGAGAGCCCAGAACCAATCTGAGGCCCCAGAACCCAATCTGAAAAAGGTAGGCACTGCTGGCATGCCAGCAACCTCAGTGTTGGGAGACAGAGGCAGGTTGGTCCTGGGCACTCAGTGGCCTGCTAGCATAGCTCAATCAGCAAGCTTCACTTCAGTGAAGGAGAGTATCTCAAGGACGTGAGATGGAAAGCAATTGAAGAAGTTACCTGGTGTTTTCCTCTAGTCTCTGTTTGTGTATATATACATGTACACACACACACACACACACACACACACACACACACACAGACACACCAGAGTTTGGTCTGGGAATGTCTCTCAGTGATGGAATGCTTGCCCAGTATATGCTAAGTCCTGGGGTTCAATTTCTAGTATTGAAATACTTCTATGTATCTAATAACCATCACACTGAGCTCAGGTTTGTTACACAACGATTGGAGGCCTGCCTGTTACCATCTTGGCTGAGGATCCCTCTGCATCCCTAGAGGAATGGAATTTTTTGACCCATCAAATAAGTATGTGTGGTTTCTCAGAAATGCTGTATTTTCATGCCTTTGATCCTTTTGTATATGCCACTCAACTTCTCCTTTGAGCTGCAACTTAAAGGATAGAACATGAAAGTTCAAATTTATTGGGCCCTTAATAATGAGCCCGGTATAATTCCGAGGGTTTTATGTTTGTTAATGCATTCATCGGTCTCAGCGGCAATGTGAAGCAGGTGCCCTTGCTATCCTGGGATTATAAAGAAGGATTGTGAAGCATAGAGCAGTCAAGTTACTTGCCTGAGGTTTCTCAGGTACAAAGAGTGAGATCTGGGAACCCAGGGAGCATTCTTGCAGGTACAGTATTGTACTGCCTCTGGGTGTCTTTTTTAAAATACCCAAAACACACTTCAATGTGTGTTTCACTGGGATGCCCTTATTCTGCTCACGTCTCAAGAAGGAGCTTTGTGCCTGGGCTCTTCAGCACCCTATACTCCCTCCTGTTATGATGCAATGCTGGCTGTATGTTGTAGAATCAAGGGTAGCTCCTGCTCCCCACTATATACTGCTAAACAAATATTTGTGAAAAGGAGAATAAATTTTTACCTTCTATAATAAATTATTTCCTTTAGTTTACAAAATAGCCATGATTTTAGTCAGGGATGTAGCCCCTGGAAGACCATAGGTATTCAGTATTCCATGATAAAAATGAAAATTCAAATAACATTATGGTTTCGCTCCAGTGCCCTCCTGGAAATAGGTCACAGGGATGGGGTGTTGGTAATATGATCAATGTCTGTTTTATGCATGTATTAAAAGGTCAAGAGGAAGCCCATTATCCCGTGCAATTATTATGCACTAATAAAATGAGGACTTCTTATTTTCTCAACCCCCTTTGCCCCTTCCTTAATCACAGGTGTTGCTACTCCACTCTCAAACTAAAATGAAAAAAAAGTTTCCTTGCGCAGCCTTTTATACTTTTTCTTACTTTGTTTTGTATTTTTTATATAGGGACTCACTTATGTCGTCTTAGTTGGTCTGGGACCTGCTATGTACATCAAATCGAATTTGTGACTATTTTTTCCCCTCTGGTTCTAGAGTAATGGGATTATAGACATGGACTACTATACTTGTTGGATTTCTTTGAGATACAGACTCACCCTGTATCCCAAGCTGCCCTTTAACTTCTGACAGCATTCTTGCCTCAGCCTCCCAGGTGCTGGGATGACAGGCATGATACACAATGCCCAGCTTGCTGGCCTTTGGTCTATAAAGTTTAGTACACATCTTAATTTCATCACAATAATGAAAAGAGTGATACCATATATTCTTTTCCACACAGTTTTTACTGTAGAAATCAAGGGAAAAAAAAAGACCTACTATGTTAATGAATTTCATTCAAGCATTTTGCCAGCCTTTAGGAAAATCTCCATTTTACAGGGAGGAGACTGACATCCAAAGCAATCAAATACCTGTCATAGTCACTGCTCCAGTGCTGTGAAGAAGCACAATGACCACGTCAACTCTTATAAAAGAAAGAATTTAATTAGGGGCTTGCTTAAACTTTCAGAGGGTTCATCTATGATCATGGTGGGAAGCAAACAGGCATGGCACTGGATCTGTAGCTGAGAACTTTACATCTGATCTGCAGGAAGCAGAGAGAGAGAGAGAGAGAGAGAGAGAGAGAGAGAGAGAGAGAGAGAGAGAGAGAGAGAGAGAGAGAGAGAGAGAGAGAGAAAGAAAGAAAGAATGGGTCTGGCTTGGGCTTTTGAAACCTCAAAGCCTACCCCTAGTGACACACATCCTCCAAAAAGGCCACATCTCCTAATTCTTCCCAAACAGTTGCAAAAACTGGGATTCAAGCATTTAAATATATGAGACTATGGAGGCTGTTCTCATTCTAAAGCCATAACGCCTTATCCAAAGTCATGTAGAAAGCAGTCTGTAGAGTAGAAACCCAAAGTCAGATCCACTGACGCCCAAGTCTCTTACTGATTAAAAACTGTGTGGGTCTGGGGCCAGGGTGGTCTTTAGGATACTCACCACTCTCAGCTTACAAAGTAAATTCACAGGTGAATTTGTTTTCCCAGAATAGGCCTTGTTCTGAGATTTCCAGAGAGAAGACATCAGGATGAAGGAAGCACCTATGGTGCAGACAGCTGGTGGGGATCCTTCCTTGATGGCTGTGCATACTTGAACAAGAGTGAAAATTCCCTGGACTCATTTTCTCCATCTGTAAAATGAGTGTAATCATTACCCATGGGGGCAGGCATTTGGTTCTAATCCCTCATCTGCAATTTAAGGGGTAGCTTTCTGGTCAGCACTGCAGATCAGGCTAAGCAGGAGCCTTGGGGCCTAAGCTCAGGACCTAGGCCCTTCCTGTCCAGCTCTAGGACTTCACTTTAATCCAGGCTTTGCTGCAGGATGTCCTGAATCCTCGAATTGTAACGCTACATTGCTTCTCCTTAAAAGTGACTAGAGTTTCTTGCCTCAGCTCTAAGCACTTTATGGTTATACCGTTCTAAACAAATCATAGTCAATTACTTAAGGTTAACAACTGAAATTCCCAGTGGTAGCAAAGAAGCTAGTCATTTGTAAGTCATTTGTGGTAATCTTTAGTAACCGATAATTAGACACTAATTACCTCATTTGCTTAGTGTTGTTTTTACTTAGTAAGACATTTAGTGAGTTAATTACAAGAAAAAAGAATTGAGTGGTAATTAAGTGCCAATTAAGGGCTTTATATATGTAAGCAAAGTACTTCTGGTGAAATAGTAATGTTTAGAACCAAAACAGTGAACCAAATGATTTAAAGTAATGTGATAAGAACTGTGATACCCTTGTGTGAATTACCATGGTGATTTTGGCTGGGTTTATATACATCCAATAAAACAAATTGTAGGTTATCAGCATTCCTCAGCCTCAGCTCTGTCAACATCCTGCACCCAAATAATAGTTTGTTGTAGGAGCTACCTCATGCTTGGTTGGCTCTCTGCCAGCATTGCCATCCTTCACTCTGTGGATGTGGTAGTACTTTCTGAATTGCTACAACAAAATTGTCTTCTGATACTGTCTGTCCCCTGAGGGGAACAAAATCTCACCCAGTTGTCAACTTCTGTATTATATACTAATTTTTAAAAAATTTTCTTTGAGGTTAATTTTCACTACTCAATCGAAGCTGATTGTGTGTGTGTGTGGGAGGGGTTGGGTGGAATACATGACTATGGATGAGCATGTATATAGAAGTCAGAGGACAAAGCTGGGCATTATTTCTTCTTGGGTGATATCTAGCCTGATTTTTGAGACTGGGTGGCTTACAAGTCTTGGATGTTGGCAAGTAGGCTGGGCTGGCTGGCCAGCAAATTGTGGGATCTTTCTCTACCTCCCCAGCACAGGCATTAACAACACTAACCATGGCATCTGATTTTTAAGGGGACTTGGGTCTTGTGGTTGTATAACAGTTTACTGAATCCTACCTCCTGTCTACCTCTCCAGTCTAAAAAATCTTATTATAACAGATTTGGGAATTACCTACCAAATACATTACTTGAATTAACTGACAAAGTGATGAGAGTAGTGACTTAATCCAAAGTCAGTGTTTTACCAGTACCTGTTCTGGTGTGGGCAAGGTACCATCTTTTCCTACAGGACCAGTTCTCTCATCTATATAGCAAAAATAAGAGGACTATCTCTGCATCTGTGTAGAATCCCAGGTCTTCTCAAGCTAAAAACACTTTGAAAAATGACATTTTACTTTTGGTAACAAGGAAACTACATTCAGAAACTTCCCTGACTATCTATTTTTTCATTAATTAAAATATATTTACACCCCCCTCACACCATTTCCTTACCACATTTTCAGTTTAACTTGATTCAACTGATTCTGATTACTACCCAAATCTCATACTGCTGTTCTATAGATTTGCTTTCATAGCAATAAATCTTCAGTCCTTTATGATTCCACTTAAAATGTATTGAGTGTTTTCTTTGTACCAGATAAATTTCCAGACAATGGGGATAAATCAGGGAACAGATCAGACAAACAAATGTTATGGTAGAGTGAGACACAGTGTACAAAGAAACATAGGAAGAGTGGTAGGTAGTTTGAATGTAATTGGTCCCCATAAGCTTACAGGGAGTGGCACTATTAAGAAGGGTGGCTTTGTTGAAGTGGGTGTGGCCTTGTTGGAGGTATGTCACTGTGGGGGGTGGGCTTTGAGATCTTCTTTGCTCAAGCTTTACTCAGTGTGACACTCAGGTCATTTCCTATTTCCTGTAGGTCAACATGTAGGACTCTAGGTTCCTTCTCCAGCGCCATGTCTGCCTGCATGCCACCAATGCACACCATGATGATTATGAACTAAACCTCTGAAAATGTAAGCCACCCCATTTAAATGCTTTTCCTTTAAAAGTATTGCCGTAGTCATGGTGTCTCCACACAGCAATAGAAACCCTAACAAAAACAAGTGGAGATGGAGAATCAAGTTTTAAATATAGTGGCTAGAAGTCTCTACTAAGGAGGAGCTAACCCTTCCACAAAGTATGGAGTTCAGACTCGTGGTTATCTTAAGGGACACTGTCCAGTGTAACAGGGCTCCAGAACTTCCTAGTTCCTGAGACATTAGCACAACTGGCTCCATGATGGATGTACCATACAGGTTGTAAAACTCAGCATGTAGACAATTACTACGTAGACAAAAAAAGTACTACGTTTGCTTTTTTTTGCATCTGTAGTTCTGCTTCTGGCTAACTGTCTTGTTAACTGAAGCATGTCAACCCAGAACGTGTGTGTGTGTGTGTGTGTGTGTGTGTGTGTGTGTGTGTGTGTGTGTGTGTGTGTGTGTGTGTGTGTGTGTGTGTGTGTTTGTGTATTCATGTGCTTAAAAGCTCACTCTGAGAAAGGCTCAGGGCTACAAGGAGATCCCTAATACTAGTGTAGTCCCCAGCTAACTAATGAAGACTTTATATTGGGTTAAACCCATTATCTCACAGTTGTCTGGTGTACACCAAACAGCATCGAAGAGGAAAAACAAGCTGCTGTTTTTATTTTCTAAGCCAGATGTTACTATGTTTATTCATTTAAAAAGATACTATAATTAATTTTACTGCTAACAAAATTTAAATTGATCATTTCATTATGAATAGCTCATAAATTTGATTTTTTAAAGAAAATATATTAAGCCAGGCCTCGTGGTGAGATTTGTCATCTCAGCAACTCTGAAGACAGAGGCAGGAGGATCAAAAATGTAGGGCCTTGCCTGGGCAACAGAATGACTACAAGGCAAACCTGGGTAACTGAGTGAGGATGTGTCTCAAAATAAATAATAAAACAAAGGGCAAGCAATATACTCAGTGGTAAAACATTTGTTTGGCATGTGTCAGGCCCTTAGGCTCAATCCCCAGCAGTGAAATATAATTTAAAAAATTAAAAAGTCCTTCTATAGATATTTTACTTATCTATTAATATTTATTGTAAAGTTTTTGAGATAGGTTCTTGCTGTGTTGCCTTTTCTGGCCTGGAACTTGCTATGTAGATGAAGCCATCCTAGGACTTGGGGAAATCCTCCTGCTTCAACCTCCTGAATGCTGATATTTGAGGCATGCATTGCTCTGGGTAGCTCATAAAATATTTAAAAATAAGTACAAATATATCGTAAAACAATATTAGGTTAATCCAAGGAGATGGGGAGTTCAGGGAAATGTGGGAATATCTCTGAGCTTTTCAAATTAAAACAATTAAGTTTGGTTGAAATGGCTAACATTATTTTTCAACCACAAGTAGGGAAATATTCTATCATTGTCTTTCAGTAATGTTCAGTTATTTCTTTTTGTCATTTGAGTTGATCAACTGTAATGCTTCAGCACCATATGACAATCTCACGCATGACTTCTCTTAGAAATCTTCAGGATGCCTAGGAAGGACGGCTGTGTTAGTTAGAAGGTCTAGCCATTAGATAAGCATTGGGCTTTACATTTCACTTAGTGCAAATAAGGCATTTAGGCTTCCATCTTCTTAAGCTGGAAAGTGAGGTCATCAGTGCTCACTGTTTGTCAGGGAGCATGGAAGTTGAATTTTAAAAGTAATAGTTCAAATTAACATGGCAATTCTTGCTTTTCTACGGATAGAAATTGTATTTATAGTATTTAAGGTGATGTCTTAAAATATGGATTTATTCTGGGATGATTTAATTAACCAACCTCCTGTATATACTACCTAACATCATAGTTAATCCTCTGATAATAGACCAGCTTAAATCCATTTATCTTCTGTGAGTCCAACACCTTTCTAGTGCATGTGAAAGTCTCTTGGATTTTTTTAAAATCCTCCTTAGCTGTTCTTCAGGAAAGGAACCATATTACTACAATGCTGTTCATAATAGTTCATCTATAGTTACTGTACTTACAGTCAATTTAATGTTTTGTGCATAAACTTCTTGGATAACATTATTTTTCCTTTTGTAGCTTAAATATATTAACCCATCACTACAAATAGATGGTGAATCTTTAGTTTTGCTTTCTTTATAAGTCACTTTACTGGTTTTCTTGCACAATCTTTTTGTACACTGCGAATATTTGTTGTTCTCATTGGTTTAATGAAGGGCTAAATGGCCAATAGTTAGGTAGGTAGAGGTTAAGCAGGACTTGTGAAGAAAAAGAGAGCACAGGGAAGAAGGAGGTGAGGGTTAATTTAAGATGTAAGAGCTAGTTAGTAGCAATCCTGAGCTATCGGCAGAGCATTTGTAATTAATAATACGTCTCTTTGTGGTTACTTCAGAGCCGGCTGGTGGAACAGAGCTGACCGGTGGTCCCAATAAAAAACTCCACCTACAATTGCTTTTTGTTTTCTAGAATACTATAGAATTCTCTTTGGGTCCTTCTGGACTGATTTTCCTAGGTTGATTGTGTATTCTAACAAAAGCACAATCTTAAGTTTATTTTCCACTTTTAGCAAACTTGCCGTCAATTAAGTTTTTAATATTTATTCCATTCCATTCCTTTGGTTTCCTTCTGTAAGGGTCCTATCAAAGACTTTTCTGTCAGTTATATTCTTTGCAGATGGTCTTAGTGGCATATTTACTCTAACTCAGGAATTCTCATAGCATTCTTGACATGTCTCAACAAGGGGTGGAATCTGGCCTTTCTCTCCATGAATCTAGGTCATGTGTTGTGACTACTTTTACCATGAGTGACAAAAGAAAAAAATGTCAGATGTTAGGGTATAAAGTAAAATGGCCTCTTGGTCCTCTCAGGGGAGATTCGTCTGGTTTTTTATTAGGGCTGCTTGCTCTTAAATTTCTGTCACCAGACTATAAAACATCTCAACTTTCTTAAAGGGGTTGCAACAGTTGTTCCAGCCAATACACCCAGTGGGAGCTCTCAGACAATAGTCAATATCAACCAGGTAATTCTGGTCTTTCAGTGACTGGTCTTCTGAACTTCCAAGTATCAAGGAACAGAGCTAACTCACCAATGTCTTTTCTGAGCTCCTACACGACGAATAATAGATTGTTGTCCAAATCCCCTAGCATTAGGGAAACTGTTTTTCCGAGTCTGGGAGATAGGCACAATCTGCCTTCAGTTGCTGGCTAGAAAAAAAGTAAATTCTTTTGTCTGCCTTGTGTTTTTATAAGGAGAAATTTAAAAGGGATTTTGAGAGACCACACAACAGTGGTGTCCAGTTGTTAGAGGCTATGTTAGTGTTTGTTAAATAATTACAGGTCAAATTAGAGACAGGTCCATGTTGAGAATTGACTAACAAGAGGGCTCACAGGGACCTGGATGGGGCTTGAAGGCAAGCATATTTGCCATGGGCTTCTAGCTCCTTTTGAAAGAGTCAGTAACAGTTTTGATTTGTGTTGTGAACACACCATTCCTATGTGTTTGCATTGCTTGCAGCATTGTGTGGATATGTGTATGTGACATTTACTCCTGTTCCTTTTCATTGTTTCCAGGTGAAATTTGATTTCCTGGATGGAGAAAGGTGGGATACAGCTGCTCAGGTTTCATGGTGTTTGAGGTCCATCTTTTCCATTTTTGCAGCCTAACAACTGCCTCTTCTCGGGATTCCCCCTACCTATCAGTGTGGGTATTTTCTTGTGCATTCTTTGTTCCTTTCCCATTTGACTGGGGGTTTTCCCAGCAGCTTCTCTTAGGGATGGAGTTTCATCCTAGAAGGGGGTACGGTATTCATTGTTTAGTCCTTTCAGAACCCCCTTCCCCCTGAAGATTTTGTGGATCCAGATCGGTACATAGAGTTTTCCATACTCTTCTCGTGTTTGCTGCTGTTCTCAGGGGACTTCAGTGTATGGTCAGTATTGAGCTCCTGTGACAGCTGTTGGGTTCTTCTGTTCCCAGCAACTTTCCCCTGCTTTATCTAAAATAGAAGCTGATGGCTCAAGAGCTTTACAACTCTGTGTTCTTTCCTTCCTATATATAATTTGTAGTTCACGGAGTAGCTGGTACATAGTTACAAACTTATCCTTGTGAACTTGCTTGCAATTTTAGTCACCCCACCCCACCTATTTTAAGGGGGGAATTAAAGTGGAATCATTATATATGCCTATATATATGCATATATATATATATATATATATATATATATATATATATATTTGTGTTTATCTAAGAATTCCACAGATGCCTTTTAATCTCACACTAGTGTATGCATTTCTGGATTGCAAGGTATTAAAGGCTAGGTATAAAACATGTCTAGAGGAGTTACAACAGCATACTAACTCTTTTTCTCATGGGTTACCTGTAGGAATCAGCCATGATCTTGTCCATTTTCATACACTGAATCTTCTACATACAGTTCAATCATTTGTAAATCTGCAAAAATGAATTTCAGGCTTCATAATATGAAAAAGTACAAGAGATTTTCCCTTTACAGAATCTCAGTCCATCAGCAGTTCCTCTCAAGTCTTTGAAGGAGCAGAATTATTGGGGGGACGGGGGAATAGAGGGGTTGGGTCAGAAATGAGGTGAAAGAAGTGGAGGTGTGTGGGAGTTACGCCGTCTCTGGGTTCCAGAGTTCCTTACTTGCTAAGAGAGACATGTGCAGGGACATATTAATGAGTTTCTCCTCCATGCTGACTGCTGCCCGGTGCTCGAGTACCTATAACAGCTGCAGACCTCAGATGGTGTCAGCTCCCACTGTGAATGTGGAAGGATTCCGAGGACATGCCTGGGGAAACCAAAACCAGTTAACTACAAAGGCAGTTTTATATTCATGATTGTTGTAAGGCTGTTTAGAATAGATGGGTTCTAAATCAGTTTAGGAACCCAATGAGAGATAAAAATAGAATCACACACAGACACATCCACACACAGAGACAACAAACAGAGACACAACACACACACACACACACACACACACACACACACACACACACACACAGACATAACACACAAACACAGACACAACACACACACACACAGACACAACACACACACACACACAGACATAACACACAAACACAGACACAACACACACACGCACAGACACAACACACACAGACAACACACACACACACACTGAATTTTTATTCAGCCACAAAAAAAGAATGAACCCACGCACAGTGTCAGAAAAAGGGATAGAACTGAACTCATGTTGTTAAATGAAATAAGACATCAGAGAGTCAGCGTCATAAGTTTCCTCTTATATGTTGACTCTAAAGGCAAAGAAAAAAGGATTTGAAAATGAAAGGGGATTACTAGGAACGTGGAAGGACAGGAAAGTATAATAGAAAAGGGGAATATGGCCAAAGTATATCATTTACATTGTGTGGTAATGTCACAATAAACAAAGCTTCAAAACAGATTATGTAAGATCATACATAATAGGCAAATCAGTTTTTAAATAAATTATAAAACAACGGAAAAGGACTTGTTGGTGAAAGAGGCGTGTAGTAGGTAAGTGTGCATGTAAAGCTGTCAGCGCTGCCCTTAGTCCTTATCCCAGAAGGCTGGAACTGTTACTGGAATCCTCAATTTAGAAACGCCTGCATGTCCTGAGCCTCCCAGAGGCTCGCTGAGCACAGTCAGCTGGAGCACAGATGTTTCAGACATTAACTCTGGTTTAAGGTGTTAAAGAAGATTAGACTTGAATTACATTTGGGAAAATAATCTCTACTATTATGAAGCAAATACGTCCTTAATAGTATTTAAAGAAGCACTTCAAAGGGTTTTTTCCTGTCTTTCTTCCCCTCCACCGAATCTTCCTTTCCACACAACATATTGTGGAGTTAAGTGCAAACGAATCAGTAGCATATGGCTTAATCTTCCCTCAGATCCCTTTGGGCTTGAGAAATTAATTGACAGTCTCAGAGGCAAAATTTCCTGGTAGTATTTGGAACCCCAAATTTAGGAAGCATGCTTGGAATCACTTAATGACCATGGTTCCAGTTAGCACTGTCCCCTATTGAAAAGTTTTCAATCCAGGGCAAATGGGGATGCAGCCTTCATAGCTAGCCGGCTCAAGTTCAGTGCCTGTTTCCCCTGTGTTTACTTCACTGAAGGTTTATTAGGAAATGTGCATCAGTTAAATTCAAATCAAAACGTGCTTTGGCTTCCTCTGGACCGAAACAGTCATGCATGGGAAAATGCAGAGAAGGAAATCTGAACCGAGGAATTACTGTGCTATCTAATATTTCAGAAGTCCCAGGCCTTCAAGAATCACAGGGAGCGCTGAAGAGGAGGGAGGAGAGGGTTGGTTTATAGTTAATCTGTGGAGTTTATTTTTAAAAGTTTCTCTTTATGAGCAAAAAATAAGATTCTCTAGTGCTTGCCTATGCTGAACCAGGAAAGCCAGTACGCTAAGACTCCAAGAGTTTTGGAAGATGACAAATCCTCACTGCCTGTCACTAGTTATGTGACTGCTGTTTGAAGCTGAGTGGAAGACTTGGGTTAAACGCAAGAGCTGTTAAAAATGATGGCACGTGTTCTTGTCTGGCCTGGTAAGGAGTGGGGTGTGGGGCCAAGGAACTTAGGGTAGGGCAGACTCAATCCCTCTGAGAGTTCAGCTAGTGGCTCCAGGCTTTGCATTCCTACAGTGATTCAGAACTATGAGTCATGCTGTCAGCCACCCAATGACAATCTTTTTTGCCTCTCGGTAACCTCACTCTTAACCACAGAAGATGCAAACAGCTGCCCTCTTAACTCCAAAACAGTTAATTTAGCTCTTGCTTAAGGAACATCTTTTCTGTTTGAGGAGGAAAGAGAGGAGTGACTTCTCATGGGGTTTAGATATGAGTGTGGAGACTCAGACATACTAGACTCTTCATTGACGCCATGTGGCTAGAGATATTAATTTCGTAAATGTCCAGCCCTACACCCTGACAAAGGAACATAGATAGGATGGACAAGTGTCCACCACCACATACCAAGCTGCCAAAATATTCATCTTCCCTTAGGTTGCTTTTGTCACAGTAACGAATTAAATACAAATGACGGGTACCATGTGCTGAGTGCCACCTAAAGTCTCATTGTTAAATCCCTTCCAGTTTGATTCATTCCAGCTCATGAATTGCTAAGAGACAGCAATGAGGGGCAGTGAACCCTGAAGCTGTTGGATCAGGGTAATTGCGAAGTTCAGGTTGTTGTGCTTATAGGCATTTTGATTGAAGGTTTTAGGAGTTATGATGAGTCTTGGAAAGGTTATTCTCCAAAGGCCTTTAAAAGCCATATCCATCAAAAGCAAGGGGCCTCTGGAACCCACACTGCCTTTTGCAACATTTTTGCATATGCGAAGGGAAATTCCTTTCCCCAGATAACCACAAACTTCAGTCTTTGTAAGTACAGGGAACACAGCTGACTCATATTGTGTCTTCTGCTGTTTTGTGCAATTTAACTATCTCTGTCTCTAGTTGCCTTTTGGCTGTTTTATTATCAGGATGTTTTGAGACATCAAATGTCAGATATATTTATTTCTACTTTCAAAACAAGTTGTGAAAAACCAAAGTGAATATTATCATTAAACATCCATGACTATGAAAATTAATAAATGTGAAATTGATAAATTTCTAATCTTTCAGATAAAGCCTGTCTTTGCTTCGCTGATCCCATTGCTTACTTGCTAGAGGAAATCCTCATTGTAAATTTTGTGTGAATCTTTCCAGCCTGTGTGTCTTCCCTTTTAGTAAAAAGATTTAATACCAGTATGTACCATAGTTTTAGAACCTGTACTGACTCGATTTAACTGTGCCTTTGAGAGTCACCAATATCAATATGTTTAGATCTAATTAACTCATATTATCTAGGTAAATGTACTTTACAATGTCACTATCTCTACTAACACGGATTTTCATTCCAGCTTTGTCCTATTTATACAAATGGTTTAATAATTTGAATAGTTTAAACTTATTTAGTGGTAATATACAGAATTTTTAAGAGATTTATTTATTTTATATGTATAGGTGTTTTGTCTGCATATTTTGTCTGCCTATATACCATGTATGTGCCTGATGCCCTAGGAAGCCGGAAGAGGGCCTCAGATTTCCTGGAACAGGAGTTACAGGTGGATGTAAGCTGCCATGTGGATTTTTGGAACCCAAATCTAGGTCCTCTGAAAGTGCAGCAAGAACTTGTAACCACTGAGACATCTCTTCAGCCCCTAAAGCATATTTTTATATGTAGCAAAATAACAAAGAAATAATTGCGTTGTGAACAAAATTTTTCCCCCTTGGACCAGCACAGTTTTGGTGGTAAAATTATCAACTTGATGGACATTTACTCTGTATCAATTATTCTCACATTTTAATTTTAATAATAAATTAATTTATTTTGAAAGAGTTTTACTATATAGCCTAGGGTGGCCTTGGATTCATGGTCTTTTGTTTTTAGTTTGTATATAAATAGTCAGGTGCATTAATTGGTCTTTAAATCTTAAACTAACCTTGATATTGTGGAGTAAATATGCTTGGTCATGACGCATTTTCCTTTTTAAATATCGTTGAGTTTACTTTGCTACTACTTTCTAAGTTTCTTTAATGGTAAATATTAGTCTACAGCTTTTTCCTCTTTAGTTTTGTGAAAGGAATGTTCTGATTTTACACAATGAATTAGGCAGTGTGTTCCTGTGTATTCAATTTTATGGAAGAGGTTTTCTAGAATTGAATTATTTTCTTTCTAAATGTTTCATAGACTTTGCTTGTAAGAACATGTAAATCTTAGTCTTCTTTTGTGGAAAAACCTTGAGCTACATATTTGCTATTTTTTGTAGATATGGCATTGTTTGGAATATCTAATTAGTTTTGAGTAATTTTTGTTATTTGTATATTCCCAGAAATTTATTCATTACTTCTCATTTATCAAATTTATAGCTGTTAAGTTCACAGCTTTTCCCTACAGAGCACTTACTGTATGTAGCTGCGTCCCTCGGTTGCATCTTCCATCTTTTGTCTTCATAGGTCCAGTGGGATAATAATCACTTTTGTTCAGGAATGCAAAGACTCAGGTCTTTTTTTTTTTTTTTTTTTTTTTTTTTTTTTATTCAGTGTGACTATTGTTTTATGTTTTCTGTTCCATTGGTTTCTTTTTTGACTTTGTTTTGATAATGTTGGTTTTTATTTTTTAGTTAATATTACTTTATTTTAACTGTCTCTCTCTCTGTGGTGTGTGTGTGTATGTGTGTGTGTTTGTGTGTGTTTATGGAGGTCAGAGAACAATTTATGGAATCAATTCTCTCCTTACACCTTCATATAGTGTATATGCAGGGTTCACTAGAGGAACAGAACTGACAGAATGAGAGTATAAGTGTATGTGTATAAATTGCATTATATCAATGTATTATACTAAATAAATTTGAAATTTTATTACAGTGGCTTACAGGCTGTAGCCTAGCTAGTCCAAAAATGTGTGTCTACCAATGGAAAGTCGTTCAGTCCATGAGACTGGATGTCCCAGCTGATCTTCAGTATATATACCAAAACCCTGAAGAAGTAGATTCTAATACCAGTGAAGGAATGAACTTTCCAACAATAGTGAGGGCAAGCAGGCAAAGAACAAAGATCTTCCATTTTTCATGTCCTTTATATAGCCTGCCACCAGAAGATGTGGTCTTGAATAAGGTAGATCTTCTTACCTAAAAAGATCCATAATTAGGGTGGGTCTTCCCATTTCAAATGATTTAAATAAGAAAATCCCTCAAAGGTGTACCCAGATGCTTGGGGTTTAGTTAATTCCAGATTTAGGCAAGCTGACAAATAAGAATAGCCATCACCAATAGATCCCTTGTCAACATGGCATGCGATCTTACCTCTTTATGTTATATTTCATTTCCAAATGAAAACAATAACCGGATCATAATTACACCTAACACAATACAACTATGCAAGTACAACCTCAAATGCACCATGCCCAGTATTGCATAACTATCTCACATACAACTTCAAATTCATTAATGGCATCAGAGGCTCATATTTTTGAATGCTGGAGGTGTGGCCTTATTCCAGTAGGTGTGACATGTTGTCAGTAATGTATCACTGAGGGTGGGCTTTGAGATTTCAACAGACTAAGCTAGGTGCAGTTTCTCTACCCCCTTCCTTTCCTCCCTCCCTCTCTCCCTTTCCCTCCCCCCCTCCTTTCTTCCCTCCCTCCCCTCTCTCTGCTGTTTGTAGATCAGGATGTAAAATTCTCAGCTACTGCTCCAGTGCCATGCCTATCTGGTTCTCACCATGATGATCATGGACTAACCCTCTAAAACTGTAAGCAAGCCTCCAATTATTTCTTTCTTTAACATGAGTTGCCTTGGTCATGGTGCCTCTTCACAGCAATACAATAGTAACTAAGGCACACGGGTTCTGGGATTCTAAGACAGATCACCAATATTTCATTTGCTGAGCCATCTTATCTGCTCCATTTATTCTTTCTACAGTGGTCAGAGTGATTCTTTCAAATTAGAAATCAAATCATATCACTGACTTTCTTAAAATTCTCTCATGGTCCTCCAGTTTTCTAGGATAAAATCTACCACACCCAAACCTACAAAGCCCAGCATCATTTGACCAAAACAATCACTGGTTCCCTAACAGCCTGCATCCCTCTAATTAGGGTTCACATAGCCTTCTTGTCCTTTAAATGTGTTAAGATCACCAGTGACTTAGAGCCTTTTACCTTCCGGCCTCCTCCACCTAGATGGTTTTCCGATACTGGAGGGTCACATTTCTTTTTAAAGTCACTGGTATAACTATTAAGTGTCTAGGCCCTCAGAGCAGAGGGTCTCCATTTTATGTGCATAGTCAACTCTCACCTCACGTTATGTTCTCCAAAGCACCCACTACCATTTTCTTTAATCCCATTATACTTTCATTTGTTTCCTAATATGTGTCCCAGAACAAAATCTTCTAGAACAGTAGAGTGTTGGCATACAATAAATATTCATTTAAAGAAGGAAGACGTCTACAGGAACAGACAGCTTTTCTCCATGTGTCCAACCTATTGACTGTTGAGCTGATAGGCTTATGTCATCATGCCTAGCAAAAGTAAATTATTATGTGTGCTAGAGAAATTAATTATATCTTTGATTATACTAAAGCCATGAATGAAACAATAATTATTGAATAAAAGCAATCTTACATATATCATGGGACAAAATAGAACAATTTTATGGACATCAGATAAGATTAAGAAATTACACTGTTATGTTTAGTTAATGAATAGACAGGGACATAAATCTATGTCCAAATTTTCTCCCAATGCCATGTCTTTCTGTTATTTCCTGATGCAGATCTTTAGCCTGGCCATTAGAGCAAGAGATGGTTAACTGATTTCATTTAATGGAATCAGTCATATTGGCTTCATGGTATACCATCTGGGCCAAAACAAATAATAGTTTTTGCTGTATCTCGTTCAAGTAAAATCACTTTCGCTTAACTCACTCAAATACATGCATGCTCTTCCTCACAGTTTATTGACCATCCTGTTTCCTGTTGAGTTTCTTTCTATGTGTTCTCAAGACATATTTAATATGTGGTCTTGAATTTCTAGAGACTGGCTAGAGAGAATTTGGTCCATCTAGCTAGCAGGACATATCTGCAGTTGAGGTTGAAGACTTTTCACCTTTCCTCGAAGAATCTCTAGGGAAGTAGAAAATCCTTATAAGGAGAATTTGTTGAAATTGACAAGTACTGAATTTATAACCACACAGAGAAGTAACCTCAGTGGGTTTAGTCCAAGTCATAGTCCAGAAGAACAGGATAAACAAGGATATATTTCCACATTTCTACACATCTTTCTTGCTTGTTGCAAGAGTGCTGTGGATTGTTTTGTAGGTCAGGTCACACTGCACTTCCAGATGGTCTGAATGAATATCCAAAGAGCATGTGAGCAGAAAGAATAACAAAGAAGAATGTTACATAAATACATTGGGCTGTGCAATGGACCTTTGCTGTGTGTTCAGCAGATCAGCATCCATAGCCCAGCTTTGACATGCTTTTTGTAATTGCATTCCAATTAACTGTTGAGTAATGGCTTTTCCGTAGCCCTGTTTCATATTTGGGCTTTATAAGTGAAAGTTAGCCTTCTGTCTTCTGTCTATGGAGTAGGTAAATGATCAGAGCTTACATACTTTAGTCTCTTCCCTACAATATTATGAAAATATGAAAAAGATATTAGTGTTTCTTTATTCTTGTGGACCAAGTATCTTCATGTGATCCTGTTATCTATAATTTGTTACAGTCTGTTTCTCCAGTCATCCCATTGATTATGTGAGCTACATAATGGGTGAAACTTTGTAAGTGATTCAGTGGAAAGGTTCTAAGAAAGATAGCATCAGAAACAAGAAAATGCCTGGTCTATAAAGCCCCAACAGTAACAGAATTGGCTTTTCATGAACTATCTATAGAGATTGAATAAATGAGCATACATTTAAAAATGTTATATCATGGTTCCACTTTAAAATATAAGCCTGAATGAAAATAAAAATTGATATGTTCCATGGTGAGACATATTTGAGGCAGCATATGTGCATAAGTTCATCCTTAGCTTAATATAAAGTGGTTGAGAAGACAAATCAGACAGACAAATGGCTTCCCACTTCTTAGATAATTTTAGAAAAGCAGCACATTTGGGTGTAATGAGAGTCCGAGGTCTGTTCATACATGAACTAGTAAGCACTGAAGCTTACAATCACTGGAAACATTTGACTTTCCAATCGGGCTTCTTCATGACTGTGCTTCCCCAATGCTTTTTAATAATATTTCCCAAGAACCCTAGGGTCCAAAGCATTCATTCTTGAATGAAAGAGGGTTGTCCTTATATTCTGCTACTGAGCACACGGGTTTTCTTTCTCTGTTCACTGCTCCTTAGAATAGAGATTGAATTCTCCTCTCAGATTTATAGCTCAAGAACAGTTTGATGTGCACAGTCTCTAGCCCAATTTCCAGTTTCTATCAGCAATTTATCTGGTTTGGTTTGGCTAAACCGAGCTGGCATCTTATCGCACTCCTCAGGGGCTGTTCATGATACTCTGAACTAATGGTGAACATAAAAACAATATCAGCAACAACAATAAATTCAAAGAAAAGCCACAAAGCTTTATACACATTCCTTGATCTGCAATGTGGATTTTCCCATCATTTTCTGTCTTTGGTATTTTTCTTGTGGAAATGTGTGGACCTGGAAAGCTATTGCCTGTCCACTACTAATTTGTGTACTCATCGCTCATCCATTTCTACCATAAAGTCTCTGGATATTTGAAGACATAATCTTTAAATGTCACTTAACTGATTTGGAATTGGGTGGGTATTCAGTATGAGGTAGGTGTCTGACCTGGGGTAGGCTGGAATATTTTCTGTCTTTGTTCCAACCGTTTCATTTGGTGAGTCAAAGTATGAGTAGACCATGAGCATTATGATCTAATTTGTATTTTGATGTTTATAGCTTCACAAATAACTATCAAGAAAGCCTGCTACAGGATCTGTTGGACACAGGGAGCTTGCATGCCTTAATCATATTGAAACGGTGGATATAACTCTAGTTTTAATACTTGAAAAAAGTTTAATAGGTCTGGTTCCTTTAAAAATATTTGATGAAAACTACCTAATTCTTGTCAAAAGTAGACACATTTGAGTATATCTATAATTTCTATAATGAGACACAAGAAAGTTCCCCTTGATTTTTGTTATTAATAAATATGTATAGAGCAGTTGAAGCATGAACAGGTGGGGATTTTTTGTGATATATGGCTTGCTACATTTTGAAATACCAACGACTTGCATTTTCTCAGGGAGCTTTAGGTGCTGTAACTTGTTCTCATATATCAGTGTGTACTCAGCCTGTTTAGTGTGCGCTTATTTCTACCAGTATGATTAGAAAAACATTCTAAAAAATTCTACTCCAAAATCTAATGGACCATCTTTTTTGTATATGTGTATGTGTGTACTTGTCTGTTTATATATACAAGAAAGAGTGTGTGTCCATGTTTGGAGGTCATAGGTCTATATTGGAGCACTTCAGTCATGTTCCACCTTATTTGTTTTGAGACAGAATCTCTCACTGAACTTGGAACTCTGATTCTGCTAGGCAGACTAGCCCACAAGCCCCAGTGATTTGCCTGTATCCATCTACCAGCACTGGGATGACAAGTGCCCATCACCATGCTTGACATTTCAGGTGAGTTCTTAGGCTTGAACTCAGGTCCTCATATTTGCATTGCAAGCACTTTAATGACAGATCTATCCTCAGTCTCAACAGATCCAATTTTTATGATTCACTGCTTTAGGATAAGAAAATATATGGTTATTTTTAAGGGATATGCAGGCTTTCTGTTTTATGGTCAAATTTTATCAAGAATAATTTTAATATGTCAGAAGATGAGTTAAATACTGGTCAATGCTGCTTTCGGAGCATGTGACTCTGACTTTTGGATGGTACTACGACTTTATCTAGAATATTTATTTCATTTTTTTCTAAAATCATTTAAATCTATAAAATTCAACTAGTTTTTGGTAGTGACATGCAGGGAAAATATTCTTTTCCATGTAGAATACCTTGATTTTAGAATGGAAAATTCATAGATTGCATGCGAGTACCAAGCACAATAAAGTAAGTGAAGTATAAAGTGTTTGCTTTTCTGCCTGCATTCTTCAGTAGCCTTCAAACAACCTCTCTTCAAACAACAACAGAAGGTGTTGATTTTCTGTTGGGTCAGTACTTCTGAGGTTTGGTGAGGATGGATGAGTAGGAAAAGCCGGTAAAGGGCAGAGTTTTGTTGCCCTGCATCAAACAAATTCTCCAAGGTTGAGTCTGCCATCGCATCTGGAGAAACCCTTTGGAAAATGCAGGAAGAGAAAGAGAACTCTCAAGTCCTTTGATTGCCCATCTGTTTCACCTAAACATCCCACTGGCCTCCTCTGGCTACTGCAATGCTTTATCGTGTTTCTGACTCCAGGACTTTCTAGTTCATATAAAGAAGTCAAGAATAGTATCTGTAACACAAAAGTGTAATGGGGTAAAGGAAACAGAATTTAGGGGCACTGGTGGGAAGTTGTCTTGTTTGCTTGTTTGTTTGATTTTACTTGAGTATCAAAATCCAGGTATCAGACTCCATTTCAGTCTCTGGGTGACCACATGCTCTGGATGAAACATGGAGAGAAAGTGGCTGAAGTTGGAATTACCCCTAACTTGTGATGGATGCATAGTTTCTCTAATTAACCTGTTTCAATGTCCATCTTTCTCATAAAAAACTCAAAGGGAAAACAGGATTGTGTCAATTATATGCAATTTGTACAGCCACACTGCCTTTAAAAGAGCGGTCGTTCTCACCTTCCTAATGCTGTGTCCCTTTAATACAGTTCCTCTTGTGGTGGTGACCCCCCCAACCATAAAATTATTTTTTTGTTGCTACTTTATAACTGTAATTTTGATACTGTTAAGATTTGTAATATAATAGTCTTGGTGATAGAGGTTCCCAAAAGGGTCATGACCCACAGGTTGAAGACCACTGGCCAAGAAGCTTTCATGAATTTGCATAATGTTTTTCTGTCCTTTAAAACATGTCTGTCTGTCTGTCTGTTTTAATGTGTGTTGATGTGTGCTTTTGTGTGTGCACATACACCTATGTGTCCATGCATGTGGATGCCAAAGAGAAACCTTGAAAGTTATTCTTCAGGCACCATCCAACTTTTTCTTGCTGACTAGTCAGCCCTATGGATTTGACTGTTGGCCTCCCAAGTATAGGGATTTCAGCTACACATCACCAATCCTGACTTTTTATGTGGGATCTTGTGCTTGTAAAGCAAGTACCTTACCAACTGATCTATTTTTCAAGTCGCAAAGTTTCAAATATTTGTTGGAAAATATATAGTTGGTTCTATATACAGACTGGAAATAATAATGGGACAGGACTGGAATATCTAGTGCACAGACACTTCTAACTATTGCTGATCTGGGTAACTGAGCATTTACTATCTCTGGCAGACTCTTGTGTAATGAGTCAGCATAGATCAGTGGTTTAAAAGTGGTGCCTTTTACTGTTCCAGACCCCCTGAAGGAAGAAATCAGTTTGGAGGTCTGGAAAATCTATAAGGCCACTGGTAGTGGCTCAATATTTACCCCTAGTACATAAATGACTTTTGGGAGCCCTCTCTACATAGAGGGATACGCTCTCAGCCTAGACACACTGGGGAGACTTTGAAGATCCCCCATGGAAGGTCTCATCTTCCCTGGGGAGCAGAAAGGGGTTGGGATAGGGAGTCAGTGGGGGCCAGGGGAGGAGGGGAGGGAAAGGGAACTGAGATTGACATGTAGAAGAAGCTTGCTTTTAATTTAAATAAAAAATTAAAAAATGGTGCCGTTTGAGATATCGTGATGTCTGTTGCAGGGCTAAGGAGGAAACCTGGTAGATCAGCCTCCAGTACTATTATTGATTTAACACAATGAGAGGATTTTCTCTTCCATGTTAGGTGTTGAGAAGATGTCTTCAGAAACTATAGTTCTATGACTGGTAATCTGGATAATCAGGATTCCAGGTCGAGAGACAGGGAAGGCAAAAACAAGAAATGGGGCAAGAGAGTTTTCTTTTAGAAGCAAGAACAAATGTCTTTCTCTCTCTCTTTTTCCTTTTTTATTTAAATTAGAAACAATCTTGTTTTATATGTCAATCCCAGTTCCATCTCCCTCCCCTCTTGCCCTGTTCCCCACCTACCCCCATATCCCATCCCCTTTCTGCTCCCTAGGGAGGGTGAGGCCTTCCATGGAGGATCTTCAAAGTCTGTCACATCAATTGGAGCAGGGCTTAGGTTCTTCCCCATGTGTCTAGGCTGAGAGAGTATCCCTCTATTAAGGTAGCTACAATGACAAATAAACTCTTCGTTATAATATGGCAACTGAAATCCTGTCTTTATAATACATTCTTTTCAGCATATCTCACTTCTCCTGGCCCTTCTTGCCTCAGAACTCCCACAGTTCTTAGTCAAGTTATAGCCTTTGACTGGTATGTATGCTGTTTAAAATGATGGTTAATGAAATTTGATAATATTAGCATTACAGATTTATTTTTTTCTGGTGGGGAAAGTTTCATTTTTGTGTTTGGTCTCTGTGGTTGGATAAAGCATAGTGCAATGTGGTTTCCCAGAGTAGAATCTGATGGGGGATGACCTTCTGCATATATGTTTCTCTTGTTGGTTGATGAATAAAATACTGATTGGCTAATAACCAGGCAGCGCTACCAGACAAGGAGTATGCTGGGGAGAGAGGAAGCAGAGAGAGGGCACCATGGCAGGAGGGGATGCCATGAAGAGACCAGCAAGATAGTCATGCCAGGTGTTCTCTGATAAGATAAGGCCATGTAGAAATACATAGATTTGTAGTTATGGGTTAATAATTAAGAGAGAGCTAGCCAGTAATAAGCCCTAGTCATCAGCCAACAGTTTTATAATTAATATAGCATCTGTGTGCTTATTTGGGCCTGAAGGGCAGTGGGACCAGGCTGGAAAGAGACTCCAGCTATAAGAGTCAGACGAATTCGTGAAATCGATGAAAAGTTAATAAGCTCCTTTAAGGCAGGCCAATCTAATTTTGGATTCTCTCTCTCTCTCTCTCTCTCTCTCTCTCTCTCTCTCTCTCTCTGTGAGTGTGTGTGTGTGTGTGTGTGTGTGTGTGTGTACATGCACACATGTATATATGTGTATGTGCATGCAAATACATGGTTGTGTGTGGGCACTTGTGCTTGTGAGTGTGTTTGCCTCTATGTGCAAGTACACATGGAAGCCCTGGGTGGATTATGAGACTCATGCCACAGCGTTCTTTTACTTTACTAATAGTGGCAGGATTTCCCAGTCAAACCCAGAGCTTATGATGTGGCTATTATCACTAGCCTTAGTGCTCTGGGAATTTCCTGCTCCTGCTTTCTGAGATACAGGAAGGCTGTGATGCTCATCTGACATTTAAATAGGTTTCTGGTGATCTGAACTGGGTTTTTTTTTTCTTGCTTGCATGGCAAATGTTTTCACTACAGAGGCATCTAATGTGCATTTCTATATTGATCTCAGCATCCAGTAGCAAATTATCTTTATTCCATGTAATGCTGAATATGAAACAATTTCTCAGTTACTTCCTTAGAATGTTGCATGGGGGAAGTTTTAAAAAGTTACCCAAGCAGTCTCAGTGCACCATAAAATAGAAAGTCCACATTCAGTTTTATCTCCTGGTAGATAGGGACTCTTATTGCAAATTGTCTTAAAAAATCAATCAATCAGAAAAACAAACAAATCAATGAAAATTAAATGGAAAAAAAGCAACTGATTCTCTTTCCATTCCCCAACATTATGGCCTAAGTGTGTAGAAATCCTTAACCCTCTAGAAGGAAATGTTCCTATAAACATGCCCCACCTCAATGTTTAAGCTATAGAAACATATCAACAATATCAGAGAGCCCTGGCCAGGGAATTATCTAACTCATAGTCAGTCCTTAAGGACTGCATATTGGTGAAACATATAAACTGAGCATTAAGAAAACCTCCCAAACAAAAGAAGCAAATAGAATGATTGAAAGCGCCATGCAGTCTATAAGAGTCCTAAGGACCAAGGACAATTTGACCAGGGCTAGTCCATTAGACACCAGGCTGATTAAGAATTACCAGTGCTCTAGTATAGCTGGGCTACAAGATAAAGCAGAAGCCACTGTGTACTTTCCCATATATATTTATAGCATTCACATTGCAGTTTGCTAGTTCGATAGTTTTTAATAAATCCATTTTGTCATAGTCATACAGTTTCCAGGGAAAGAAAACCTCCAGGTGCCATTAAATATAGAAACTAGGGCTGCATCAATGTCATCTGATTATTAGGATTAATTTTCTAGCAGCTGTCTCATTTTCAGAGTGCTGTTTTAAGGAGATTAAGCTTTGGAATGCTGTGTACTCAAGTACACATTGTTCATGTACATGGGAAATTGATATTAACATCTGCCAAGTTCATAATCAGCTAAGGAGTAGGTCACCCTGAAGAGCAATCACTTCATGTTCCCCTGCTTTCCCCTACACTCTTGTCTGTTTACAAGGACTCCCTGACTTCCATTTAGCAAAATATATTTCTCTTCCTTCCTTTCAGGCTTCCTTCTCATGCTGTTTTTCTCTGTCTCTTGCTTCTATTCTGTCTCTACTTGCCAGTGGTTTGAGAATTATATTCCCCAAGTCACTGTGGAAGTAAGAGAGGCATGCCATCTTGACACAGTGTTCTTCGGTGTTCAATGGTAAGTGATGGTGCCTTGGATTACCTGAGATAAAATTTCCATTCTAGGCGAGATTCTCTGTTCATCTTGTTGAAGTGTTTCTTTGTGTCTGAGATGATAAACCTTCATTTGTCAGAAGACACGGAGGTCTGATATAAAACATAGTGAAGTATGCTTAGATGTGTTGACACTCTTCTTTTGAAAATATGCATCATTTCAACATCCCAGTCACTGGTAACAGAAAAGGTTGAACATAGTGTTTCCTACTGTCTTCTTCAGAGTGTATTGACTCCTGTGTCTGGACACCATGATTCTCATTCAAGTTTTAGACACTCAATACCTTAGACTTCAAATGCCAAAAGGCCAAGAATAAATCTTCCTTCCACTTCTGATAGCCACATGAGTTTCCTTTCTTTCTTTCTTTCTTTCTTTCTTTCTTTCTTTCTTTCTTTCTTTCTTTCTTTCTTTCTTTCTTTCTTTCTTTCCTTCCTTCCTCTTTCTTTCTTCTCTTTGACTCCATTCTTCTTTCTTTCCTTCCTTCCTTTTCTTATTTCTCCTCCCCCTCCGTGTGTGTGTGTGTGTATGTGTGTGTGTGTGTGTATGTGTCCTCCTCTTTTTGAGACAGATTATCACTGTAAAGCCCTGGTTGGCCTGGACTCTATGTAGATCACTGTGTAGATCAAGCTGACTTTGAACTCACAGAGAATCACCTGCCTCTGCTTCCTGAATATTGAGATTAAAGGCATACAATGTCATGCTCATCCTATCATTATTTCTTTATCTCAATACTGCTTAAGAAAGCTATGACTACAGAGTTTCCTATTCACTGTGGATTTCTCATTTTCTCTTAAAACTTATACTTATCCAATACTTATATTTTATAAGTGGGGCAACATGGAGTTGAGTAGACAAAGATATTGTAGACAGTACTAAACTAATTGTATAGCTAAAACATCTAACACGTACCCACATAGTTTCATGTGTTATCCCACTACCATTATAGGAAACATGATGCTGAACTTCTTACTTAAGGTACAGACTAAGTTCTGTACCTGGCTTTTGAACAATATCTTTGACCTTAAAACCTGTTCTTCCTTCCCTCCGCTATTGATAGAAAATACTTCACAGACTATATGTGTGACTTATTTGGTTTCACATTGTCCTATAGATAAAAGATTCCAACTGATCATTAATATTTACTGCGAGTTTCACATAAACACATGGGTATTCAGATGTTAACAGAATAAGCATAATACTAGAAACATTTTTCATAAAGATTACATGTGATAAATAGCTTTGGATGTACCCATGGGTGGCCTGATAAAAGTATTTCAAGTTCTTCCTTTATTATCATGAGCATTTGGGCACATACATATATGTGTGTATGTGTGTGGTGTGTGTGTGTGTGTGTGTGTGTGTGTGTGTGTGTGTGTGTGTTTAGTGGGGGTATGCCTGTCATGGTATGTGTGTGGAAGTGAGGGGACAGTTTTGTGGACTTAGTTCTCTTCTCCCACATTTACCTGAGTTCCAGCATTGACAGGGTTGGCCTCCAGTTGCCAAGCTTGCAGGGCAAGTGCCTTTATATACTATACTACCTCATTATCCCATATTGCTTCCCTTCTAAGAAAAAAAAAAAACAACAACTTGTATTTGATAGACTTCTGAAAGAGCAATGAACATAATGTATTAGCCAATTTTGCAGAAGGAGATGATTACTGCTTCCTATGGATTGGAATCAATAATTAAAACATGCCTTGGTGTGTGAAAAAAATAGATTAAAGGTTGAGATTATGGGATGTATTGGTTAATTTTCACGTTGCTGTGAAAAAACACCTGGCAGAAGCAACATAAAGGAGGTAATTACCATGGTCAGGTCTGTATTAGCCCCTGGCTGCAGGGGCCATGTATTCTGGACTGATGTCTTTGGGGCCTCAATCAGAACCTTCCAAACAGCACCAGGTCCGACCCTGAGTGGAGGAGTGTGGACACAGGAAGGCCTAGCTAACACTGTTAAAGACAAGACAGAGACATCTGGTCATATCAGGAGGGCTCCCAGTAAATACTGAAGGCCACAGTTTATTGTTCCATCATCTTAAGTAACCATCCAAAGGTGGGGACAATGGCAGAAGACATCTATTATCATGTAGAAAGGGTTGGTATCAAATGATTCCCTTAATCCTAGAGACACTCTTTTACAGCATGTACTCAAGCCCTCACACACTCCACACCAGCACATCTTACTAGCCCTCAGGATGGGTATAGACTCACCCTGGCCCAAGTCTTTTGTTATACAGAAATAGGAGGCATTCCACACCGAGGCCAGGCATCTAACAGTAATAAGGTGATATCTAAAAGACAATCAAAGTTCTGAGCTCTTAGAACTCATGGCTGGGTAGAACATATTTCTAAAATATTATTTGGGCCCTGACAGGTAATACTGATTTTGACTTGTTCCTGTCCGTGATAGCTGGAGAAGTCATGCACAGAGCTCAAGACAGCAAGAACCTATGAGAGAGGCTTCTCTTACCTTAACAAATCAAGAAGATGAGGACAAAAGGATGACTCAGTGGGTTACACGAGGACTGGGGTTTGGATTCTCACTCCCACATAGAAGCTTGGCTCCATGGTGCACAACTCTAAAGCCAGGACTGGATAGATGAAGACAGGCATATTCCTACAGTTTATTGTATGGCTAGCCCAGCAGAACCAATGATCTCCAGGTGGTATATAAGACCCTGTCTCAGAAATATAAGGTGGGGAGTGAGTGAAGAAGACACCAGGCATTGGTTCTTGGCCTACACACATGTGCATGCACACAGGCACACACAGACACCAAACAAAAGCAGAGAGCATGAGCTGAATCAGATGTAAACATAAGTTGCAACATCTGCTCCCAGTGGCCCATTTCTGCCAGCAAAGTCACATGTCTTGAAGGGTCTACAGCCTCCAGTCTTACATCACCAGCTGTGGGGTTGTTTCTCATTCAATTCACAGCATCCAGTGACGACATCCTTTCTTTCAAGTTGAACAACAGGCCAAAGTGGGCATTTAAGCGGAAAAGCTCTTGCCATTATCATCACTGAGCTAACTAAGCCCAGTACAGTGATTTTTAATGTTTGAAAATTTTTTTGTTTGAAAATTTGCATTAGCCCATTGAAAAGGCACAGGACAGTTTACTGTCTAAGCATTTCACCTCTGAAGGAGAAATGTAATAATACTCCTGTAAATGTTTGAGTTGTCTGTAGGACTGGCTGTTTTACCCTGTTGAATATCTGGTACTTTGAGACATTGAATCAGCGACTAGACTTCTTCCTGGATACATCCTTCTCTCCATTTTGCTGCTGCTGAAGGAAGGCTACTCCTTAGATGCGGCTGTCAATTGTCAATCATTTTGATTGCCTGTGGGACATCCAGAAACATCCACACTCTTCAGGCTGACTTTGCCGTTGCTGTTCATAGCTTAGTTGAGTTTTATCTTTGCAGTGTAGAGTCACTTTGACCAGTTATTCCTAGAAGTGAAGAGTTTGATATAGAAACCAGAACTTGCTAATGCCCTAGGAGATTAATTTCCTGTGACAGTGTGTGAGGCAGATGGCATCTTCTCATCTGTTGACTGCATTCTGAAGGGTGAAGGTTGTTTGCAGTTTTTCTTCTTTCAATCTTGACGATACTATTTCATGTGAATGAAGCATTAAAATAGAACTCCCTGCCTACGCCACTTCTGCTTAGAAAACTGTCCTTCAACTTTGTTCAGCCGTATTCCTCCTTCAAGCCTTGACACTGCCCACTTGTCTTCCTAAGACAGCCACACTCCCTGTTGTGCTCTGACAGTACACCTCCCACAGATATTATGTAATATTGATAAGAATATCTATATCTATATCTATCTATCTATCTATACATATATATATATATATATATATATATATATCGAGAGAGAGAGAGAAAGAGAGAGAGAGAGAGAGAGAGAGAGAGAGAGAGAGAATGTATGTATTTTCCTCACTACCAAGCCTATTTTAAAAGTTATTTTACAAAAATAACTGGCTCATTCTTCCTTAGCCATGAGCAAAGAGGAGATACATAAGTCAATGGTGATCGAAGCATTTTTATTTAAGTACAAATTATTTAAATGATAAGAGCAATGCAGGCTTGCTGTAATGATTTAAACATTCCAGAAATATTTAAATAAAAATCAACTATGTTCTCACCCAGTCTCTAATACCTCCCCTTCCAGTGGACCACTGTTAAAAATGTGATATTTTTGATTCTTTTGATTTTAATGTAGTTATGTAAGATTATACTGGTTGTAAAAATATGTAATTGGATTATCAATACAGAATCAAAATTTGTGTTATTCTAAACCTTTTTCATTTAGCATATTTTGTGAATATACTTTCAAGGTAACATTTTAAAATATAGCTCATTTAAGTGCTGGTGAGATGGATCAGTGGGTAAAGATACTTGTTGTCAAGCCTGATGACCCAAGTTTGAGCCTCAAAGCCCACACTGCAGAAGGAGTTGTCTTCTGACCTTTACCTGCACCCCCACACTAAATGAATAAATAAATGAATAAATTTAGTGTAAGATTTTTAAAAATAAAAACATAGCTCATTTGAAAACATGACTACATTATATCCCATATTTAGAATCATTAAAATTAAGGCTATCATTCTTCTATTGAGAATATGGTTTTCAGGATCATTGACATATGTTTAATGCAGAATATAACATATAAACATTTATATGTATTTGTATATTAGAAATTCCTCACTTCTCAGAGGTAGGACTGGGTGGACAAAAGTATTTGCATTATACATTTTGATTAGCACACCCTGGATACTTGAGAAATGTTGTTCTTCATGACTCCTGAGCAAACTTATTTTCTCACTTCCTTACTCTGAGAGGATGTTCTAATTATGCAGCAGAAGGAAGATTTACAACTCAAAACTTTATATGTATTTTTATCAACTTTTCTGAATATTTTAATGTGTCTATTGACCTTTCCTATTGTACTTAACTTTTTTTATTAAAAATGTTTTCCCAAAGGAACTAACAGAAGAAATGACCCAATTGGGTTTAACAGATATCTACAGAACATTTCATACAAACACAAAAGAATATACCTTCTTATCAGTGCCACATGGAACCTTCTCTAAAATGAACCACTTATTTGGCAATATAGCAAACCTGAATAGGCACAAAAAATTGAAATAACCCCCTGTATCTTATCAGACCACCATGCTTTAAAGTTAGGATTCAACAACAACACAAATTGTAGAAACCGTACAAACTCATGGAAATTGAACAATGCTCAATGGCACCATTCCTGGGTCAAGGAAGAACTAAAAAAAGAAATTAAAGATTTCCTAGAATTCAGTGAGAATAAAGACACAACATACCCAAAATTATAGTACACTTTGAAAGCAGTGCTAAGAGCACTAAGTGCAAAGAGCACTAAAGTGTCCATATGAAGAAACTGAAGAAACTAGAGAATTAACAGCAGAACTGAAAGCTCTAGAACAAAAAGAAGCAAACTCACCTCGGAGGAGTAGACACCAGGAAATAATCAAATTGAGGGCTGAAATCAATAAAGAAGAAAATAGGAAAACAGTACAAAGAATAAATGTAACAGAGTTGGTTCTTCAAGAAAATCAACAAGATAGACAAACCTTTATCCAAACTAACCAAAAGGCAGAGTGAACTGCAAATTAACAAAATCAGAAACGAAAAGGGGACATAACAATGGACACTGAGGAAATCCAGAGAATCATCAGGTCATACTTTGAAAACCTGTACTCCATAAAATTCAAAAATTTAAAGGAAATGAGAAACAGACAACAAAGACATCTGTTCAAGTATGTTCATGGCAGCATTATTTGTAATAGCCAAAACCTGGAAGCAACCTAGATGCCCCTCAACTGAAGAATGGATAGAGAAAATGTGGTACATTTACACAGTGGAGTACTACTCAGCAGAAAAAAAAAATCAATGTAATCTTGAAATTCTCAGGCAAATGGATAGAACTAGAAGAAACCTTCCTGAGTGAGGTAACCCAGTCACAAAAAGACAAACATGGTATGCACTCACTCATATGGATATTAGACATAGAGCAAAGGATTACCAGCCTACAATCCACACTGCCAGAGAAGCTAGGAAACAAGGAGGACACTAAGAAAGACATACATAGTCTCCTGGAGAAGGGGAAAGGGACAAGATCTCCTGAGGTAATTGGGAGCATGGGGGGAAGGGAGAGGGAGTTAGGAGAAAGAGAAGGGGAGAAGAGGAAGGGAGAGGAGGAAATGGGGGAGCAGGAAGGTTGAGTCAGGGAAAGAATAGAGGAGAGCAAGAAAAGAGATATCATAATAGAGGGAGCCACTATAGATTTAAAGAGATATCTGGCACTAGGGAAATGTTCAGAGATCCAGAAGGTTGACTCCAAGTAACAATCTAAGCAATGGTGGAGAGGCTACATTAAATGTCCTTCCCCGATAATGAGATTGATGACTACCTTATACACCATCCTAGAGCCTTCATCCAGTGGCTGATGGAAGCAGAAGCAGGCACCCACAGGTAAACACTGAGCTGAACTCATGGAATCCAGTTGCAGAGAGGGAGGAGTGATGAACAAAAGAGTCAAGACCAGGCTGGAGAAACCCACAGAAACGGCTGACCTGAACAAGGAGGAACTCATGGACCCCAGACTGATAGCTGGGAAACCAGCATAGGACTGATTCAAACTCCCTGAATGTTGGTGTCAGTGAGGAGGCCTGGGCTATATAAGGGGCCTCTGTTAGTGGATCAGTATTTATCCCTAGTACACGAACGGACTTTGGTTGCCCACTCCACATAGAGAAATACTCTCTCAGCCTAGACACATGGGGGAGGGCCTAGGTTCTGTTCCAAATGATATGACAGACTTTGAAGTTCCCCCATGGAAGCCTCACCCTCCCTGGGGAGCAGAAAGGAGATTGGATAGGGCGTGGTTGCTGGCAGGGGATGAGAGTAGGGAGAGGGAACTGGGATTGACATGTAAAACAAGCTTACTTCTAATTTAAATCAAAAAAAGAAAAGAAAATACAAAAAAGTTTTTTTTTTTTTTTTTTTTTTTTTTTTTTTTTGGTTTTTCCAGACAGGGTTTAGAGCTTTGGAGCCTATCCTGGTATTCTCTCTGGAGACCAGGCTGGCCTCGAACTCACAGAGATCCACCTGCCTCTGCCTCCCAAGTGTTGGGATTAAAGGTGTGCGCTACCAACGCCCAGCCCCAAAAAAGATCTTTTTAATACAGTACATTCTAGTCACAGTTTCCCTTTCCCACTGTCTCTCAAATTCTCTCCATCTCCTAACTCATTCAATTTCACTTCCTTTCTTTTATTAAAAAAACAAATAAGCAACTAAAATCAAACAAATAGAAGAATCAAAGAAAAAAAGGCACAAGAAACACATATAGAGCACACACACACACTCTTACACACAGAAATTCCATCAAAACAGAAAATCAGAAGCTATGATAGAAAAGCAAAAGACCTATAAGGTGATACAAAATATCCCTTCAAAAATACCATTGAGCTTGTTTTGTGTTGACTATCTACTGTTGGGCATGGGTCCTGTCTTTAATGTGTGGTTTGTATACCCAGTGAGTCTCTATTACAGCAAACCAATTTTTCCGTTGAGATTAGTTGTCGATTGGAAATAGGTTCTGGTTTCCGGGTGGGGACTCATGTCTATTTCCTCTCTCAGCACTGGGGTCCTATCTGGTGAAGATTGCTGTGCATGCTGCCACAGTTTCTCTGATCCATAAGGACATCAGCCCAATTGTGTCTAGAAGGCCTTGTTTTCTGGGTGTCTTCTATCCCCAATACTTCTATATTTCACCTTTTTTTTTTAAATGGATTCCTCTACACTGACTTCATCTGCTTTCTACAATTTGTTCTCTTTAATTAACTCTATAAAAGATTTTCTTTCTTCTTTCTCCTTCCTTCCTTTTTCTTCTTTCCCTTCCTTCCTTCCTTCCTTCCTTTCTCTCTTTCTTTTGTTTTTTCCTTCTTATTGTTTTTGCAAATACATGGTAGTTATTTTTTTGTCATATATACAGTTTCAAATAGGCTGCATCTCTCCAACTCCACCCTTTACCTTTTGATTTTGCTATAAAAGTGGGATTTTCTTTATCCCTTACAGATTTAAACCATTAAAAATAACTTCTGGATTTTCTGCTCTCTTTAAAATATTTTATAAAGAATGCATATTTCAAATAAGAGATTTTATATATAAATTCTCCCATTTTCTCCTTCTTTTTGAAGAATCTATGTTTTCCTCTCCAGACTCAAAAACCCTAGGTTACACTTGTATTGCCCAAGAAGGCTTTTCTTGTAGAGAAATATTATATATATATTTTTTGCTGTTTAAGTTCATGCTCTGATGAAATTGGCTGCACTGGTTATGAATTCCCTGTTTTTTAGTTTGAGATCACCATTTACTTGAGTTTGTTGTAGTAGAATAGAGGGTAGAGACACTACTCACAGAGGTTAGAATGGTTGCCTTTGATATAATATGAGGTCCTTAAATAGTTCTTTAAGGACAGAACAGAGTGAAGGAAAACTTCTTCCTATATCCATCTAGTCTGCCATGGCACTTTTGTTTGTTTGTGTGTGCATGCATGGGTGCACACGTGAATGTGTACGTGTGTGTGTGTGTGTGTGTGTGTGTGTGTGTGTGTGTGTGTGTTATTGAAAAAAACCTACCTCTGAATCCTTATGGCTCAGTTGCAGCCTGCACCCTCCAACAAGCTTTCTTTTCACTCAGAAGCAGGATGCTCCGGTAATGGGGGAACTGTGGGTGATCTCCAGAAAGCTGAACCGGGTATTCTATACCAGATACATCTTCCCTTTGAGGTTTTCATCTCTGCCAGTGCAAAGGCTCTGCTAAGTCTCTAAGTCCCTTTTTTATTCTTCCTCAGCCTTAGAAGTGTCAGCTGCTTTCTGCATTGGCTGTGCTGTTTTCACTCAGCCTTCCTTAGGCTCCTTCCTCCTTTTAGAAAGGATTTCACTCCTCAGTTTTTTATATTAAACTTCATCGCTCACATGACTGTGGCTTCATTTTTCAGACTTTACCCTCACTGATACCCAGTTGTAGCTGGGATATTTCTGGGAAGAAAAAACAGGGAACAAAAGACAGGGTGCACCTTTGGGGATGAGGTCATAGACACTGACCAAGAAACAAAGGAACAAAATGTGAAAGGTAGCTATAATTCCACCAGAAAGGTCAAGTGGTCTGAGGCTGCCCTGGGCTGTAGAACCATGTGATGCTAACCCTGGTCTGTGTATCTTCAAAGGATGACTTTGGATGAAATAAGTGCTTCCCAATCTGTGTTCCTTTACTTTTTGGCTTATGCTTGTTCCAACTGTGCATCAGTTATACTTTCATGTAACTAATAGATTTTCAACCAAACTATGTTTAATTACCAGTCTTGACTTTCAGTATAGACATAAAATTAAAATGATTGAATAATGGATTGAGTAATTGTTTAAACCTAAGCTTAAGAAGTAAGGCTTATAACAAAGTCTGATGACACTTCATGTGAAGATGTCATGAAGAAATTCAGTGCTTTGTAAGTTTACTTAAAAATTAATTTAAAAAAATCAATAAAGCTGAAGTGTAAGCTTTAGATAATTATTGGTGGCAGTGATGTCAATTTTCCATAAATGCATTTTATTGACTACAACAAACATTTATTTACCAAAATAAAGTATTCATATATGAATTAATACCCTCTCCTATAATAATGTATGCAATTAGCTTTGAGAAAGACCAGACTGGAATGCTCTTGAAGCCAACCTCTTTTAGCTGCAAAATTCTGGACTATGGACCTATATGGTTTATATGTTTTTATATTATGGAATATGAATTTAATTTTTAAAATACTGTTTTCTAATACTAAAGATAATTTTTCTAAATGCTATTTTTAAATGCTCAATAGGTGTAGTGGCATCTTGTTCTACCGATTCTCAAATACTGTTTTGATAAATCAAATGAAGAATATCTATCTATCTATCTATCTATCTATCTATCTATCTATTCATCTATATTTGCATTTATGTGACTATGTGGGTTTGTCTAAATCTATCATTGAAATGTTCATTTTACGCTATGTGCCATTGTTTGTTTCTTCCTTTTTAAATCCTGTTCCTTATTTTATGTATTGGCTCAGTATTCTCCCTCTGTTAGTTTCTACTTAAATCATAGCTTTGAAGGACAAAATAAAACCAAATAGCGTTCTCTATACTCTATAACCAGATACTAATCAAATGGTTCATTCCATGATTCATCATAGCTCAGGAAATGATTTCAATGAAGAAGATGAAGAAGAAATTTCAAGGATTTTTCTATTGTTTGTTGAATTCTAACAAAGCACATGAGGTTTTGGTTGCCACAGTAACAGATCCATCTGTGCTAGTTTGTGCCTTTAAGTTTAATAACAGAAAAATAGGTTATTATTTTGCGTATATTTGAATTTATGTGTGTGTTCATGCATTTGTGCAAACGAGAGAGAGAGAGAGAGAGAGAGAGAGAGAAAGAGAGAGAGAGAGAGAGAGAAGGGAGGGTGGGAGGGAGGGAGAGAGAGATCACTAGTTGTATATAGATTATCTTTCCCTGCTTTAGTATTTCAAACCCATTTTAATTTGGGGCTATCCTATCTGTATTGGCAATCTTACCACATTGTTTATTCAGGGTAGTCTCTGAACATGAAGTATTAAATATAAGTACAAATATAATTCTAAAAATACAGAAATCATGATCCATATAATAATTCTTTGTAGGCAAATGGTAGGATTCCATTGAAATACTAGGCAGTGGTGCCTGGAATTAGTACTGTCTTATTTGAAACCTGAAAGACAGGTCTAATACTCCATAATGTATAACTGTTTATTGCTTTCTTAACAGCTGTTATTGAATTCTACTGCTTGAGCCTCTTTTCATTGACAGCTCTTTGATGTAAAACTGTATCCTCAGAACCAAACATAGTCCTTAACAGAGCATTCATGAGTGAAGAAGTCAAATGTTCTACTAGCATTTTAAATGACTTAGCAAGGTGAAGAAAACATATAAATTGTATGTCCATAAAACTACAGTTAGTGCATAAAATATCAAGAATGTGCTATACTTTCTTTTCCCACATTAAGACAGATGACAGTGAGAGATCTCAAGCTATTTATATTTCATTTCTGCATTTACGTTCTTATAGCATTCAGAGCTATTTATTCAGATTGTAGGTCAAAATTCTTATAAAATGCAACAAAGTCAGTGTCAAACCATAAAAAAGACCATAGTAGTGTTTAAGGACGTTTGTTGTTCAGGGGGAATTGTATAAGGACAGTTGTATAGATGCAGACCACTGAGACAGACAAGATTTTAAGAAACCTTATCTTTTATAGTATCTTTACTCAATAGGATGCTAAGTAGTTGAAGATTGGCCAGCTTCCAAGAGCTTTGTTGGGATAGCATCCATGATGTCTTGTAGTCCCAGTAGCTGAAGTATCATTTGCTCAGCCACCAAACTTGTTCAACAATAAAAGAGAGGGTTGGCTAGGATCAAACTTTATGAATATAATCACATCTCCTTATAAACTCAATAATTGACAGTAACAGCTCATGGGCTCTCTCTCTCTCTCAGACACACACACACACACACACACACACACACACACACACACACACAGAGGAATCTGTCCCTTTGGTTTTCTGATTTGGAGCACAGAGTGATGGGGTTTTCTGTTCTTTACTAGAAATACGACAAAGTGTCAAGCATGCCTAGTTCTCCTAATCAGAGCAAACATGGTTTTGTGAACTAATGTATACTTTTATCATTTGTGCATATGATCTCCCAGGTGCAGGAAGAATTTTCAACTAGAAATGATGCAAGAGAGTTCACTTGTATATGGGATAGCCTGAAGATTTTTATACTTTACAATGGCCATTTTCCTAATGCTTGAAATCAACCTGCCACGTGTCATGGTTAGGCCACCTACCTCTACAGATCTGGTGGCTTCTGAAACTAGGCTGAAGGGACCTGGGTTATTTTTCCACATTATCTATCTAACACATGTCTACAAGCAAATCTCCTCAAGACACTATCAGATATCACCTCACAGTAGATGCACAATAAATACTATCTGCTGATACTTCTGATTAGCAAATATTGCAATTAGTGGCATAAGAAACTTTGAATACAGATTATTTGCAAAAGTTGGAAGGGAAAGAGAAAAGCATATAAAAGCAGCAGTAGATTACACCCCCAATCCAGAAACTTAGAGATGATCTCTGTTAATATTTGGTTATATATTTAAGTTATGCATATATACATATGCTATATTTGCCATATATACTATATAAGTTCTGTATTTCTGAATATGTATAATAAATATACACATACATATATGGTACACATATTATAGCATATATATACTATTTATATATAATAGACTCAGAAAGGCAGAACTTAAATATATACAATATGTATATATGTCATAGTAGAATACTGTGTTAGAAACTATAATTTCACTTCAACAAACTGTATTAGCTATTATTTTCTAATGTCATTAATGTTCATCACATATATCTTTGAAAGTAAGCTGAATCTGGCAAGTACAATAATATTAGCACTTTGAGAGCTGAAGCAAGAAGATTACAAGCCCCAGACCAGCTGGAGCTATGTGATGAGACCTGTTTCAAAAGAAGAAAGCCAAATAGTGAAATTTCAAGTAGACATACATGGAAACAAATCAAAAATGTATCACATAACATAGCGTTTTCCTTTTCTAAAACCCAAAGGAATTAACTGTTTTACTTACAAACACCTCTTTCCCTGGTTATCATCATCATAGTTCTATGTAGTATGTGTGTTCTTACTTATATGCTTGAGGCAATATTCTATTTTCTTCATGTTTTTCATGCCATGCTAACTCATTTCCTTTCAATATCCAGTTGCTTGGATGGCCTACAGCAGTGGTGTTCAAACTTCCTAATGCTGTGACCCTTAAATACAGTTCCCCATGTTATGGTGACACCAAACCATAAAATTATTTTTGCTGCTACTGAATAACTGTAATTTTGCTTCTGTTCTGAATTGTAATATAAATACTTTTGGAGATACAGGTTTGCTGAAGTGCTCATGACTCACAGGTTGAGAACCTCTGGCCTACAGTTTGTGTTTACCTCCTGAAGGCTATCTTCATTACTTCCAAATTTTAGCCATTATGAATAGTTTTTAATAAACATATGTGCATGCACAGGTTTTGGTGTGGATGTGAGTCTACAGTTAGGTTTGTAGACTGCACATAGCATGATTTCTGGACCTTGTGGGAAGAGTTTTCTTTGTTTTAAGGACTAGGCTAACTCCCTTGAAGTGGTTGCACCATACTGAATTTCCAGCAGCAGCTTGCCTTCCTCCCTAGCAGTTCATGGCAGCATTTAGGGCCAGCTATTCTAATAGGTGTGCAGTGGTGTCTTGTGTTGTTTCAATGTGTGTTCCCTGATGTGACAAAAATGAATATATTATCTATTTGCCTCCTGCACACCCTCTTTGGTGAAGTATCTCCAGAAGGTCTCTGGAATTTTGAGAATCAGGTTGTTTCTTATTGTTAATGTTCTTTATATGTTTGGATAAAAACCCCATTATTAATTTTTTGACCAATATTTTCTTGTAGAAAGCTTTAAAATACTGATTCAAAATCTGTTATCGGTCTTAGATTTTCTGCTTAACTTCTTGTGGCAGTTTTGTTGGTTTGTTTTGTCCTTCAAATCAGTCATCTAATACATCGGCATACACCAGTTCACATTTTTCTACTGTAATCCACTTTCTTTCTAGGAATTATGTAGTGTTAACTCTTTCATCTGATTTAACAATTCACGTCCTGTTTTTCTTCTCCCATCTTCTAAGAATGTCTCTATTTCTGCTATGATTCTGTCAGTCTGTTACTCTTTCTCTGTCAACATACTTAGAAGATTGTCAGTCATGATGGTCTTTTCAAAGAACCATTGATGGTGCCATTGACAGGTGCATATGTATTACTTCAGTGGAATCCAGTAAGATAGGCTGTGCTTTACTCTTGTTTGCTTGCTGTTTTGAAAAGTTTTGCTTCATTTATTCCCATGTTCTGTTATTCTTGCACAGTAGGCGTATCGCCTTATCCTAGTGTATTGTTTATCACAGTGTAAGTGTAATTCTATCTGGTCTGATAATGACAATGACACTCAGATTTTCCGGTTTTCTTTTTTGTTACCTTTGCCTGATAGACCTTTAGGTTTAATGATGTCACTTGATTTTAAGTATATCTCTTGGAAAGAAACAATCGCCTGTGCATTCATTCACTCACAGTTGATAAAAGTTTACTGAACACAAACTATGGAAAAGGTTAGATTTTCTGATCATGAAAATGCTGCTTTTTAAATGTATGGCTTTAATATATTTATTTACTATCATGTGTTATCTATCATCATTTCATTTGATTTTCATCTTGTGTTACATATTCTTTCTATAGATCAAAATTTTATTTTATTTTCTCCAGTGATGTGGAAGTTATTTCCTTTAGTTACTTACACTACTACAGGCTACCTACAAATTACAAAAGGAAACTAGATTTTTTATCCTTATTAAAATAAAATTGAAATTATTTTTACTCCAACTGGGATTGATATATAAAATAAGATTGTTTCTAATTTAAATAAAATCTATAAAAAGAAATTATTTTATTCCTGTGTATATGATAAGAAATGCTCATATTTCTGTTTTCTAATTCTTGTATTTCACATACCTAAGTGATCTCAGGGTATGATCTCAGATTTTATATACAAAATATTAATTTATTTTAATATCATTAGGCTATTTGGTATTTGGTGACCTAGTTTGGATATATCAGTTATATATATATATATATATATATATATATATATATATATAGAGAGAGAGAGAGAGAGAGAGAGAGAGAGAGAGAGAGAGAGATTACTGTCCTTTGCATCTTGGAGATAGGCTGAAGTGAGTGAGACTCTAAGAATACTGAAGAGCTACATTTTGGAGAGAGTTGAATTTTAGGGAAAGATTAAGGTACATCAGAGAACAGAAAGATTGCATGTAGCATCATGACTTGGCCTTGTTACTGGAGGGCTCAAGAGTTCTGCCATTGGTCATCCCACTAGTATCAGTAACTCAACAAACTACTATAAACGTCTATTGTTTTCACAGCCTTAAGCAGGGATTGGCATTTTCTTTAAGAATATGAAGAACAAAGATATAACTCTGTGTTGTCAATTTAAAAACAATGAAATAGAATATGCTTGTGGGATATCTCTATTCAAAAGCAAGTTGCATGCTGAAATAGTAAAATGTAATATAAAAATAGGATTTTGAAAATATTTTAAGGTAAGAACAACAGATTATATGAGAGAGTATGTAAATAAGAAGGGGCAATTGTGCTCCTAAATCCAAGAAATTTGACTGTCTTTAGTTATAGGATATCAATAAATACGCTTGCACTGAAGATCCCAATATAATGAGCCATCTCAAGCCCATGTGATGGTCTAGATAACTGTAGTGTCAGAAATTTTGCATATATTTATAATAAAAAGTTCAGTAGCCTTATTTGCATGTAAAATATTCACAAAATATACAGTATTTCTTATAAAACTGCTTCAACTCTTTTTGTTCCCTTTTTATTGAACTACGTTATCAATATGAGTATAGGCTTTGTTCATCTTTTTTATTTCTTAATCATATTTCCCTTCAGGTGAAAAGGCCTTTCCCTTACTTATTAGAGTCATGTCTGTTCTTACTGACATTGCTATAATACAGGACTCATTAAAAATACAGGACTCATGCTAGGTTTTATACCTGTTTTCAGTTTGATTCCCATACAGGCTAAGCTTATTTACACTGAAGATTGAAAAGGAAAGCTCACAAAAGGAATGGTATTGAGCTATGCCAGGCATTGAGTAGGCACTGAGTCGAGACATCAGGACTATGATATAACTCTTCTTGTTTATTTGTATATGTGGTGGCATTCCACTTTTTTTCAGTTATGTCTTATATTCTCTTCATCTTAGAATGTTTTCCAATTTAAGATCAAGCTCTTGTTACTAAACAATGAAGGCACATTCTTTATACTCCCCACATTTGCCCAACTGTCATATCTATTGATGCATGCATTAGGGACAGTGGGAGCATCCTTATATTTCTGAATTGTTTCCCTGAGTTGATAAAATCAGAGGGGTGTTTTTCAAAATGAGGCTGTTCTTAGTTCTGGTTGGCTGAGGTTCTTGTGGTCCTAGGAGATAAAAAAGACAAAAATCTTAGCAATTAAGAGCTTCGTGTGCAATTAACCATCAACAAACATCTTCTGAATGAGCTTCTGAACTCTTTGTTCATATTTTTTATAGAAAAACTTGAAATTCAAATTCCAAGTATCTGATTCTACAACACATAGCTCACAAATGATTGGACTTAGATTCCTTCTTACATTTTCTATCATCAGGACAGATTTTCCTGGTTAACTGCTGCTCTAAATTTAGCATAACTTCATTTGCAACCCAGAAAAGTACAACCATGGCTGCCTAATGTTCTACAAAGTCTGTTGTTCATTTGGTTCGCTCAGCTTTATCAGGATACTTTCATCTTGTGATGTGTACCTGACATTTATTGTTTCTGTTTATTTTGGTGAGATAATTTTAATTAAAAAAAAGTGTTTTGGTATTTTAAGCTTAAGCAAAACATTAACAAGAAACATGGAGTAGTTCAAAATATATAAGCAGCTTATTAGAGTGTTATTTTATGTGCAACAATCTAGAAAACACTATAAAAATAAGATAATGCTTGGTTTGGGGGTGACTCATTCCATTTTTTACCTGGGTTGGTTAAAATAGAAACAGTCGAGTGTTAGAAATGGGTGGTACCTCTTTCTTGGTTTTGTTTGGACATCCTTAAAAAGTTCTTCTCAGTCCACTTTCCATCAACTCACTCATCATTCTGTTACTGACTTTTTTGGGTATTTTTGCATTAGAGAGAGAACTTTTTATTGTCTACTCCTGTTCCTTTCTGAACACACTCATATTATGTAGAGATAAGTTCTCTGATTCTATTCTTGGATCTAGATGTATCTTACACAGTGTTCTATTGCTAAAAAGAGAAACCATGGCCATGACAAGTCTTATAAAGGAAATATTTAATTGGGCCTTGCTTATAGTTTCAGAGGTTTGTTCCATTTTCATCATGGTGGGGAGCATGGTAGCAGACATGTAAACACTGTACTGGAGAAGCAGCTGAGAGTTCTACTTCTGAATCCACAAACAGCAGGAAGAGAGAGACACTGTACCCTATTCGAAATTTTGAAATCCCCAAACCCATGCCAGTCACACTCTTCCTCCAACAAGGTCTCCCCTACCCAAACAAAGCCATACCATTTAGTCCTTCTCAAGTAGTGCTACTCCCTGATGACCAATTACTTAAATATAAGCCTATAAGGGCTATTCCTATTCAGGTTATCACAAGATGTTTCCGCTTTTATTTATAAACTTGAGGGGTTCTGTTTTCCCATTGATTGTCATAGTCTGTCCTGATGTTATAACAAAAATACCTGACACTGTATAATTTACATTAGGAAAAATTTTGTTTCTTTGTATTTCTGGAGACTAGGAAGAAAAAGATCAGGGTGACAATGGGTTTAGTTGTCTGGTGTGGGCTCCTCCTATGGCTGAAGGTAGAAGGTTGCTGGGGCTCTGTCTTCACTACAAGGGAGGAGCTTTGATGTTGCCATGGGACTCCTCCTAGGGAGATATAAAAAATTGTCTGTTCATTCTAGTTGAAAAGAACACCAACAGATTAAACAAAGGAATCCATCCAAATCATTGTGGTGAACCATGCTTACCAGAGCATGAGTGAACAAACTTTTTGATAGTTTTACCACTGCAGAATCTCAGTATAACTTACAGACAGCCTACAGTACCAAAGATTCCAAACTAGCCTCTAGTTTACCTTATGTATTGCTCTGGGAAGAAGGGATCTGATAAAGATCTCCTGAAGGCAACTGAGCTCTGGGAGCCCCCTTCCACCTCCCGAGTCTCCGACTCCCTCCAGGAGATTTTAATAGATGCAATCACAGGAGAGTCTCTTGACTCAAGATGGCAACAGCACTAGCCAGCCCAGAGGAAGTGACCACACAACACATTCCCAAACACTTCTTGAAGGTCCCACATTTTTTTTTTTAAAAATGTATTTTTAGTTATTCTTTAAGAATTTCATACTTGCATACAATGCATGTTGTTCAAATCTTCCCTCTAATCCCTTCCCTCTAGCTCCTCCCAGTCTTTCCCCTCCATCACCACATCGCTGTGTACACATGTGTTGTGTACAGAGGTGTGAGAGCACCCATAAGTCATGGGAGCCTTACTGGGGCTGCATCCCTGAATACACACAGTGATTTCTCACCCAGAATTAATAAACTGCCTGAAATTCCTTGAGTATAAATGGGGGTTTCATGACCCCCTCTCCTTTCTGTGTTGGTATTTTGCCTGGCTTGATCTTACTAATGTACCTATAGCTACTCTGAGTTCATGTGTACCAAAGGCTTGTATCTTGAAAACACTTTTTTAAAAAAATTTACAGCAGGCCCATGTAACCTCTCACTCTTCCAAACTTTGCACCCCTTTTTGGAAACGATCCCTGAGCTTTGGGGATGGGGATTACAGATGTCCCATTTAAGGCTGAAAATGTCGACTCTCTTATTCTTAATAGTGTCATAGTTAGGGTTTTTAACTGCTGTGATGAAACTCCTTAACCAAACAACTTGGGGAAGAAAGGGTTTATTTCACCTAACACCTTACAAGTGCATTGTCCAGTGAAGTCAAGGCAGGAACCTGACATAATGCTGCTTACCGGCTTGCTCCTTGTGGCTTGTTCAACCAGTCTTCTAATTGATCCTAGGACTATCAGCCCTTGGGTGGCACCACCCATAACTGACAGGACTCTCACATATCATTTGTCAATCAAGATAATGTACCACAGGCTTGTCCTCAGGAGACATTTTTTCAACTAAGATTTCTTATTCCCAGATGATCCTTGCTCATACAAAGCTAACATAAAAGTTAGCCAGTATAAATTTGATCATTTGTTGGTCTCTATTAAATGTCATCTATTTTAAAAAAGAACTATCTCTGCAGCTTTATTGTCTGGCATGAATTGATGAATGTTTGGGGTTTTTCTTATCTGTGGGTGTAAAGATAAATATTTAGAAAAAGATTGGATAGTAAGACCAATTAGAAACAATATAGTAATATGTTCTCCTCTACAGCCTGTGATTTGTCTGAACACAGGTTCTTGACCCCGCAAATGATGCTGGTTATGGGTTTTTGTCTCCTGGAGTGGGACTTAAATACAATAAGAATGTAATTGGTTATTCATATAACATTTGTGCTACTATTGTGCCACTGAGCCTATTTTGTCATGTTGCTAGTTATTGTAGAGTTAACAGATGAATATATTGTTGATTGTAGTGATACAGGTTTATAAAAATCACCTTTACATTCAATGAGATTAGAGATTTTGCTGGACCTCACAGTCAAATTAATAAAACACATTGAGATAACTTAAGACTTAGCTTGACATCCTATTGTGTACTTATCCTGCTTACTTAACTCACCTTTAAAAAAAACCTTACTTGCCTTAGCTTTCTCACATAATCAGCTTTTACAACTTAGAATAAGGCAAAGCTTTAATCTTAAATGATATGCTCTTACATGCCCTGATTCAGAGTAATGCATGTGTGTATGTGTGTTATGATTACCATCTGATGAGAGCAGCCAATAGGTTGAAAGCAGCATTATATGACAAATATCCACAATAATTGTGTGAAACAACATGCAGATATAACTTGATATGTTTGCAGTACTATGCCTAAAACTCCAAGTCACTTGGGGTCATAGAGTACAATTTGGTTGAAGAAATCTGTAAAGATTCCCTCATTCCTCCTCTATATGACATTTTCTGTGCTATTATATAAATATAGAGCAAGGCCCTTTGTTAATGATAGTCAGACATCAGGAAGGCATCTATACATAGACAGCAACAGGAACACAGTCAGATTAAGTTTACAGCAGACATATTACAGATAGGCCAACAACTGAAAGCTACAGACAGACAGAAGTCGAAAATTCAAACATGAGTTCACTCTTGGTCATACTAGTCCAAGAGGAAGTTCTGAGTTTTTATTTCTTTAATGTGACACCAATGCATTTGTTCCTCTGGTGCTGTGTTTCCTGCATTTAACCCCAGCAGCCTGTATAGCGTCTTCTAGCACTACAATAGCTAGCCAGTAAGGAAGATGCTCACAAGTGTATATAAGCATATTTCTTCATGTTCTATTACCAAAACTGTGTGATGTCTTCAGCAATAGGATGTTATTCCCAAGTTCACATGGTCAACCAATGGCCTGTGTTATTTGGGGGACATCTCTGAAACCTCTTTGACCAACAATTCAAAGCAGGTATCCTGCAACTGGCACTTAGGACCCACATTTTAATACTCTTACATTAAAACCATATAGATTTTGGAGGCACATATTAGACTGTAGGGAACACATAATTTTAAAAAGAAAACCTACAGCAAAACAAAACACCCTTTAGTAACTCCACACAGCCAATCAATACATTTGCTTATTTGCTGTTATATAACTTTAAATCCAAGGACAATGTCTGGCAGAGTCAGTATTCAAAATCTTTCTAAGGTTCCTTTGTTAGGTGCTCCTTGGACTAGGGCTGGAGCAAATGTCCTCATGAAGTGAAATTGTTTTCAGAGTTCTTGCACCAAAGCACTTCCTTCAGAAATTGTTGTCACGTATTTTCTTGTCTAATACTATTTAAAAATCTCACATATTAAAGACATGTGCTACCAACACCTGTCATACTAACATATATACCATCCTGGATCCTTCATCCAGAAGTTGATGGAAGTAGAAGCAGATACCCACAGATAAAATCTGAACTGAACTGGAATCCAGTTGCAGAGAAGGAAGAGTGATGAGCATAGGGGTCAAGACCATGCTGGCGAAACCCACAGAAACAGCTGACCTGAACAAGAGGGAGCTCTTGGCTCCCATACTGATCACTGGGAAACCAGCATGGAATTGCTTCAGACCCCATAAATGTGGGTATCAGTGAGGAGGCTTTGGAAATCTATGGGGCCTCTTGTAGTAGATCAGTACATATCCCTAGCTTAGGAACGGACTTTGGGATCCCATTTCACATAGAGGGATACTCCCTCAGCCTAGACACATGGGGGGGGCTAGGCCATATCCCAAAGGATATGACAGACTCTGAAGACACCCCCACATGGAAGGCCTCTCTCTCCCTGGGATGCAGAAATGGTATTGGATAGGTAGGGTGTTAGTGGGGGGCAGGGGAAGAGGGGAGGGAGAGGGAACAGGGATTGACATGTAAAACAATCTTGCTTCTAATTTAAATAAAAAAATTAAAAGAGAAAAATCTCACATATTGAAGGACAGGTAGGCTTTTTATATCTGGCCATTTGTTCTTTACGTATTTAAAGGTTTATACATTTATAGTGTTTGTGTTTCAAGTTGAATAAGTCTAAAATTTAGGTCTTACAACAACCACATTCTTCACAATTTTTCAACAATAAAGTGACTATCTTTCTTAACATTTTTTTTGACTTTGAGCAAATGTTATCATCTCGCTCAGCATCAGTTTTTTCATTGGTGAAATGTGGACTGATAAGTACATTACTCACTTCATAAAGTTGTGGGGGTTAATTTCAAAGGCTAACTGCACAAAGTGTTTAGAATTAAAGATTTTAGTGTGCATAATGGTAACAGTGCGTGCTTTAAGTGATAACTCCCTGATCACAGGAATTTTTCAACTTAGAAGTTTCACTTCATAAAATTATCAATGATCAATGATAGGGGTGGATATACTGTTCAATGCATTCATTCAAGAGCCTAGCCAGGTGGTGGTGGTGGTGCCATGGTGAGACAACTAAGAAATACATAGTTTTCATATTCAGGCATAAATGTAGCATTTTATGATGTCCACATTTTATTGGCTAACACCATCTTACTGGTACTGGAATACAGATGGGAAGAATATCATCTCTATGGGTGGCTACAGTCTGGCAGTAACTAATTCTGATTGAGAGGGAACATGAATTTCTGTGGACATCTCAATGTTAATACCATGAAGATGTCTAATAAATGATTAATAAGTGCTGGGTGCTATTCATATATTTTACTATACAACATAACACAACGTATGATACTTGAGGTGTACTTGATTCACGTTGTAATTATGCTGAGAATCCTGAAACATCCCATAAGGACTACATTGTGCACAGAGTTCCTTAATTGTTGACAGAATTCTTGGACACTGCTTTCTGTAAAAAACAAATGCTTGGTGATTAGAAGGTACCGATAAGATACGTGTGGCTGCCATGGGCTTAATAATAAGTGATTATCTGATTCAATGTTGAACAATCATAATAACCACTAGAATTAAGGGAAAATTACAAATACATCTTCTATTGCTAGAAGCTAAGAGTTTCATGAAACTGAACTAATCCTTTGCTTGAACGTAAGAGTTTTCACTATTTGAGGAAAAATAAGCCAACTGGGTGTAGATGGACTGCAGTATGGTTGATTCTGTCATACAAGTTAGTGACAGTGTAGTCACCCCTTCAAAATATTGTGTAAACGTTGCCACTGACTTCCAATTTCTCCAAACCCTTTAGGAGATGTTCAATTAAGTTAGATGTGTGGTGCTAGTTATTAATGATTTTATAATTTAAAATCAATATCCAGAGCGGTCAGAATCTGCTTAGAGTGCCTGAGCATTCTGCCACCATTGTATTAATGTCTACTTTCCTAATTAGATTGTGTTCAATATGATGGTCACAGGATGTTGAATGTAGAGTTATGTTCCTGTACTATTTGTTTCTTGGGGTTTCTATTAAAGTCACAGAACGTGAACAAGCTGCCGTGCAAGGTGACCGAACTTGTGATCCATTCTCTGAATAGCCTATAGTCTGCCCTTCATATGAAGTAAGTACTTTCCCTTTTATAAAGAAGGCAGTGTTGTGGAGAGAAGAGTAGCTCAGACCATTTTGTTAAATTTGTATCTCCTCTGGAAATATTGAGTCTCCTCCACTTTCTTTCTTTCAATGCCAAGACAAAAGGAGGCTTCCAGATGGTTGGGTTATTTTTTAAATTCTCATGATTGTGTTTTGTTTCATGTCTTGAGAGGTGCTGATGGGGAAAGTACTTCTGTGTATGTTTATCTTATTGATTGTTAAATAAAATACTGTTTGGCCAATGAGACAGCAAGTTAGATGGTACTAGGAGTCAAAGAGGATTCTCGGAAATGTAGTAGAGAAGGGCTGATCCAGGCAGGAAGTGACATTGCAAGGAGACTCATATCTAAGCAAGGAAACAGGAAATATGCCCTCTTTCCCCTTCGCCTCCTCCAGCGGCAAGATGTGATCCCAGCAGGGAGGGACGCCAATAAGGTGTCCGATAAGATAAGTCTTATAAAATATATAGCTTTATGATAGTTAAGACTGAGTTAGCAGATGAGAAGTCCTAGTCATTGGCCAAGCAGCTTTGAACATAATACAAGATTCTGTGTATTCATTTGGGCCCTAACTCAGGCAGGCGGCTGGCATAAAGCACACACACGGCGGTGGGGCTCAGGCAGCTTTTGGTGGAAAGATTTATCGTAACAAGGTGACATGCATATGATTCTGACACCATGGAAAGGTCTTATTGGTTTTCATTGTCCAAACAGCATTATTCTAATACTAATCCCACTTTTTTTCTTATATCAACATAATCTGAAAGTTCTCCTGACCTTGGAATGCTAGATAAGAGTCTAAGGAAAAATAACAAGATGTCACTTGTTTGAGTATTCTACCAGTTCCATTCAACAAACATTTGCTTGAAGGTTGACTAGAAACTGAAGACAAAGGGGTTTGGACATGGAATCCATTTCTACTCATGGTTTCATTTTGAAAATCTTTTAAATAAATTTCTTAAGCTATTTTTGAGATAGGATCACATGTATCCCAGGCTTTCCTATGCTATGTAACAAAATGAATGACTTTGAATTTCTCATCTTCCTGCCTCCACCTCCCATGCACTACTGCATTGGTTAGGAAGTAGTGTAAATAAAACCCAGAGTTTCATGCATGCCAAAAAGTCATACTACTGACCAAGCCACATTCCCATAATAATGTTTCTAGGCAAGAAATACCTGATAAAATTTTTGCAATCATATTAGAACAAAGCATTTCAGGGTCTTACTATGTTTCATAATATCAATGTCAATGTCAATGTCATTTTTATTTGACTTTAATATATTCTTACTTATGGTGTCTTTCAAGTTCTGCTATGCCTGTATCATAGTCTCTCTCTCTCTCTCTCTCTCTCTCTCTCTCTCTCTCTCTCTCTCTCTTTTACTTCCCATGCCCTGGAAGTCTGTGCTTGGATTTAGTTTTCATTGTGCAACCCAAGAGATATATAATTCATTAAAAAATCTGTTCTTTACCACTAACAAATAGGCTATAATTCTCAAGCAACAAAATCAAAACAGTGGATTTTTCTGTATTGATTAGGTAGGTACTGCCTTTTGAGATTGAATGGACTCTATTCTAACTTGTCCCCTCTGGATTAGTCAGCTCCTCACTAATTTCCTTGTCCAGACAATTACTCTGTCACTCATGATGGTGCCTTTATAGTTATCCATGCAGAGAGATAAACAATCTATGGGTCTATTTCACAGTTTTCATCATTAGCCAAAATTCTGCAATAAGAGGGAATGTTCCATTCAACCAGGAAATACAATGCTATATTTTTTTTCTATTAACACAAAAGGCAACTTAAGTAACTCATTTGAAATGCTTGATGCTTGTTCTCATTCATGTGACATTTACATGAGAACCAGAGGGGTGTGTAAGATGTAGATACTGGATGAGTATAGACAGGAACTTTCTACCACATGAGCCCAGCAGAATACTTTCCAATGTTCTTACCAAAATTCCAAATGACCACACATTATGAAACCAGAAAGTGAGTTCTAAGTGTTATAAACCCTGCATCTTATCAATAAAGATATCATACCAAGTTGGGGCAGGACCAAGCCCCTTCCCCCATCAAGGCTGAACAAGGTATTCCATCATGGGGAGGGGACTCCAAAAAAGGCCAGTTCATGCTCCTGAAACAGGTTCTGGTGCCACTGCCAGGGCTTCCCCCAACAGATAAAGTCATATAACTGTCACCTACATTTAGAGGGTTTAGTTTGGTCCCATGCAGCTTCTCCAGCTGTCAGCCCATAGCCCATGAGCTCCCTCTAGCTCTGATCAGCTGTCTCTGTGGTTTTCCCCATAGTACTTTTGATCCCCCTTGCTCATATGATCAATCCTCCCCCTCTCCAACCTAACTCCAGGAGTTCATCCCAGTGCTTGGCCATGGGTCACTGCATCTGCTTCCATCAGTTACTGGATGCAGATTCTATGATGACAATTAGGGTAGTCACTCCCTTTTTATCATATTAATGACTACCCTAATCATCACTATAGAAAGTACTGTTCTTCAAAAAATAAAATTGGCCATATATGACTCCCAAAGACATTCTGCTAAACTCATAGATCAGTGCCTTGTTCAGCCATCATCAGAGAAGCTTCCCTCTGCATCAGATGGGAACAAATACAGAGGCACATCTAGACATTGTGCAGAGAGTGAGAGACTTTTGAATGTTCAGCTCTAATCAGGAGTCTCTTTCCCTCCCCCTCTCCCCACTTCCATAATATCTTATTGATCTTAAAGATCACCTTTTAATTTCTCTAAAAGTTTCTCCAGTCAACCAGAGGAAAGTGAGTTTCACCTTAGAACAAAGCACTTGGCTGAGTTTGCTAAGGCAAATGCAGGATGATGGTTAAGATTCTTTTATAAGTTAATGGATTATTCCAGGGAGTATAATCCAGAATCACCAACCTAAATGAATCCTGATCAGATTTACCTAATTTGGACTTCCAGTCAGTGTCAAGAATAACATCCTAACCCATAGTTGTCATAGGCATTTTATTTCTAGGAAGAGTCCAGATGAATATATATGCTAACTTGCTTTGTTTCTCACTTGCTCTGATCATGGTTTCTTGCCACATGTCTAAGACTTGAATATTAGTGCAGCCCAACTTTTCTTGTTGCCTTACTTTAACCCTCATGCTATGTGAACTAGATCTGCCTTTGGCTATTAGGTTCATCAAAACTTTCAGTTTTCAATAATAACTCTGGGTTCTCTATTCCAGGCATCAAAGCCTCCAGATCTTCAGCCAAATCACAAAATGAATGAAAACAACCTTTATACCCTTACTAATAGCAGAAAAAAATGTGAGAGCACACTCTCAGTAGTTGTGGCCTTTCATCAAAGTCTCTTGTGTGGAGGTGAACGGTTTGAGAGCTAATCAAAGCGTGTTGGGCTCACAATGAAAACCATGGGTCACTGATACTTAACAGACACCTTGGTTTTAGTGCTTAGATAACAATGATTATAGCTTTAATTAGTACTGCTTACTTATTCTGAATAACATGCTTTATTCTTTATACTTGGTCCTCACAGTAGTATTGTGAGACAAACACCACTTTCATCATATATATATATATATATATATATATGGGAGACATATATATATATATATATATATATATATATATATATATATGGATTCATAAGGTTTAGAAACTTTCAGTGACTCACCTAGAGTCAGGAAAAGGTAAATTGCAGACTGAATATCTACAGATGTTCTCTAAATGCCAACTCTTATTATTCTAACAACCAAAGAATTACCACCTCCCTTAGTAGAAGGAGTAGAAACTACCCACATATGAGCAAAGATTTTACTCTTGCCTTTTCCATTTGAGTTCCAGTTTACTTGTGCCCATTTCTGCCCTGGAAGAACAAGATAACTGAGCAATTTCAGTGTACCTTCAATCCCCAGATTGAGATAATAAACCAGTCCTTTAAATGATTTCCTAATGCTTCCTATCATCTGATGGAAGCTTAGTGAAGCTATTGAATCATTTATATTATTGAACAGATCTTTGAAGATATATTCCTGATCAAGCAGATTCTGAAAAATGGAGTTAAACCTTTTTGGAAGAAAAGCCTGCGTTTGAATGGCATTGTGAGTTGCTGTCTCCCAAATGATTCATACCTTTGTTCCTCAATAGAAGTAGATTTGACTCCAATGCTACTATTTAAGTTGGAAGTTGTTCATAGATTGATATCACTGTTTTCTTTTTTCAGAAATATATTGTAATCTTGACACTGGGACTTTTTAGCCATATCAATAAACCCCAGATCTATATAGATAAAGCTTGATCATCTGAAGGTAAAATTACTTCCTGAATAAGACTGACAAAAACAAGGGTCATCAGAACCATCTAAGCTTATAATTAGATCATTTCTACTTTGGATGGTCCTTCTTATATTTCCTAATATATTAACATTATTACAACTGACCCCTAAATAGCATCCATTTTCACTTAAGGAAGAAGTGCTTCACTGGTTCTTTGGCTAGAAAGGGCTCTCCAGAGCTGTTGTGGCCTCATTAACATATTGAGCTTTGAAATTTCAGATCTGGCAGAATTTCTATGGTGAGGCAGAATAAAGAGACCTAATGCCAGGTTTCTTTTCAAGTAATTATCTCCCTTGGTTAGGAAATGATGCTAGCAAAGCCTTTTATTCCTTCTGGTGTTATGCAAAATGTTTGAGGTCCAGACTATTGCTTAAACCCTTAAGCCTAGCTTGTAAATATTCTGAGCATTTACAGGGAAGCGAAAAGGAATGATTGAAAATGTGGTATTCACGGGGCCTTTTGTGTTGGTTAAGGTCACTAGAGAAAATTGAATGATGTCAGTTCCCTTCCATAGTCTAAAAATAGCATTCTGTTTACTCAAATAAAAAAATGGACTGTTAAAGCTGGGTGGTGGCACACACCTTTAATCCCAGCACTCGAGAGACAGAGGCAGGTGAATCTATGTGAGTTTGAGACCAGCCTGGTCTACAAGAGCTAGATCCAGGACAGCCTCCAAAGCCACAGAGAAACCCTGTCTCAAAAAAAAAAAAAAATGGCCTGTTAAAAAGTAACCGTGAAGGGGCATGGGAGGATGGAAGGGAGAGGGAGCTGGGATTGATATGTAAAATAAGATTGTTTCTAATTTAAATTAAAAAATAAATTGGGGGTTCATTTGTTACACCCAAAAATATTAACTGGGGATCAAATAGGTATGATATATTAGTTTATCTCAGTAGCCTCATTTTGGATGACTCTAACTTGTATCAAATAGACAAAATAAAATAAAACAACAACAAAAGAAAAGAAAAGAAAAGAAAAAACTGGCCAGCACAGTCTCCATTACCTGTCATTCAATACTGGCATTTTTGCATTGTAGTACTTTTAAAACAACCATGGGTGGAAGTGGCTATGTTCTCATGAAACTTTATGAACACATGATGTTGGCTTGGATTTACCTTCTGAGCAGGTTAACATCTCTGTTCTAAGATAAGATCTAGAGCTTAATATTTGTGGAATAAATAAATAAAAAGAAAACTGATCTACACAAGAGTATTTCACATTACTGACCTTCTCAGAGTTCCATTTTCTTTAGCTCCAAAACTAAGACATTGATATTATACCTATATGGGTGTTATAAGGTCTAAGAAGGTAGGTGATAACTGGCTGAATGCCACATGTATTTAATACATGGTAGAATTTCTCTCATTCGTATACTTAAAGGAGAGGAAAAGTAGATGGTGCTAATTAAGAATGTCTAGTATTTTGACAATGTGCTATTGTTAACTATCTTTGCATGCATTGTTTCAGATCATCCATCGTGAAGTCTATGTTATAGCTGGAGTGAGGACAATCATACTATAGAAGTAATATGACCTTGGCTTTAGTGATGGTCTGAAAATTATAGCCTTGATGTTCAGACTCCATCCATATGCTCTTCCCCCAATCATAGGCCCAATCTTTAAATAAATATTTTAAAATATATATGCTATTTTCTTAACTATAATATAATGTGCTTCAATTTTGTTCCAGCACAAGTCCTTCCATGGTTTGCCTTAACCTAGCAGTTACATTGAATGAAGGCTTAGAGGAATCTCTGTTCCCTGGCACTTGCAACATGTTAATTCGCCCCCCCCCCCATTTGCTAAGTATGTGCTGCAAAGGACATAGTTTTCAATTATATTTCTCCACTCAGTTAGATTTAGGGCAAGGAGAGATAGATAATAAGCATCAGGAGGAAAGCTCCTCATGAAAAGCAGAAGGGACAGTGTGAGGTAGTAAGAATAAAGATTTTGATTTACACACAGGGTTTCTGCCAGTGTGAATTAGAAGAAATTGCTGCTGTAAACCTTGCTTTCCCACTTCTGCTAGGCAGCACAGAGCATTTGAATACCCAACTCTGTTCTTTGGCCTTAAGAACCTCCTTTTGGTCCTGCCCCAAATGTTGTGAAAGACTTTGATGATCCCCCATGGGAGGCCTCACTCTCCCTGAGGCTCGGATGGGGAGTGGATGGGGGCATGTTGGGGGGTATGGGCACATGGGAGAGGGAACTGGGATTGGTATGTAAAATAAGATTGTTTTTAACTTAAATAAATGCTTATTTTAAAAAGTTACATGATAAATAAAAGAACCTATCAATTTGTTATAGAGGTTTCTGGGAAATCAGTGTGTCAAGGTGCATCTAGAAATGTCATCATGAGTCCCATTCCCTGAACCCAGAAAGATTGCCCCATAGAATGAATATCTGAGTTTCCTATCTGTATTATGTTGCCTAAAGTCTTCTTGACACTTGTCTGGAAAACCTAATTTTTAAAACGTCCATATTTCTCTTTCTTATTATTTTTCACCTTTTTCTTCCTTTTTTATTTCAATCAAAGGAAATGCTGATTTCACTGGATTCTGTAACCACCACACTGGGGTCCTTCACTGGTGAAATGGCTTCGTTAATTTTCAGTGTCATACAGTTCTCAGGGTACATTCATCTTGAGAGTATTGACACTAGGGTGCAGTGGCTTTCTAAGATATTAATGCAGTTTGAATGGGTCTTTGTGTGCAACAATTTGGATTTTATAAACACAGTTAGAGTGGGAAAGAGAAGGAATAAAGGGGAACTGTGGCTGAAGGGCCATATTTGCCAATAGCTAACTTGGTAACAAGATCATTTGAACATATTTTGGTAATGTGAGGGCTAAGAGATATTGAAAAATATCATTGGAAACAGCAGGAAAATGATCTCCTTTAGAATATCAGCAAGGCAACCAGGGAAGAGAAAGGCTGAATCAACACACAATTTTGGGCTGCTGTACAAAATGCGATCAAAGAAAAGGGAAGAATAATCGGAGGTAATGATGGCAATTTGTTTTCTAGTTCAAAGATAATTGACCCTCACAGAAGACATAATTATGCTATATTACAGAGATAAAAAAGAGAGACAAAGGCGGAAGCCCAGAGCGATGACAAACAGGATTCAAGATCCCATGATTATGATGTTTTTAGAATCACAATATTTTGATATTAGCCTTTCAACCCCCAAAAGGGAGAACAGCAGACAACCAAGCTGGCTCCCATCTTGCTTTTCAGACTTGTGATTTGCTTTTCTTTTTTCTTCCTCTCCCGTCTCCTTTTAGGTTTTTTCCAACAGCTTCCAGAACTGGAATGGAATATGCTAGAGAATGGGATGTAGAAAAGTTGGACAAAACATTGGCCTTTTTTAGATGAGAAGGATGAATGAGAATTTAGCCCTTACCTCTTTTCATTAATGGTAGCTGGGTTATTCAGGACTGGGTCTGAAAACTCTCCATCTCTAAGCTGAGATTTATTTCAGCTGAGCATTTCTCAAAGTATGATTTATGAGGCCGCACATGAGATGACTTTAGGTTGCATGGACAAAACTTTATTATTGCATCAATTATAGATATCTTTTAATGGAGACTGAAGATGTTATTTGTCCCTTAAATTTCTGCTATCTAGCTGGTATTTTCTTAGGATGAAACCAAGTAAAAACTGAGACAGGTCATACATTTGAATATTTGGACAAATGGTGTGTGATTGTGGTTCACATGATGACAGCAATTTAAGAATTACTGACATTTATGAAATGGTGTCTCAGTATCTTCCTTTCTTTCATCTTACAGCACAGTCCCACAATTACTCTATGATGAAATAATGAGAGTTAGATGTGGTGGCAGTTTAGGTGTATTATAAGAGTGTAGGCCTTTTGGTACTTAATATTGGTGACACCAATTCCACTTCCAGTCGTCTCTAACTTCTCACATCTGAACTTGAAAACTTGAATCAACTACTGGTTGTGTCAAGTCAGTCAAGGCAAGTTAGTAATGTATGGGATACTTAAGGATACTACTGAAGGCCCATGGTATGTTATGGTACTGAAGGCAACAGGAATGTTCAATTTTGTTGTGCATGCATGTGTGTGCACGAGTGTGTACCTGAGCACGCGTGCACATGTGTGCTGTAGTGGGATAATGTTGATGTTAGGCTAGTTGAGAAAGGAGATTATGCCTCCATGCAGAAGCATGTTGCCCCTTAAATCAAAATTGTCTACCAGGAAAACACACAGAGCCCATTAAAAGAAATTCAGTCTTTCCAAGTCAGTTCTCATTACTCAACCTCTTTTATCACACACAGAGAAACCCATGTTTGTCCTGATATATAGCTCAATATATCACCTTGTAATTCTCTCCTTGCTCGTTTTGGAGAGCTGATGTCCAACTACTCATTGTTCTTTCTATTGAACTCATAAAAATGTCTTTATTTGGCTGAAAACTAAAACTGACATCTAAAACTGTTTTCTCAGGATGCGGTGAGATCTGCTTTTTCTTTATACAGGAGGGGTTGCCAAATTTAGAAGAGCAAAAATCTTATTGATAAGCAGAACCTTGGAAATACAAGGGGACTTGGATACAGATCATGCTTAGATATTGTTATTTTGCTATGTAGACTTAAATAATGCTCTTTAAAAATAGATCTATTTTTATAATTTTTTTTTGTGTGTGTGTTTTAGAAATGCCATTTCTCACTCCTAGCCTCTTGCCGAATCTTGGTGCTCAGCCATGGAACAATACTCTTTCTTATGCCTCTTTTTTGGTCATTATTCTTAGTACTTAAAACTTCAAAATCCAAATCAGTTGTAGTGTTTTACAACCTTAATCCCAGCTCATGGGAGGTCAAAGCAGATAGACCCTAATGGGTTCCAGGCCAGCCTCGTCTATATAGGAGTTCTAGGTTTGCTCAGGCCACAGAATGTGACTTGAATGAATGAATGAATTAATGAAACAATAAACAAAACTCTAAGGCATCCTTCTCACTGTTTTCTTAGACTTAGCAACAGCCTCTGCAAACCCAAATATTTAAAAGACAGCTGGGACTAATTAAGAGTGTACTCAGAACCTCCCTCTCTGTGAGATAAGCAAACATAAATTCTCTTATCTTTCAACCTCTAGAAAAATCAAAACAAAATAAAAAGAATGAGTTTCTGCTACATGTTGTCTGCAGCTAGAAAAAGAGAGGAGCTTCTCTCAAAGCCCCTTGATTCTTGTTGTGTGAACACATTCCATTCAACAGGTAATAATGCTATTAATTTGTGTGCTGTGTTAGTTTCTTATTATTGTTATAACAAATCACCTCAAGAGCAAGACATTTATTATTTCTCAATTTTGGAAGTCAGGCGCAAATGATTAAGTCACTGAACCATAACCAAGTGACTGGCAGGGTTGCACTTTCTCTAAGTCATGGAGAATCTACGTTCTGTCTTTTCGATCTCCTAAAGACTGATTCCATAGCCCTTCCTGCTGTTCATAGTCATTAGAAAAAAATTCCATATTCTCTTATTCCATCAATTTAAGAGAAGAATGATTTATTTGGTTATGGTTTTAGTAAATGCAGCTCATTATGGTAGAGAAAGCATGGTAGCAGGAAGGGAAGTTTATTGGTACATTGTATCCATAATGATGAAGTAGAGTATGGACATGACATGGTTCCTGGTATAACAAAACGAGGCCAACACTCAGTGACCTACTTCCTTCAGTAAAGCTCCACCTCTTAAAGGTCCTTACAACCTTCCCAAACAGTACCTCCAGTTGGGAACCAAGTGCTTAAACACATGGGCATTTATGGGACATTTATCCATAGAACCACCAACTCAAGATCCCTCCTTTTAAATTTACTGCATATACAAAGCTCTTTTTGACTTGTGACTTGATATGTTTATAGATTTCAAGGACTAGGATATAGCTATCATGAGAGCACTCTGGGAGCATGGGAGTGCATTATTGAGTTACAACATAAGATTTCCAACTCTTATTTTTTGCAGAGCTCCTGTGGTAGATGTGTCTGAACCTGAACAAAGAGGTCAAGACTGTCTTTTTACCTACAGATAATCTATTTTTTTATAAAATTATAAATTATGTAAATTCTTAAGTATATTGTGGTATGGAGCATACCTACATGTTGTCTTTTTTTATAATGTGGTTGTCTTGGCATTGGATCCTTTCCTATAATTGTCAGTCAAGTCTATATTCTGTCTTCATTGACTTGAGTCAGGGATGAAAGACTCCTTTTTCCTTCCTGTCCTTGTATCATGGAAATTTTACTGATTCTGACCTTGAACTTTTGCTATTTTCTGGAGCCCTGCAGTGAGTTACCTTTGACAAATACTCTTAACTGACCAATCTGCTTTCATTAGAATTTATAATATCATCATACAGAAAGGCAAATTCAGTTTAATATTAAATCTTCCTATACAAGTTTATAAGAGTTTAGTAATAATACAATCAATGCTATAGCATCGTGACATTAGCTGTGCTGTACATGACCCCAAACAGAGAGATTTAAAACAGAGACAATAACACATCAGAAGTTCACTCAGTTAACAGCCAAAATATGACATTTGTGATGATGTTCTACACCTATTTTCCTGGGCATCATGAGTTGTATCACTGACCACATAAGGATTTGTTTAATTTTAGAAATAGCCCCTGACTCCTTAGCACAGTCTCAGGAGTCGTTGCTTCTTTAGAAAGAAACTATGGACAGAAACCCTGCTTGGAATCATGTGGACATGTGAAGAAGGAAATAATTGATCCTGTGATAATTCTCCTTATTACCTTATCTCACAGGGCATTTTAGTGGCTATAATAAGGATTATTTTTCAAGTATTTCTAACCCAAGGAAGTTCCAGTGCCTTAATCCATTAGTCTGTCTGAGATCTGCAGGGAAAGATTCAACGTTAAACCTTCTAAGCTTGACAGTTTCATTTTAGACATGCCCAATTTACTGCTCTTCAGCTTTAAACAACCTGGGGCTGGATGAAGGCTGTGTTCTGCTGCTGTGTGACACTTCCTGAGATTCCAATGTCAGTTCTAACAAGCTGTGTATTGACATTATTCAATGCACCTTATTTACCAGCCATCTCAACAAGGGTATACATTTAAAATGGCAACACAATGACTACTAGAATGCTGATGGTGTCAAAACTTGAGCACACAATGTCACTCATTGGCTATGTAGGTGTCAGGAAAATGCAAGATGAGGCTTTTTAACCTCCATAAACTTCATGAGGAAAAGATAAAGGCCCTAACAACTTTAATCCATTAAATAATTCCTAAAAACTGTTTCTTGATTTCCCCTTTATATCTATATCTATATATGTGCATGCTTTTCATGCATATCAATGCATGTGTATATTTTGTCCTATGTGTTCTATCTGGGCATCTCTTCTTACACTCACTGGGGAAAAGTTTGCTTCATATTCTTTTCAGGGCCTGCACTTTTCATGGGATTTCTTCTGCTTAGGGCCATATGTTCCGCCATATGACCCTACTAGATACCATGTGGATATCTTATGTCCAATAGGACTCATGATCTACTCTTGTATGTCATAGCATCACCCCACCCTTTTGTTGCTCAGCAGACCCCTGTGCATGTCTACATGGGTGTAGCCAATTTTGCTAAAATATTAGATTAACTGATAAAATGAACACATAAAATGAGAGAAGTATGGAATTCAATGTTTTCCACGATGGAAAATATCCAAGACATTCACTCTTTGAGGTGAATTATGATTTCAGTTGGGAGATTTTTCTTTGGAACATATTCTAATCCTCACTCTACCTTCCTGTTTTCATATAACAATTCTAGCATCTGCTACTTTCTCCTAATTATCTTCTGCCTCAGGCCATCCATGCTGTTTACTACCCATAAGGAACACGGACCAATATTTTGATTTTGTGGTTTAAAGTTGTATTCGCAGTAACAGTTCTGAGGCCTTCAGCAAAAAACCCATGACCCCTGCTTCTTCAGTTATACAGAATAAAGTAGCAAAGAAAACAGGATATGATGGTTTATGCTCAGAACCTACACAGCTATTCTGGATGGGATAATGCAATACCCTTTGGGTGTTAGAATTGCAGATTCATCTCTGTTATTCTGGTTGTCCTACATCTAGCTATACAATGAGTCAGGGAGTGATAATAGCTTTCAAAAAGGAAAAACTCTTAGGAGAAACAGGGTATAAATAAGGAGTAGCAAACAGTTGCTTTCACAAGCAGGCAATACAATCACTGACAAGGCTGGTAGGAATAATGCCTAGTTGAAGACCACCTATTTCTTCTGAAAAGTGCACTCCTAAATATCAGGGTCTCAGGATTTTCTCAAGTCGAAGGGCAGCACAATTGTATTACATATGTGTAAATCTGTCCCGCGCCCGCTCTGTATTCCTCGCCAGCAAGAAACACACGCAGGACACTCGGATCCTTCTGCAGACAAGCTTTAATGCATTAGACTGAGCAGAGACTAAACAGAGACTAAGCAGAGACTAAGCAGAGACTAAGCAGAGACATTGAACGAAGAAAACCATCCCTATATAAAAGGCTGACCAGCCGCCTGGGACGTATTACCCTATGAATGGCTTCAGCTCCTCAGGGAAGAATGAGCCACGGGATAGGCAGAGATCAAAGGAATGGAGATTACCCAGCGCCTGTGAAGTAATTCACACCTTGGTGTCTTCAGGCAGCATTATAATGCAGGAACCGGCTTCCTACATATCACCCTTTTTTTATTAATTAATGAAAAGGCTTTATATTATTACAAGCAAATAGGTCACCCATATGTTGAGGGATAGAGGCAGGGGTTGACCTTCCCAAAATCAAACATTAAGACTGTGTACGAGAGTCACCATCAGGCTGTCAGTTTGACCCGAAGTACTCCCGACCTGTCCTCTGCCGTTTTTCTGGGAAAGGGAAATTCTCAAGGCAGGTAACCCTTATGCAGGTCAACGTACCTCCCAGAGAAGCCTGTATAATAGGCAACTCTGTGCGATGCCTATGCTCAGCATCCCTCTTTTTGGGGCTGCACAAACCAGACACTCTACCCTGTGCAGTGAGCCTAGGCTCCGGGTGTGCAAGAGCTGTCTGGCCGGCGGCCTATCGCTTAGTAGCCAAAAATATAAGCGCTTGGATGATCTCTTGGTTTGAGCCCTGGAGCTTACATGCCAGCCAAAGGAGTAACAGCATTTCGCAGGCGGCTGCATATCCACCCCTTTTCTCACAGACCAGCCAAAAATAACAGCAATCTGTAAACGGCTGCATCGAACAATTATACCCCCACCCCTCGCCATCTCTCCGCCAAGGACAGGAGTTAATCTGGATAACAATAGCGGCTCTCAACTCCCGGGGGTAGAGGGTGGAGTTTCGACTTTTGAAGGTCTGCAGAGGCTCTTCGGGTTGAATCTTTCTGGGATCCACAGGGGATTCTCTTCATCCTGTGAGAAAACATAATATCGCTCCCCTGGATCTTATGAGAATAGGATCCGGGCCTTTCCAAAAATCAGTTAAGATATCTTTCCATTTTACCATTTCCTTTTGGCCTTTTAGTTTTTGAGGTGAGACGCTTGGCCTCGGTATGGCCCCCAGCGTTAATGTAAATGAGGCTTTAAAGCCCCAGGCATTCCAGGCCTTTAAGAAGTGTTGAATAGCAGGCATGGCCTTTTCCCCTATCAAAGACTGGGAAAGCCATCTGTAATTTTTTCCATTCCTCTGATGGTAAGAAGGAGTCGGTTTCAAATAGTGGGGGTGCTGATGGAAGCACACCCGCTGGCATTTTTGGCCGTGTTGCTTCTTTCTCTAGCTCTGTTTCCTTGTTAGAGTCTAAAATCTTAGAGTCTGAGCTGCTCAGCTCCAAGGCTTCCAGTTTCGTTGTAGGGCAGCTTCTAAATTTACCGGGGTGTGACCGGCCATTCCCCATTCTTTCTCCCTCCTTTTTTGTCTCTCCCTTATCCAGTTGAGCTGTTTCTTTTAAAACTTTATCTCTTGAGCTTTTAGAGTTATTAGAGCTATCAAGATTTAAAGCTTTATACACTCCCTTGTCAGTAGACATTCCAGGAGGTCTTTTTTTCTTATTTGTTGCTGTATACACTCCCTTGTCACTAGACACCCCGGGAGGTCCTTTTTTCTTATATGTTGTAGTTTCCCTTTTTATATACACTCCCATGTCATTAGACATCCCGGGAGGTCCTTTTTTCTTATATTTTATTGTTAGGCGCGCCCCATCTCTCATCATATTCGGTTTCTGATATGTAATTCTGCACTTTTTTAAGATTGCTGTAACAGTGAGAAAAGTCAAAATAGCTCCTAGTAAAAGCATAGAAGCCTCTATATTAACCTCCCACAATAGTAACATTCCCAAGCCAAAGTCTAGAAAAATCATACCTCTCCGAATTTCTCTCATTACATTCGGTTTCTGATATGTAATTTTGGACTTCTTTAAGATTGTTACAACAGTGAGAAAAGTCAAAATAGATTAACCTCCCAAAATAGCAACATTCCCAAGCCAAAGTCCAGAAAAATCATACCTCTCCGAATTTACCACCCTGCAGTTCTGAATCCGCCTCGTTAGAGGGGTCTCTGAGGTGCTGGAGATGTTAAGCTTCCCGGGTTTCGGCACCATATGTCCCGCGCCCGCTCTGTATTCCTCGCCAGCAAGAAACACACGCAGGACACTCGGATCCTTCTGCAGACAAGCTTTAATGCATTAGACTGAGCAGAGACTAAACAGAGACTAAGCAGAGACTAAGCAGAGACTAAGCAGAGACATTGAACGAAGAAAACCATCCCTATATAAAAGGCTGACCAGCCGCCTGGGACGTATTACCCTATGAATGGCTTCAGCTCCTCAGGGAAGAATGAGCCACGGGATAGGCAGAGATCAAAGGAATGGAGATTACCCAGCGCCTGTGAAGTAATTCACACCTTGGTGTCTTCAGGCAGCATTATAATGCAGGAACCGGCTTCCTACATAAATCTCTTATGTTAATTTGTTGTAGGACACTGATCGATGCCCTTTGAACTTGTAAGACAGCCTAGCCTGTAACAGTGTAGCTGATTTTGACTTTGGTAATTAAAGCTGAGAGTTGTCTTTTATTTTTATTCAATGGGATTGCTATGGATTACCCTCCCAGTGTGTGTGTGTGTGTGTGTGTGTGTGTGTGTGTGTGTGTGTGTGTGTGCACATGTATGATTTACCTGCACAGGCCCATGTGGAAACCAGATGTTGAAAATGAGATGTGTACCTCATATTTTCCACTTCATGTTTCAGTCCATCTCTCGTATTGAATCTGGAGCTTGCCATACGGGCTAGACTTCCTGGCCAGCAAAGCCTAGGGATCTTCCTCTCTCACTGTCACTCCTACTCCATGTGCAATGCTCAGCCAGATTTTCCTCTAAGGATTTTCATGGTTCTTTCCACTTAACTTTTCATTATTAGTGTAAGAAATAATGTGTTCTTAAGAAGATATTTTCATTTGTTTATGTATTTCATTGTATTTATTCCCCTAGAGCCACCTATTCTCCCCATCACCTTCTGTTTATTCATCTCCTCTTCCCAAATAGTTCAACTTTCATGGTTTTAAAAGATACATATGAGAGAAAATGTATAGTATTTGTTTTTCTGGGACTGACTCATTTTAATTAACATGAGTTCCAGTTTTATGCATGTTCTTGAAAATGATGTATTCTTTTTCTTCTTAATGGCTGAACAAAGAAATCTTATTTTTTCAAAAATCTCCCCTGTGTATATGCAACACATTGTCTATATCCATTTCTTGGTTGATGGGCTCCTAGACTGATTATATAGCATGGCTATTGTGAATTGTATAGCAATAAACATTGGTGTGTGGGTATCTCTATAAAAGCATGAGTTCCCATTTAAATATGATGATTGCTCTAAGTTAGTTTATTTCATTACTGGCTTCAACATTCTGTGAGAACACACTAAAAGTCAATCAATTCTTTTGGTGCCTTCATCTGAACAACTTTATAAGGACAGAGAGAATGCCATTTCCCCCATCAATACTGATAAATGCTTCAAGTAAAAAGTGAATTGAGGTAAACTTAATAATAATTCCTGCTTTTAAGTCTCAATTAATAGATTCAAAATCATTCTGTTAAAGGCATGAGATAGCATCTGTCAGTATTGTGAACAACATTATAAACTTCATTAAATATATCAACATTAAATATAAAGAAGCATATTTCTGTAGTATGGAGAATTTACAAACACAGATTGTAGTAAGTAAAGTACCATGTGGTGGCAAAGACAGTGATTTTACTAAATTAACAGGCTAACAATCTAGGCAATGGTGGAGAGGATAACCTAATGCCCTTTCCCTATAATGAGACTGATGACTACTTTTTATGCCATTCTAGAGCCCTCATTCAGTGGCTGATGGAAGCAGAGGCAGACACCCACAGATATACACTGAACTGAACTCAAAAACCTAGTTGCAAAGAGGGAGGAATGAAGATCAAAGGGGGTCCATACCAGGCTGGTGAAACCCACAGAAACAGCAGTCTTGAACAAGGGGGAGCACATGGACCCCAGACTGCTGTCTGGGAGGCCAGCACAGGACTGATCCAGACTCCTGAAGATGGATGTCAATGAGGAGGCCTCCACACTCTAGGGGGTCCCTGGTAGTGGATTAGTATTTTTTCCTGGTGTAAGAAGGGACTTTGAGAGCCCATCCCATGTGAAGGGATGTACTCTCAGCCTGGACACATGGGGGAGGGCCTAGGCCTGACTTGGGATGATGTGGTGGACTTTGGGGAGTCCCTGTTGAGGGTTCTATCCTGCCTGGGGAGTGGAGGGTGGATGGGGTGGGGGGCAGGTGGGGAGCTGGGGAGGAGGGTTTGGGGAGAGGGGAGGGAGAGGGAGAAGGGATTGACATGTGAAGCAAGTTTGTTCCCAATTTGAACTAATAAAAATAAAGAGACTATGGAATAAAAATGTACTTGTAATTAGTCATAATGTATGTATAAGTTATAGTTCTACCAATTCTATACCTATATATTATATATATTATATTCTACTCTAAAATTAAAACTGTAGATTTAAAAATATTAAATGTTATTACATATGTGAATATATATCCACCTAGAATAAAATTTTGTTTAAATTATAAAGATGGTGTTAATTTTTAAAAAAATCAACACGACCATGCAGATAGAATACACAGTTTTTGAAATATTTGAATTGTGGAAGCCACCTCAAAAATAAGTTAAATATTATGATGGTGATTTTTTTTCTATTTTCATTATGTTGTTATGATAAAGCACTTGGACCAAAAGCCACTTAGAATTGGAAAGGGCTTGTTTCATTTATTTATTTATTTATTTCATTTTGTTTCCTACACTCCCTTGTCATGATTTGAAGGAAAAAGGTTCCCGCCACAGTCTTGGATATTTGAACACCTTTCCTTAGTTGGTGGTTCTGTTTGGGGAGGGTTAGGTGGTGTGGCCTTGCTGAAGAAAGTACACCACTGGAAGTAGGTTTTACGATTAAGGATCTCCGATCATTTTCAGTTTGCTTTGTCAGCTTCCTGCTTGCCAAGAAGTGAGCTCAAAGCTTATTGTTCCTACCACCATGCCTGGCATATGCCATCATGTTTTCCCACCATAAAGGATTAATCCTCTGGTGGAACTGTGAGCCAGTTGCCTTAGTCATTGTTTTATCACAGCAACAAAATAGAAACGAATAGAGAGTTCATCATTGAAGGAGGTCAGGGCAGGCACATAAGACAGAAACCTAAAACAGAAGCAATGGTTGAGTCCTGCTTGCTGTCTTGCTTTCTGGCTCTTTCACAGGCTTACATTAGTCTAATCTTTCTTACATAGCCCTGGACAACATGCCCAGGAAATGGTTCAACAGTGGGTTGAACCCTCCTACATCAGTTAAGTCAAACAACACAGTATCCCTCATAGACATGTTCACAGATCAACCCGAAGACACAGTCTCTCAACTGTGACTCTAAGCTGTGCCAAGTTGACAACTATTGTTAAGTAGGACAGTGTTGCTAATTATTTGTAAAGTTAGGTACTCTATGATCATGTTTTCTTTAATATTAGTCGAAAATATTTGATAGAAATTTAACACATGAACCCCCAAACCCTAAATCTTTGGACCTACAAATGGTACTTAGGTTTCCTCAAAATGAGGTGGGAAATAAAAATGCAAAGAATAACAGACATCCAAATTACAACTTTGATATTTGCAGTGTGGTCACAGGTAACATTGGCATCACTGGGAAAGTGCTAGAAGTACAGTTTTATCCACACCACATGGAGTGATCAGATTTTTCATTTTCATAGGATCCCTGGGGGCATTTGTATTCACATTAACATTTAAGATTCACGAGCATATGAGATTTCATTTAGAAATGTGTCAGTTATACTCTGGGATGTCTTGCCACATGGGAAAAATAATTTGTTGTATTCTCTATTACTAATTGGAAAACGCATTTTCTCTGCAAAGGCAACAGGAAATTAAAAAAAAAAATCTCTGAAGGAAAAACATCTGAATTTGGCAAAGTATACTACATTATCAAAAAGGATAAAACATAATAATAAGTAAGACAGGAATGTGATGATAATTGAAAAATTACTAGTAGCAAAAGCACAATATTCATGGAAATGTTTGCTCTGAAATATTTGCACATCAATGATATAAAAATTCAGGATGAGCAGTGAAGGCACATCCAAGCCAACAATACCACATCTGATTTAGAGAAAGATTTTTGTCAAGTAAAAATCACAGTAAAAAAATTCAGAGAAGCCATTTGAAAAGACAAATAAGTTGGAATCTATTAAATATATGTCACAACACTGAAGATAAGTGTACAGTTTTACTTAAGAATTCTTTCAAAAAATAGTAACAAATTGTTAGGGATAGACATGACTAAAGCCAACTAAAGTAATTTATGCTAAAACAGCTATTCTAATTATTTTTGCTTATAAATTAATAAGATTAAGTTCTGTAATCAAAGTCATCAAATGAGAACAAAATCAGCTGAGCAATAACAAAGAAAATTGCATTTCTTTGGGGCTAATTATGATTACAGTGTGGAAAACAGATTTAAACAGCCTTGAAAATATGCTGAGGATTTTCAAAATGGCAACTGTTATGTGTACCTTTAAATGACAAGGGACTTGGAAACCGCAGTGTTTTGTTGTTGTTGTTGTTGCTGTTAGGAAACTTAAATTGGTGCTGGCAAAAAGCCACAGTTTCCTAAGTATGGAGCTGGATAGTTTAGGGTAGGGAGTCTATTGGCTAAAAACAGCAGCCAGCAAAAAGAATGTCTGTCCTTCAAGCAGTGGTTTGGCTTAGTTCTAAAGTCAGCTCTCAGGTGTAGAGTTGGGCTGAGGGTCATGTCTACCGACCAATCGGAAGGCTCAGCTGCTTGGATGTCTGATTCAACAGTGACTTCCTTCCAATTCTGGTTTCAAGTGCTTGAATTCATGAACCAGTGTTACTCCTTTTAAATTTTTCACTTGACAATGGATCCAATTTCATTCATAGTTTAATGAACATATCTCTGTAAAGAAACTAAAGCTATTTTGAATAGAATTATTTTGTGGGTGGAGAAAAAGGAACACTCCTCCATTGCTGGTGGGAGTGCAAACTTGTAAGACCACTCTGGAAATCAGTATGGTGGTTGCTCAGAAAAATGGGAATCAGTCTACCTCAAGATCCAGCAATTTGTCTCTTGGGCATATACCCAAATAATGCACATTCATACAACAAGGACATATGTTCAACCATGTTCATAGCAGCATTGTTTGTAATAGCCAGAACCTGGAAGCAACCTAGATGCCCCTCAACTGAAGAATGGATAGAGAAAATGTGGTACATTTATACAATGGAGTACTACTCAGCAGAAAAAAGCAATGGAATCTTGAAATTCACAGGCAAATGGATGGAACTAGAAGAAACCATCCTGAGTGAGGTAACCCAGTCACAAAAAACACAAACATGGTATGTACTCACTCATATATGAATTTTAGACATAGAGCAAAGAACTATCAGCCTACAATCCTCTTCACCAAAGAAACTAGGAAATACGAAGGATTCTAAGGGAAAAATGCATGGACCTCAGAGAATGGGAAGGGGCAGGAACTCCTGAGCTATTTGGGAGCATGAGGGAAGGGGAGAGGGAGCTGCCAGAATGAGAGGAGGAGAAGAGGAGGGAAGAGGAGGAAATGGAGGAGCAGAAATGTTGAGTTGGGGGAAGAATAGAGGAGAGCAGGTTGAGAGATATCATATCAGAGGGAGCCATTATAGGTCTGAGGAGAGATCTGACACTAGGGAGATTTCCAGAGATCTACAAGGATGACACGAACTGACAATCTAGGCAATGGTGGAGAGGATAACCTAAATGCCCTTCCTCTATAATGAGACTGATGACTACTTTTTATGACATCCTAGAGCCCTCATCCAGTGACTGATGGAAGCAGAGGCAGACACCCACAGATATACACTGAACTGAACTCTGGAACTTAGTTGCAGAGAGGGAGGAATGAAGATCAAAGGGGTCGGTACCAGGCTGGTGAAACCCACAGAAACAGCTGGCCTGAACAAGGGGGAGCACATGGACCCCAGACTGCTGTCTGGGAGGCCAGCACAGGACTGATCCAGACCCCTGAAGATGGATGTCAATGAGGAGGCCTCCACACTCTAAGGGGCTCCTGGTAGTGGATTAGTATTTTTCCCTGGTGTAAGAAGGGACTTTGAGAGCCCATCCCTTGTGAAGGGATGCTCTCTCAGCCTGGACACATGGGGGAGGGCCTAGGCCTGGCCTGGGATGATGTGGTGGACTTTGGGGAACCTCTGTCGAGGGCCCCACCCTGCCTGGGGAGTGGAGGGTGGATGGAGTGGGGGACAGGAGGGGAGGGATTGGGGGGAAGGGCTGGGGAGGATGGGAGGGAGAGGGAGAGGGATTGACATGTGAACAAGCTTGTTCCTAATTTGAACTAATAAAAAAAGAAAAAAAGGAATATATATATATATATATATATATGTATATATATGTATACATTATGAAATACAAAGCCAACATATATATTCAAATAGAAGTTTTCCTGCTAAATAATGGTGGTTTAAACTGTGCAATATTGCAAAGAAGTACTTCTTTTCTGCCCCATTTCTGTTCATATTATCATTACAAAACATTTCTCTGATGATTTTTTTAAACATAGATTTTTGTTGTCTATTTTATTAATGTGGGATATGTAATAAAACCCCTGGAACTTTAATTTTTTCTTTTTTTTATTAGTTCAAGTTAGGGAACAAGCTTGTTTCACATGTAAGTCCCTTCTCCCTCCCCTCACCCCCATCTGTCCTTCCCCACCCCCAACCTACACCCCACCCCATCCACCCACCACTCCCCAGACAGGATAATGCCCTCAATGGGGGCTCTGCAAAGTCCGCCAAATCTTCCTGGGCTGGGCCTGGGCCCTTCCCCATGTGTCCAGGGCCAGAGTATATCCCTTCACATGGGATGGGCTCTCAAAGTCCCTTCTTATACCAGGGAAAAATACTAATCCACTGCCAGAGGCTTCCTGGAGTGCAGAGGCCTCCTTATTGACATCCATGTTCAGGGGTCTGGGTCAGTTTTGTACTGGCCTCTCAGACAGCATCTGGGGTCGATGTGCTCTCCCTTGTTCAGGCCAACTGTTTCTGTGGGTTTCTCCAATCTGATACAGACTCCTTTGAGTCTCCCTCTTTTCAACTAAATTCCAGATTTCAGCTCAGTGTATATCTGTGGATGTCTGTCTCTGCTTCCATCAGCCACTGGATGAGGGCTCTAGGATGGCATAAAGAGTAGTCGTCAATCTCATTTTAGTGGAAGGGCTTTTAGGTTATCCTTTCCACCATTGCCTGGATTGTCAGATTGTGTCATCCTTGTAGGTCTCTGGAAATCTCCCTAGTTCCAGATCTCTTCTCAGACCTATAATGGCTCCCTCTAATATGGTATCGCTCATCCTGCTCTCTCTCCTCTAGTCTTCCCCCAACTCAATATTTCTGCTCCTCCATTTCCTCTCCTCTACTCCTCTTCTCTTTCTCTTATTGTGGCAGCACTCTCTCCCTAGCCTCATGCTCCCAATTAGCTCAGGAGTTCATGCCACGTCCCATTCCTGGGGTCCATTTATCCCTTAGAGTCCTTCAGGTTTCCTAGTTTCTTTGGTGAAGAGGATTATAGGCTGATAGTCCTTTGCTCTATGTCTAAAATTCATACATGAGTGAGTACATACCATGTTTGTGTTTTTGTGACTGGGTTACCTCACTCAGGATGGTTTCTTCTAGTTCCATCCATTTGCCTGCGAATTTCAAGATTCCATTGCTTTTTTCTGCTGAGTAGTACTCCATTGTATAAATGTACCACATTTTCTCTATCCATTCTTCAGTTGAGGGGCCTCTAGGTTGCTTCTAGGTTTTGAAAACAGCTTGGTATTGACACAAAAATAGACAGATAGACCAATGGAATAGAATTGAAAACACTGATATTAACCCACGCACCTATGAACACCTTATTTTTGATAAAGGTGCTAAATCTATACAATGGAAAAAAGATAGCATCTTCAACAAATGGTGCTGGCACAATTGGATTCGAACATGCAGAAGATTGCAGATAGATCCATACCTGTCACCATTTACAAAATTTAAGTGCAAATGGGTCAAAGATCTCAACATAAATCCAGCCACACTGAATCTTCTAGAAGAGAAATTGGGAATTACCCTTGAACAAATTGGCACAGGATACTGCTTCCTGAACATTACACCAGTAGCACAGACATTGAGGTCTGCAATTAATAAATGGGACCTCCTGAAACTGAGAAGCTTCTGCAAGGCAAAGGACACAGTCAGTAAGACAAAACGACTGCCCACAGAATGGGAAAAGATCTTTACTGACCCCACATCTGACAGAGGGCTGATTTCCAAAATATACAAGGAGCTCAAGAAGCTAGCCACCAAAACACAAAACAATGAAATTAAAAAGTGGGGTGCAGAACTAAATAGAGAATTCTTAACAGAGGAATCTGAAATGGCTGAAAGACACTTAAGAAAGTGCTCAAAATCATTGGCCATCAGAGAAATGCAACTCAAAACAACTCTGAGATACCATCTCACACCTGTCAGTATGGCTAAAATAAAAAAATACCAATGACAATCTATGCTGGAGAGGATGTGGAGAAAAAGGAACACTCCTCCATTGCTGGTGAGAGTGTGAACTTGTAAGACCACTCTGGAAATCAGTATGGTGGTTGCTCAGAAAAATGGGAATCAGTCTACCTCAAGATCCAACAATTCCTCTCTCTTCGGTATATACCCAAATAATGCACGTTCATACAATAAGGATATATGTTCAACCATGTTCGTAGCAGCATTGTTTGGAACTTTAATTTTAGGGCATCAGAAAGTTCTCTGGTAAGGACAATAGTCTTTCTAATTTTGAGGGATGGGTAAAGGGTGTGCAACATGACAGATGGGTAGTTTTAATTGTTTTATTTTTAGATGTTTCTATTTTGTCATCATGTTAGCTTATCTTATTCAGGTGTAACAAACACTCCCTTTTGTGAGACACGCCCCCCCAGATCAGACTATGTCTCGAAGTATAAATAACACCAGGTGTATGCAGGACAGTTGAGGACTTCTCAGAAACATTCCCCCACTCACTATACACTAAATACCCTAACCGTAAGAGAGCATCGGGGAAGAACGTTTTCCACCTGGTTACCAAAAGATAACCAAATATGGGGCTAGCTAGTCCTGATGAAGGGTACCGCAGGCTACCAATGAACAGTATCTAACTCAACCTGTTGCTTAAATATGCCTCAAAATGCCTATAAAAGATGTGTGATTTTGCTGATCGTGGTTGCTCCTGTCTTGAGTACAGACGACCCCAGTGCTCGCTGGAAGTAAACCTCATGCTTTTGCTGCAGTCCTGGTCTCTGTGTCTTAGTGAGTGTGCATTCCGGGTTTAGGTCCCCTTTGTGGGTCCTACACTTTGGTTTCTGTCTCCGTGTGTGTGAGAGGGGGGATAGGAGAAGAAGAGGGATGGATGGAAGAGGGAACACAAAACAGCACAGTCAATGTCCATTAAAGAAAAATTAGTTCTTTCTGGTCAAGAGAGTAGAATTTCTCTTGTCCCAAGTTACCAAAAACAAACGAATTAACCCTAGTTGGACTTGTTAATTACTTGGCCTAGGGACCAATCATCAGGAAGAGAGCACTACCTCTAGGCAGTGGACTAAGCTTAAGACATGGTAAAGGCATAGGGAGGATAATAAACCTTTAATGAGATAATATATTTTCTTTTCCAGAACTCATCTTCATAGCCAAGTCTTTATGAGCTGATCTGACTTGAAGTTGGCCACCAGTCCATGAGGATAAAGGGGCAGATGTATCTTTGTACCCAGCCTGTGAACATGGCAGAAACAGTGTTTCAGGAGACTGCTTCAGTGAGACAGCTCAGTTTTATTCCAGATTATAGATGATATATAGGATTGGGGCCAGTAGCTGGGGAATCATTTAATTTGCATTAGAGAGCATGCTCCTATTATAAGGCTCCTAGTACAAGTTTTAGTTATCATCTGTGTGGAAACATTGTCTAATTACCATATGGGTAGCAGGGGAAAGCTTCTGCATGGAACTGTGTCAAGGGTCACAATAGAGATAAGTTGGGCATCTAGGCAAAGACACAGTCTCCCAATATGGTCAAGTAGAGAATATGATGCTTTTTGCCAGGGAAAGGGATTCATCCATGTGGCTGAGCTCTTAGAGCTGCCAGGATATGGTAGACTGCAAGCTCTGACCAGTAGAGCCTCTCAGCAATCCTGCATATCCCTAACTGTGATACTTCCTGACATCTCAATTGTTGCTACCTTTATCCAAGCCTTAGTCTCTCCCCTGGTTTAATGAAGCATCCTTCAAATAATGTATGCCCACTTTCTATGAGAGTTAAGTGTTAGCATAGCCTCCAGACAACTTTTTTCCAATGTCTTCCAATCTCACTATCCTAAAACCTAAAACCTTGCAGTTAATTTTCTTCTAGATTGTATAGAGAGCACTTTGATAGCATGGTGATCAGTCATTTACATTACTTTGCTTTCATCTCAGTCTTTGACTTAGCAGAAATGCCAGCATTTGAGGTTGTCATTGCCATACCCACCATTGTCAATCTTATATCTCATGCTTTGCTGTCTTATATTTGTGATACCATGAGACAAACCTATTCTGTGTTCAGCATCACTGGCTTATCTTTGGAGAGGTATTCTATTTGGTGACTCAACTTACTGCTGGAGTTATAGAAAGTACATTTTATTTCCAATTTTGTTACACATGATTATTGCCAAACATTTATTCCTTTAGTAGATTATTGTTTAACCAGTTTAGACTTTCATCTGCATAATGTAGGACTTGCCTTTCTGGCTCTCAGTCAATGAATATTAGAAAAATATAGACCTCTTTGAATATGATTATGAGCAAATTGTATTACAATGTAATTTTACTGAGTCACAGGCACCATCCAATTTCCATTCAAAACCTACAATGTTGTTTGTTTCAACCTTTCTAATTAACTCTACTGTGAATCATCCATGTGTACATTAGAGAATTGATTTTGCTGCAAAATAGTCTTCCAAGTATGACATAGACAGTGGCAATCTCTCATATTCTGATCTCTAGGAGGAACTGTTTTCTATGCCTTGTATTGAGATGATACATAGATAATATACTGTGTATTTTCTATGTAAAAATATCTTACACATTCAGTATTCACTTCTCTGTAGGTGCTACAGAGTGAGCACACTTAGGAACAGGAATTATTCTTAGGGTACCATCAGTTATCATGTGGCTTTTGTTTGATATTGGGGTTCAGTGGGTTCCCTAGGGCCTTCAAATTCTTGTGTCCCATATTTGGGGAGTTGCAAGCAAAGCAAGAAAGTGTATTGAGAAAGGGAGCAGTGAATGGAGGCAAAGAGAGGTCAATAGCTTAGATTGCTCCAGTGTACAAAGAGTTTTATCTCATTAGTGTAACATGGACATTTTTTTGTGTCCGTTACCTGTGGTTCTACATATAAGTTCATTTGTGGTTTGTCTCATTAGCATCTTATATCTCTATTGAGGGATGTATGTTTTAATATTATAATGAGTCACTTTCAGGTACTCTGGAGAGCCTTTGTGCCTGTGCCACTGGACAGATTTAATTTGCTTCATGACTGGTGAGGGTAGAGACTGTGGGTGTTGTGGGTGACCCTGCTCAGACACCCCTTGGGGGAGGGGGTGAGAAGATGCAGCATGGGTGACTCAAGCACTGGGAGTCAGTGAGTAGTAGAGCTTGCTTCAGACTCATTATTAAGGGAGTTAGACCTGCCTTTGTACCCCCTCCCAAGGTCCTATTGGCTCAGGTGGCTGACTCTGCTATTGTCCTTTCCTCATTGGTGTCTCTCAGTCAGCATCTCTGGGCTTTGAGGCAGGTTTGGCTCACAGAAAGTACCTGCTGTGCATGCCATGTGCATGCGGGCTGGCCTGATGGCCATGTGGCAGGTCTTTTTGGTTTGGGTGGTAGGCTGTCACAGTTTCTCCTACATGTGGGGTTGGAGGGTTGGGGGTGTTCCAGGCTATTTTGATGTGCTAATCTGAAGGCGTTTTCTGAGATGCCTTCTATACTTCACTCTCTGTCCTGTTCTGTCTCAACGTGGTGCAACTGTGCTATTTAGAAGAATGCAGATTTCATTTTGGAAAGATTTCTTTCTGTTATCAGGTTCCATGGCTGGATGAGAAGAACATGGATCAATCCCAGCACCCGTTCACTTTTCTGACAGAGGATCTTTGGGCAGTGAATGATCTACACAGTAGTTCACAGCAACTGTAGACTTGAAAGACATTCCCTCTGCCCCCAATGACCTTAGTATTATTGGTATTTATTATTATTATTATTATTATTATTATTATTATTATTATTATTAATCCTTTGTAGCCAGAGGAAAGACCTGGATGCATAGAAAATTCCTGGTAAGTACTTAGTGAGAATGAAGAGTCCAAGAAAGAAATAGCTGGATATCATAGTATAGAAATGAAAGTATATTTTCAACAACTTTTTTTCTGGCTGTTGGACTTAGAGGGTAATATAAAACAGAGGGAAAACTGATTGTGTGTGGGAGGGATGGATAAGTATACTTACCCTATGAATCAAATTGCAAGTGGATTTGTTTTATAAATACTGAAATTGTATATAATTGTATAATTTCAGTGAAGATTTTGATAGCTCCCTGATTACTTTCAGGCATATATATGTTCTTACATGTAATAGCATTCTTTGAAATATGAATGATGATAGACATGATTTGATTTCTAACATCTATTCAGCTGTTTTGTGTGTGTCTCTGTGGAGAAGCAGTTAATCTTGTTAGTAGGTAGGACAGACCATCTCTTTGAATTTTACTGTATGCTTAAAACATTCCATTCAACTGACGCAGGACAAATCCTTGTTTGTCAATTATGTGCAAAGAGATGTCACTGCAACCAAGTTAGTGTCTCAGAACAGAATGCAACTACTTATTCTTTCAAACACTTCCATTTAGTGAGAGTAAGAACAGGTTTCAGAGTAGCGTCATCAGTTCTTTATCATCCTTCTCTTCATAATTGAACCATACCAGCGACTTTGCCAGAATAGCAATGACTTCCTAGTGGACACAGCACCTGTGCAACCCAGCTTGTCTCTAATAAAATTCGTGGCAGTCACGAGAATGCTGCTTGTTGTTATTGAAAAAGAGCCTCAGCTCCTTGTGCTGTAAACCGTAGTGGACACATTTTACCAAGGCAGCACTTCCTTTGGAAAAATATTTGTTCGATATATGTCTGTTTGTCTTTCTCTATTTATCATCATCATTATCTATCTATCTATCTATCTATCTATCTATCTATCTATCTATCTATCTATCTATCTATCTATCTTCTATTTTTGTGTGTGTGTGCATATGTGTATGTGTTCACGTGTGTGTATTATGGCAAATGTTTGGAGGCCAGAGGAAACTTGTGGAGGTCAGTTGTCTTCTTCTACCATATAGGTCTCATGGATTAAATTCAGGGCATTTGGCTTAGCATCCAATACTTGTGTCTACTGAATGGACCATCTTACCACCCATGAGGCAAGAATTTATATCTGCAAATAAATACCTGACTCAGGCAAGAATATTAAGTACTCCTCCTAGGAGATATGGAATGTCTCTAACAATGAATACATTTAGTTTCAAGACTTTCTCAAGGTCCTAAATATATCTATTAGAGATCTATTTTACATAGAAGGATTCTGCCACAACTCTGCTGTTTCTGTGGCATCAGACTTGTATCGAGGGCAGGGGCTTCACAGGACTTCCCTGTAAATATGTGGTAATACCTGTGCAGATCAATTTCCATTCTGGTATCTGCTTGTTGGAAAGCTAACATTAGAACCAATAATGGTATTTCCTCAGCAGCACATTCCAAGAATTATTATCAGAAAGATGGGTTGGTGCCAACAACCTCAAATAGACCAGAGTGTTGGTAACACATCAAGTGAATCTGACCTTTTCTTAGTTTAACTTCATTTCTTAATCTGCTGCTTTCAGCCACACCCCAAGTCATGGATGCACTCTAGAAAACCCCATTGGCGATGTCTGTGTGTTGAGACCTCTAGTCATTGACCCATGTGCTATGCTGAAAGCTCACCTTCCTGTGGTGTGAACTTCTTAACTCTAAACCACCATAAGCTCTTAATCTTGTGTATGGCCCCAACTTCAAATGAAGCCTGAGGTCTCATGGAATTGCTACTCAATGGCAACAGCTGTCATTGGGGGATTTAATTTGATCCTTTAAAATGGAAAACTTCACTAACATCTTTCCCATCTTCTAAAGGGATTACTATGTTCTTGGCACCATGCTGATTGTTAAGCATGTTTTATCTCTATCAATTCTTACAGTGGTCCTATCAGTTAATTATGATCACTGCCTTATTTTACAGATAAGCTGTAAGCTACTATTTATCAGAGGGCTCACTCTGGATGGTGGGACCAAGTAAAGTAATATTGCAAGTTCTGCCCTTGCTTTAAATTTTGTACCATTTTTCTCATAATTTAAAGCTTTGTGTCCTTGAGTAGTCCACTCAATTGTGAAAAGCCTGAAATATATATATATATTTCACGTATATATTAACTTATGTCCTTGATTTCTATGGTTTTGTCCTGTTACATAATTCATTATATTATTTAGTTTGCATTATAATACTACAAGGTAGGATTTTCCTTGTATTATTTATGACAGTATAACAAAATGTAAGTGGTATAGAACAATAATAGTTCATTACTTTTCATAATTCTATAGGGTGGCAGTTGGGTAATTCTTTCTTGGCCTAATCTAGTATCATTTGTAGCCATTGACATCTTACAGCCACATCAGGGCTACAATTTTCTAAAGAGGTCTCTGCCATCTTTCTGGAGGTTGATGAGAGTCTTTAGTTATCATATCTCTCAACATTTATTAGAATAAACTGACTATATCATAGCTAGATTGACTTAGAATTTTATGATAGGGAAAGTGGGCATAGGCATCTGAAAGCTTGATACTTCCTATGTCTTCACCCGCCAGCCCCGAGGAGAAGAGCAGCACTGCCACATGGCAGCATGTCACTCTGCACATTGCCTTTAGAAATGAAGCAAGTTAAAGTAACAGAGTTAAAGTCAAGCTTAGTGATTGCATCATTTCTTCTCCCCCTGTTCTACTGTGTTCCTGGTCATGATGATTAACTTGATCGCCAACTTAATTGGCTTGGAAGACACCTAAAAGATTGTCAAGGAGTATTTTGTATACATATATATGTGAAGACATTTCCAAGGGATGAAGAGCTCAAAAGAGCTCTCATTAGGCCAATTGATGGATTCAGAATTTGAACAGATTGTTGAGATGTGGTAGAAACTGAGAATGAGAAGGAAGTGATCCACTTCTTCCATCTCTAGAGATTATTGCCCTTACTCTTCCCTGTCTTGAGTCTGTTTACTAGTTGACAAAGGTTAAACATCTGTGCTATTCCACATGCTCCCTGCCATACAGGGCAGACTGAAACTTTTAAATCATGACTTGAAATAAGTCCTGCCTCCCTTAATGTCAAGGACTTTGTCACAATGACAAGAAAGATAAGGAACACAGCGGTAGAACCTTCTGCTCCATAGTGTTATCAGAACTGGTAGAGACTGATGATGGAAAAACACTCTTCAAGTGGAACTATATCATTCAATGTCACAATGATCTCAGTTGATGCATTTAAGTGAGTTTTGACAAGGGCAAGGCACAGGGTTATACCCAATGAAATAATGAGGTTGGAACTTGAACAGTGATCCTCTGACCACTAGTATTGCTCTTTTAACCATATCATAAAATATCAGGTCTGCGACACTTGTGATGCCACTTTTTCATGTATATATCTTGTAGGTAGCAACAATTGATTAGGTTTGAAGCTTAAAATGATATGAATTCCCTGCAATGACCCATATTGTCTTTTAAGGAAATAAACAAAAAGTCACTGATCATTTCCTTTTGGTGGAATGGAATCATCTCTGCACAATTCAAACCCTTAAAGTACATGATGCAGGTTATTTTGTAGTCGAAGTCATTCCATTTCTCTCTCAAATTGGAGGTACAATTCAGGCTTCTAGACCATTGTTCTACAAATCATTTCCTGACTAAACTTTCCCTCTTACCCTCTCATTTTGCACAAATTCTTTCTCTCCCATTTGTCTTTCCTAGTTCTCTGTCTCTCTCAATGGCATAATTAGCAGATCTTGCATTTGGAAATGAAATCCTGCAGAGAGCACTATTATACTGCGAATAATGAATGCACCCAGACTGCAGTAAAGTTGCTATGTGGAGTCAGAAATGTAAAGCTCTGCACATCTGCAACACATAAGTTAGAAGAAGAGATTGTTGAGCTTGTGCCATGATTCCTGCAGCCACTGTGAATGTTGATCAAAGCAGTTGTTTAATACTTCCCAGCATTGCCTCACCACAATAATGGTTGTAGACATTAGAAGGATGTCCATTGTTTGCCAGAATGCACAGAGATACATTTCCACAGAGTTTGAGAGATCTGTTTGTTCACAGTACCTGCTGAGTTCAAAGAATTCAGGGATGCTGTGATTATCAAGGTGTCTAAAAGGAAATTAGAAGTTTGCAGTTTTCAGAAAATTTACCCAGATGAAATGGACCAAAAATGTGCATTTGAGTCAAAACTGGGTGAAGTTAATCATGTAATTTCAATTATTTTACAAAGCTCTTTTTACTACATGATTTTCTGAGTCAACATAAAATTTTAACTTTTCCATGAATTTTTAAAAACATGTCAAAGTGATTTCCAGAACATTTTATCTTGCTCATTGTGTCTAGAAATTGATGTTCTGAAAAAAATACAAAAGGAAAAAATAAAATCAACAGAAATAACAAAAATCTATGCAAGCATCAATAATGTATTAGAGCCTAGTAGTCATGGTTGGGGCTCTTTAAGATGACTAGAGTAATACAAACACTATCGGCAGCACTGTCCATAGCAGATGGGAGTATCTGCCTCTCCCTATCTTTCAGAACCCTATGACCTATTCATATGGTCCAAGTTGTTCTAAGCTAGATGTTCTACTTTATCGACATTTCACAACTGGTTAAATGAAGTCTATGTGGGGTGCATGTGCATGTGCACACACACACACACACACACACACACACACACACACACACACACACTTATCCATTTAGTAATTGTAGGTCATGTAATTGCATGTGTGGCAGTAGAATTCACCATACCCATTGAATCAGCTCCCCGCTAATTACTTTTATTTTTCAAGCCAGGTGCGTTTATCATATAGAAGTTATGTAAATACTTATATAGTTATTTGTTCGGTTTTATTCCTCCATTGAGATCCTAATGCATCATGTCTTCTGAAAAAAAGTAGTAACAAATGCACATAGTTTTGTCAAATCTATAGTAGCGCACATGTGTGTGCACACAGAGGTATTGTGTTAGCAATGAATTTCATACATGTAGATGACAAACTGAAAAAAAGAAAAAAACCCAAGTAAGACAAAAAAGTGATAATCCAATTGGTAGATAAATAATCAGGAAATGGTACAATACAGCTTCAGAAAGAATGGAAAGCACTGCTGTATTTATAATATGAAAATTTCAAAGTATCTGAAGAAATGCTCCTAAAAGAAATGTCTGAAATTTTCAGCCTGTATAATTCACAATGGCAAACATAGACAGGGTCATGAAAGGTCACATATACACTTAACTGAACATAAGGTATAGTAAAGTAAGTCAAAATTATCTTCGCATTATCTGGACAATACAATTCCTGTATAATTAATTGTACATTCTTGACTGACTTTGAAGTCACAGGTGCCTCCTTCTTCCATTCTTCCACTTACCCATCACGTGTAGTTTCGCTATTCAGTGTGCGCCTGTGTGATGATCAGCTGTAGTTGCCAACATTTCTTTTAAAAGGATTCATTTTTATAGGTCTTTGCCTATATGTATGAATGTGTACCACATGTGTGCCTGTTGCCTGTAGAGGCCAAAGAGGACATCACATTCCCTAACCTGAGTTAGGATGGTTGCGGTTGTGATCTTCCTTGTATTGAGACAACATAGGTCCTCTGCAAGAGCAACAAGTACTCTTAGCTACTAAGAATCTCTTTAGTCCTTCTTATTGTCAGCTAGATAAAACCTAGACTTACCTAGGATGTGAACCACAGTGAGAAATTGTCTACATTGGGTTGGCATATAGGCATGTCTGTGGAAGACTGTCTTAACTCAGTTAATTGATGTGGGTGACCTAGATCACTGTGGGTAGCACCATTCCCTAGGCAGGAGATCTTGAACTCTCTGAGAAATCAAGGTAAGCATGAGCAAGCAAGTACACATGCATTCATTTCTCTCTGCTCTTGGCTGTGGGTATGATCTGACTAGCTGTCTTGAGTTTCTGTCCTAGCTTCTCAGCAGTGATGGACTATAACATGGAATTATAAGCCAAATAAGCTATTTTTCTCCTAAGTTATTTTGTGTCAGGGCATTTCATCACAGTAATATACATGAACTAAAGCAGTTTGCATCCTTTTGTTTGTTTGTTTTGAGAAGGGTCTCCAGGGAACTCTTATGCATACTAGACTTGCCTCAAACACAGCATCCACCTGCCTCTGCCTCCCAAGGCAGGGATTAAAGGAGTGTGCCATCACCCATGGCATCAGCTTGCATTCTTAAATATGGATTTCATTGCAAGTGTCCATTACTTTCTGTACTATGCATCACAGGGGTCACCCCCATTGACACACTTGCTTAAATATACTAATTCTCCCTCCCTTTTTACACAGAGCAACAGATTTTCCCACCCCTGAGAGATAGCAAGAAAATAAATTCAAGTAAATATCAACGTGTTGTCCCATGTTCAGACCATGCCTATGACCTTATTCAGACAAAAGGATGTGTGTTTAGTTTTTGAAGAGTGTTAAGCTCTTGTTTTTCTTCAGCAGCATTGTTGGCTTATGCCTGGCATGCTTCATAACGCACCTGTGTAGAACATGGCCAATTTAATAGGAAAGGAAGAAAGGTGAACATAATGAAAGGAGAAGAGGGAAAACCACTTGAAACATTTTCAAATTAGGAACATCAAAATCTAAGTTTTTAATTCAAAGTAAGAGCCCTGCTGATGCCTGTATGAATATGTCTGCTCACACTGTCTCTGATGCCCTTGCTATTCTACTTGGGCAAACAGAATAAAATTAGGTTTTTAAAAATTCTGTGTGTCACAGTTAAAGGCATGACTGATATGCAGGCACAGCCTTAGTCTATGTAAGCTCCAAAGCTCCACTGTCTTCTCCATCTCTGAGGAATACCCTTTTTGCTGTAAGCATGGCTTCTTAAAGGGTACACCCCCACTCCTCCCATTCCCCCAGTTTATGTCTTTCTATTTTGTTGTGTAACACACAGAGTATAACCAGAGACCATGGATGGGGAGGTAGTCATTAAAGCCTACTATATGAGAGACTTTTCCAATAAAATTATGTCATTTGCAGGAAAGTAGATATCAATGAAGAAAAATTATTAAGCAAATTAAGTAATTCATACAAAGACACATATGTGGCAGGTTTTTTACTCTTTGTGAGATCCCATATTTTGTACAGACACTTTAAAATCACATACACACAATCACACACACACACATACACACACACACACACACACACACACAAGTATACAAGGCATGAAATATATGCAAAGCCATTTCTGGAAAAAGAAAAGGTAACTAATAAGTATGGAGAGGGAGAAGTAGGGGAACAATGTGCTCACTTACATTTCATACTTTCACAAAAGTGTCCTTATATAACGCAGGATAAGTTACAATGAGCTTTAAAAATATATCAATTGCTTTAAAAATTACATGGCTACTGGCACAAAGGACCTCCTGAGTCATTCATTTTGAATGAATTGCTGATTTAACTTTTAGAGGAATATATTCATGGTTTACACTAATTTGAACAATGCCCTGTAAGAGTACATAACAAAACCAAGCCTCTAAGATCAAATATGTTCAATGACACTTTGTTAACAGTAAGGGTATTTGTTGTTTCAGTAACTGTTCTGGATTCTCTTTGGAAATATTTCCCATAAGTAAGTAGGTATAAGCATTGATCAACTAAGGGAACCCATATAAATATAACCATGAGAAATTCATGCACGATTTCAAGTATGTTGTGAAACAATTAATGCAGTACTTATCATTACTCTTCAGACAGACATCTCTCCTGTGCTGTAATTAACTGTTCAGATTGTCAGAATTTGCATCATGCTGGATATTTGAAGGAACAAGGGAATTTATCTCAGGCTTACATATAAACAATATCTTAGCAGCATCTACCCAGCCTTTGAGAAGGCCTCAGATCACATGGTATCATCATAGCTGGGGATGCATTCAGAAGAGTTCACATGTCTAGACTGGAAGCAAGAGAACTGAATTTTACCTTATCGTGCATTAGTAAAATCCATGTGAATTACTACTGTAACTCTGCCTAGTCTCAGCTTGGATCTCTGGAAAGGATGAATGCACCAACACCAAAACTGAGAATGCTTCTCCTGAGCTAAATCATCTAAAGGACCTGCCATCTGGCATTATCTGTGACTAAGCTTCCAACTTCTAGGAAATAAATAAAATTGTGCCTAACTCACAGTACATGTGCATGGAGCAAGGAATGCTAACTTTTGATAGTAATATGATAAAATTCCAACACCAACATGAGGACACATGCAAAACTTTAAAAACACATGGGGTTTGAAGTTAAACACAAAACATTCCATGCTGAATTGTGCCATACATATAAAGTGACAAGGTGAAAGCAATCTACATATACTGTGCCTGCTATATTAGAGGCCACACTTAGGAGAGTTACAAATGAACATGAGGAGACATCTATGAGACTCGAGGGTAGTCTTAGTCACTTGATTTTCTTTTATCTCAAGAGCTTTGGAATCCCCTAAAATTGCTGCTGCTTCTAGGGCTTTGGGGGGATCAAAGACACTCCACTCGGTGCTGCTAGAAAATAAAAAAATTAAACCAAGTAGGTACCCTCTCCTGAATCATTTCATGGTGAGTAAGTTGGTTGATCGCTTTGAGTGCTACATGTTGGGAGTTCTATAATGACTTGGCACCAAATCAAAACCATAGAATAGGGAGTTGGGGCAGGAAGTGCAGAAAATGAAAACATAGTAGTCTAGCTCTTAGGATTTTACACTCTTTGCTCTTTTTTTTTCCTGTGTGTTTTAGTGTGAAGGGTGCTTTGGATCTTCACTGAGGACTGATTTAAATCTGTGAAAATGTTCAACAAGGTGCAAACAGGAGAGTATAGTGGCAAACAGAATGACTGAAATCTTCAAGTGGTAGTGACTGCGTGCCTGATGGAGGGTTGGTGAGGTGCAGGTTTAAGCTCAAGTCTTCTCTGCTGCTTTGGACTGCCTTCATTTTTCAGTGTCAGGCATTCCATAGGTACATTCCTCTAGACAAAGGCTGTCTATCTACCCATTTCATCATAAATACCACACTTTTCTGGCTTCCTCTTCCAACTGCAATCTTCCATAGCATCATTCAGCAGTGCTTACCCATTTTATATTTCAAATGTTTTGGTACTGTTTTTCTCCAGGATGTCTTTATTAGCAGAGCGGCTTGCAAGCTGGTAAGTTTTGAAAAAATATTTGAACCACTGTTCCTTCAGCTTTTAAAGGGGTATAATAATGATGACCTGGAATGATTTAACAGTTTGATATAGAGAAAGTGGTAGCCTGGAGCGTGGTAGACTGGAAAGCACATGAAAAGTGGACCACATCTCATTATTTCTAAGATGCAATTTCCTCTCAACCACAGCTTTATCTTCTCTGAAGTATGGATAGAATTTTTAATTAAGAGGATGTCATAGATTAATAATCTGCATTTTCTCTTTCAAATCATACATATGTAATTGGTGCACCTTAGCTTTTATGAAATAAGGGGGTTCCTTTGGTCTCCACTGAGAATGGTTGTATCTTTGATAGTTCTAAATTTTAACATTCACAGGCAGATAGCAATGCCTGTGTTTAAGAAAAATCACACTCAATGAAATAACTACTAAAATTAGCCTAACGTATTGATACAAATAGAGCTTGAAGAGGAGTCCCAAAGGATGCTGACAGTGAAAGTGAAATTGCCCCAAAGTGGGATCCATTTGCCCACTTACTGATGGGGAATGTCATTCTGTGTATGTTTATCTTATTGGTTATTGAATAAAGTACTGTTGGCCAATGAAGAAGCAAGTTAGGACTAGGAGTCAAGGAAGATTCTGGAAAATGTAGTAAAGAAGTTTGCAATCCAGGTAGGAGGTGACACAGAAGGCAGACTCATATATAAGCAGGGACAAACAGGAAGTTGCTCTCTTTTTCTTCCTCTCTCTCCTGCTCTCTCTGCTCAATGGAGATGCCATGTGATCCTGGGAACTGGATGCCAGTGGAAGGCATCCTTGATAAGACAAGTCTTATAAAATATATAGATTTATGATAACAAAGACTGAGCTAGCGTTATCATAAATCCTAGTCAATTGGCCAGCAGCACTGTAAACTAATATAAGACTCTGTGTATTCCTTGGGACCTTAACGTGGTGGTGGGCAGAACTTGGGCGGCCTGGCAGATAGCACCCACATGGCAGGAGGGCTTGGGTGGTTTCTGTGGAAAGGTTTATTGTTACAATGTACCACAAGCAACAGCTGTGGTAATGAAAAAAATACACCCTAATTCAAGCTGGTTGAGACCCATGCCAATGTAACAAGGTTCTTTGTCAGGGCTGGTCCTGCCACCCTTCAACCCCAAATGAACACATGGATGCTATATTTGCTATATTAGTTATAAAACTGTCGGCTGGTGGCTTGGGGTTCTTATTGGGTAACTGTCTTAATTATTAACCCATTTCTATTAATCTATGTATTTCCACATGGTCTTGGCTTACCGGAGAATGTCTGGTACATCCTCTCTTCCTGGGCTCTACATGATGACTCCTGTCTGCCTATACTTCCCAGAATTCTCCTTGTCTGGTAGACCCACCTATCCTTCCTGTCTGGACACTAGCCAAACAGTGTTTTATTCATTAACCAATAAGAGAAACATATATACAAAAGGACAACCCCCATTATGCCAGCACAGGGTCTATGAGACCCATGTCTAGGTTCCAGATATTGCAGGTGACCCTGCTCACACACCCCTTAGGGAAGAAGGTGAGAAAACACAGCACCAACAACTCAGGCACTGGGAGTCAATGAGTAGTAGAGTATGCTACAGACTCATTTATTCAGGAAGTTAGACCTGCCTTTATACCCCCTCCCAAGGTCCTATTGGCTCAGGTGACTGACTCACTGTATTGTCCTTTCCTCATTGGTTTTTCTTCCTCAGCTGTCTCTGGGTAGAGGAAGGCTTGGTTCATGGAGGAAGTGCCTGCCATGCATATTCATGCAGGCAGGCCTTAGCACCTGAGGCTTGGGTAAGCTGGTTGGCAGTTTTTCCTACAGTATGCATCTTCACCTTCACAATGGATCTGTGACTTCATTTTATACTTTATATCTTCAGAGAAACTGATGTTGCAACAAGTTATGTAACCTGTACATGTTATACGGTATGTTATAAAGACAAAATTCCTACTGCCCAAGAGAATAGTATGCAAATATGAAAACACAAAAAAGCCCCCTCAAGATAAATGGATATAAGCACACACACATTTAAAACCTATTTTGTCAATAATTATGAATAAATTTGAAATATCAGCACAGGAGAGAGAGAAAAAAAAACAAGTACCTCCTGGCAGTGTGTTTTGTAAAAGTCTAGGATACTTTTTAGTACTAGATTTGTGTTAACAAGGAGAAAGTAAACTGCAGTTCTTGTGTAGATTTCAAAGATAAAAGAATCAACTTCACATGGCTAGCTGGCATCACCTGAATATTAAAAAGATGTGAATTGTTTAATTTGAAAATTACATGGGGAGTCCATAAAATACAGAGAACTGGCACTTTAAAATTAGAAGAAACTAAGGCTATTAAAAGAAGCCAGGGATTAAATGCAGGCAATAAAATATTATGTCCTTTTAAATGGGCATGAATGACCTCAACAACACATCACAGCAATGACTTTTAATGTGGCAATTTGTACACAGTTTTTATATAGGCCAGTAGCATCTTCCCAAACCACAACTCCACAGATGCACTTTTATACAAATCAAACAAATATGGAAATTCAACTAGATACAAAGTAAATCTATAATGACAGTAATTATTATGAGCCATCTAACCATTTGCATACTGTTACAGATGTAGAAACTCTTTAATTTAAAACTATGATAAAGAAGATAAAAATGAGATATAATCATAACCATAAATAAATAGCATGTATGTGTAAAAACTGGAAAGTATTCTGAGAGAAAAAAATGGAACTATGGAAAGTCAGCATAATAGACGGAAAATTTGAATATGATGAGAGTGTAAATATCAATCAGCACTTCTGTGTGGTTATTATTTTTTGACAAGCTATCAAGATTGACCTCAAGCTTTCACTCCTTGTGACTTGACTTTCCAAGTGCTGAAATTATAGGCATGTGCCACTGTATCTGACTATAAAATTAAAAAAATGATTAAAATATAATTAAAAATACACATGAAAATCACTTTCTAGGAAAGGATTTTATCATCTTAAAGTCATAGCCTGATAAAATAAATGAACAGAAAACATAAAAATTGAAACCACACCGCATAGAAATTTACAAACAAAATCACAACAGAGACAAAGTGGAGAAAATATATCAAAAGTATAATTATGATGGCTGGTAAAAATGGACATTGCACAACAAAGAAACTGGAACATTTCTGATACCTCCTTGTATGAAAATCACCATGGGAACACCGACTCCAGAGCATTCTAGGAAGACAGTAAAAGCTCGAATGCATTTGCACAGTTCTCAGTAGAAAGAGAGACGTAGATGTTTAAGATGGGAAGTTGTCTCTGTCAGAGGTGGGCGGGGGGCAGATTGTGGCAGGTGGATGCAGAGGAGAAGGCAATGCAATCAAGAAAAAAAATCAAGAGTATGTCTAAAAAGGAGAAATGCTTTTTAATTGTTAAATGAACAAGGTTGGGGAAATTTGTGCATAAAAATAAATCATTATTTAAAGTGTATGCATAGGGCAAAGATGATGCTGGAGCATAGAAAAACATTACTTAATCTTGTGTAAGATTTATTTATTTTTATTTTATGTTCATGAGCATTCTATAGGCATGTGAGTATTGCAGCCCCTGTGTGCAGTGTCCACCAAGGTCAAAAGAGGGTGTCAGCTCCCTTGAAACTGGAGTTACAGAGGTTGGACCTGCTGAGCCACATCTTCAGGTCCAAGACGCTTGCTTATTTCACAATTTGGGATTACTATAGAATGAAAGGCTGTCATGATTATTTCTATTAATTTTGCTTATGTTATAACAGTGTCTGGCAAAGTACCAGCTAGTTTCTGTTTTTGCAAAAGAAGTTTTAGTAGACACATATCTATGCCCATTTATTCATATTTTTTCAGCCATACTTTTCCCTTTGACTGAAGATACAGGGTGTGTAATGAAGATTATGTAGTAGATGAAGCTTAATACACTTATTGTCTGGCTGCCAAACTCATTTATAAACTTTGATGATTCCTGGTTGTAAACAGTGGTCTGAGACAATAGGCGATACTGAACAGTTTGACTAAGGATGTACTAGGCATTTCTAGGGTAAAACAGGGGCAAAATCAGGGTAGTCACTCATGATTTACACTGTGGTATAAAGTTCAGAAGCACTAGACAGAGACAAATCACTCATAGTATCTTTTCAGGTAACAAATTTATTTTATACTTTTATTTAGGCAGCTAGCATTTGTTGCACAGACCAGGAATGTTTGGAAATATCAACTAGTCTTGAAACAATTCAGTCAGGGTTTGAGTTTCAAGTCGATATCTTTAAATAGTGTGAAGAGAATGAGATAACTCACTAGCAAATTGCTTCTCAAAACGAGGCTTGGCAAGCATAAGTCAACTGACTTCATTAAGAAACTGTATCCCTGAATACCTAATAAAAAGGTGTGGGACTTTCTTAAGAAATTAATACTTCCAGGATTGTGGAAAACAAAGATGGGGATAAAGATACCTATAGGACCCCTTTCTTTCTTTTTCTGTTTTTATGTATGTAGGTTGGATGTGCATGTGTGTGTTTACACCTATATGCACATGTGTGGGCTCAGGTATGTGTGTGCATGCAAGTGAAGGCCAGAACTTGATATCAGGAATTATTCTTAATTGTTCTTCCACTTTATTCATTGAAGCATGGTATCCCAATCAAACCTAGAGCTCCTCAATATGGCTGGTAGCCAGTTAGCTCCTTGGATTCCATATCTACTGTACAAGGCTGGAATTACAGGTAAACTGCCACACCCATGTTGCATTTATGTGTGTTCTGGGACCGCAGAATCTTTATTAAAGTGCATTAACCCTTGAGTCACTTTACCATGCCCAGTCTTTCTCTTCTTATAAGGACAGCAATCATATTGAGTTCAGTGTCTACCTTCAGGTACCAGCACATTGGGTATTACAACCATATAAACTTTGAGACACACACACTTTAGTCCATGATGCTACTTAATGTGGGATAATGTTCTTGTACACTGTAAAGATTTGCATTTATTTGGTTTAATTAAATTCTGATTGGCCAGTACCCAGGCAGGAAGTATAGGTGGAGCTACCAGGCTAGGAGAATTCTGGGAAGAGGAAAGGCAGAGAGGTGGTAGCCAGCCAGAAGCAGCAGAACCAAGTTGAGAATGCCTTACTGAGAAAAGGTACCAAGTTAAGTGGCTAAACATAGATAATAATTATGGGTGAATTTAAGTCACTCATAATAGACCTCAAATAAGCTCGAGCACTAGGTCAAACAGTTTATAATTAATACAAGCATCTGTGTGTTTATTTGGGACTATAGGGCTGAAGGACCAGGCAAGACAGAGATTTCTGTCTTTAGCTACTATTTGGAAATAAATGTAGACAAGTTGGAGAACATGGGTGAGTAAGAAATGGACCTTCTTACCAGAGACACATTCCAATGGAGATATAATTTGCATTTGTCTTCCAGCATGCATTGTTATACTAGCTTCTCTGTTCATACCACATGTCTATACTCCTGCAAACAAACTCCTCAGAAAATCCCATTCATCGGTTGTCCATAACACCTTTCTCATTGAGAATACTGATCATAGTATAGATAGGGTTTGCAGCTGATTCATATCAGTAATTAAAAACAAAAACAAAACAAAATGGAAGATCCATGAACTTGGCTAGTGGAGGTATCCAAAGCTTTCTAGAGCTCAGTTAGTTTATCTCACTTTTCCTTAAATTCACACATAAGTCAGTATATGTTTACATGTTTATTGAGCCAAGGACACAGTGAGATAATCATTCTACAGTGACAAATGTGAAAAGTACCAGAATAGAGGTATTATGAAGGTTTAGAAAGAAACTAATTCAGGGGCCTGGGAAGATGGCTAGGTAGGTAAAATGCTTACTCTACAAGTGTGACCTAAGTGTAGATCCCCAGCATCCATGTAAAGACTGGTGCAGCAGTGTGTGTGTGTGTGTGTGTGTGTGTGTGTGTGTGTGTGTGTGTGTGTAAAAAACCATAGCCTTGGGGAGTGGGCAGAGACTGATGGATCAAAGAGGCTCATTTGGATAACCAATCTAGCCTGAATGGTTAGCTCCAGGCTCAATGAAAGACTCAGCCAATGATGCCAAGGGCCATGTCTGGGTGCATGGTCCAGCCACATCTGGGGTCTGTGTTGATGTCTGTGGCCAGTGACACCTCAGGAGGCCTAAGGCATGTGAGATGAAATCAGAGAACTATACTGAGCTAGTCCTGCCCTTCTCTGCCATGGAAAATCTGGCCTTACCTTTCTTTGCCCACTACAGCAAGAGATCTGGCTCCTGCACTCAGGAGAGAGGGCCTCCACCTCTTACTACAGGTGAGGATGAGCCTAGCCTGAGGGTTTGCTGTAGGGGATCTGACTCTGCCACTGTGGCCAACATGGGTGTTCCCAGTGGCTTGATCTGACTTGCCTGGCTAACACCCAGCCCCACAACCTGGCCTTGAGTTGACACACTCTATCATCTAACCCATTTAGGTCATGCTGGAGCTGGTGAAGGGACTGGTTCTGCAGAATGATACCCACAAGATCTCCAAGACACAGGATACCTCAGAAGAGTTCCGGTGAAGATCCAGTGAGTATGGTGTACCAAAAGTCAGAGGGTATGAGCAAGACCAATGACTCATTGCCATGATCACTTGCCAGTCAAGCTGATGGGCCAAAGGTGTATGACACACCAAAGCCTCTAATGCCATCAGTATGGATGAAGAGGTGATGGAGAGGCAGGTGAGAAGGAGAAGCAGAGATTTTTCTGTTTCAGGTATGGTTTTGCCCTGTTTTGGTTTATTGGTTGATTTTTTTTTATTGCTTTTGTTTGCTTGCTTGCTTACTTTTGTTTTCTTTTATGGGGGAAGATGTAATAGGGTGGGGGGAGATGCAACAGGGGTGAGGGAGATGAAACTGGTTGGGGGAATATAGGGGAACCAGGAGGTGAGCAAAATTGGGGTACATGATTTTAAGCCCCCAAAGATTTAATAAAGAAGTTGAACGAAAGAAGGGAGGAAGGAAAGAAAGAAAAAGGGAGGAAGGAAGGAAAGAAGGAAAGCAGACACATTGAGAAAGATGGCCAAAGCTGACCTCAGGCTTCTACAAGTGCCTGTACAAGCAAGCATAACTTCACATACATGTATAGTCATAAATGCACTCAGGGAAAGAGACATGTGACTTGAGAATGATTCAGCCATTTGATAAGTGAACTAAATAGGGTTTAGTTAGTGTAAGAGCAGGAACATTGTTTTCATTGAGGCTGGAAAATCATATAACTTACATTTAAAAGTAGGAGGTTAAGTGGAGAGGAGAGAAGCTACATGTAAATCTTTGAAGGACAGTAGAATCTATCATCATCATCATCTTGAAAAAGAGTCTCTAGCTCAGACTGGCCTTGAACTTGCTAAGCTGCTGAGGATGACTTTGTACTGATTCCCCTGCTTCCACAGCCCATGCACTGGGAATGTAGATATATACCAGCAGACACAAGGTACTGGGAATCAAATGCAGGTCTTTCCATACCCTAGGCAAACACTGTACAAACTAAGTCATATTCATTACTCCTGATAGAATCTGAATTCAAACCCAAGTGATCAGTTTTGAAATCCCTATCCTTGGCTATCACTTTGGGCATTGCTATCTCAATAAGACTCTTTGATAAGTTACCTGCTGAGGATATTTAGGAAACTAGAGAAGAAAGGAAATCAGAGAGTAAAGAAATCGAGTGTGACCCTGAATAGTTAGAGAAGCTTTTAGATAACAAATAGATCTCAAGCTAGGTCTCAAGTTATTTGACAATGTGTTAAAGGGAAAATATTAGTGAAAACAATATAAACTAGTGCAAAGGTCATCTAATTTAAGAATTGAATCCCTGGTGCTCAAAAATATTTTTTAAAATTTATTTTTAATTTAACTGTTTTTAAATTAAAAAGTTTTAAAGCTTACATTTACTCTAAATTGCTTTCATTGTTTAAATGATTTTTTGGTAGCTCATTTTTTCTTTTGTAGTATTATTGCAAACATTTATCATGCCAGTTTTAAGGGCCCTTACTGTTTATTAGGTCACTAAGGCATAAAACGCAAAGGAATTCTCAAGAAGGCATCCATGTGTACAGCAAACAGTTCCCAAGTAGCCTGTGTTAGGTGCTAAAAAGATGTCTCCAAAAGTTCATATGGAAAATGTTCACAGGAGAAAGAAGTTTCTTGGGAAGAACTAATTGGGAAGCTATAGCTAATGACTACATCCTTGAGGAAGAAACTACTGTTTCTAGGCTGCAAAATTCCTACTACAGAATCATATTTACCTTTCCAGTGTCAGTGAGTTCATAAATCCAAAGTTAAATTTCCTCCCTCCCTCCCTCCCTCCCTCCCTCCCTCCCCTCCCTCCCTCCCTCCCTCCCTCCCTCCTCCCTCTCCCTCCCCCTCCCTCCCTCCCTCCCTCCCTCCCTCTTTCCTTCCTTTCTTCCTTCCTTTCTCCCTCCCTTTCTTCCTTTCTTCCTTCCTTTCTCCCTCCATTTCTTCCTTTCTTCCTTCCTTCTCTCACTCCTCTGTACATACTTGCTTCCCTTTCCTCTTCCCCATTCCCCCATCTCTCCATTCCCTCATCACTCTCTCTCCTCCTCCAGTCCAATCTCCCCTCCCTTTAAGAACAGAAGTAAAGAGTGAGCTTTACAAGAGTTCTGAACTGTCAATAGATTTCCTTTCACATTCTGGGAAATAATATTCCTTTCAAATTCCTTTATACTTATATTGAATAAGTATAAAGACTAATACAGGAAAAATAACTAGCTATTGTAAGACAAATAATAAAAACCTAGAGACAGATATTGGGGTTCAAGTTGAAAATCAGAGAAGCAAAGCAGCCAGCTAGTAGCTCTTACCTCTACAAGGCTGAAATGGAAATCCTGTCTTTAATGTGGCTGGAGACTAATTGCCCAAGACTGAATGCCAGACTGTCTTCAATGTGACTGGAGACCAATTGCCAAATCAAGTGAATACCCTGCTCCTATTTTTATATACCTCTCAGTGCTGGGATTAAAGACATGAGCTCTCTTTCTCTTTTAGACTGATTCACTCTCATGTAGCCCTGGGTGGCCTTGAACTCGCAGAAATCCATCTGCCTCTGTCTCCTGAGTCCTAGGATTAAAGATGCATGCCACCACTGTCCAACTTCTATGGCTGTGGCTAGCTTTGCATTCTGATCTTCAGTGGCTTTATTGGATCATAAACAATATATCACCACAAGCTATTTTCACCATTGGTGTCTGGACAGCCCTCCCAAATGTACCTATCATCAGTTTAGTAGAAGATATGTGACAGGTTGGGCTGGTTTCAACAGTGTTCCATCCTGTTGGTGCTTTCCCCTGTGTCACAAGGGACTGTAGAAAGAAACTGAAAGCTGCATTCTCAGATCTCCTTGCTGACTCAGCTGACTTCTGATTAAGACTTTGCCAGTGGGAGACACTGAAAGAAGTTGAAGAGTATGGGAAATGACGAAGCAAGGTGTCACTGCTTCTAGCGATGTCTTAGGAGAAGTCTCAGATCCTGCTCATATGGAAGGAAGACTACATGAGATGTGGTGGCAGCAGGCAATCTGAGACAGCCATCTCACAGCAGACTGTCTCTGGCTTGGATGGGGACAGCATACATAGCAACCAAAACACCAGTAGACTCACATGAACACCTCTGGTGGCCTAGCGGTCCCACCATGCCAGTGATGATGCCACTAGCTGTCTTTCAACTCAGAGTGGCCTCAGTGAGGGACAAGATGCTAGCTTTCTGTCAGTGATCAGGAAAAAGATCTCAGCATCACAGCAGGGGTGCTTCAGTGATTATAGGGCCATCATTAGGGGCTTTGTTAATACAATTTTCTAACAAGCCAAAGGGGAAAAAAACAGATTCCTATTGTTATTATCTCTAACTAAACTAAACGTCCCCCCTTTCCTTTCTTCCTAAAATCTGGAAATGCTGCATTAAAATTTCACTGCTTAAAATCCCTCAAGCCCTGTTGTTTTCCTTTAATGGACACTGACATGTAGGTTTAGGCATCTGTATAAACCTGGGCTTTGGGGCTGGAAGTCATGAGGCAGAAGGTTTCAGATTTAATCACTCACATTTTTCTGTATGAACTGTCTCTGAGATGTGTTTAAGAATCTGAAATTCGATTCACTCTGTTAGATGGTTTTCCTGGTGTATTTTCTGCCGATGACAGCAGCAACATGAGATGTCAGGTAAGCTGGAGTGTGGGAGGGCCAGAAGCTGGTAGCCACTGCTGGAAGATTCCTGCAGACCTTCTGGAGTAATTACTGACAACACTGGCAGAGAACTTTCAAATTTGCAATGTTAACCGCAGGAATTCACACATGATTCTGCATTTAATCTTTTCACTAAGTCATGTGGGAATTACTAGTTCCTTTTTAGAAATAATACATTTATAGATTAAAACAGCATTGGTTTAGTTAGAGTCCTGGACCTTCTTCATTAGGTTGTTTTGAGGTACTTATCAAAGGGCAAGTTATTATACACATATAAGTATTTTATACATGAGGGTATTGTTACATGGATATATAATATGTTAAATATGATTGATATGATTCCAAAGGATTGAAAACACACACACACACACACACACACACACACACACACACACACACACACCACTCCAGGAACTTGCCTCATAGCTATGAATCAATAATCTGATTTTCAGGGGCTGGATAAATGGCTCAGTGGTTAAAAGCACTGGCTTCTCTTTCACAGGGCCCCGGTTAAATTCCCAGCTCCTACAAGGCAGCTCACAGTTGTCTGCAACTCTTGTTCCAGGAAATCTGACACCCTTACATAGACATACATAGAGGTGGAACATCAATGCAAATAAAATACAAATAAATTAATTATAAAGAAGAGTCTGGCTTTGGCACAGGGATCTACATATAACAGTCATCCCTGATGGCTCCAGTTTGAGAACTATCACTAGAGGGGATGGGAATTTTCTCAGGGTAATAAGAGAAGTAGCATTTGAACTTGATAATCTGACTTGAAATACTGGGTACTTTCATTCACCCATGGATTCCTACTCTCTAGAGCAGCCTTGGACCATTGGAAAACCCAGATCTTTACATTACGATGCATAATAGTAGCAAAATTACAGTTACGAAGAAGCAAGAAAATAATTTTGTGGTTGAGGAAGTCGTCAAAAATGTTAGGCAAAGACTTTGAAGTTCTCCAAATAAAGGATGATTGACCCTGAATTGCTAAGAATTTCTTCTTAGGACAAATGCAACCCTTAGAAACAGATCTCGATGAAATTCTTTGTCTTTCTCATTTTCTTTGTAAGGGATGAGCATAGTCTTTGCATGATGATGTATTGCAAAGTGCAGGGAAGTCTCATTTCCCCACAGAGATGGGCTCAGTGCCTTAGCCTCACAGCACTTTGGGTGATTCGAGGAAGCCCTGTACTTAAGATGCTCAAGACAAGTTCTGTTTCTCAGTAGTATCTCTAGAAGTGTGAGCTGCTTTAAAAATGGAGAGTCAGGCTGCCGGGAGACATTTTAAAATGCAGGAACAAACTTATAAACCATTTAGTAAACATTTCAACACGTTTATGTGCATGTGGGGGAGAATAAAAATTAAAATAAGACTGGATTTTACTTTGCTTTCATGCTGTTTACTATCTGTGTTCATATAAATATGCATATCAGTAACTATCATATAGGCTTCTCTAATGATTATGAATAAGGATTCAGACTCTGGGGTAATGAGGAAGAGGATGATGATGAATACAACTGGTCAGTATCTTTTATATTTCTTCATAGTTTAAAATGTTCTTACAAGCTTCTGCTCATTTAAACCCCAGTGATAACTTGACAAGACAAAATGACTTAGCAATGTTGAGAATTCACAATTTGTCCATGATTCCAATCTCTTTGTCCACAGACCTAGGAGAAACCCAGGTTTAATTATTTTACAATTTTGAATACTTTTTTCTATATTTCAAGATCAAAACTCATTAAATGCTGTCAGAATGCCTGTTGATATTAAGAAGCTGTTCTAAAAATAAGAGTCTCCTTGTCCAGTCATCAGTGTCAGACCTTTGAATTCACCAGCTGAAGTCCAGGCACAGAATGTAGCTCGGTTCTCTTGGCTTTTTACTTTAGTCAATAGAATATCCTATGCTGCTGTAAATAAACCAACATAAGAATTCCTTGCCCATATTCAAGTGTGATTGATGATTATGTGATAATATTATGAAAATAATAAGTTAATTTCATTAATTAGTCAATAATATCTCCACTCAGTTCTGCTAATTGGAAAATGATGGTCAAAAATAAATTACACCAATATAGTCATACTGTTTAGGACCTAGTTAAAAGAATTAAACATTTAAATCATTATGCTTTTTAATAAAGCACCATCCTAGGATGCCCTTAGAGAAAACACTACAAGGAGAGAGAAAACACTGCAAGGAGAGAAATACTGTTTGGCTTTCAAACAAATGGTGCTCTATTATCTTAGAGGGTGATATAAGGGGGGGGGTTGAAGGAGAGGGAAGAAAGGAGGATGCTTAAAATTTTAAAATCATAATCTATTATGTCTGAGTAATAAGGGAGTTTAACAATTAAGTTTCTGTAGAAAAATATAAAGGTGAATAACTGTGCTGTGAATTTTATTTGAAATCAGTAAAGAATTTTTGTGTATATATTAACAAAAATGAAGTCCATTGTTTCTTCTCTTCTAAGTCAGCTGACTTGAAACAATGAAAAATAAAAGTACACATTAATATTCTTCCACCATAAAATTAAGAAGTAGCTTTACTTATTATATGGTATACAGTTCAAAAGTAATACTGAAACCCATGTGGTAGCATGTCCAGTTACGATTTTAAAAGAAAATTCAGCTGATCTTAGCTGGGTGTTGGTGGCGCACACCTTTAATCCCAGCACTTGGGAGGCAGAGGCAGGTGGATCTCTGAGTTCGAGACCAGCCTGGTCTACAAGAGCTAGTTCCAGGACAGCCTCCAAAGCCACAGAGAAACCCTGTCTCAAAAAAAAATCAGCTGATCTTAAAGAGTCACTTTTGTCTTTTTAGAGGAATACAAAAGAGTTCAAGAGCTATTTCTTCTCTTTACTCCAACATATCCTTGCTCTGTGATCAGTCCAGTCAACACCTAAAGGGTTAATGCCAACACCTTATCGTATAGCCTTGTATCTCATACATATTTCTAGCAATTCTTATTTGTTTTCTCTCTTCCTAAAAATCCTCTGGGAAAAGGTCCTCCCCTCTGTTTCCCTCCCCTCCCCTCTTTTCTTTTTGTCTTTCAACTTTACTATTATCATCACTCATCCAGTTGGAGTTGGCATTTATGGCATCTTTGAATGTTTACATTTTCTAAACACCAGCACTCTGCATTTCATTGTATAATATGCCCCTAGCTAATTCTATTCCATCATGTCCCTTGGCTTGAAGGGCAATTTATTGCTAATGACTCACAAATAAATAACAACTTTGACCTGTCGTATCCCTCTATATCCAATACCCATATATGTAACTGCCTATTTGATAGTTTACTTTGCATAGCTGATGAAGATTTCAAACTCAGCATGACTATGACAGAATTATTGACTTCTGCCTTCCCACATTCTTTCTCTCTCTGTTCTTCCACTGCAAAAATTACATAATAACTTTCTGTATTGCTCAAAAACAATAAAAGCCAGCTTTTATATTTGTTGTTGATTTCACAATTTATTCACATTCAGCTTATTATTAAGTATCCAAAATAACATATTTAATCTATTTACTTCTTTTGAATGTCACAGATCATATCTTACCTTATGCTGCCATCATCTCCTGCCTGATATTTTAAATAACATCAGTTCTATCCATATTCCATCTTGTTTTCCCTACAATCCACTTCTCAGTTTTCTCTACAATCCGTGTTTCACTGTTGTGTGACAAAACTTTTCCTGGGATGATGCAACACATATCTACATATCTACCTCAGAGAGGAAACCCACCACAGCTAAAAGCACAGATATTACCAAAGCCCAAATCGGTAAACCAAAGAGTTTCTTAGGAACAGAAATTACTCAATGACAGCTGTATAACTAAAGCCCACTCAGGCATGGGTGACAACTCACAAAGCTGGGAAGCTGGAGCATACTGCACAGCCTACAGGCAGCTCAACAGATGGGTGAGTGTCCATCACAGGTGCCTCAGTTGGGTTAAACCTCTTCCAGGCAGCTAGATGGGTTTCTGTTTCTTGCAGGTAGCAGGTCTAGTCTCAGAGCATTCTTTGCAACTTTCATTGCTTACTCTGGCTAGGAGAAACATAGTGAATCTGGTTAGTTTCAGGGACTTCCCGAAGTTATTTTGAGTTGTTTACCTTCCTGCTTGGGGGCTTCCCTGAAGGATGCGATGTTTCAATCCCAGAGAAAACAGTTATACAACTCGTACTAAGAATACACTACCATGGACTGGGTGAATTATAGAGAATAAATCTTTACATTGGCTCATGACACTGGAGTGGATGTTGAAGGACTGGATCTGATGATGGACTTTCACTAACAGAGACATGAGCTGCTATAGGACATTGGTATGGCCCAGAGATAAGAAACGCATATGTGTGTTATCTATTTTTTATCTTTTAAAAATCTAAACCCATCAATATATAATCATGTGGTTTTTTCACCAAAAAGATATAATCTAATCTTAATAATCCCTTAAAGGCTTCACCCTGTCTCTTAATATCTCCCAGAAGGCATTAAATTTTGGCATGAATTTGTGAGACAAAGCCTAATCAAACTGCAGAACCGCCTCAGATATTCATGGTGCTGCTGGAAAACACATGGGAACACAGAGCTCTCCTGCGAAAAATATTCATGACATTTTTATTTCTCTGAAAGTAACATATAAACTACTTACTGTGTCCTGCTATGCTCACACGACACAAGTCCTGCCATTCTGTCCCCTCTCACTTTGTCATACTTCAAATATCCTGATTTCCCTCAATGATTTGTTGTGACCTAAACCCCTTTCTCCTCCAAATATATTTTTGTCTACAAGGACAGTTCATCACAGCACCAGAATGAAACCAGAATAGTAGGGGAACTACCACTGTTGTTTTGATAAACAGACATGGCCAAACTACTTCCTAAATACTCAGTTACACCCACTGGTTAATGATGCCCATAGACCTGGCTAAAGAAACATTGGTTTTGCAATGACCTTCAATTAATAGAGAGACTCATAACTGGCAAAAAGTGGTGAGAATAAATGACTATTGACTACTTAGCCTAAGTGGGACAACCATGTCAGTCTCCACAACTTAGAGGACATTGTGGAAGAAGGCATAGACAGAACATAAGACAATATAGAGAGGAGTGCTGTGACTGACGTCTTCTAGAATATGATGTGACCAATGTACTTGTTAACTGTGTCATAGGAACTATGGTCGCTCTCATAGGATGTGGACAAGATAGGGTCTGTCAACATTCTATCATGGATGGTAGAGAGGCTCATAAGACCCCACCCATCCATAAGGAGTTAGAGACAGTTAGTGGTTGCTGAAGGAGGTGGTATAATTTTCTTTGGTCATACAACCACTGGTAACCTACCCGTGTTCCAGTAAATAATGTCCCATCCATGATCATGTAAGAAACTCCAATTGAACTTAACAGGTTTGCACACACACACACACACACACACACACACACCATATGAAAATGGGTGGGTACTCCGGAAGAAGTGGGAGAGAGCTGGTATTAAGAAGGTGATGGGTGGGGTGAAAATGACGAAAATTCAATGTATTTGTACATGAAATTATGAATAGTTAAAAATACTGATGTCCACACTGCATAATAATAGACAATGTACCTCAGGATTTTTGGGCAGAGCTTTGACATATTCTTAAAGGCTCTCTAGGATCTTAAGGGCGACTGAACTTGCAAATTATTGGTAGCTATTCTTTGGAGTGGAGTGGGAAACACATTGAGCTGTAGTCATTTAGAACTAGATCATTAAAGCCACACATGAAGATTCAGCACCTGACTTGGGATGCTGATAACAGCAGCCAAAGGAGGTGAGTTAACATGCACTTTACAAGCAGCATGAAAAGGCTTGTCATCAAGTTAGATGTGGAAAATGAAGAGTAAGGTGAAGTCAGAGGCTTTAAAGAGACAAACTGTTGATTCCACTGACTGTATCATACACAGAAGTATTTAGGATGGCATTTATGGAGGTCAGAGGAAGAAAAGATATGGATATGATGGAACTGATGTGTTTGTGAGAGAAGAATTTTTTTTTAAATATCCAGCTTCATAGGAAGACTGTGATTTAAATGTTTGTGTTCTCTTGAAATTCTTATGTTCTGCCCTTCAGGGTTATGTTACTAGGAATTGGGAATATTTGGAAAATAATTAGGTCGTGAGGGTCAGGCCCTGATAAAGGGTATTAGAGACTTCATAGAAGCTCCTGAAGAGGTCTGGAGAGATAACTCTGTCAGCAAAGTACTTGTCAAGCAAGCATGAGGACCCGTTTGATTCCCAGACAATCCAAAAAGCCAGGCATGGTGGTACAAGTCTGCCATCCCTGCACTGGGACAGAGGGAGCTAGAAAATCTACGAGGCTCACTGGTCAGTCAGCCTAGCCTGCTTGGTAAGCTCCAGGCCAATGAAGAGAGCATGTACCAATGAAAGCAGGTGGATGGTGAGGACTGATACCTATAGTTGTCCTCGGCTCTACACATACATGCATACACATGCATCCATGCACATACATGTGAACATGCATCCATGCACATGCTAACACATTCTCTCTCACACACATGCACACTCTAAAGAGATCTCCTCTTCTCCACCAGGGAAAGTTACCACTAAAAGATAACCACTGAAGAAGTAGGCTCTTACTACACATCAAACATTAACTTTGAATCTCCTGTCATGAGACTTGTGAAAAATAGACCTCTGCTGTTCATCAGCCACCAAGTATGTGGCATTTGCTACAGCGGCTTGAGTAGACTAAGAAATAAAGCCAGGAGAGAAAAGAGTGGTAACAGCGCCCAAAGGAGCAAAGGAAGTTGGAATCATAGGAAGAATGCTGTACACCAGCTATAACCAAAAGAAAATATAATTGAGAAAGAGGTACCCTTAGGTTCAAAATCAAAAGAAATTAAACTTGCATGCAACTGAGTAAAAAGGTATGAAATGGGTTTGCATAATGATGTTAGTCCATTGCTTGATGGTTAGTCTTTATTGTCCAGCAGCAGGAACAGATTGAACATGCCTAACGGATGAGCAAAGCACATATCTGAATATGTCTGTGAGGACAGTTTTTCAGGGAAGACTTACCAAGAGCACAAGCACCACCCAGATATGGGCAATACTGTCCATATGTGGGGGGCAGATGGACTAAAAGTTAAAAGGGAGAAAGCACTGGTGCTTTCAGCATTCTTGCTGTGTGTCCCGGACATTTCTCTGTTCATCTCTGCACTCCCCACCAGGATGGACTGATGCCTTTGAGCCCAGTGGTCACAGTGGATCTTTCCCCCCCTGAGTTAGTTTATTCTGGTATTTGGTTGCAATTGCACATTGAAGTTGCACAATTAGTTGAGCTGCAAAGGGAAATGCAGTTCATCTATGGAAGGCTGGAAAACACATTTGGAAGTGGTGACAGCTTTCCCAAATCAAATCTAAGTTAAGAGAAACGGAAGTTCCATCTTAGTTGTTCAGTTACAATCTATGAATGTGTTCTGTGTCTGAGACACAGTGCTCAGTGCTGTGAAAGCTCTGAGTTGTGACTGCACCATCTAGGTTGCTATAGAGTTTAAAATACAATGTTTGCGTGCTTCTGACAGATTATTTTGGTGGCTTTGTAGGTCACTAGACACTTCCAGGAGTATTGCCATGTGCCAAAAGCCCAATTGTAATAAGAACTATGTCATCTATTGTCTCTTAAAACTATCTCAAAATAGGCACTATTTATTTTTTGTAAGTAACAAGTTTTGAGCATATTTTTAAAATGCACTTCAAATGTTTCCAAAGTTGTTTTCTATATAATTCTGTATTAAATACATGCTTGGACAACAAAATAAAGGCTAGAAAGATTGGAAAACTTGGCTAGAATGAAGGAGCATTTGACAGAAGAAATAAACCCGAACTTTTTTGTTCATTGGCTATTTTTCTGAGACTTATTCCTGGGTCTTATTATGTAGCTCAGTTGGGACAAGAACTTTATTTATCACAGGATTGCCTCAAACTTGCAGCCATCCTTCTGCTTCAGCCTCCAGGATACTAGGATCACAGGCATGAGCTACTACCACCCCTTGTATTCTCAAATCTTTTAACTGGCCTCATAATATTTTCTTATTTTGATAATCCATGAAGAAATGTATCCTACTCAGAGACCTTAAAATATATAATGGATCAAACTAAATAGAACTTTATCTGTTTCACCACATTGAACAGATTCAAGTAAGTAAGTTTGCCTAGTGGAACCCTCTTCTTACATACTGATTAGGGACTCAAGCTCCTTAACACCCTGACTCTTTTCATTCTACAATTCTCAAGCCTGTGTAGCCTTCTATATAAATGGGGATAAAAGACAAAAAGAGTAACGAGGTTACAGAGACTTGTAACCATTTTCCCACAGACAATATTAAGTGATGCTCACCATATTCCTTCCTCAATACAAGGTATTCAGAAAAACTGAATTTCATGAACAATGCCTCTCCCATATTTTAAAAAATTTTAAAAATATTTAAAATATTAAAAGATTTTTAAAGCCAGTAATTAGTTTAGCATTTTAATAGTTATTATAGGTTGAGATATAGTGAAGCTGGCTGCTGAGGGAGATCACTGCATGATGACTGAGTCACTTTGATTGCTCCATCTTATGTGAGAAATATACTCCAAACAAGTTTTAGCCGAACTTCTAACCTATTGTTAGGCAGTTTCTTGCTGTCTGTGTGGATATGATGTACAAACACAGGCCCATAAATTCTTCAATGGTCACATCACTGCTGCAATTACCTGAAATGTTCGCACCTTTTTCTTGGCTCATCAATGTTTATCATGCAAGAGATGTTGTTGAAGAACTTTTATTTAAGCAGTCCCAATAGCAACAACAGAAGAATATACCTCTCCCCAGGCTTAGTATGGGCAGAGCAGAAACAACAAGGTTTTTTTTTTTTTTTTTTCAGTTGTCTGAAGGACAAGATTCAAAGTCTAGATCATATCTCAGGCTGTTGAGTATGTGACTGTATTTGTGCAATTAGCTAGGTGGACTTGGCTCTTTAGTGTTATGCTGTGACGATGTGGTAGATATCAATTTTAATAGGGAGCAAAGGTAGAGAAGCCATACTGATATGAAAATGTCTGAAGCATTCTAGTGGAGCTGAGCTGATTAAATTGCTTATTATGCTGAAAACTCAAACAGAAGCAAGAAAGAAGCAAGAATGTGTCCCCCAAAGCAGTTTTGATACCCTGAAGGTAGAATATACTTCCTGGGTGCATTCTCTAACTAACAGTAGAAATTGTTTGGATTTCATTCCTGGTAGGTCAGCAGTTTACAGAGTGTGAATAAAGGGCCGAAGGCTGATCCCCAGGGTTCAAAAATTCACGATTATTCCCTTTTTTATTGCATCTATGCCAATGTATTTAATTTGTCAGAATGAAATGAAGTGAAAGAAAAATGGAATTTGCAATAAAAATAATTTGGTCTTTCAAGGGAGCCTTTATTTTCAGAGAATTTTAGTCTCTTAAGAGCCTTGAACTTCATTGCTTCACTCTATCAGAGCATTTCAGAGTATGGAGGCTGGAAAAAGAAGTGGTGTAGGTTTAGCCTTTGACCTATAGGCACTTTGTCCATAAAATCAATGTATTAGTGTTGTGAAGACTTACCAGGGATAATAAGAGGGAACGAGGATGAATTATATTGAATTTCCAGTTTCAGGTAGAACTTTCAGAGACTATAGTTTGACTTTGTCTTGGTTTTCTAAAGGCTCTTTTGTTCTCAACCACTGGCATTTCATTGAGATTCAGAGAAAATGTAGGCAGAATTTTCCTGTGTCCTGGTAAAAACTCCTACAAGAGACTTAATACACATCTTAAATGATTGGCTGATAGCTGAGGCTTATTACTAACTAGATCTTATAACTTAAGTTTGCCAGTTGCTATTACTCTATGTATTGCCACATGGCTTGGCTTTACCTGTCCTCCTCTACGTCTCCTGGTGACTCCTCTGACTCCACCCTTCATCCCAGCATTCTCAGTTTGGCTCTCTTGCCTGTATTTACTCTTGGCTACTGGCCAGTAAGTTCTTTATTAACCAATGAGAGTAATATAAGTTCACAGTGTTCAGAAGGATTATTCCACAGCAAAATGTATTACACTTCTGCGTTTATCTCCAAATCCACCTTTCCATGGCACTGATAGTAGTCCTTGAGGTTGTCCATATATCTATATATTCATTTGCCAGCTAGAAAACATTATCTATGATTTAACACATTTTCTAAGGGCCACGAACTTGGAAGAAAACTTAGCTGGTGTTTCCAGCATGAATTTTTTTTCAGAACATTTTTTGTCCTTTTTTTATTTTATATTTCATTTTACATTCCAACTAAAGTTCTCCCTTCACATTAAGTTGGGTCAGGACCAAGACTCTCCCTACTGTGTTAAGGTTGAGCGTGGTATCTGCTCAAAGGGAATGGCCTTCAACAAGCTAGCTCACAGCATGAATATTTTATGGGATTTCAGTTAGAATCTTGGCCAGGGCCATAGTTATCTGAAGAATTAGTTGGTGATAAAATATGGGATTTCAAAATGGTGCATTTCCATGACTGGCAAATGAGTTTGGCTGTTGAAAGAATGCTATAGCAACTCTTTAGCTAGGCTTTTCGATAAGCCAGTCAGAGTGTCTTCAACATATGGCGACTGTCATCTTCCAGGGAGTCATACAAAGGAAAACCAGAATATAGCCTTGAAGTCAAGCATGGTCACTTTTATTTTCTGGTGATAATTTGGAATAGTTCCAAAAGAATGCAGACAAATACTACTTAAAGTCATCACCACCAAGATGTGAGAATCAGTGGAGACCACTTCGAAGCTGGTTATTATATATGCCCAAAGTCAACTGTAATAAAATTTAAGAAGAATAGACAAGAAAATCAATATTTAAAAATTTCCACACCCCCACAGACACATGGACAAACACACATACACACATATGCTACTCCAATTACATGAAAATTGGTTATGTCTCAAGGATTTTGACCAATTTTTGGTTTTTTATTATAATAAACTCATCAGACAGATGAAAGCACTTCCAAGTTTCTTTTATTGATTTTTAAGATTTATTTATTTATTTATTTGTAATTTTTTATTAATTCAAATTAGGAACAAGCTTGCTTCACATGTCAATCCCTCCTCCCTCTCACTCCCCTTCCCCAGTCCTTGGCCCCAACCTCCCACCTGCTCCCCACCCCATCTACCCTCCACCCCCCAGGCTGGGTAGGGACCTTGATGGGGACTCCCCAAAGTTCAGCACATCATTCTGGGTCGGGCCTAGGCCCTCCCACTTCCAAGTTTTGAAAAAGAATAGTTAAGTGAACATTTGCCTTGTTTGATAAGTTCTTCTTAAGCTACAGTAGGCAAAATGTTGTGTTAAAATTTGTTCAATCATCTGGTGAAAATGAAAAGTGATAACGGTGACTAGTTTCCGTTTTGATGTTTGGTGATATTTTGAAGCCCTCTCATTCCTTCTGTTCTTTTGCCTCATGTCTGTACAGGTCGATAAGAAAGCTCAGATGTTGTCCTATTGGACATCAGTAAGAAGTTCAAACTATAAAAGAACCTGATTGCACATGGGAATACTCATTCTGATCTCCAATTATTTAAACTTAACATTTTTGTTATAGTATGAGTTATATCCACACTAAAATTCATATTTGAAAACCTACCACTCAATACCTCAGACTGTGACATTTGCAGGTAGGTTCTTCAAATTGATTTAAATGAAGATTATTAATTAGCCTTATCCAATATGAGTCATATTATATGAAAACAGAGAAATTGGACACAATGATACAAGTGAAGGAGAGAGGCCTGGAACAGATCCATCTTCATAACCCTTAAGATGAGCTAATCACACCAACATCAACTGTAAGACAATGCATTTCTGTTACTTAAACCTCCTACCTTTTTATAGCAGTCTCTGCGCACTACACATGCGAAAATCGGCATTCCTTCTCTGTTTTTTAAAAGAGATCCTTAGACCTCTTTGGGAGCTTATTATAATAAAAAACCTCCTGTAAATAATAAAATGTGTGTGTGTATTTATGTGTGTGTGTGTGTCTGTGTGTGTGTGTGTGTGTGTGTGTGTGTGGAGAGAGAGAGAGAGAGAGAGAGAGAGAGAGAGAGAGAGAGAGAGAGAGAGAGAGGTGGAGGAGGGAGACAGAGAGAGAGAATTAGTATCAACTTCTGAATCAAATGTTGGGTGGGAAGATCTACACCACCTCTGAAGAAAACATGAGAGTTTATTTAAATATCTATCTGTTTAGAAACATTAGTAACTTGTCTTGAAGCCAGATGCCTTGATTAAAATTTTCCTCTTCTATTGAGTTATTCATTATTCAGGTCAATTCACAAAACTTCAGAGTCTTTAGCTTTCTAGACTTTAGAATGGGAACAATAAGACATCTCCCATGGTTTTCTAAAACTCAGAGAAAATACTAGACATATAGCCAGCACTTTATTCTATTTTTTTAATGAGTCACAAATGAAACATTTCAATTTAGGGAATGAAAGAAATGATTTTTCTGTAAATTGTTTACATTTTCAAACAAATTTAGAAGGATGCTTATTTTATACTGAATATACTTTAATATGTAATAGAAGATCTCAGGGGCTGTAATATTTTTAAAATAAAAGCTAGAAGAGAGCTGATAGATATTTTCATTCACACATCTCCACTACACCAGAGAAATGCATTGTTTTATAGCAAGAACAAGGGAGGTATTTTTCTGGTGGCCAGACAGTGGTATTGTGGGGTTGTTTGGAATAGCGCCTAGCTTTACATTCCCTAATACAGGAAGGCTCCATTGAAACACAGTATAATATATGTTGTTGTTTAGAATCAGTTGTTGAAAGGAAAACAGTGTATAAAAAACTAATTATATAAACACTGCTACAAAATTAAAGATAGCCTTATTTTTGGTGCTGACCTTGACTAGTAAGGAGTACAAACATATTGTAGTTAAAATATTTCAGATGTAACATGTATCTGCATTTCTCATTGACAAGATAGTGAAAGTGCAGCAATATAATAAAAAAAACCTCCAGTTTGTGTGAAAATGTGTGAGTATATGGAATCAAGAATTGCCTATACTCCTAATTATGAGACACTCATAATAAGAAACTATCAAAGACTAGATATCAAGGCTTTTCTATATACCTTTAAAAGCCTAAATGACAAGCTCATCATAACAAAGTTAAAAATGAATGAACAGACTAAGAAAAATATTTTTATATTATGCAATCAAGGTTGCTATCCTCAGCAAGTAAAGATATTTGCACATCATTCAAAATAATTGATACATAATAGAAAAGCTGATAAAATATAACAAAACACAAATGAGTGTTTAATACATATCCACACATAAAAGAACCAGTGGCCTAGAAATATTTGATGAAATGTTTACTATTAACAATGAAATGTAACATTTTTATAACTAAAAGTTAAAATTAAATATTAAAATGAATAACGATTGAGATTTCGATACACATCTTGAGAATTTAGTCTTGCCATATGTACATCTGGGGATGTGTGCAACTATCCAGTGTTTTCAGAGGCTAACTTGTTATTCTGTTTAATCTATTGGCTTTACTTTGGGCATTTATTCACTCATCCTATGGAACCACATGACCGCGTGTCTAGTTGTTTCCAAACTGACAACAGGCTGTAGTGGTTGGTGGTCCTGCCAACTTAACAGAATCAAGAATCACCTGGCAGATGGGTCCCTGGGCATCTCTGTGTGGTGATTGTCTTGATTGTGTTGTATGAGTTAGAAAAGCCCATCCATTGGGGCTGGCATTATTCCTTCTTGGACTGTGTTGGTGGAGACAGGGAGCTGAAGAGCTGCATCGTGCATTCAGCCCTCTGTCTCCTGATTGTGGATGCAGACTGATTAGTTTCTCCAAGCTCCCACAGCCCTGTCTCCACACCAAGGTGGACTGTACTCTGGTGGCTGTAGTCTCCAAACTGCTTTGGTCAGTGTATTTTATTACAGCAATGGCAAATGATACTGAGAAACAACCTGAACGTCTAGATTGTTTTAAAATAAGTTATAGTGGATGCTTATAATTAAATATAATTGAGACATTAAAATCAATGGTTATAATTCCAAAATATTGTGTGTAAATATCAGAGAGAGGGCTGAAGGGGGCTGTATCACATCATATCATAGGAATATTTTCATCTCCTCACTTACTTTTATCAGACTTAACATCTAACAATTCTTTAGGAAAGAAAGCGAAACCCACAGGAACAGTTGACCTGAACAAGGGAGAGCACATGGGCCCCAGATGCTGTCGGGGAGACCAGTACAAGACTGATCCAGACCCCTGAACATGGATGTCAATAAGGAGGCCTCTGCACTCCAGGGAGCCTCTGGTGGTGGGTTAGTATTTTTCCCTGGTTCAAGAAGGGACTTTGAGAGCTCATTCCACGTGAAGGGTTACACTCTGGCCCTGAACACATGGGGAAGGGCCCAGGACCAGCACAGGAAGATTTGGTGGACTTTGCAGAGCCCCCATTGAGGGCCCTACCCTGCCTGGGGAGTGGTGGGTGGATGGGGTGGGGGTGAGCTGGGGGTGGGGGAGGAGGGTTGGGGGTGAGAGGAGGGAGAGGGAGTAGAGACTTGAAACAAGCTTGTTCCCTAACTAGAACTAATAAATAAATTAAAAAAAGAGAAAGCCTTTTCCTGGGTTCATTCCTAGTAGCTACTTTTCTTTCCCAGTGTCACTCAACTCATGCCTGCTTCTTTAGCATCCAGTTTGGGCTCTTATTTCCACTTGGGAATCTCTCTCTCTGCCACACATGCCTGTAGTCATATACTTGCCTCCACAGAGGGATTATAGGAAAGGGACTTTAGAGAGCTCCATACCAAGAACACTGTTGCCATGCTTACAGTAGTGACCAATGACTTTAAGCCACAATAGAGAAAGGATTTACCCTCTATTTGCCACTTTGTATCTTGGGTAGAATAAGGGATGAGGCTGGTGCTCAGAGACAACTGGCTTGAAGCATCTTTCCTGAGGAAAATTTAAGGCTTCTAAGGGGTTTTCTCCAGTGAAGAATCAGCCCCTCTCTGGAGCCCTCCCTAGCTTCCAGGGTTGGGCCGCTCCCAGGATCTCCTTAGACTCTTGGTGAGAATGTCATTAGTGGAGGAGAGACAAACTTGGTCTGACTGATATTTGAGTTAATAGTGCCATTAAAATAGCTGTCAAAGTAAACCTGCCAGGATTCATGGTGCTCATGAAATAAAGAGAGTAATTTATTCAAAATCTTATTATCCCGGGAGCATGTATATCAGGGAAGAAGATGAGGTGCTGCTTAATGTTCCTTGTAACTAAGCCTCCTTCTGCCACATGGCCAAAAGAAAGGAGCTGGTTTTCAAATGAAATGGATAAGTAAGTTGATGTGTACATTAGTGTGTGTGTGTGTGTGTGTGTGTGTGTGTGTGTGTGTGTGTGTGTGTGTATGCATGCCACAGTACGTATCTGGAAGTCAGAGGATAACTTTCTGTCTCAAAAATTATCTTCTGAAAGTTATTTCCCTGGCTTGGAATTTGTTAACTAAGCTAGCTTGGCTAGGCAGCAAGCTTAGGGAATCTGCTTGTTTCTTCTTTCACAGCACTGCAGCAATAAAAGCACACCACCATATCTGCCTTTTGCACATGGGTTCTGGGAATCAAACCTGGGTCCTTATACCTGCACAGCAAGCACTTTGTGAGTTGAATGTGTCTTCAGTTCTGGATCTTTCTTCATGGGGTAAATAAAGTATACACACACACACACACACACACACACACACACACACACACACATGTGCACAGACACATATGTGCACAGACACATATGTTTACACACACACACACACACACACACACACACACACACACACACACACACACCACATCACACACTCCTTATCTCGTAACACACAAAAACATTCAGAGAGGTCTATGATTTTTACGTAGGGTTGAGTCAACTCCAAGCTTTGGCTTTGGAATTAGATTTGATGTGACTGAGAGGTTGGAGGTGTACAGCCTCTTTAGCACGCATTGATGGAAAAGAAACCACCGGACAGACAATGCTTCTGGATCATGGTTTTCAATTCCTGAAGCTGTTGTATGATAAATATTGCATTCAGCAATATGTATTATGCATGCTTTTTGCAAAATGTCTGCAAACTAATCTCTGGCAAGCCTGGATGACAGGAAATACTTAATTCAGGGCATTGGCAGCATGTACACTCAGTACAGGCTGCAACTCCCTTCCAGACTGGAAGATGAAAGTCTCCACAAATGGGATAATAATAGTCCTCCATGCTGAGTGGGTTCTCATTTTTCTAAGGACCTCAAAATGCTTCCCAAAGGCTGTCCTATTCTTCCTTGTTTAAATTAGTAAAATGGAGCAGATAGAGGTGAAGTTATTTTCTACAGCCTCCTGTTAAGCCTGATGTGTGTAAGGAGTCTGGCATTATACTTACAAAACTACCCAGGAGGAAACCTACCATATTTTTACCTTCCTCTCCACAATTAAGGAAGTTATGACTGGACTTAAGATGTCATAACTGTTAAGACATCTGTAGGTATAGATTACGTGGGCAAGGTGACATAGGGTACTTTAAAGACTAACAGTTGGATTGGGATGGAAATGTTTTCTTGGGCATTTAAAGAAGTCGTGTGTGTGTGTGTGTGTGCGCGCGCGCGTGCATGCATATGTGTGTATGTGGTTTGAGTATCATACCAGAGCACTTTTCTTATAGGCTTAAATTATTATCAGGTTTGAGTACATAATCAAAGAAGAGCCAAAAACTGAAGAGGGAAATTCATAGATCAATTCTCCATCCCAGGTCACTGAAAAATAGTAAATATAAAACAAGACTATTGAGATGGATCCGTAGGTAAAAGCCCCAGGAAGCTAAGCCTTCCAACTCAAGTTCCATCTCTAGGATGCACATGGTGGAAGGAGAGAATTGACTTCTACATGTTATACTCTGGTATACACACACACACACACACACACACACACACACACACACACACACACACACAAATGAATAAATAAAATGTAATAAACAAATAACATTGATTCAGAGGTAATAAAGCTCAGGAATTGTAACGGTCCTACCCCCAAGTTGATTTTATAACTGAGAAGATGAAAACCACATAAGCCATGGTGACTTATGACATAACTGGATTATTCTTTAGTCAGTGCTGAACTGGGGAGAGAAACCAATCCTGTTCTTTGTCGTTACTTCACAGACACTTCTAGAAGTAAAGGAGACTGGGCTGTTTTAACCCATTTTCCCCCCAGGAAAGGAAGGAGGACTCAAAGGTAATGTTTACTTAAATAGTCTCGGTCTTATTCTTTTTCTGTTCTTTCTGGATCATCAGTGATACTTTGTGGGGTCTCCCATTTCCTCCTGGTCTGTTGGACTCCAGACTATGGGACAAAGGGAGCATAAACATTGGGCAGGGGTTGGCCAGCTTGTGAATACAATGGAAATTGCCTTCTGGGTGTCAACTTCAGTGAGACAGCTCGTCTTTATTTCAGGGTGAGGGGAATACATAGGATGGGGACAGCTGCTGGGGTGTCACCTAATTTGTGTTTGGAAGCATGGTCCTATCATATAGCTGGAGTACAACACATAGTTATCATGTAGATGCAGGGCATTTACATGGAACTGTGTATGAGGTAAGTCAGGCATCCAGACTCAGGAACAGCTCACAAATAAGGTCAGGCATCCAGGCCTAGAGACTCTATCTTAATAGGATAGGGAGGGAGTCCTGCTGCAAAGCGAGTCCTCCATATTACCCTGAGCTCAGAGAGCTGTCAGAACAAGGTGAACTGTGACTTTCAGTGGCAGGGTCTTTCACCAATACTACATTAGTATTTCAAAACTTCCCCCACATGTTTCTGAATCCCCTATTCCTATTTTCCGAGTTTTTTCTTTGGATTAATTCTTGGTCTGATGTCAGTTCATTGATTATAACTTTAGTCATCTCCATTGCACAATCGCTCAATATTTTGTTTCCACTATTCTCTTTCCATTAATTTGCATTGGTCATTTTAAAACAACTCATTCATTGTTAATATATGCTCTGTTTTATCTAATTCAGCAGAATTTTACAACTAGTTGTCAAAGCAACTTTTTAGGATGACGGTTCTAAAATGACTGACCAACTGATTGAGACAGAGTCTAACTGTGTTGCTCAGATTGGCTTTGAACTCCAGGACTCAATCAGCCATCTCCTGCCCCAACTCCTGAGAAGACTCAGCCAGCTCAACATTCTTGTAATTCTAATACCTACCTCATCTTGATGTTACTATCTGTTGGTTATCTTTTCTTACTGATGTTCTGAATTTCCTACTTTGGAGGTTATCAGGGTGTTATTGTTGTACTCCAGATATGTTTCATGCTATATTCAGTTACTTTAGGGTCTTTCTAAGTAGGTCTTGCAGGCAGCACCGTGTAGCTTTCAAATACCAACACGTGCTGGCTCAGCTCTGTGTGGGCTGTGGTTTCAGTGAAGACTTAATGTTCAGCCATTGCAATATTGTTTTCGCCTCTTTGTTTATCTGGTACTATTGGTTCTCCCTGCTACTGAGGAGCTGAAGGGATTTCAGGGTCACTTCATTGCTTCAATGCACAAGGACACTCGGGCTGATAAAGTAACTTATTGTGACCTGTGGTGGAAGGTTCCTTTTGTTGGTGCTTCTAGGCTGTCCTATAATCCAGGTGAGGAAGAGGAGCACCAGGCTGACAGGGAAGGAGGACTCTTCCACAGCTGTTACTCGGTAGCTGGACTTTCCATCCATTTCCCTTGGCAATGGCTCTGTCTATAATTTCCATCTGTTAACACTGAGTTTCTTTTCTTTCTCCTTGAGAAATGCTCCCTTCCCCGACAACCAGTTGCTGAGTTAAGAAGACTTATATTGTGTTTGTGGGAAATTTTTCTTTTGTCATATTTATTGCTGTGAGTTTTATTTTTAGAACTACATTTGTCTGTGGGTATAAGGACAAATGTTCACAGATTGTTATTAGGGATTATGTTGACTTAGTAATTAGTGCATATTCTCCTCTAATAACTATGACTTCACTAGCACTGATTAGTTACCTAGGTTTCCAGCACCAGCCTTGGTATCACTCTTGTTAAACAGCTAAGTCCAATTAGAAAGGAGTTGGTTACTGGTAGCCAAGGTACTAGTGCCACTACTGCACACGTAGGGTGATGGTGCCATGGTGGTCATTGATATAGCTCATAGGCATCATAGCTTGGTGGGACTATTGGTTGCTTCCCTCCTTTGGAATCTTGCATGGGACCTTCTGATACCATGAAAACTAGTTTTCTAGGAGGTGGCAATCAGATCAGTTCTAGCTCAAGGGCCTCTAGGCCATGTTTCTGATGCACATGGTATCTTCAGCAATGGGAACTTATTAATGTTTTTAATATAATGTTTTCATCTTTACTCTTTTTTATTGTTTGAGGTTTTTGTTTATAAATATAATGCATTTTGATAACCCCCACCCTGTTCCTTCCTTCCAACTCCTCCTGTACACCATTACTAATTTTTCCTCCCAAATTCATGTACCCATTGAGTCCACTTAGTGCTGCCAGTATGTGTGTTTGTATAAGGCTGTCTACTGGGACATAGATAGCCTGTTTTGGGCAATATCCTAAGGAAACTGATCCCACTCTCCACAGCTATCAGTTGTCAATAATTAACCCAATCATAGCTAGCGAATCTTGGGTACCTTCCATACCCATACTTACTTCTTTCACAAAAGTGTTAGCCCCAATTGTTCCATTAGCTGCTGCCTGCCCTTGGGTACACATGTAGACACATGACACATGCTGTCCTTCCTGTTAGAAAGAACATGTGGTGACCAAGGAGAAGCTTGGTGCTGACTAGGGAACTGATACTCAGAGGGTTATTGATCCTTTTTTCTTTTTCTTTTATGCTGTCCTTGCTTGCCTCTGATGAATTCCAGGCTGCAGTACAAAAGAAAAGGACAGCTTTGGAGCACCTGCAACTGAATACAAAGTAGAATTGGAAGTAAATCATTTATAGTTGTTCATAGGCTCTACTTCTGAAGTGAGCCTATATGGATGCATTTGTAACAAGGTGAGAACTAGACACTGCTTTATGTGATGGGTAGCTACCCACCACATGACCAGTCTTTGCCACGTTTTGGCTTTCTCTGGAGATCCTGTACAGAGCATTAACACTTCTTGAAGAAAGACCTCAAAGAGACCTAAAATTTTGTTGCATGCAAAATTTTGTTGCATGAACAATACCATCTGACTGTTAGCATGGAAGCAGGTCAGAATATTATACAATGTGTTCAGAACTCAGATTTTCCATTAATTTTAATGGATGAATTAATGTTTTTAAACTATTCAAAAGACCTAGAATGAGAATATATAAAAGTGTTGATTACTTTAAGATGCATAACTGCATAATAATATCGATTCTGAGATATCCTAGCCACATCAGTCCTCTGTGAGCTTTGCATTTATACCCCAGAGACTCATTAACATGAATAAAAGTTTCTCCCCATGGGCTCTTTTAAGAATATTTCACTCACATTAGATTTAAAGTGGAACATTCTGGAGTGGTGAATTCCAACATCACCTGGGAAGATGTTACAAAAGTGTTACACCTAAGAAATGGTCAGGCTTATTTTCTTTAGTTGAAATCAGCCCAGTATTTCCTCACATGATAAGTGTCACTTTAATATTTCATACTTGGGTTTGTTCAAATTTGATGAAATTCAACCAAATTTAATAATCTTTCTAAAGCCCACTATTTTCATGAAATAAGTGAGGTGAGTAATGTAATATTTTCAGTTTAAACACATATTTGTATCATATATGCAATTTAAAAGGTGTAACTGGCTGGGCGGTGGGCACTTGGGAGGCAGAGGCAGGTGGATCTCTATGAGTTTGAGACCAGCCTGGTCTACAAGAGCTAGTTCCAGGACAACTCCAAAGCCACAGAGAAACCGTGTCTTGGGCCCACCCCCCAATAAATAAATAAATAAATAAATAAATAAATAAATAAATAAATGGTGTAATGGGATTACTAGTGCAACCAGGTAGAGACATGAGTAATCTTCTGTCCTCTGTGAGTTCACACTCTAGTTTCAGAAACATGCAACTACTGCTCAAACCAAAATTAAGGTGGTGTTTAAGAAAAGTTCATATGCTTTGAGTACAAGGTGTAAGGGATCATGCCCAGTTTCAGTGTTGCAGTGGCATTTGAAGTGGCTCGGAGGGATGCACAAGGGATTCCATACACTAAGAGGACAATGGGTAAAAGATAACCTCCGCCGTGCATAATCATTACAGATGGAAGATTGGGGCCTGTGTTCAGAAAACAAAGAGAGCTGTCTTCTAGTTTGATCGAGAAACATGGCACATGCAAAACATGAAACTAGAAATATAATTGAAAACTCCATTAAGGAAAAATTTTAATAGCTAAATTGGGAATTTAAACTGCAGGCAAAAAGAGTGAATGAGATACTTAAACTTAAAATATAGAAATGAAAATGATGCAAAGAGATAAGAATTGGGAAGTTAAGAAACAATGAAAATAAGTGAGGTGAACCAGAGTATCAACAACATTCAAACATTCAAACATTTATTGAATACTCACTCTTCTAGGAAGTGCCATAGACAGTGCTTATTTTTGTGTATACATAACAGAGACAAAAAGGATGTTAATTTCAATGTCTATGTAACTTTCAAGGAGAAAACAGGAAATCTTTGAAATGCACTTTTTGCGAATGAGTTTTGTTTGAACTGTTAAGACATAAAAAAAAGGATCTAGATTCTGTATAACAAATCTAAAAGGAGTTGGGGAGATAACTGTGCAGTTAAGAACACATGCTTCTCTTGTAAAAGTACCAGAATTTGTTTGCACTTGGACTTTGTACCTCTGGTTCCAGGAGATCTGATGCCTCAATCTGGCCTCTATGGGCACCTCTCTGTCTGTCTGTCTCTGTCTCTGTCTCTGTTTCTGTCTCTGTCTCTCTCCCTGAGTCTCTCTCTCTCTCTCTCTCTCTCTCTCTCTCTCTCTCTCACACACACACAGACGAGAGAGAGAGAGAGAGAGAGAGAGAGAGAGAGAGAGAGGAGAAGGAGAAAAAAGAAGAAGAAGAAGAAGAAGAAGAAGAAGAAGAAGAAGAAGAAGAAGAAGAAGAAGAAGAAGAAGAAGAAGAAGAAGAAGAAGACATTATTGAAAAGTAAAATTGGAGATAAATTTATTCCTACAACTGGAATAACCAGTATTTTGATTACATAAGAAGAACTTCTTTATTTGGCTTATGCACATGCCGCAGGCTATGGGAAACATAGAAGCATCCCAGTTTTCCCTCTAACTAGATCTAGTTGTGACTCTAAGGCAGATTTCTCAAAGTAAGGCCCACAGGTTGATGAATCAGCATCTCTGTTAGGAACAGATTTTTGCTTCCAATTGCAAAATACCTGTTACTCTGGTAACAAGGAGGAAAACAAATACAGCAATCATGCTTTTACATGGTGTTATTAAAAAAGGAAATTTTGATAAACCAATGATTTAGAGGGAAAGTAAGCAAGAATAGAGTCATAAATAAGAGCCAAGAGATTCATACCTGAGGGAAAAGCGCCTGGTATGCCTGTCTGGATCCACACTGACCACCTGAACTGACCCAGGAAGAGATATGTTTTCAGAGATGAAGCTCAATCAGCTGACCTCTTTAATGTTGGAATGAGTTGTTGTCAGGACATAATCAGAGTCATCCTGAAGTTGTCTAGCATAGTTACAACTCCTTCCACCACTTTCCCCAGGAATATGTACAGGAGAAGCAGAGCAGGCCCCTGTCCACGTATACTGGCATATTTTCATCATCATTTGAGGAGTCTTTGATACTTCCAGCTTTGAATTCAAAGTCAAAACCCCAAAGGCCACTCCCATTTAAAATACAGTGATGACTTAAGAGATGGTCCTTGAAATATACTGGGGGTTGTACTAGTAAGATGAACTCAGAATGATTACAATTATAGACCAATGCTCACAAAATGGCCCATAAGGTAAAGGCACCTGCTGCCCAAATCTGATGACCTGGGTGCCACACCCAGAACCCACATAATGGTGAAAAGAACCTGACTCCACAGAGTTTATCTTCTGACCTCTACATACACACTGTAACACAAGCACCCATCACACACACACACACACACACACACACACACACACACACACACACACACCACAACATAAAGTTTTCTTATTTTTTTTAAAGCCCAACACAAGTGAAATAACCAAGAGTAAATGTTCAGTCTCCCAACCTAACATAGAGGAAGGCTTTCACTCTCTGAAAACATTATCATACTTTAGTCTTAACTGTCCCTTTATATGCGTTGTCTGGAACACAATAAAACATTACAAGATATATGGAAAAACATGGACTTGTGCCTGGATGCCACCAAGACTAGCTCAATCTGAATATGTGCAAGTATTGCTTGGGAAAGATTGGAGAGAGCAGAAAGCTGAGGTTGTTCTCATCATGAAATATTTGGGAAGGTGAAATTACTTGGGGAAGGCAGTATCAAGGACTGATATTTTGAAAGGAGACCAAATGGCAGCTAAGACTAAGAGCATATTCTGCATTCCTTACAAGATGTCTTCCCCTTTTGTCAAATAGGAGTGAAGTTTGTTCACTGTATTGACAAACATTGGAACACTATGGAAGTTCTACCTCACAGTTGCATATTTGAATGTGTTCTGGCTAGTTTTATGTCAACTTGACTTAAGCTTGAGTTATTTGGGAAAAGGGAACCTCAACTGAGAAAATACCCCCATCATATAGGTCTATGGGCAAGCCTGTGGCAGATTTTATTGATTGATGATTGATATGATTGGGCCCAGACCACTGTGGTCAATGCCACCACTGGGAAGGGTCCTGAATGCTACAAGAAAGCAGGTTGACAAAGCCATGAGATGTAAGCTAGTAGACAGTACCACTCAATGTCCACTTCATTAGTTCCTGCCTTGAATTCCTGCTGTGAATTTCCAGGGTGATGATTACAAGGTATAAAATAAAATGAACCCTCTCCTTTCCCAGTAGGTTTTGGTTATAGTGTCTTATCATAGCAATAGAAATCCTAACTATGACAGAATGAATACTATGGTTGTTTGATAATACTTCTCTTACAATGTCTTCCTTCTTGTACTGGGTATGCAGCTCAGTGGTGGGGTAAGTACCTAGCATTGCACAAGGCCCCAAGTTCAATCACAAGGGTAGAATGTAGCCTGTCTGCTCTAGAATTTAGCCTTCTCTAATAACAGTGATAACTTCTCCTATGCTTGTAAGATTAGCAAATCCCCTCAAAAGACATCATTTCTAATGGATAGTTGTATATCAAGCTCTTAATTTTAGCCAGAAAACTTAATGAGGTAGACTGCAAGGAATAGAGAATTAAGCACAAGCTTGTGGATAACCTGCAAGAGAAAAAGCCGTGACTATTTCTTCTATCTCTCCATTTAAACAGCTGTTCTGTCTCATCTGCATTCATTTTCCTTACTATCCTATATCTGACCTCTCCTTTGAAGGCGTCCCAGGAAGGGAATGTCAGTGTTTACCTACCTGCTGTGCCACCATCTGCCTAAGTAGTGCATGGATACACACAAATTATATTTCCTTTGTGTGACTTTGAATGACAGAAACATAACCAAGACTTCATAGACATGGAATGAGCAGATATTATCTCTTTAGTCCCAGAATGAACTATAACATCATCTTACATCTGGACAGGCTGCACTGGGAACAGGTGCTTTCAAACAATTCAAAGCACAAGCACTGATTTCCGGAATCTCCAGAGGTTTCTCAGAACATTGCCTTTTCTTTTGGTTTTATATGCCTGGTGTTTTTATTATTATTTTTCTGTATTAGATGGCAGGTTATATCAATGTTTTCTTTGTGTGTGTGTGTGTGTGTGTGTGTGTGTGTGTGTGTGTGTGTGTGTGTGTGTTTGTGCTGTGGGCTATATTAATCATCAAGTCAAGTAAGAGTTTGTCTGCAATCTGTGGGGTACATTGGTAATTTGGTATAACAAGTTTAGTTTGGAAACAGTCCGAGCTCTCTGGGATTTATATTATTGCTCTAATTGCTTGTTTGCTTTCCAGGTGGACTGAGACCTATGATATATAAAACATCCCTTGTAGGATGCTTTCTCATATTCCTCTAGTAATATGTATTGCTTTGCCAGCAGAGGGTTTAGGTACCGGTTTCTTAGTTAGAATAGAGAAGGAGAATTTACAACTTAAGTTACTTGAAACAGAACCCTTAGGAAGCTGAAGTTCTACCACTGAGTTCTAGGTGCTTTGGTCAAAGAAATGTATTAACTTTGGGCTGCAGAGACACAGTTGGTAACATACTGGGTGTGCAGGCATAAGAAGCTAAGTTTGATGCTCAGGACCCATGAGAAAAATCTGGGTAAGGGAGCATATGTTTGCATATTCAACAGTGGGGAAATGGAAACAGGAAGAGCACTGGAGCTTGCTGGCCAGGCAGCAGAGGTTTGGTGGATTCCAGACCAGTGAGAGCTCCTGTCTCAAAAAATAACGCAGACAGTGTCTGAGGAACAGTGTCAACATTTGTCTTCCACATGTGCTGAAACACCCAAGTGTGTAAACTTCTTCCACTTGTACCTGTACACACACATACATGTGTATATACACAAGAAACATATTAACAAGGTCCATTGCATTATCTCCAAGATGGTCTGATGTATTAACTTATGACAAAAATAAGTTTTGGTCTAGAACATTGAGTATTTCTTATAATATGACAGAAAACACAGATTTCCTCTTCTCAAGACAAAAATCCTCGGAAAAGTTTTAATTGATATAATTTACATATGTTGGACATCGTATTCCTGAGGACAGATCTATCTGATGAAAGTCCTTTAATGATATAAATCCTCGAGTCCCTCCTGCCTAAACACCTATTTGTATAATCTCTAACACAAATATCACAGTGTTTAATTTATATTACTGCTCAATAAATATACTACACCTCAATTATCTTAAACCAAGAAACATTTATTGTCATACAGATACTGTAGCAAGCTTTCTTCGACTGTTCTTTGGATTTCAAGCACCCCCAAAAAGCACCCCCATAGAGACTTATTATCAATCATTAGAGCTTGATCTTAGCTTAGGCTTTTCCCCAACTAGACCTTATAACTCAAATTAACCTACTCCTATTAATTTCTATCACATGGCTCGGTTACTTTTCCTTTGTACTGTATGTACAACTTGATTCACAGCCTCCTGGCCTCTTCTACATGTCTAGATTCCTACTCCTCTTCCTTTCTCTCCTGAGAAATCCCACCTATCCTCTCCTGCCTAGCTATTGGCCATCCAGCTTTTTATTACACCAACCATAGCAACACAGCTTCACATGGTATACAAATATCCTACAACAAGATACTAAGTCAACAAGTCAGCAATGGTAAGGAATTGCCACCCATGGGCTACTCATAGTATTACATGCCAACATGCTGCCTAGGGTATCTGCTGTTTGAAGCTGTGATTGAGACTGGAGGGTACACACACACACACACACACACACACACACACACACACACACACACACACACATATATATATATATATATATATATATATATATATATATGAAAAACCTCACCAAATGAATGCATGAATGGTAGGAAGTGAAAGCATGGGTTAAGAAAACCCTGGTCCAATTATGTGCTATCCCACAACAACTTTGTGTATATCCATGTAGGTAGGTTGGCAATCAAAGAATGAAAAGAGATAAACTCGACAAACACTCACCAAAAGAAGCTGGAGTGGGTGCTGACGTAATTCAAAGTAGGTGCAGAGCAAAGAAAATTATCAGGCAAAAAGAAGTATTGTATAATGATAAAAGTTGAATTCAGCAAGAATGAATCATCTTAATCTATTTATACACACAAGGCAGAGCTTCAAAACTCATGAAGCCCAATTGACAACAGGAAAGGAGAAACAGGCAAATCTGAACTTACAGTTAGAACTCCAACACTTCTTCCTCAATAATTGATGGAAACATTAGCCAGGATCTCAGAACAGTAATAGATGAACTTGACAATAACATCGACCAATTGAATCCATTTGTCATCAGTAGAACAAAGAATCATCTAATCTGTCAGAATAGATATGCTTTTTTTTTATGCACACGAAGCATTTACTATGTTTGACCACACTGTAAAAGCAACAACAAAAATTCTATTATATAATGGAGTCAGACTGGAATAAACACCAGCAAGATAACAGGAAATGATTGCACTAGGAAATGATTGCATATGTTTCTGAATTGTCCGCATGTCTCAGGAATACTCAAGACAGATTGATCCAGAAGTTCTAGAATGGGTCTCAGCTTTGCTTTTCTTATAGGGTACTGGTGGCTGCTTCTGAGGCAACTGGTCCATGATAAGGGGAGGGCAGAGCAGGGAGGGGCACATTTTGAAAACAACTTCCATAGAGCATTATAAACGCAGAGTTTCTATCTGATCATATTTACATTGTGTAGACAGTTCTGCTTTTACAGTCAAAGAATTTTCCCTCTTAGAATGTTTGGGTCTTTTGATCATTCATCCTATACTTGTATGTGAAAGTTTGCTTCTCATAAAAAGCTAAATTACCCTCTCACAACAATAATGGGTAGGCATGTTGTGTGTATGTTCCTTTGCACGGTAACCCTACCACTTAATTTATTTGTAGCCTGCTCAGTCTCTGAAGAGTCTTTGGATTTTATTTGAAGAGTATAATGAATGAAAGTGCCTACCATGTAAATAATGATCATTACGTACTATGTTTGAATTCAAAGGGCCAATAAACTTTTTTTCTGTGAATTGCAGGCACAGTTATGCTAGCTTTCCAGTTTGTTCATTTTTCACAGTTGATCTAAGTTTGCAATATATATTTTTCATTAACCCAAGTGCGTCTTTGAATTATGCCATATTGTGCCTCTCCTCTGCACACCCTAATGGAGAGGAAGGCATGGATAAGTGGTGTTTTTCTTAAAGACAGAATCTTTCTTTGCCCTCACTCCACTATGCATGCACCTCCTTCCCTTGAGAGTCTGGAGTTGGCATAACAGTTAATTTATAATTGGCCTCACATTAGTTTCCTTATTGATTTCTGCTCTTTAAGAATTTTTAAATCTGTTTCTGAACCTAAAGCGAACTGTTCTTTTTTCCAAGTCATACTTCTTAGTCACACTTAAAGTGAGTAGGCAGACGCAGAAGGAAGGTTTCCTGGTTATTGACCATGATTTATTCTTAACCTGGGTGCAGGTTAGTTAGGGATGATCACATTGTAAATAATTCATTTGTAATATGTTCATTTTCACATGTATGGTACATTGTAACTTTCAAAAGTTTATGAATAAAAATGTTGAATAGAACATTTTTTAATGCAATGACACTATTTAAGCTTTATAAAATACAGATTATAATATAAACTAGTAAGAGTCTCCCAGAGCTTTGAAAAACATTTCTTAAGTCTTTCTCTGTTTCTCTGTCTGTATCCATCTGTGTCTCTGTCTCTGTCTCTGTCTGTCTGTCTGTCTGTCTGTCTCTGTCTCTGTCTCTGTCTCTGTCTCTGTCTCTGTCTCTGTCTCTGTCTCTCTCTCTCTCTCTCTCTCTCTCTCTCTCTGTGTGTGTGTGTGTGTGCGCGCGCGTGCGCGCGCACTCGCATGCATGAGCGCACGGGTACCTCTATGCTAGGCAAGTGTCCTACTACTGAACTATATACCCAATCCTTTTTTAATTTTAAGGATGAGTCTCACAAATTTGCTGTGCTGCTTAATTTTTGTCAACTTCACATGAATTAGAGTTTCCTGAAATAAGGGAACCTCAGTTGAAGAATTGGGTCCATCAGATTGTGACATTTTCTTTTACTGCTACTTGATGTAGGAGGGCCTGGACCATTTTGGATTATGCCATCTCTAAGCAAGAGGGTCTGGACTGTGTAGGAAAAAGCAGCTGTTCCAAACAATAAGCCACTTGCCTTCATAAATCCACTTTCCCTCCTAGTTCCTGCCTCTGCTCCTACTTAAGTTCCTGCTATGATTTCCCTGTGGCAGACTATAATGGAGGTATGCATGCCAAATAGATCCTTTCCTCTCTCAGTTGATTTTCTTCAGTATTTTATCACAGCAAGGAGAAGCAATTAGAGCAATTTCATAGGCTGGCCTTGGTCTCACTCCATAACTCAGGAAAACCTTGAACCTGCAATCCTCTTGCCTCCCCCTCCCAAACAGCTATGGTTATAGATGAGGTTATGGGTCTGTATCATCGTGTTTCTCTATATCTTTATCTTCTTGCTCCCACCACGATAGCCCCCTACCCCCAGTTTTCTCAATTAAGGATTGAACTCAGGGCCTCACCTGTGTTAGGTAGTTGCTCTACCTCTGAACTACAGCCTCAATTCCATTTCTTACTCTGAATAAGGCCAAAGTTCTTTTTAAAATGCTTTTATTGAAGTTAATAATGGATATTTCCAAATGTATTTCAGACTAAAGTCAGAGCCTGTCTGGATTCCAGCCTATGGTAGCTTGCTCTGCTCACAGCTAGGTTTCCTGACTTCATTTTCTGATAATAGCCTGTCAAAGCCTCTTGAGTTTCTTTCTAAGGGGCCTGAATCTAATATATTGGGATTTAGAGTCTTGCTCAGATCACATGCCCCAGTTCTAAAAACTTTATACTTCCATTTGGCCTCAATTTCTTTCTGACTGTTATTTGCCATCCTGTCTTGTCCTTTGTGGTCTTGGAGCACAGCCTGGCTCTGACCTGTCTTTTCCTGCTACCCCAGTGATGAGCATCATTTACCTAAATCCTGACCTGGTGTGTGGGTTCTTGCTTCCACCTCAGAAGTCCTTTTGACCCAAACTTCTCTGTGTCTCCAGAGTTATCTCTTCCCATTTGGCTTCTGTCTTCTAGGCCAGCATGCATTCTTTGCTGGAGTTCATGGCCTCTCGCACTAATGATTTTGATCTGTGCTTAGTGTGTGTTTCCTGATGGATCTGTTCTTGACATGAATGCTTACAGTACTGGAGTTTTTCCTAGGTCACACATTGGCATGGAATTTATAAACAATGAATACACAGTGAGGGATCTCAGAGTGTAATCTTTTTTTCTTTTATTGAAGAGGAGATTGCAACTCTATTAAATATTAGACCAGGTGCTATTTCAAATATTGCTTTATTGAATAGTATTTAAAAACCCTTTTTCAGAAATATTTTTCATTATAGTGATCTGATGTCTTGATGTAGAAGGCACCTAGATGTGTTGTGCTTGATTTAGCTTCACAGAGCTTCATTGTAATATAAACTCTTGTCCAGTGTCACTGGAGGCATTGGGACTGTCAGGATGTAGTAATGACTGTGTTGTATACAAGGCATTATATTCCAGTGGTCCAGCTGCTGTTTTATCCCTGGCTTCTACTGTAGGGATTCTGAAACCCGAGTTGCTTTCATAACTCTGACTATGCCAATAATCTCTACCTTCCCAGGAGACTGGCATAATTTGATGAAGATTTATTAAAACAAAGGCTTGAAATAATTACGGAGCTGTACCATATGCCATCCCACCTTGGAGAAATGTGCATCTTCTGGTCTTGTATAGAGAAAAGAGCATAGGCTGTGGGGCCAGAAAGATCTGGAAATTTCCCAACTTCTGTATCTTTGTAACAGTGTGACTTCAGGAAAATTACTGCATGACTATGAGCTACAGAATCATAATCTAAATATAAAATTACCTCCCTTGGATGTGTATCAACATTCAGGGGCCTGCCTCACCTCTTTTTTTTCCCTTGGGGCTCTGAAGTGTTTTTGTTAGGCCTTGGTTTCATGTACTGTTGCTGATCACTCCTCTTCAGGTGTGGTCACCTTCTCCTTTTATTGTTGTCTGTGTATATAGGGTGTTAATATGTGCAAAGTCTTACTCTAGCATGGCAATATTTTAATTCTTTAAGTTGACTTTTGGTAGACAAAATAATGGCAGCCCTCTTCCCCATTATCCACATAAACTCCAGAGTCTATGAATGTGTCACTATATATAGTTAGTTGTTTTTACTCTTTATTCTTTGTGTTTTCAGGGATCCTGCCATTCAGCTCCCAAATAAATCACACAGAGTCTTTTTCTTTCTTATGAATGTCCATCCTTAGCTTAGCTTACTTCTAGCCAGCTTTTCTTAAATTATCCCATCTATCTTTTGCCTCTGTGCTTTTATCTTTCTCTATTCTATATAGCTTTCTGTACTTCTTACTTCATGGCTGGCTGTGTAGCTTGGTGAGTGGCCCCTGATGTCTTCCTCTCCTCCTTCTTTTCTGTTGCTACTTCTATTTATTCTCTCTGCCTGCCAGCCCCACCTATCCTTTCTCCTGCCTTGTTGTTGGTCATTGAGCTCTATTAGGTCAATTGGGTGTTCTAGACAAGCAAAGTAACACAGCTTCACAGAGTTAAACAAATGCAACATAAAAGAATGCAACACATCTCTGCATCATTAAACAAATGTTCTATGGTATAAACAAAGGTAATGCATCTTAAAATAATGTTCTACAACAACTACACACAGGAGACAGCATAAATGTATTAAGCATCTACTCTTAAAATAAGGAGAGAATGCTGGACTAGGTTGGTAGGCTCAGCACAATTGTCAAGATCCTTAAATATAGAAAAAGTTGAAGTCAGAATCAGAGACCGAGTTGAAGATGCCAAACTGTTAGTTTTGAAGAAGATGAATAGGGCCATGAACCACAGAATGCAAGTGGCTTCCAGCTGCCACAGAAGGCAAGGGGTCTCCCCTAGAGCCTCCAGTACAGATGCAAACCAATGACTCATTAGCATTGCTTTAAGTCACCAAGCTTCGACTAGTAGAATCCTGTTGGGGCTTCTAATGACCCAACTGCCATAAAGTAGAGAGCAGAGAATCCTTTATAGTCACACCAGTCAGGCCCCTGTAAGAGTGCTATTGGGGCATAGGATGATCATGTCTAGAAGGGCAAACAGAAGGGACCCTGGACAAGGTAGGTACTCAGAGAAGCCATCTTCAAAGACTTAGTAAATTTGGGTAGGAATGTCTGGCAATCGAAGTTCTTTATAAGAATATAGATGGTTTAAGACAGAAAAATAATCTTACCTGAAATTTCAGTGTCTAGTTCTGTATGAGATGCTCAAATAAACAAATGATTGAGTACATTGGTGAAAGTGGACATATTACTTTTGGCATAACTGAGTAGAGGGCAGGCAATGGATGGGTAATTGATGCAACTTGGTAGTTTTCATATCATCATTATATATGTGAATGACTGGATTCAACAAAATTTAATTGAATTCTAGTTTGGGCTATAATGAAACTAGGACGTGGCTATACAGCAGAGAAGGATGGAACAAAGTTGATCAGCTTTGCTTTTCTTTCTCTTCAAGTCCCTATGGGGGTATATGTAGATATGAACAAAGTTTATCAAACAAATAACTCAGGTGCTTCCTGTGTGTGTGTGTGTGTGTGTTGTATGTATACATGATTCTGTGTGTATAGTATATATGTGTGTGCACATTTTATATATGCATGATGCTCTCTAGTGTGTGTGTGTGTGTGTGTGTGTGTGTGTGTGTGTGTGTGTGTATGTGTGTGCATGTCTATGCATGTGGAAGATAAATGTCAAGGCCACAGGCCTTCCTCAGCCATTCTCCACCTTTTATTTTAAGACATGGTCTCTCAATGCATCACTTTTGAGGATAACTTTCTTAAAGATTTGCCAATTCTTTATGCATTTTTAAAAGGTCAGTGGAGAGTTTATGGTAAGGTTAATTTCATTACAATCAGACTGAACTTAATTGACCTAGGAGATTGATGTGGCACATTTCTGTGTGTGTTTGTGGGGACATTTCTAGATGAATTAACTGAGAGGAAAAATTTCACCCTGAATGAGGGTAACACTGTCCCTGAACAGAATAAAAAGGAGAAAAGGAGAAATTGAGCAGAATGCTATCATTTTTTTCTTTCTTCTTGACCATGGTGATATGAACTTTAGGCTCTTCCACACCCTCTCTACCATAATAGTCTAGGCCCTTTGAACAGAGTGAAAAGAACTATTAGTACCTTTGGTCACAGTGATGTGAAAATATAATGGAGGCACATTAATTTCCATGGATTCAATGTGCCTTTTACTTTGGGAGGTAGAGATGTTAAATAGATGGAAGGATGGATGGATGAGAGAGAGAGAGAGAGAGAGAGAGAGAGAGAGAGAGAGAGAGAGAGAGAGAGGGACACAGGCACAATACATAGAAACAGAAACACACACACACACACACACACACACACACACAAAGAGAGAGAGGGGGTTTGCATAGCTCCTTATTTAATTTTACTTGAATTTTAATTTCTAATTTGCCATTCATAAACTGGCTTTGAACCTGTAGGAGTCTAAATGGATGAATGTGAAAACAAAAATCAAAGAGTGGTCCTTGCATTCCTAAAGCAGTCCAGTGAAATTTGAAGAAGTAAAAGTCCATCTGGCTCTCATCTGCATTGGGCCTGTGATGCCGCTCAGGTATAGGATGCACTTGAGTGAGAATGTCAGTGCTAATTGCCTGTTTCCTGCCAATCTTCTTCATTCGTTGGGATCTTTGAAGAAAATAAAATATACATTCCCCTCAGGAATAAAATCCATCTGGTTTATGGAAAAATGACATTATTTCTCAGTGGACTTAAGATTTTAAACTACAATTGTTGAGAAAGTCATGCACAATACCTGTAGCCAGCTCCAGGAAGTAGACACTTTATGAAAGTAAACTTTTTTTGCCATCTTCTGTTGTTGTGCCCTGCACAGAGAACACCTAAGCTTTGATAAGTCAGTTCTATGAAGACGGTCTATTACTTTCAATACTAGTTGTAAAGAATGTCAAATCTCTAAGAAATAAAGGAGTGCTTGGGCTGGGAAGATGGCTCAATTCGCAAGGTGCTTGGTACTCAAGCAGGAGGACTTGAGTTCGATACCAAAGAACCCATGCAAAAAAAAGCAGGGATATGGCAGTGCACACCTGTAATTCCAGTACCATGGAGACAGAGAATGGAGATACACTGGTAATCACTGGGCCGGCTAGTCTAGCCAAATCAAAGAGAAACCGTATCTCAATAAAACGAAGGTAGTGAATGACAGAAGAGAACACCTGATCTCAAATTCTGGCTTCCATGTTCATGTGTACTTGAATGCACACATGAACACACAAGCAAACACACAAGCAAACACACACACACACACACACACACACACACACACACAGAGAGAGAGAGAGAGAGAGAGAGAGAGAGAGAGAGAGAGAGAGAGAGAGAGAGAGAGAGAGAGAGAGAGAGAGAGAGAGAGAGGAGAGAGAGGAGAGAGAGAGAGAGAGAGAGAGAGAGAGAGAGAGAGAGAGAGATTGAGATTCACTAGAATCAATTGAGCAGCTTCTTCAAAACTTAGATGGTGCATTCCAGATCTTCTGGAGGTGGTAAGGAACTTCCATAGGCTGAGGATGACTGAAGCTCAGTAGTAACATGGACCTCTCATTCTTCTTTTCTCCTATGTTTGTCTGATGTGCTGTAGTTTTCTCTGGAATCTACATTGGTGTTGTCATTCAGTCCTTCTAGCAGTCATGTGAAGAAGAGAATAATTGACCTAGAATTTAATTAGTCTTCTTTTTTCCAAGTTCACCTATCCTCTGATTTCATATCTCTCATTCATTTCCCATACTTCTGGGAAAGTCATTGAACATTTATATTTATCAATATTGTTCATGCTCAGTTATTTTTTCCAAATGTCCTGCATTATACCTGGCATGAATGTCACCTTCTTCGTAAAGTGAAAAATGTCTCCATGAATATGACCGATCTAATCTCCTGTCCCCTTCCCCATCATATACAGTTACAACAACTACTTTTCCTTTGCCCTGTGTTTGTAAGTCTCTTTACAAACCTTTCCTGAAAGGTCTCCTTTCCTGCCACTGTGCTTGGGTGATCCTTACTCATTTGGTGACTTCTCTGGCCAGTGAATACTTCTCTTCAATGCATGGTTGATCCAAGTAGGCATACTCATTGGTTTCTTTTATTTCTATGCTTCCCATTTAGCCCTAGACATTTGTTTTCACGTGTCTGCTACTCAATCATATTTTAATTTCTTGAAAGGCAGGCAGAGCGTATTTAATCTTCATATTCTCAGGCTGAGACCAAAATCTGGAATGTGAATGGATGGATAGGTAAAGGAATTCCTCTCCATGCTGCAGAGTAGATTTTGTGGCTGTTTCTTTTTGACATTTCCCCAGACCCCACTGAGATGGTCAGTGCACTGGTTAGTTCTTTTTGTTAATTCAACATAGCTTGAGTCACCAGGGAAGAGGGAACCTCAGTTAAAAATCAGATTGGCCTATGGCCAATTCGTGTGAAAGCTTGTATTGACTGATTATTGTGGGAGGACCTAGCCCATGCCAGTCGGCACTATCCTTACACAGCTGGCCTAGGCTATATAAGCAAGCTAGCTGGGCATGAGCCAAGGAACAAGACAGTAAGTGGCATTTCTCCATGGTTCTTGCCTTGGATTCCTGTCTTGACTTCCCTTACACCCCCAGCGATGTACTGTGACTCTCGTGTAAGCCAAACCCTTTCCTTCCCCAAGTCATTTTTTGTTAGCATGACTGATCATGGCAACAGAATTAAACTAGAATAGCTGGACAGAATCTTTCTCTTACAAGGCTCCTTCCTTGATATTGAACAGTGAGGCACAGTAAGGCCTGTTTCCATCAAAAATGTGCATGGAGGCTAAATGCCTAACAGCAGCATTTGACCAATGGGGGCTGGGAAGAGGTAGGGCAAAAGGCCTTGAAAACACTCCTCAGGTTGGGAATTTCTTCTGCACTTCTATAAACAGTCCTTTAGGACAGAAAAATGCCTTGTTCAATGTCAGTCTTCAGAAAATTTTACAAAGACTCACATGCTAATTTTCTTTCCCCTTTCAACTCTCTCTCATGCCCAATTCTCTATTTGAATAGTGCATACACCAACTAAAGAACAGAATACAAGGTGTTATCACAAGCTTTCCTTTCTTGGGAACTCCTTTCTCTATGCCTAGTGATTGGTAAAGGAAAAACTGAGTTCATACATTGTTTGTTAAAAGAATGGATGGGCCAGGTGGTGATGGTGCAGGTGATGATGGTTTAATCACAGGACTTGGGAGACAGAGGCAGGTAGATGGATCTCTGAGTTCAAAGACAGTCTGCTCTGCAGATCTAGCTCCAGGACAGCCAGAATTACACAGAGAACCTTGTCTCAAAAAACAAAAACAAACAAAAGAATGGAAGAATGGATGAAATGCATAGGAATTCCAAATATATATATATATATATATATATATATATTATATATATATAGTGTGTGTGTGTGTGTGTGTGTGTGTGTGTGTGTGTGTGTGTGTGTGTGTATCTTATCATAGTAATTGTACTTTCTACTCTTCAATTTTGGAATATATTGAGTAATAACTGTGGAATGTTGGTCACTGATGCCATCAGTCAGATAGCAAAAATTTCCAGGTGACTTTTCTTTTAAATAGTTCTCAAACATGTCTGTTAGAGTGTTGTCTTTTCTTTCTGCTAATACAAGACACTGGAGCAGTTAGCTAAATCATTCTTTAAGTCTTCATTTTTTTTCCTGTAGTCAATAAGCAGTAGAATGTTATCATACTATTTAAGTGGTCTGATCTGCTAAATACTGGCTAGTTATATCTGTGGCCAAAGAGTACCTTGGCAGATTGAGGCCAAAGGATGCCACAGAAATCACACCATTCAACAGATCCCATGTAAGAGATTTATTGGGGGGGTGAGAAAAAAGAGATGAGAGAGATCAGATAGGGGAGTGAAAGGGGGAGAGAGAGAGAGAGAGTGAGAAAGGAAGAGGGGAAGAAAAATAGGGAGAGAGGAGGCAGAGGAGAAGGAGGAGGAGGAGGAGGAGGAAAAGGGGAGGAGGAGGAGGAGGAAGAGGAGAGAGATTTTCCTATATGTTAAAGTGTGGCTGAATTAATTCACTTGACTCATAGCAGAGAAGTCCACATCCCAAAGAGTAGTGACTTTTCAGCTACCACACTTTTAATTCACCTAAAATGACATCTTTCACTTTTGGCAGGCAAACGCGTTTTTTTTATTTCCTCTATGCAAACTCAGAGGAAACATCCTGTAGAGACATGGCAAGGTGACACGCTGTGCAGGTTTTCTGCCAAGGACAGAAAGAGGGAAGGTCATAATGTGGAGTTTAGAGAGAAAGCAAAAAGTTAATAGAGGTTACCAATATAATTGATAAAGATAAGACTGGAACCAGTCCATGAGTTCTCTTAGGCTCCAAACAGAAAAGCTCCATTACTGTTTAATTTCCTGCTGGAACTGAAGTAGAGAGGTCAAAAGTGACCTCAGCTAAATTGGGATAGTTGTGTTTTGCCTCTGCGAATATGAACAAAAAAATATAACCAACCTGTTTTGACTTTGTGTTGTTTAAAACATATCAGGCAAAGAAAGGAATACAGGCCACACAATCTGGGATGTTTGTAAGGCAGGAGATGGGCTGGCAATTGCTAGCTGCCCAGAGTGCTTGAATCATAAACCAGAATGGGCATATTGACTTAGGGCTCTATTGTGAAGGATGGTTTTGCATTAAAGAATTATCACAGCCTGTGCTTGAACTTTGAGCACTTTGAACCACTGTCTGCAGTGAAAGAGTGATTTAGTTCCCCAAGGAAGGCTCCTGGAACAATGTGTCAGCCCATCTGCTATTTCTCCAAGTAGCATCCATTACAGAAGTTTGAAAATCTAACTTCTCATTTGACTGTGGCATGAATTATTTAATCAGAAACTTTCTAATTTTCAAATATACAGATACTTCCTATCTCTATCTTGCAGTATCGGCTTAGACTTTTCTCTAGCCCAATGATTAATTGATCTCTGAGGAACTTTGGAATTGAACCAACTGAAACTATGAGGTTTGAGCATCATTGTATCTAAGAAAGAACCAATTAAAATTGTATCTTTTGATGCTTAGTTCCAACCATTTAACAATGTTATTTGTATTTATTTACTCTGAGACAGGATCACATGCTGTTCAGGCTTGCGTTGAAGACCTTATGCAGCTGAGGATGACCTTGAATTTATAATCTTTCTTCTTTACCTTTCCAGTGTTGGGATTACAGGTGTGACCCACCTGTGCTGGAGATGGAATTTAGGGCTTAGTTCATGTGAGGCTAGCAGGCTACCAACCAAACGGTATCTCCAGTCAAACCTCATGTATTTTCTAAAGAGAAAGCACTTGAATAAAAAAAAATCGTATGGCTATTAAAGGAATCAACACAACATGCTTATTGCCATCATTTACAAAGTTCTTTCTGTAGCTTACCAGAAATGTGTATTATGAGGTGGGGGAGGCTGTATCTCTCACTAAGCAGAGTATAATCTCCTCCCTTCTCATCCCTCTTCCCTCTGGCTCTTTCTCTTTCCGACCTCTTCAGGACTACCTGTTGTTAATAAGAATTAAACATCTCCCGTGGCTTCTTCTTGTATTTCTAGATCTCATTTATTTTCTGTACCATTTGAGCAGCAACTGTGTAGGCTATATGGCTGAAATTGTCAGTAAGTAATTTTATTTTATTGAGATGATAATGTGATTCTGTTCTTGACTCTCTTAAATCCCTTTTACCAAATGGAGTAAGTCCTTGTTCAACTCTTTCTCTGTCCAACAATTCTTTTAGCACTTAAAGATGGGCATGCATTTGGTGAAATATATTATGAGAAGATTCTGCTGATATCATATGGTATACTTAGAAAAACTATAACAGTTATGGAGTCTCTCTTTATGAATAATCTTATGGGATAACAATTCTGCATTCAGTCTATTGTTGATGAATATTTTTTGCAATGATTGTACTGTCTTTGGGGAATTTCCTGCCAAATTCAATCTTCCCAGTTATCTCAGATTCCTTTGTATCCAATTTTGAGTCTTGTACCTAGGCTTTAGAAATCTGACAGCTATAGGTTGAGTTGTGTTTCTCCAACTTTTATACATTGATGCTCCAGTTTTCAATGTCTCTATATTTGGAGGTAGGACCTGCAGGAGGTAATTAGAGCAAAGTGAGAGCTTACGGGTGGGGCTGTGCACTGTTAGGGCTGGTATCTTATAAAGAGAGTGTAGGATATCTCACCCTTTTTCCTTTTTGAATCCTGTATTATAAGAAACAGTTTCATGAAGATGAACACAAAGGCACATGGCTACCAGCAGGCCCAGTGATCTTACCAGATACCAAATTTAGTCAGAATCTTGATCTTGGACATTGCAGTATTCAGAACCACCAGAACTTAAATCTCTGTTATATAATCCGTGCAGCTCTGGTGTTTTGTTAAAGCATCAGAACAATCATGAATTGCCTACCTCTTGTTTCAGAAAGAAGCAACCTGGAGAAAGTGTCTCCACATAGAAGCGATTTTTCTGCACAGAAAGAAGGGATGATGCTTTAAAAGGTCAATGATTATAAGGATAAAGTCTTGGTACAAGAGTGGCAGTTTGATTTGCAGTGAATTCTAATTTCTTCCAGCAATGACAAGAGTAGCACAAAAATTCTTGTGGAGGTCATCATAGGTGAGCAGAATAGGTAGGAAAACTGTAGCCATCATTCCTCTTCACTTCATTATGAATTAGAGATCTAGCCTATCCAACCTCTTGCAAAGGATGCACTGTCTCCTTAACAACTCCATTTTTTTTTCTCAGCAACCACACTCAGTTTTGTTCCCTGCCGTTCTTGGATATGTGCTAGAAGAATCTAAGATAGCAAATTTATTCCATCAAGGATGTGGGACTCAAGATTTGATCAGTAAAGGATTCTACCTATTGTAGACACAGTGTACCAGCCCACCAGAAGTGTGTCCTGTATAATTATATACCGAAAATAAATACCAATGTAAAATAAGCATGAATTATTTTCATAAAATAAGTATGACATGTTTGTGGATATGTTGACATTTTGAGTGTTTTAAATGCATTCTATCACATAATATCCTAAAGAGTTCTGAATTAAATAGCATAAACATTATTAAAACCATTTGTATGTGATGAATGAGAGGTAATGAAGGGTTCTAGAGACTAAGTGATAGATTTGAAGTAACACAAGTCTCTAGTTCTTAGGGAAATAGGTCTCATGCATATGTATTATATTGTTTATTCATATATTTCCTCTCTTTACTGTCACATGGCTTTATTTTTAAAGTTTGCAGAGCTTCTGGAAATCAGCATTGATTTTTTACATTCCTTTTAATTTCTGTGTTGATAAAATTCAGGGTCTTGTAGATGCTAGGCAAGTGATCTACCACTGAGACACACCCCAATGCCCCTAGGCTTTTCATGCAATATTAGGGCAGGCATGTAGCCTCAACAGGCTTTAAACTCCTAGTGATCATCATTCTGCCTCCATTTCCTGAATGTGAGGATGAACGACATGTACTACCATATTCTACTCACCTCTGTCCTTTCATTCTGTCTTGATTACTCCAGACTTGGCAAACATCAAAACTTCTAAGGATTTCCCCATTTCAACTTTGACATTGCTGATGTTGCTTGCTGTTATACTCATCCTCCTTCACTTCATTAATTAGCAGATGTGTGTTTAGTGTCATTCCATCCTTTGCAGATGTTATTTATAACTCTCTGTATGATGCAAACTGGAGAACCAAACTTATTTCCATATTTTAATTCTCCAGGTGAGGTGAGGCAGACTAATTTTCACAAAAATGCTGTCTTGGTGTGTCTCCTCAAGTTGGGAAGTTTTGTTGTTCTTCTAATTTTAAATCTGTCAGCACAAAAAGCCCTTGACAAAATCCAATACCCCTTCATAATAAAGGTTCTGGAGAAAAGAGGGATACAAGGAAAACCTAAACATAATAAAGGCAATATACAGCAAGTTGACAGCTGACATCAAATTAAACAGAGAGAAACTCAAAGCCATTCCACTAAAATAACAGACAAGACAAAGTTGTCCACTCTGTCCATCTATTCAATATAGAGTTAGGTTCTAGCTAGAGGAATAAGACAACAAAAGGAGATCAAGGGGATACAAATTTGGAAGGAAGAGGTCAAACTTTCACTATTTGTAGATGATATGATAGTATACATAAGTGATCCCAAAAATCTACCAGGGAACTCCTACAGCTGATAAACACCATCAGTAGTCCTCATACATATAAATGATAAATGGGCTGAGAAAGCAAGGATAAACACCATTTACAAAAGCCATAAATAATTTAAATTATCTTGAGGTAATTCTAACAAAACAAGTGAAAGACTTATTTGACAAGAATTTTAAGTCTTTGAAGAAAGAAATTGGGAAAGAGATTAGAAAATGGAAAGATCTCCCATTCTCATGGATAGGTAGGATTAACATAGTAAAAATGGCAATCTTACCAAAAGCAATCTACAGATTCAATGCAATCCCCATCAAAATCCCAACACAATTCCTCACAGACATGGAATGAACAAAATCAACTTAATATGGAAAAAAAAATACCCAGGATAGCTAAAATACTCCTGTACAACAAAGGAACTTCTGGAGGTATCACCATTCCTGAATTGAAGCTCTACTACAGTGCTACGGTAATAAAAAACAGTTTGGTATCCCAGCACTTGGGAAGCAGAGGCAGGTGGATCTCTGTGAATTTGAGGCCAGCCTGGTCTCCAGAGCAAGTGCCAGGATAGGCTCCAAAGCTATACAGAGAAACCCTGTCTTGAAAAACCAACAAAACAAAACAAAACAAAACAAAACAAAACATTTGGTATAGGCATAAAGACAGATATGTGGATCAATGGAATCTAATATGAAGACCCTGACATAAACCCACACACATATGAACACCTGATTTTTGACAAAGAATACAAAAGTATACAATGACAAAAAGCATCTTCAACAAATGGTCCTGGCATAACTTGATGTTCACATGTAGAAGAACACAAATATATCCATTTCTATCACCCCGCATAAATCTCAAGTCCAAGGGCATCAAAGACCTCAACATAAATCCAGTTACACTGAAGTTGATAGAAGAGAAGTCAGGAAATAGCCTTGTATGCATTGACACAGGAAACTACTGAATATAACACCAGTAGCACAGACACTGAGATTAACAATTAATAAACGGGACACTATGAAACTGAAAAGCCTCTATAAGGCAAAGGACACTGTCAATAAGACAAAATAACAGCCTAAAGAATGGGAGAAGGTCTTCACCAACCCCATATCTGGCAGAGGACTGATATCAAAAACATATAAAGAACTCAAGAAACCAGACATCAAAATACCAAATAATCCCATTAAAAATGGGGTACAGATCTAAACAGAAAATTCTCAACAGAGGATTCTCAAATGGACAAGATACACTTAAGTGTTTGACATCTTAAATATCAGGGAAATACAAACCAAAATGACTATGAGATTTTACACCTGTTAGAATGGCCAAGATGAAAAACACGAATGACAGCCTATGTTGGAGAGGATTGGAGTAAGGGGAACACTCTTCCACTGTTGGCGGGAGTGCAAACTTGTACAATCACTTTGGAAATCAGTACGATGTTTTCCTAGAAAATTGGGAATCAGTCTACCTCAAGGCACAGCTATACCACTCTTGGGCATATAGCCAAAGGATGCTCAACAATACCTACCCCAAGGACACTTGCTTCACAATGTTCATAACAGCATTATTTGTAATGGCCAGAACATGGAAACAACTTAGATGATTCTCAACCGAAAAAATGGACAAAGAAAATGTTGTATGTCTACACAATGGATTATTACTCTGCAGAAAAAATGACATCATGCAATTGCTGGCAAATGGATGGAATCCTAAGGGCCAGAAAGACAAACAGGGTATTACTTACTTATAAGTGGATACTTGATGTAAAGCAAAGGATAACCAGACTACAGTCCTCAGCCCCAGAGAAGCTAGGTAACAAGGAGGACACTAAGAGGGACACATGGATCTCCCTGGAAGAAGTATTAAATGGGATGTCCTGGGTAAACTGGGGGCAGGGGGAAGTAGAGGATGAGGGAATGGGAACACTGGGATCAGGATGGTTGAGTTGTGTGTTGGGAGAGCTATCTTGATAGAGGACATTGTGGAGTTAGGCAGAAAACTGGTCCAAGGAGGCTCCCAGGATCCCACAAGGCTGACCCCAGCTAAGACTGCTAGCACTAGTGGAGAGAGTACCTGAACTGGCCTTCCCCTGTAATCAGATTGGTGACTGCTCTGGTTGTCATCATAGAGCCTTCATCAAGTAACTGATGGAAGCAAGTGTGGAGGGATTTCATGAGTAAGGTGGGGGTAAAGATAGTGATATGGAAACCCACAGAGACAGCTGACTGAGCTTGTGGGGACTCACAGACTCTTGATGGACAGCCAGGGAGCCGGCATGGGGTCGAACTAGGCCCTCTGCCTCTGGGTGACAATTGTTTAGCTTGCTCTTTTGTGGGACACATAGCACTGGGACAAGGTTCTGTTCCTGTATAAGCTGGCTCTTTGCAACCTGTTCCCTTGTTGCAATGCCTTGTTCAGCTTTGATATAGGAGGGGAGGAACTTGGTCCTCCCTCAGCTTAATGTGCCATGCTCTGTTGGTTCCCATGAGAGGCCTTACCCCAAATAAGTGGAGATGGAGGAGGAGTGGATTGTTGTGGGAAGCTGGAGGAAGGAAGCAGGAGGAGAGGAGGGAGGGGAAACATTGTTTGGTATGTAAAATAAGTAAAAATTAAAAAAAAATCTGTCAGCACAGATCACTGAGTGCTTTGCTAGTGTGTAACATTCTAATGGCCAAATCTTGGAGTATATGTATACGTGTGTGTGTGTGTGTGTGTGTGTGTGTGTGTGTGTGTGTGTGTGTGTGTGTGTTGAATAAAAGGGATGGATATTGCATCAAATCATTTCATAGTTCTCTGCTATGATAGGGGAATGTGCATATTTCCTTGGGAATTAGATTAGGTAAAGTAAAGCTGAGGCAAGGTGTTTGCCTGACTTCTTTCTCAGTGACCACCCCACTTCATCACCTTTGATTCTGTCACCCGAGGATGCTTAGTAGGAAACAGGTATCAGTGGAAAAATTTTTTACAATTTAGGAGCAGGGCATCTTGTATAGCAGAGAATAGAGTGGTGCAAAGAGCAAATTCAGAACACTGAAAGGAGAGAGTCCTGGGTGAAAGCTTCAGGCTTTAATACTGATCAACCCTACCTCTTTAAGAGACAGTCCCCATCCCCTGACAAAAGTCGGGACATGCACAGGGACATACTATGTCACCCATCAAGCATTAAGGCCTTCATGAAGACTCTGTGCATGCCGAACCTCAGTGCGCATGTACAGTCTTCCCTTTAAGAGTTCCATCTTCCCTGCTTTTCTTTTCTTTTCTTTTCTTTTCTTTTCTTTTCTTTTCTTTTCTTTTCTTTTCTTTTCTTTTCTTTTCTCTCTCTCTGCCTCTTCTCTCTTCCTCCCTTTACTTCTCTCTGTGGTGCATGGCGGTCAGCCATTAACTTTGTTTCTCTTCTCTCTTACTTTCTCTTCTCTGCCGGGCCTATAATAAACTGGTTAATGTAGTCTCTTAGTTTCATGTCTCATCTCGAGCCCCTTCTTTATTTCTAATTTAAGCAAAAATCTAACACTGGGCCAAAGTGGTCTTTGGCGGGTGGACACAATAAGTCTGAGGCATGTTCCTCAGAGAGTGTCATCAGGGAGCTGCCACCCTTGGCTTCTCTTTCCCTACATTCTATTCTTCATCAATCCCCTGGGATTCAGCTTCGTAACACATTGTATCACTGCTTCCTACCTCATCACTGTTGCTCTCATCTTTCTTCTGGTTTATTTCAGTGTACGTCTAACAGGTCTGCTTGCTTCTGCTCTGGTTTTCCTGTACTCCGTTTTCAGCAGGAGAAACAGTGTTCTCGCTAAAGGTCCAATCAAAGTGTTCATCTGCTAACCCCCACTTCCACACAGGATACAGACAATAACACAAGCCAGAGTCATAGCCATGACTTAACTGCTCCCCAAAACCTCCTCTCTCTTCCCCATGACTGCCTCTCTAACCTCCCCTCTTCCCACTGGCATTTTTGTCGCCGCCTCTGCCTCTGCCTCTGCCTCTGCCTCTGCCTCTGCCTCTGCCTCTGCCTCTGCCTCTGCCCCTCTGCCTCTGCCCCTCTGCCTCTGCCCCTCTGCCTCTGCCCCTCTCTGCCTCTGCCTCTGCCTCATTTCTCTCCTGTTCTTGTTTTCACTGGAGTTACTTTCTTTTACCACCCAGGTGATTTTGTTCAAATCAGGAAAATGGAATACTAACTACATTCGTCTTTCTAATTTCTTCAGGTTCTATCTCATTCTGTGGGGATAAAAAGACATGGAGTCTAGTTTTACAATTTCTATCTGCCTTTCCTCCAAGGGTATACCATCTAAAGTAACAAATTAATTGATTTTCGTTTTCACAATGGTACTCACAGTGCCTTCTTCCCAGGCCTTTGCAACTGTCTGTCAATCTATTATATCTTCAAAATAAAACTCAAAATAAATTATTGATAGTTACTGAAAATGCTTGCATTTGTGTTCTGCTTCTTTCAACTTCAAAAACATTAATTTCAACAGATTTGAAACCCAAGGGCCAGGTCTCTCTGTATAAAGAGTATCAGAAAGAGGGCAACAGGGGGAGGAAGGGTGGAAGAGATAAGAATGTAGAACAGATAGGGGAAAGAACGATAATAGAAAGTTAGGGAAGATGGATTTGGACAGTTACTGAAGAAATGAAAAGTAAAAAACCCGAGTTCTACACATCAGATTTTAGGTTGTCATTGCCCATACAAAGGTTTAGTACTTCATAACAACACTCTTTTAGTTTTAGTGTAGGTATGATTCATGAGCCTTTTGGGAATCTTGTGCAGATTCTAATGCCAAGGACTGGGGTAAAAAACCTGGTCTGTATTTCTACTAAGCTTTCCAATAATGTTGACTACTGGTCTTAGGATCTCTCTCTCTAACTGGGGTCTGAGGGCATCTGTCACCAAAGGCTTCAGCTACTTGAGAGGAGTTCTTTAAAAGCAAAACTAGTAAATATACCCTGTAGTTGAGTCAATAGAGAGGGTGTTTAACTCAAGAAAAATAGAATAAAACATACAGAAGATGGTATCACTGTACACATCCCATGCCTGATAGCAGGGGTCCCATAATGTAGATAAGAGGGTGTCTGCAGGATGGTTATGAAAATAAGAAGTCAAGGTATTAGAAGAAGCCAAGAGAGTTGAAAAGGTGGAGAATTTGTGTTTAATTCTCACATGAAAGTAAACTTTAATTAAAAATGATTTGGGGGACTGTGAGATGGCTCAGTAGGTAAAGGTACTTGCTCCCAAGACCAGGTACCTGAGAGTGATCCCCAGGTCCCACAAGATGGAAGGAAAGAACCAACTCCTGCAAGTTGTCCTCTGACCTCAGTATGTGCCTCCTCCACCAAATAAAAAAATATAAAGAAGTGCTTTGATTAAAACAATTGTGAAATAAATCCCACACAACATACATGTATGTATTTGTTATATGTGTGCCCACATGTCACAGATATGTAATCTCATATCTGTATATTTCACAATCTAGGATCAAAGAATAGATGCTTATGTTGAGAAAGGCAGCCAGTCTGAGCCTGATCACATTTCTCTGGTTTCTGGGACAACTGCTGCATCACACCTGCAGAAATCTAGAACTCATAGAGTCATAACTAAAACCAACTACCGTAATTGGTTAAAGATTTTTAAATAAGTGAAGGTGGTGTTGCAATTCTGTCTCTTGGACCTGACAAACCTAACAAATTTTAAATGTCTCCACTACTGTGAAAAACAAACCTGTTTTTATTGCTCAGTGACTGTTTGACATTTTGAGCTGAAATGAATTGAGTCTGGCAATATTATTTTATAGGGACATTTTCTCTTCAGATCCCTAGGATTTCGGGAGTGTTAGAAATGATTGAAGAGCATCCAACCTTTAGATACATTCCACAGACATTGCCATGAACACTCTATATATTATCTGTTTTTAGAAATAGCTAACTCTATTCCACTCTGTATCCAAGAGAGAAGGCTTCAGGGGAAGTGTCAAACCAACACATAAAGTTAGCCTAAGCAGTTGCAAAGCAGAGGGGATTTTTAGCATGTGCTGAAAGTTATCTTTGGCATTTCTATAAATAACCTCACTGAGCATTATCTTCACTTCATTTTCTTGCACTCCCTTCAGCAGTAAGAATATTTTCAGGCTGTCCACAGGGTTCACTACTTTTACATACCATCCCAATTGCAGTTACCTTCCTTTGTCCTCTTAAAAATGGATACAAGAGTCGTTATTGAATTTCTTAACTCAATAAAAGAGCTTCAAGTGCAACTATCTCTTTGAAAAAGAACAACTTATTATTAAAGCATCCATATGTAATATATTTGATTAATTTTATACAGAACTAGAGTTCAACTATCAAGGACGTGGGTAAAGTTTGACATGATTAAAAATAATTAAGTAGCAGGGCAGACTTATCTGGTAATATCTCAAGTATTGTTTGTACTGTCTTCTAGATTGTCTCATAGAAAAGAAGGAGCCAAGGAAAACAGGAAGTATAGTCACATGTCCCTAGACATCTAAAATAATTTTCTTATTTAGAGTAGAGAATATTTTTATCATGAAAACAAAATATGCTCCACATATATTGACATAAAAACACTCTTGGTGAATTTTAAGATAAAAATGCAAAGAGAGAGAGAATCAAAATAATGAAATATGTGTGTGTTTGCGGCTGGCATCTGACCAACTTTACTTTGTTCATCTGTTGTTGGTAACTTGTTAAAAAACTGTTACATCCCTGAAAGTGTGACAGACTCTGAGAGCACAGTGGCAAGATTTCTTCCTAGTTCATGGAGCTTCAAGGGAGGGGAAGACACAAATGAGCTGTGTCAGATAAGATGAGTGTGGCCTGTGAGGTGCACTTGTGAGATGAAGTTTGACCTGTAAAGATATTGGGAAACCAGTTTTTACCAAGACTGAAAAACATGAAGGGCTAGAGGCTCAGAGAAAGGTGTGGAATATTCTTAGCATCTTCCCTGAGGCAGGAGAGAACTTCTCTCATTTATTGTGGACACGCATTGATGGCCAAAGAAATTTCATAAACTAAAGGAAGCTAGTGAATGAGTCAAGATTCAGTGAGCCATGGTATTTGACACAGAGTTATAAAAGGTTTTAAAATTAAAAAAATTCAGTAGACAAAGATTAAATATGTCCCATACATACAATATATTAGCTATATATGATTATAGTATAATGGTGATGACAAAAGCAACACATCCATCACCAGTGCTGTTCATTAGAACTTGCTCTTCTGATTAGAGTCTGGTACCATTCACCCAGCATCTCCCCATGTCTCCTACCTCTCACTCTTAGGGTCACCACTGTACCCTCTGTTTCTATGGATTCAATGATTTTAGATTCCACACGGTATAAGATCATGCAGCATTTGTGTCTGGCTTATTTACATTAGCACAGTGTGTTCTAAACTCATCTGTCTTCACATATTGCAGAATGCCCTCTTTTGTAAACACTATATAGTGCTTAGTTGTGTGTATGTATATTGCAATTTCTTTGTCCTATCATTTTTAATGGACATTTAAATTATTTCCTCAAGGTTATTGTGAATCATTCTGAAATGAACATGAGTGTGTAGATATCCCTTTGATACTGATTTCATTTCATTTGGATGGCTACCCAGAGATGCTATTCCTGAATCACAACGATAGTTTCTAGTTTTTAAAATCTTTCCATTTTGTTTGGCGTAATGGCTGCAATAATTTATGTTTCTACTGATAGTGTAATAGTGTGTAAGCATCTAGGCAATAAATGGGACATGAAAAATTTGCACTTCAATTCTTTTTATTTTGTATGAATTTGTGTGTAGCTGACTGCAGGCATGTGTCACAGCCTGTGTGTGGAGTGCTGGTCCCTCTCATATGCTTTGATTATGGTCAGGTCATCTTTTGTCTTTCTATATTGACTTTTGGTCGATATTTAACTTCTTGTTCTGTTTTTAATAACAGTTTGGTTTAAAGTCTGTCTTCTTTTATAATTTTTTTGTCACTGTTTGCACAGTGTCCCTTTATATCCTTTTACTTTCAACTTCTTTGTGTAATTGGATTTAAAATAAATCTCTCTAGACAATTGGTCATGACTTTTGAAAACTAATTTGTCCAGTCTTTGACTTTCAACGGTAAAGTCTGTTGTATTACATTAAATGTAATTACTGATAAGGAAGCCGTTCTGTCATTTTGAAATGTGCTTTTATAGGTCACACTGCTTTGTGCTTCCTCTATTACCTACTTCTTTGATATTTAATGCATTCTTTGTAGTGTACCATTTTGATTCACACACACACACACACACACACACACACACACAAACACACACACACACACACATATATATATATGTGTATCTTTAAAATTACTTTTCAGTACTTAACTTGGGAATTATGTTTACTATTTTAAATATAAAAGTATTGATTTCTTAATTGATACCAACATGGATTTAATAGTTTACACAATTCTGCCACATTATAGTCATAAATTATGCTTTATTATGATGTATTTACCTTAACATATAGTTACAATAATTATGTTTGTTATAAATTTTTCTTTTAAATAATGTTAAAACATGAATTACAAACCAAATTATAGTAACATTTCCTTATGGATCGACCCATCCATGGTATTACCATTACTAGAATTTGTTACTCTTTATATGACTTTGAACTATTTTTAATGTTCTTTCATTTCAGCTCCAAGGACTTTTATTAGTGTATCTTGTAATGGATTCCACCAGTAAGAAACTCCTCAGTGTTTGCTCACCCAAGGATGTCTGAATTCCTCCCTTATTCTTCATAGATACTATTGTTGAATACAGACTTCTTGATGCACAGTTTCTACTTCCTTGGGCCTCACTTAAAAATGCTATCCTACTCTTTTCTGGCCTCCAGATTCTCTAGTAAGAAAACGAGAAATATGTTATTATTTATCATTTGTTATTATTTGTATTGAGGGTCTATCTCTTCCTTCCTGGTGACATGGAATATCAAATATATTCATTCATGGCACTGGAATTTGGGTGTGGCTACTGACTTAAATTCATGTGGAATCACATGTTTATTTCATGTGGCTTCTCAGAGCAAGGCCACTGGGCTTCAAGCAGAAATGAAAATGGTATCATTGAGAAAGGTTGGATTCAGAATGCCAAACGCCACTTATTTTGTTGTGCAATTGCATCCAGGACAGGGCCTTGGGCATGCTAGGAAAATGTTCTTCTACTAAGCTGTATTCCCAGAGCCAGGTTAGATGTGAGAAAGTGAGAAATAATGACTTTTAAAGAAATAACTTTTTATCATCTGAAGTTATAATTTCATCATTTTCCCTTCCCTTTCCTCCCTCATAGCCCTCCTATATAGCCCCTCTTTTCTCTATTTCAAATTCATGGATTCTGTTTTAATAATTGTTTGTACACACACACACACACACACACACACACTCCTAAATACTTCAGTAAGACTTACTTAGTCTGGAGCAAAGACAACAATAGACATACTACTTCTTAAGGATAGGAACAAGATGCATACACAGAGAGGGAAATACTGATGAGTATCTTTGAAAATGCTGTGTCTTAAATAGCAAAGCCTTAATTACATTCTAACTAATTTGTGTGCACTAAATGTGACTTCTGTCAAAATGAGGTGCTCTCATGGTTTAAGTGAAGTTGAATACTAGTTATTATTTGAGGAAACTCATTTTATTTGAATTATGCTAATTCCAAATGCCTCTAAGCATAACTGATACATGAATGGTTGAAGTGCCTTTAGTACTTGGCTTTGAAATATCACTTTTCTGCCTAGAACAGGGTCCTGGCATGTGAATTCATGCTTTTTAAAAAAATCTTAAATAGGACATAGGCTAAAGCATACACAAAGTCTAACTGGGTTGAAGTATCTTAATGGGAAATTACAGACATCATAACAAATTTTCAAAAAAACAAGAGTAAGCAGAAATATGCAGAATTAGAAATAAAAACTGAGCCATTAACATGCAGAGAACACTTTAAGCAAGGAGATGAGAGAGCACTTCCTTTCAACACTATGCAAATAAACAGGAAACTAGAAAAGGCACATTATTTTTTTAAAAAAAAAATACATATACCAGACTGATAGCTGGGAAATCAGCATAGGACTTTTCAAGACCCCCTGAATGTGTATGTCAGTTTGGTGGTCTGGACCATCTATGGGGCCTCTGGTAGAGGATCAGTATTTATCCCTAGTACACAAATGGACTTTGGGAGCCCATTCCACATAGAGGGATACTCTCTCAGCCTAGACACACGGGGCAGGGCCTAGGCCCTGCTCCAAATGAAAATGACAGACTTTGAAGATCCCCCATGGAAGACCTTGTCCTTCTTGGAGAGTAGAGGGGGGATGGGATAGGATGGGGCTCAGGGGAGGAGGAGATGGAGATGGAACTGGGATTGACATGTAAAACAAGGTTGTTTCTAATTTAAATAAAAAAGAAAAATACATATATAATCAAAACTGACCTTCAAACAGTAAAATAATTTTGAACAATAACCTTGGAAACTACTGAAAAATTATTGACTCATCTTCTAAACTTAAAAGAAGTAATAACAAACAGAAAATGTACCTTTCTGCTTCTTTTTGTAATTCTCTCCTAACTCCAAGGAATTTATTAGGATTTAGAGCTAGGGGGCACAGATGAGAGAGAATGTGGGTTTCTGTCATTCTTTTTTAAACAATGTCTTTAATTTGTTTTGAGGTTATAGTATAATTACAGTATGTCCTTCTTTCCTCTCTTCCCTCCAAACCCTCTCATATACTCCTCCATTCTTTCTTTCAAACTCACGGCCTCATTTTTCATTAACAATTGTTACATACATATATGTATATGTACATACATATACATTCTTAAACATACAACTTTCTCATACCTGTATGTTACTTTTATGGATGTTTTCAGGATTAAAAGTTTGTTATTGCATAATTTCTCTTGGGAAGACTATTTCTCCCATGCTCTGTATTGCTTATTGCTTGTAGTTCTTGTGTAGGGTTGAGGCCTTGAGGACTTTCTCCTGTACAGTTTAACATGTCTGTTGTTATTTTCCTTGTTTAGCTCGTGTGTTAAGCAATCATGCTGGTGAAACTTTATGGGTGTAGCTCCTATCATCAGTTGGAGACACAGTCTTCCAGCAAAATGTGCTGATTTTCTAGCTTCTACAATTTTTCCATCTTTTTGTCTCCAGTTTCCTCAACTTTATATGTGGTAACTCTTTTGTAGATGCATCAGTTGGCCTGTCCTCCACAACTCTGTATTTAATTAGTTGTGGTTTTCTGCAGAAGCCTCTGTTGCAAAAGGAAGTTTCCTTGAGGAAAGGTAAGGACTGTACTTATCTGTGAGTATAAGGACAAATATTTATAATTTAGTAAGGGATTACGCTGGTTTAGTAAAGTGGTGGTTGTAGATTTCTCTTCTAAGACCCATGACTTTTAATTCCTGTGTAGTTGGCTAGGTTTCCACTATCAGGAATGATTTCCCTTTTGTTGAGAAGGTTTCAAGTCAATTTAGAAGAGTGTTGGTTACCACCAAGATATGCATACCACTACCACACCCTTAAGAGTTTTTGTGACATGCTGGTCTTTGTTATGGCTCATAGGCATCCGAACCATGTAGGACTAATTGGTTTCTTCCTTTCCTTGGTAGCTTGCTTATCAGCAGGCTGTATATTGTGGTGTGTTAAATAGTTGGCAGTCATGATTTGCAAATGAGACACAGAGACAATGAGAGACTTGTTACTGATGGAAGGCCACAAAGCTGTTCAAGACCATTTTAGAGGTTGTAAACTAGCAGTTCTAGGCAGAAGACCAATTTAGTTGAACTTACAGTGTAAGTTTTGTTTTACCAAATGAATATTTCAAAATGAATGATTCGGTATAAAACTCAGATTTCTTGTTTTTCCCAATATTACATGTAACACAGCTGGCCCTAATGTAAGAACAATGTGACCACCTTTCATACCACTCTATTATACCCATCCTCCCTGTTGAATGTACTTTTGCATCTTAAGATAATATAGTGTAGGGGAGGGAGGGGAACTAGGGCTAGTATGTAAAATGAAAAAAAAATTAAATAAAGATAATATATTCATGATCTCAGTTTCTTGTGTCTGCTATGGGAGCAAAAACAGCCAGAGACAGGTATAAAGGAATGAATGTGACTGTGTTTTGATAAAATTTTAATAAAACCCTTTCTATTTTTAAGTACAGTGCCACAAGCTAGCATTTGCATAGTTAATTAGTATGCTATGGATATCCACAGCTGGTATTTGACTTTGCTACCACTTTTATGGTGAACCTATCCTGTATTGGCTTCATAGAAGTGCTGATGGACTCTGAGGGTCTATAATGCAAAATAAAATGAAATATTATCAGGAAGATTTGACCCTAGTTTGCTCTGAAATTTGGGCTCTCTGAAACCAGGCACAGGAAATGAAAACTATTATCCCCAATAGCTTGAGAGGAAAGCAGACACAGAGATCAAAATGAGGCAGCTTGAATTTGTAAATGGCTGAAATAGAAAATTGGATTTTTAGGAATAGTCAGCTTGCTGTGTACATTTTACATGTATATGTAAACAATATTTTAATATATACATTAGCACCTGGTTGATTCAAAATGCTCATCAGAAAATAGAGATTTGTTTAAAGCTAATATTAAAGTTTGGTGTGGCTAGGAAATAGTCACTTAAAAGACATTTTGATTTATGTGTGTCAGAGTGTGAGTTTATGCCTATACATATGTGGAGGCCAGATGGTATGAGACCTGGGAGATGGAGTTATGGGCAGTTGTAAGCACCTAGCCTGGGAACTGAATCTGGGTACACTAGTCATCTCTCCATCCTCAAGTCACCTTAAATAAATAGCAAACATTTTTTTTTTACCAGATATAAAAAGAATGATTAAACTTGAGAAATTTAACTTTGTTACTTTTTTTCCTAGCAATAGGTTTAGTATTCAGGACAGTGCTAAATATTCTGTTTTCAAAATTAAAGTTTAAAAGGTATCACACATTCTAATTAATTATCATCATCATGGTCGATTTTGTTAGACTTTGACATTGTGAAATTCTTTGAAATTTTCCTAAATAAAAGAGAAATATGAATTACTGTAAAAGTCAAATATGAATTTGGAAAAGCTTGTTGCTCCACACATTATGAATTAGCCCTTCTAATTTTCATAGCCCTGAGAAACTATGGGGTGACATCAGTGCTTGGCTATGACTGAGAGAGCAAATGCCTGTGTATTTACAAGCCTAGTATTTTTCTTTTGAATTAGACTGGCAACCAGTCTTCTTGAATGAAATGCACATTTTTCTTGCTTTTTTTTTCTTCTTCAGCTATTTTGCATCACTCTATTGAAACTGGTTGTCTTTCTTACACAGACACCGATGGACCTTAGCCATTTATCATTCTGTTTTCCCTGGGTCTTTTGGTCGGGTAGTTGAGGATTTTGCTGTTTAATCCTTTACAACCAACAGGTTGCCAGCATCTGTTTCCTGACTCCACTCCTGTGCAGTTTTGTCTGATGGTCCCAGCTCTCTCTTTCTCTCACTCTTGTTCTTAAAAGTCTCAGAGGCTTCAAAACATCTGTATTAACTTAGAGCATTATCTTCTCACATAGTATATGCTTCTTTATTTCTGATTTCTAGAAGTCTCTTAGGAGCTTATTTAGAGATTGCATTGTTTACATATTAGCGGATCTAATGAAATTCAGCTTTAAGCCTAAAACAATTTGTTTTCCCCTGGAAAGATTATGAAGAGAATTGTGGTAACTGTTGGAGACTGCTTGAAAATTCCTGGGGTATTAGATATGGACTACAAGGATAGATATTCCTTAGTTAATCTTCCAGTTTGGTCCATAGGTTGGGTCTTCCAGATTGGGTCTAGGTTATAGATGGCTGCAGCTTTAGCCAACAGGTCACAGCAATGTAATCTACAGATTTTTATTGATATGATATAAAATATAATCATGAAGTCATTTGTGAAGGTTAAAAATCACGTTTTTTTTTTCAGTGCAACTAAACACAAACTTTGTCTAGCATAAGAGAATATTGTCTATCATATTAGATTGATCACCTTTGAGCTTGTCTTGAATGGCTGCATTGCTGGGATCACATCCTCATACCTAAAAGTACAAGTCATTATTTTACATTCAAAATCATATTTCTGCCTCACTTTCTCCTGACTACAAAGCCACCATTCCTCCCCCTCTCTCATGCATTGTTTTTGACATAAGCCTTTGTGTGACACAGAGATTGTTATAAATTATGATTTCCATATGCCATTTAGGGTGAGATGAAAAGCCCAAGAGGAGGTGAATATTAAATTATGGTTTGAAACATGAACTTGGCCATTCTTATTCTACACATGTTCTTCTCTTTATTTAATACATATGGAGTCTCAGATCTTCAAGTGACCCTTGAAAGAACATTTACAAGAAAGACCACACAGGTTTTCTAGATCAACTTATGGTAAACTAGAAATAACTTCCTGGTTTACAGATATCCTTAAAAGTTTAATTGAATTGTCATTTGATTTTGACATATAGCAGAACACCATGTTGCACTCCAGAAGTATATGATTAATTTGATTATTATTTGTGAATTCCAGGCTTTAAGAAACTGAATTAAATGAAGTAATAACTCTAAATTATTGCAGGAGGTGAGGATTGAGGTTGTTTTAGGAGACAAAGAGACCACTCTTTGTTTCTTGGACTTGTCATGGTCAGAGAAGGATCAGAGAAGAGAATAAATAAGTAGGAGAGACTTTTGTTATAAATTACAAGTGCACAGTTATGGATAAGTGAGAACTCCCTCACTGTGAATCATGTAGGCTGAGGTTTGAATACTTTGTCTTTCGGGGACGTTTCCCCTGGGGGATTGTTCACAAACTAAGACAGGAGTATGGAGGGTAGATGTAAGATTTCTGGAATAGAGTTTTATGTTACTTTTTTGTCTTAATATTGGTTCAGGGGATGGGTGTTGGGATTATCTTTTGTACACCATGTGAAGATGTATCTCTGTTTAACCTCACCTGCCTAAGGCACCTTCTGATTGGTTTATTAAAGAGCTGAAAGGCCAATAGGTAGGCAGGAGAGGATAGGCAGGTCTTTCAGGCAGAGACAGGAACTCTGGGAAAGAATCTGAGGCAGGAGATTTCCCAACCAGATGTGGAGGAATTTGGATGTATGGTACTGAGGAGAGGATGTGGCAAAAATTTAGATTAATGTAAACAGGTTAATTTCAGTTTTAAGAGCTAGTTAGGGACAAGCCTAAGCTAAGGCCAAGATTTCATAATTAATAAAGTTTCCGTGTCATTATTCAAGAGCTGACAGTCCAAAGAAAACTCAGTTATAGATGGGTCATGATGTCAGTTACATGATGAACACAACCGATTCTGAAAGTCTGTTTCCTCAGGATAGCAAATAAGATAAAAGACAATGAATATTTGTTTCTGTAATAGGGTATGTTGGCCCTATCTGGTTCTAGTCAGCCTTGTTTCTCAGAGAATAGTCAGTCGCAAGATGTCCTATAATGAGACCACTTTTGTACCAACTTTTATCTACATCACAGATACTTCTTCCGTGGGTTAGCTAGCCTGACTGCCTAGGAAGATATTTGAACTGTAGCTATTTAGTACATTAGTCCCTTTGATTTGAGGTATCCAACTAATTCAGATTGTAAAATTTGTTGTTTTTTAATTTGGGAAGATTTATTTTTTTAATTATGTGAATATGCATGCATCTTTGTGATGATTTGTGCATATGTGTATAAGTGTTGGAGAAGCCCAGAAGACCGTATGTGGTCTTCTGGAGCTAGTGTTACAGATGGTTGTGAGCCCCATGAGGTGGGTGCTGGGAACTGAACTTGGCTCCTCAGGAAAAGCAGCAAATGTCCTTAACCACTGAGCCCTCTCTCCAGCCCCATTTTTGTCATTTATGCTCCTATCTTTTATTTTCAATGCAGCTTCTGGTTGACATGCCCTATCAGTGGTACTGTGCCTGTAGTAAATGAGGAATAAGAAGAGTGATGGCTGTCTCCTGTTTCCTGGGTTGGAAAAATTGGAAATTGTCACCATTATCTCAGATTCTGGAAGAAAATCCCAGGAGAAAGCCAAGGCACGAAGGTGTTAATTGGTTTTTTAATGATCTATTCAACACATTCTTTCTATTTGTCCCATCTGAACCTGCAGACCTTTTCCACTGTAAAGTCATTTACACAAGGCAAGGAAAGAAAGGGCTTGCAAGGTAAAAATCCAAAGTATGTTCTTGTCCTAACCTAGTCTTTAATATGGTGGTAAACATAGAGAAAAACAAGGACAAAGAGATGGAGAGATGGCAGTATTCACAAGTTATTCAGCACTTTAGAATAAAGTAAACCGGATCAATATAATTACATTTTAATTTCCTTGCAAAGTTTGAATATTAAGGTTTTCTAGGGAAACCCTTCATAAAGGGTAATCTTTTTATTAAGCAAAGTTTACAGAATTTTTGTCACAAATACAGGCTTTGATTTATTGGCTCTGCTCTAAGAAAATTGTTAGGTTTTCAATCTGTTTATTTTCTCAGTATAATATCAAATTGGAAAGGTAAAATTATACTCTTCCCTATTTGTGCCTCAATGGTCTTATCCCCATAACTAAAGAGGTTATAAAGAACACATCCATGGTAGGTAAAAGCATCAACTTTTAGTGATCCAGTGTGATGCAACATTACTCGTTGGTGGTTGTTGGTTTTGTTTGTTTGTTTGTTTGTTTTGTTTGTTTGTTTGTTTCAAAGTTTCCTCCTTCCCTGCTTTTACTTCCATGTATTTAGAGGCAGAGTCATATTACCTATAACCTTATTTCTGGGACTAGTAAAATGTATCAAGAGATGAACAGAATATTTGGTAATTATATCAACTTCAAAGCAAGACACTTCTACTCAATGAGTTTGAAATGAAGGCTCCTTGCCGGGACCACTTTAAAGTCAAAATTAATATTGATGTTTTTGGATGCAAAAGTACTGAGGATATGGATTGCAGAAAATGATGTCTAAGATGAAGGTTTTATGTTTGAAGAATATGACTGCTACTAAGGACCATGTAAATACATTTTTAAGTCAGCCAATTTAATGCAGATGTGGTGGCTCTGAGGCTTTTGAACTGTTGCATATTGGAGAGAAAAGAAGAGATACACGTCAGGGTGTCTGAGTCTGACTGAGTTTTAATCCCAGCACTCTTCAAGCCATTATTGGGTTTCTTTAAGCTTCCAGTCACTTAAAGATATGTGAGGGGTAACATTAGTTAGTGATATCTCTCTACATAGTCATATATATATATATTATATAGAAATATATATATATAATATAATAATATACATCAAAAATATTTCATACACTTTAAGGAGAACTATTTAGGTTTTACACTGGTAAAATGGTTTGAGGGTCATTATGATTATGTCATTACCAATTATTAGATGTCTTAGACAATGAGGACAATGATGTAATGGACACTTGAGTTTCTCAACTTAGTTTTCATCAAGCCTACTTATTTTACTGTATTTTCCCAAGAATTCTCATCTGAAAATATCTCATTTGAAGCCTCTTGAAGCCATTTGAAGCCATCGCTGTGTCCCATTTTTTCTTGCCACTTAAGATCAGTGCTGCTATGATGTACATAAAAGAATGATTCAAGATTTCATGACTGTATTTAACTAGGTGACAGACACACCACCATGAAGTCAAATGAAAGCAAACAAACAAAAGAGGGCTACAAAACAGGCCCCATGCTTCAAGAAATCTGTCACCCACAGAATTCCTCCCTAGGGGAGCTGACCCCCATCATGTGCTCTGGGACCTGGAGCCCAAAAACAGACAATGGAATTCATCTTCTACCTGTGCTTTCAGTAATCAGATTGTGCATCTCTTCCCTATTCTCACTACAAATGCTGGTTCTCAGACCCTGCATGGTGTATTTTCTTGGACCCCATCACCAAGCCACAGGGTTTGGAACATCAACCTCTCAGACCAATAAAGATTTGCTCTCACTGTTTCAAGGTTGAGCCATAAGGTTTGGAACATCAACCACTCAGACCAATAAAAATTTGATCTCACTGTTTCAAGGATGAGTTAAGTCTACCTTTTTTGCCTATGCTGATTTATTTACTGGGTATATAATAAAAAGATTCCCGATATTCCTGTGACTCAGTTTCCTTTTCTGTGAATACTGGTAGTAATAATTTTATGTGTGTCATTTTTTTTTTTTTGGTTTTGGCCAACTAAGTAGGAAGATTAAGCATCTTTAAATTGCTTGCTTGCAACAATGAATGACATTTTCTTAGGCTCTTCAAGATGCTCTAATTACTGGTAGATGATGTAGTACAAGTAGGTAGACGTGGGTATTTATCATATGTATATTTTTATAAATTGTTACTTATTTGTCTTTCCTTCATAATGATGATGCGCATATTTTAAGATGTCTGGGAAATGATACCACACACATTCATCACTTTGAAATGTACTTATTTGAGTCAACATTAGTGTTTTGAGACTTATTCATGCTATTAAGTATAAGCATTCCATTGAACTGCTTTATAAACTGCTTAAGACATACAAATTACCACAATTTATATATACATTGTGCTATCAATGGATATTTGGGTTGTTTCATCTTGGATTTTTTTATTGTAAGTAGGTTTACAATGAACGACATCTGCTGTGGAACCATTATTACACATATTGAAGCTTTCCTGGGTGTTGTGTTGACACATGGAAATTCAGGGCACTAGAGCACACACCTGAAGCTTCAGAAGACTGCTAAGTATCTTCAGTAGGGGCCATGCTACCTTCTGTTTCCACACAGTAACATGTGAGGATGCCTGTCTCACTGTACTCCAGAGGAAACTTTGGACATTTGAAATAATACTTATTAGAATGGCCAAGCCATGCAGTTTGTGGTCATTTTAGCATTGTCTGCCAGATTGCTTATGAAGCAGTCTTCTTAACTGGTTATTGGCTGTTTCACATTCCTTCTTTGTGAATGGCTCACCAGTGTCTTTGTCCACTTCACCTCTGGGTTGTCCCTTTACTGGCTGTTTATAATTTTGACTCTGGTCCTTCTTCATTTATATGTTTTAAAAATACCCTCCATAGACTCTGCCTTCTAGCATTTTATAGTGTTTTCATTTGCACAGATGTTTTAATGCAGTCAAATTTCTCATGTTTTACATAAAATATTATATCCTTCCTACTAAAATCTTAAACTCAACACCATCTGTCTAGGGGTGGCACTGTCCACAGTAGGCTGGGCCCTCCCACATTAGTCACTAATCCACGAAATGCCTCATAGACTTTCCTGTAGACCAATCTGATGGAGGCATTTTCTCAGTGGAAATTTCCTCCTCTCAGATGACCCTGCTTGTATCGAGTTGACAAAAATGCTAATCAGAACAGTGTCTCATTTCATATATTGCATGCATATATATGTATATATTTACATATGTATGTACAAAGATATATACAATCTAAGCATAGCACCAATCTGTTAAAACCCATTCACTAGTTCTCTGTTGCTCATAAGAAAAAAATAAATTTTCTCAACAGTAGAGATAAGTCTCCATGATTGAATCCCTTCTTACCTATATTTCTTGATCTCCTGTCATTGATACCTATGCTTCATACCTTAGCTGAAAAGAGCAATTCATACATAGGTCTTAAACTTGTCTTGATGCTTTATAGCTGCAAATCTATCTCTGTGACACTCCCTTGTCCACATTGCTCAATCTTGCAAGGTACACTTGCCATATTACTGCTATTCTTTGAGATTTGGTTCCAGCATTTCTATCTTTTCCATGAAACTGTGGCAGCATAATTCTGCCTGTCTTTTCATTTATGATAATGGCACTGCAACTATTTTTTGAGTCTTCCATCCACACATACTGACAGGATCAACTTGGTGCAGGTTACCTATATATATTTATATATGTAGGTGCATGCCTCTATAAAACCAATAAGTAACTATTTGCCAATCTTCCTTCTAAGTTGGGAGCACAGTCCTAAATTTTAGTACAGTGTTTGATAGCCAAGGCACACTCCTTAATATCTGATGCATGGAATAGGAAATACACTTGAGGAATGGAATACCCATTGATACCTGAGGTATCATTCAGAGAGTGCTTCCTTTATTAGACACCTTATAGGAGAACAGAAATATTTTATATAAATCCTTGCTATGTTTACATTGTAGAGGGTCAGATTCTATTGAGAAATAACAACAGACAAATTTTAATTTAATCTGTGATATTAAAAAGTTACATTCATGCACAGAACTGATAAATCTAATCCAGTTTTCTTTAAAAATGTATTAAATATTCATTTTATTTTATGTATGTTGTGTGTGTGTGTGCGTGTGCATGTGTGTATGTTGCCTGCATGTATGTATGTTCATCTTGTGTGCTCCTGGTGTCCATGGAGCTCATAAAAGAGCATTAAGAGTATTTAGTCCTTTGGGACTGGAGGTAGAGATGTTGTGAACCCTGGCTTTGACATTTTTAAGTTTTAGTGTCAAAGTTTTATGAAGTGTTTTTTTATTATCAGTGGGATTTGGGGCTGAGTTTGTTGTCTGCTACAAGTGTGCCGGTTGCTTAGTCCTGCATTTTGTTGTTCCTGCTTTCTTTTGTTTGCCTTTACTAAGACAGAACAGAGTGAGAAGCCAGATGTTCAGGGAGGCATGGTCTGTAGAATCCTATGAGGATGTTACACGCTGTGTCTATTCAGCAGTTAGGGACTTCCTATCTTTGACTTTCAAACTCTTCAGCAGGTGAAAAGAAGGACAAAAATGCTAATCAGAACAGTGTCTCATTTCATATATTGCATGCATATATATGTATATATTTACATATGTATGTACAAAGATATATACAATCTAAGCATAGCACCAATCTGCTAAAACCCATTCACTAGTTCTCTGTTGCTCATAAGACAGTATATATTGTGATAGGAAAAATATTATCTTTTATAAATAGATATGCATGTGCCAGTCTCTCCTGTTATCTATCCTAAAATAGTCTATAATCTCAGAAGGTTAATGTCACATTGGTTGAGTTTCATGGCTATAAATCTTTTGTAGCTAGATCATGCTCCTGAACTGCAGGCAAAAGCCTGAGCTAGAGATTCCAAAGGGAATGAACATGAAGCTGCCTTCTCTCTTGTAGAAGGGAAGCAGAGATAAGGCAAATGAGAACCAAAGCAACAGAGGCATCTTGATACTGCCCCTAAAACATGTTTGTAACTCCATCAAGTGTTCTAGGGTTCTGATTATATTGAAGATGTACTTTAGTGATGCTTTACAAGTACTTAGCATTGAGAAAAATATCTCAAGAGTTCCTGGAGCAGAAGGAGGCCTTTTAAAGACTGGGCTTGATCTTCTGAACATAAAACACACATCATCTCCTTGAGACTAAACTTGGAAATCTGGCCCACAGAGGCAAGTTAAGTAAAAAACTAGGTGAGACTAGGTTAGTATTTATGGGAAACAGACCGAGTTTATATCCAAGAAGTGAGTGACTTTTAGTGCACTATGGTCCAGGCGTTGTTTACCTTCACATAGGATGGAGGGGAGGATGGTGATGAAAAATATATCAACTTGTAACTGAATGCCAAGTTGAAAGATGCCTCTATCATAACACTTTGATTTTTTAGAACACACACATAAATTTAAAAAAATCTAAAAAGAAGAGAAAACATATAAACAAGCTTATATTCTTAGATGGGGTTCCCAGGCAACAGTACTTAAAGATTCTTGTTTACAAGAAGTGTTGAGGGGTTTCAAGAAAGTTTGGGGACAAAGTAGGTAAAGAAGAATGTTGTGTACACTGGAGAGTGGCTTCCACTTTTTCTCATGAAGAATCCTGGAGCACACAGAATATACCACACAGTTATACCAAACCCTTTTGCTAGTAGTGCCAGTTAGTTTTTTAACCAAGGTCTGGGGATGATGTGACTCAAGATAAATTATTCCAAAATGTCGCCCCTTAGCTTTTGAGAAACCTACAGAAATAGGAATGTTATTCCCTGAAAGCAGGCTATAGAGCAGAGAAATGGATTTCCAATCCTTTCTTTGAAATAGAGCACATGGCCCTCATGGCCCTCATGGCCCTTATTAGCTAGATATCTTAATATCTAGTTACATGAATGCCTTTTTCTCTAAAAATACAGTCCACAGAGAAGAATCTGAACAAACTGGTGTTTTCCAGTTGTCCCCCAATTTATGACACATATTTTATGATATGAAAACTGTGTGTCCTACATCTTCTAGGAACTTGTTGGAGTTTGTATCATTAGATCATACCTCTCCTGTTCAATGACAATCTTCCTCAGCTACTCATTTCTGCATCAAACTTGCACATTTTATTGTTCCTCTGATTCCATTTCTGAAGGCTCTGATGTCCTGTAAAGTTTGTTAAATAAACTGGTGTGGCTTTCTCTTGTCATTCTGCAGAGTGAACTGTAAAGGCAGATCCCTCTTGGACTAAGGTAATTCTGTAAAGAAAGGAAGAAACAAAAGTAATGTTATCCAGCCAGCAACTAACAAGTCCTGGCTGTTCAACAGGTAAAGGAGACATGATGTTGTGTGTATGGAAGGGGGGTTCCCCAAGCTTCTACTTCTTTGCTAAGTAGTATTTTTGAAACTTACTGCACTCAATTCCCTCTTTCTATTTATAAAAGATAATATTTTTCCTATCACAATATATACTGTCTTTGTAGTCTCACAGGGGAGAGATATATACAGGGAAATTCACTTTTTCAATTTTATGTTTCTGAAATCAACACAGGTGCATTTTTTATTTTTCTTTCTTTCTTGTTTTCCTTGAGACAAGGTCTTGTTGTGTGGCCCAAGTTGACCACAAACTCCCACTCCTATTGACTGCCAATATTATAGGCATGAGCCAGTTTATCAAAGCAAATTATTTTCTCCTTAATTTCTGACAGCAGGAATTCCAAATTTCCAGAATTACATGCTTTTGCCACAAATTTTATGCCGCTAAAAGTATGTGGCCTGAACACTCTTTCACTGTTCTTGAATATGAATGGTTACTCTTAATTCATATTTTAATTTTTTAACTCATGGCTACCATTTACTATGTTAAGTCCAAATTAATTGTATCACATGGCAATAATTAAGAAAAATACAAAAATTTTAGCATTCTTTCTGTCATTAATCAAGACTCCAGAAGGACTATAATAATTCTCTAGGCTTCCAGAGGCTCTGATGTCACTCCTAAATCTTGGCCTTCTCAGTCACCATATGGAATTCTTGCTACATTATTCTAATGTTATTGGAATGTGTAATTGAGATGTTGGCCCCGATGCCAACATTTTAACCTGAACTCATTGAGAAGTCAGGCAGGTGTTGGTCCTTTTTTGTCTTGTGCCACATAAACCATCTATATCAAAACTGAACTGAACTAATTAGGTCCATGATTTATGTATGGCCAACTAAAGAGTTTTTAATGGTTCATAACATGTTTGTCAGCTTTCAGAATAAGTCAGTGAAAACCAGATGGCGCTGAGGACTATGCTTTAGTTGGTTCATGCTTCTTGATAAGTGTACACCAAATTCAAGGTTAGCTGTTCTTCGCCTATATTTTTCTTTTAAGATCATATATATATATATATATATATATATATATATATATGTATATATATACATATATATAATTATACTATATACTATTATAAGATTATATTTATATATACTATTATCATATTTTGTTAATGACAGCATGAACTCTAAAGTCAGGTATCACATAATCAGTTTGATTTTTCTTTCCAATATGTCACTATGGAAACTATTGAGAGAAAGCAACCAGTATTTCCTCTTTCCAATGATTCATTTTCGATATGGTAATTAATATATAGAGAAATCAATGACCTGATAAAATAGTGGCTGAAAATCTGATTATTTATTTTATAGCAAGAGAAATATAACGGCCCCCCACCCCGACTAGCATATGAAAATCGCTTACCACTTAATTCCATAGTCCTGAACATCAAGAGTCAAGTCAAAGGTAAGCCATTCACAAATATGGAATTGTGTAGAACCTACCTACCATTTAACAGTATGTTTCTAAGATACTAAAAATTCTAACACAGAAAAAGACTAGCCTTCTCTTTCAGTTACATCTTATTTATTGGCATTTATTGTTCATCTGAACTAAAATGAAATACGCAATGCTGCAGATGTCTGTTGTTATTCCTTTAGTGTTATAGCTAACCTCCATTGTCTGCTTGGCTGGATTTAGAATAACCATGAGATATACTTTGAGGTGTTTTTCTGACAGGTTTGACTAAACAGGGTTCTCGAGAAAATGAAGTATAAATAGTTGAGAATCACTTTAGAAATGTTTAATATCCTTAGTCAGCAGGAAAATGCAAATGAAAACTATTTTGAAATTTCATCTTACCCCAATCAGAATGGTCTGTGTCCCAACTACAATTGACAATTGCTGGTGAAAGCTCGTATATCCACTATGGAAATCAGTGTTTATTTTCCTCAAAGAGCTAGCAATAGGTCTAACTATGACCCAGATATCCCACCCTTGTGCATATACCCAAAGGATTTCATATTCTACTACAACGTTATTGCTAGTTCATGTTCATTGCTGTTCTGTCACAATAGCCAGGAAATGTTAGTGTTCATAAACAGAAGAATGGATAATGAAAATATATATTTGCAAAGTGGAATATTATCCACCAAGCAAAATGAAATTATAAAACTAGCAAGAGGCCCAACTTCCACCTGCCCACTCTGGGAAATCCCACCCTGGGGTCTGCAGGCAAATTGAATTGGCCCCTGAGAACCAGGCAACCCTGACTCTGCTGAGATCGCTGGGCTATTCCAGCGCCCACGCAGTGCAGAGGCAGACTGAATTGGCCCCTGAGAACCAAACAACCCAGAGTCTGCTGACATCTGTGCCCTAGTCCCGCTCTCACCCACCTGGAGAGTGAGTGCCTCAGACCTGCCTGCACCCACCTTGAGACCCATCAGATTATCGGAACCAATTGCACACACCTGAAGAGAACCCTGGACCCATACACACCAGGAAAGGAAGAGACACGACCTGCACCCACTGGAACAAGGGATGGGAGGATGACAATATAAGAACACATCCAACAACAGGAAAACCTATATGACACCACCAGAGTCTAGCGACTCTACACCAGCAAGGCCTGAACGTCCCAACACAGACAAAGCAGAAGAAAGCAACCTTAAAAACAACTTCTTGCAGATGATAGAGACCCTAAGAGAGGAAATCAGAAAGTCCTACAGAGAAATGGAAGAAAAGATGAACCAAAAGATGCAAGAAATCAAGGAAAACCAAGAAAATACAATTAAATAGCTGAAGGAAACAGTTCAGGATCTGAAAACTGAAATAGAGACAATAAAGAAAACACAAACTAAGGGAATACTGGAAGTGGAAAAGCTGAGTAAACAATCAGGAACCACAGATGCAAGCATAACTAACAGAATACAAGAGATGGAAGACAGAATCTCAGATACTGAAGATAAACTAGAGGAAATAAATTCATCAAGCAAGGAAAATCTTAAGTCCAACAAATCCTTAACACAAAATATCCAGGAAACATGGGACACTGTGAAAAGAACAAACCTAAGGATAATAGGTATAGAAGGTGAAGAAACCCAACTCAAAGGTGCAGAAAACATATTCAACAAAATCATAGAAGAAAACTTTCCCAACCTAAAGAAAGACATGCCAATGAAAGTACAAGAAGCCTACAGAACACCAAATAGAGTGGACCACAAACAAAAGTCCCCTCATCACAAAATAATTAAAACACCAAAAGTACAGAATAAAGAAAGAATATTAAGAGCAGCAAAGGAAAAAGGCCAAGTAACATATAAAGGCAAACCTATCAGGATTACACCAGATTTCTCTGTGGAAACTCTGAAAGCCAGAAGGACCTGGATAGATATTCTACCAACTCTAAGAGAACATGGATGGCAGCCCAGACTACTATACCAAGCAAAGCTTTCAATCACTATAAATGGAGAAAACAAGCTATTCCATGACAAAACCAGATTTAAACAATATGTAACCACTAACCCAGCCCTACAGAAAGTATTGGAAGGAAAACTCCAACCTAAGGAAATTAACTACACTCACAAAAACATAGGCAATAGATAATCCCACTCTACAAAAACACAAAATAAAAGGCAGGGTAAATCCTCATACAATACCAGTACCAACAACAAACCAAAACAAACAAGAATAAACACTCAATGATCCTTAATTTCCCTCAATATTAATGGTCTTAATTAGCCTATAAAAAGAGACAGGCTAACAGATTGGATATGAAGACAGAATCCATCCTTCTGCTGCATACAAGAAACACACCTCAAATTCAAAGACAGACATTACCTCCGAGTAAAGGGTTGGGATAAGATGTTCCAATCAAATGGACCCAAGAAAGGAGCTGGGGTAGCTGTCTGAGTATCTAATAAGTTAGAATTCAAACTGAAATCAATCAAAAGAGATGAAGAAGGTCATTTCATATTCATCACAGGAAAAATCCATCAGGAAGAAGTCTCAATTCTAAAAATCTATGCCCCAAATACAAAGGCACCAACATTCGTAAAAGAGACATTATTAAAACTCAAATCACAAATAAGACCTCACACAGTTACAGTGGAAGACTGTTTAGAAAATAACAAATGGTCTGTATTCTAGGATATCTGACCAGGTTAGACTTGACTGCCATCAGAAATAATGAGCCTGGACCTGTCTAACAAAAGTATAATGTATTGTACATCTAGATCACACATGCAGTTTTAAGTTTTTAAGCTAAGAAAAAAAAGACAATTGATTTTAATGATATTTTACTTAAAATTCAAGCTAAAAAGGCTCACTCTATAATTAAAGTAAAATATTATGTTACAATCCACATAAGTTTTTCCATATTGTGTAAAGTCTAGTGCATATTTTGTACTAAATAGCACTTTTCAATTTAGACTAGTCTCATAACAAGTAATGGGACCTGCATGTTCCCAGAGGCTATTGTACTGGATAAATATTGGGCAAGGAGGTAGAAGGATGAGAGAAATATTGGTTAAACTCAGCCTGCAACTGTCAGTTATTAAAAGATGAGGAAAGTTACTCACTGTTCTGAGCCTTACTTTCTTCTATAAAACAAAAATTATACCTCACAAAATTTTTGATGGAAGGCACAAAAAATGTATACAAAAATTATTGTCACTTCTCAACAAATGCTGTATCTATTGATTCCCTTATCAAATAAGCATTTATTAACCATCTAGTCCTATGTGTGTTACTCTTGTAGGGGGATTAATGAAATAAGTTCTCTCCCTTAACTGACATAAGAATCACAAGTTTCCTGGGATTGAAGGACACTGGACAACTTAATAATACAATGAAGATAAAAATAGGTTGAATTAGTAACACTGGGCTTACAAGCTCCACTTTGCCCAATGTCAGCAGGTTACCTATACTTCTTTATGAGTCTGCTTCTTTTTAAAAAAAAAAACATGATTTATTTTTATTTCATGTGAATTGGTGTCTGTGTGAGGGCGTTAGATTCGCTTGACCTGGAGTTATAGACAATTGTGAGCTGCCATGTGGATTCTAGGAATTGAACCCTGGTTATCTAGAAGAGCAGCCAGTGCTCTTAACCACTGAGTCATCTTCCAGCCCTGTAAATTTGCTACTTACTCTATAAGATTTGAGATAGCAAAGAATCATTGTAGAGTGTTGTTTTGAGGACCTAATGAGGCCCTGTGAGAGGAAGTTCTTTTTAATTGGTGAAGAGGCAAGGAAGTGCTCAACATTACTGAAAGCTCTGATAGAAGGACTCTAATTTTATTGGTTGGGTTGTTTCCAACCAATAGTCTAAGAAAACAACAACAATATTAAAGTTCTAGAGTTATAGCATTTTTTTTCATTCTGTGACTTGTCACATTTACTTTCTTTGAGGTCTATTTTTCCTGTTTTGTACAAGAAATTAAAAAGAGTATTGCAACAATTCAACATACATCTTTATTTGTGTATGTTTGAATATATGATATATGTATGTGTAACATGTATATGTATATGAACCTGTGATATACATGTTTGGGATGTGTGTATGTATATGAACATATGTGTATGTGTGTGTCTGTGACATGTGTGCACTCTGGGGCTCAGTTCCAGGGATGCAGTAGTATCTCTTTTTTTTATTTTTGGTTTTTTGAGACAGGGTTTCTCTGTGTGTAGCTTTGGAGCCTATCCTGGCACTCACTCTGGAGACCAGGCTGGCCTCGAACTCACAGAGATCCGCCTGCCTCTACCTCCCGAGTGCTGGGATTAAAGGCGTGTGCCACCAACGCCTTGCAAAGTAGTCTCTTTTGGAACCTCGTTTTAAAAGCCTAGTTCAGTTTTGTTTGGTTCTCTTTATGAGAAGCAAATTGCATACTTTTCCCTTGAAGACATACTGAGAGCTTAACTTAAGTTCCCAAGGATCCTCCCCTGCTCTTTCCTTCGGGTGAAACACATCTGTCCTTCCTGTCATTGGTAGCACTTGCCCAAAACTCCTTTAAGAGAAATATTGTTAGTATTGTTAGTAAAATATATTGTCTTCCAATCCCAAATCTCATTTTCCCTTCTATCAACATGTAAGAAGTGAGGCTGGTGCCAGAACTGACAACCGAGAGCTCTGGGAGAAGAAATAAAAGACATGTTTTTCCTGCTAGGTAACTTTTCTTCGTTGTTCATCTGGAGAGCAGCCTTTTCCCTTTGCTCTCCAATTAAACATGACAGGAGTGGTTATTCAACCAAAAGAAACACAGACCTGTCAGACTCCCCCTCCTGCACACTCTTTCCTGAGATTGTTGTGATATCTGAGACATGCTGTCTGCAGCAGATGCTTGCCAGCTTGGGGGTGCAGGATGGTTATCTGAAGACTCTAGGGGAGCTCCTCTACTGCCCTCAGCAGCTCTGCTGGGTCTGGATTTGAGCTGAGTTATTGCTGATTCAGGAAGAAAATTGTGTCATTAACTCTCTAACAAGAAGGGCAGGGCTAGCTTTTATTAGGTTGTGTAATAGAAGAAGCATTAAATGAGACATTACCTCTTTTCTCTCAGTGGTCACAGGAATCCAAAACTTGCTACACAGATTAATTAAAAACCAACCCTTATAAGGAAGGAGTCAACAACAACAACAACAACAACAACAGCAGCAAAAAAAAAACAAACAAAAAAGGCTACAGAATCTTTGGCCATGAATGTACCTCAGGCAGGCTTTTTAAATAACTAGTTGAACTTACTCTCATTCACCTTGTTATTAGGTCATTTAATGTAGAGGGACAAACCAGGGGTGGAAAGTATATGTAAGTGGGGATTTAATGAGTAGGTGAGGGAGAAAGGTAGGGAACAGCAAGCCTGCAACTGCTGCTTGGAGGGCAAGCATAACTATGTGGTTTCTGTGGGGCAGCCAAAGATCAAGTGGCAGACTTCAGATTTCAGATGCTAAAGTAAAGCAAAAGAGAGTCAGTCAGAATCACAGCACTTATCTTTTAGGCCAATGCCAGAGAAATAAAACAGACAAGATTGTAATCACAAACTTGGCCAGATGAAAATATCCTTGAGGTTTTACGCTTCACTGGAGGAGTAGGAATAAGCGTCGGTTTTTGTGCCGTGGGTTAATTCTGAGGATGAAGACTGGACTTTTAAACTATACTGGTAAACTGTTTTAGTAGGTAATAACTAGGGATCCATTGTATCTGCCTGTGACATCATAGTGCAGCAAGAAGGGGAAAGGAGACAGATCACAGATGGAAAACCCAATCCAGAAACAACCACAGCAGTTTCTATATGCCTGTACAGAGTTCAGACAACTAAACCAGTTACATGCAGTTTACCTTCAGGACCTTTACCCTTACCTTTATGATGAAAGGAAAGGAGGGGGCCAACTATTTAATGGGCCCTTATCATATGCAAGGGACATTTATGTAGAATTTGTATGTTTCATTTTATTGACCCTAAAAGTTAAAGTTGCTATTTTAATAGTTATGAATTCATACATTGTTGCAATCGGTGATGTACTAACATATTTGTTGTAACTTTTAAAAAAGCAGTACACGAGAGAGAAAGGTGCCAGTGACAGAGCTCATGTGGAAGGTTTTTTTTTTTTTCTTTTCATTTAGGGGAAAGTGAATGGGAAAAGGGGGGAGAGGGGAGGGGAGACTGGCCTCTGGAGACAGGAGCAGGAGGAGAGAAAAGAGAGGCAGAGAAGGTGGGGAGGAAGGGAGAGAGGAGGAGTGAGAGAGACATGCAGAGAAGCAGAGAGAGAAAGAGAGACATTCAGAGAAGCAGAGGGGGGGGAATGGGAGGTGGGCAGGGTCCTTTTAAGATGGAGCATAGTGAATGTGCACAGGCGGTGCTCTTAGTGGCTGCAGCTGAGGGTGTGTCCTGTCAGAACTCCAAGGGCAGGCCAGTATGAATACCTGAATACCAACAATCTTAATTTCTGATGTTTTTGCCTTTTACCTTAGCAGTATGCAAAGTAAGTGTACATCATAAAACATGGTGTTTTATGGTGTATAAATTGGGATATAGAACCCACAACTTACATATGTGGGCCTGCAAAGCTGGTACATTCTGCACCTGTGTCTCTCTTAGGGATAACCTATGGATGCCCACTGATTTCAAGTTTATTTCAGGCTTCTGAGGCCTTCCTATGAGGACAGCTTTGAACAACTCTTCAGCTACTATGGTCTGACTGTGACCACTCCCTACTCATATAATCTTAATTTCCAAGGTTATGGTATTAAGAATGAGTCCTTTGTGGGGGTCATCAATTCATGAGAGTAGGGCCCTCAATGAGATGAGTACTCTTAGAATGCAGATACTCCAAAGACTCAACCCTCCTCTGCCATGTGAGAATGCAGTCAGAAGTTACATGTAAACCACAGGAAAACCCCCTACCAAAACAATCTCTGCTGTGACAGTGACTTTGGAATTCCCAGCATCTGGAGTTCTGAGAAGTAGACTGCTTTTGTGTAGAAGCCACCCATTTTATCCATATTTTTAGTGTTTTGTTTGTAATAGCATGAATTGAATAGGATATGCCAGACATTTGTTTACTCTATATTAGCATTCCCAAACTCTTTGTCAATAACCTTTAATAATCATAAGATTCATTAAGAGCCATAAGCAGCTTCTTTGAGTATGAGATAAGTCTGTGTCTGCTGTGTACAAAACCGAAGACATTCTTTTAAAAAATTTGCAGCAATAGACAAGTAAATTAGCTTTTAGAACAACTGTTTTGTCACCTCTATACAACTTAAAGGATAGGCTGGTGAAACCCACAGAAACAGCTGACCTGAATGAACATCGGGGAACTCTTGTTTCCCAGACTGATAGCTGGAATACCAGCATGAGACTGATCCAGACCCCAGGAACATGGGTTTCTGTAAGGAAACCTCGGATATCTACTGGACCTCCTGTAGAAGTTCAGTACTTATCCCTAGAATAGGTGTGGACTTTGGGGGCCCATTTCACATAGAGGAATACTCCCTGAGCCAAGACACACGGGGGGTGGGCCTAGGCCCTTTCCCAAAGGATACAATAGACTCTGATGACACCCTATGGAAGGCCTCACCATCCAGGGGAGCAGAAAGGATATGTGATAGACAGGGTTTCAGTTGGGGGGGGTAGTAGGGGAGGATGGGTGGGAGAAGGGAACTGGGATTGTCATGTAAAACAATCCTGTTTCTATTTCAAATAAAAAAAGTTGGGGAAAAAAGGGTAGGCAAATCACACTTTTGTTTTATTGCTAGTGTGATTTTAACCTCAGGAGTATTGAAGGAGTCTTGGGGACGGAGGCATCTCTCATGGAGACACACTTTGAGAACTGCTGCTCCAGGCTTTTCCTCTTCCCCTTGGCAGCTGTGAAGAGGCTGGGGTTGGGGTCTTTGGTGGTTGTTGTGTGACCAGGATAGGCCTGTGTCACAGCCTGCTCAGTGTACACTGCAACCATAGTCTCTGTTAGTAAGAAATTCTACCCCACTTAACCTTTCAGGGCCCAAACTTCACAAAACAATTGGCCTGAAAATTACAAGGATGGTCAGTGCCAAGGCTTAGTAAAAAGGAACAAAATGTTACCTCTAAAATGCCAGTGTAAAATGCATGCACTTGTCGTGGTTATAAATGACAAAGTTGGAGAGAGAATGGAAACCTCTCTGCACATAGGCAAGGAAAATGAGTTCTAGAAAGCTAAAGGGTAGTGCTGATCATTTCATGACAATAGATGTCTTGTCTTTTGAACTAGGATGATGTCTTTGGTTTTGCCCAGCATCCCTGATTTGATTATTTTCTGTCTATGCTTTAGAGGAGGAAGCTTAATCCTGAAAACACAAGTTGTAAAAATCTGCTTTGGTAAAAGGAAGTATTGCGAGAGCAATGTAGAGTGTGAGGAAAAACAGAATTGGATCTGGGGAGTTTGTCTTGGAAGCATTGGCCAATAGGGGTACAAGTCTGTCACCTCAACAGAGTCTTCAGGAAAGCAAGGAGGATCACCCTTTCAGGAACATGGACAGCCTGACTGCAGGCAACACTATATCATGCATGAGTCAGGGTTTTCTCTGTAGATCCCAGGTCTCCTTTTTCATATTTCCACCTCATCTCCCCAGTAGCCTTGTCTTTTACAATGGCTAGAGGCACAGGTATTAGGTTCTGTTTTTCTACAAATTTATATGAGTTGGGTTTCTACAGATTAGAGTCTAATCCTGATCCTTCAACTGTCTTCCCACAGAGTTGGATGAAATGGGTTTCTATGCTACACAGTCCACAGTTTCCTGTAATTTTGTACTTAATTGTGTACCTTTTAGTTTCATTAAAATCAAACTGTGGCCAGTGAGGTGGCCCTGCACATGAACGGCCTGCTGTACAAGTCTGACAAACTAAGTTCCGTTCCTGGAATCCATCTACAGTTGGAAGGAAAGACTGGCTCCCCAGAGCTGTCATCTGCTTCCACATGTGTACCGTGGTACATATACGTCCACATGAGTCCCCCTTCATTTATACAAACAATAATACATACATAAATAATCTATAAAACAAACATTGTGCCACGTCGTCTTCTAATGTCTTAATAAAAATGAGAAGAAGCCAGTCAGTGGTGGCACACTCCTTTAATCCCAGCACTGGGGAGGCAGAGACAGGCGGATCTCTGTGAACTCGAGACCAGCCTGGTCTACAAGAGCTTGTTCCAGGACAGCCTCCAAAGCCACAGAGAAACCTGTTTACACACACACACACACACACACAACACACACACACACACACACACACACACACACACTTAGAGAAGAAATAAAAAAGGTCACTGTATCGCAGTGGGGACTGTAAGCAGGACCGCTGATGTTATCCTCGGAGGTTCTGGATCGGCAGCGTGCTCTTGACCTGACCCTTCAGAGAGCAAAAACCAATCTCCGCAGGCACTCAGGACTATGTCACTTCAGTCTTGTCACAGAACAAATCCTCCGATCAGAGCCCATAAGTGCTCAACACTGCTGGCATTAAAAGCTTCGCATCTTGGAAGTCTGGGCTCCTCTCACCCTTCTCATGGACTTGTACTTCTTCTCATCATTCAGCTGGCTAATGATCCCCTTCCAGCAGGTGTAAATGAGTTTTCACACTCCAACCTGGCTTTTGTCAAGCCTTTAATGCAAGGAGCTAATGAGTGTGATTCCTCTGAGTTTTCTCCCAAAAGAAGGGTATGTCTAGTGGGTGATATACTGACAAACGGACGCTAATGTTATTCTGTTCGGAGGGGCTAAATTCAGAGCACTGAGAGTTTAAGAAAGACGAATCCCTCAAACAAAGACAGACTCAAACATATTAAGCAGAGCTGGGCCAGCAGCCTAATTCCAGTACATCCACACAAGATCTTGAGGCCACTCAAGCATATGAGAGATACCTCAGAGGCAAGAAGGAAGGCAGCAACTGCCTCATTAAAAATGCAAGCTGAGCCTGGAGGCGACTGGCCAGGCATAGTAAATTGTCCTGGCTAAAGAAGGTGAAGTGAAAATTGATCAGACCAAACATTGAGACCTCAGCATTTCAGGACACGGAAAAAAAGCTTGTCGATTTGATATCTTGCCAAACAGGACAGCAAATGAATTTTCTCCAGGACTCGGCATTCTTGCTGTTTTGTTTCTCCCTGAACAATGTTTTGTTTGTTTGTTTCTGTGTTGAGGATAAAAACTATGATTCCGAGAGTGCTGAGCCCAATGAAACAGTTTGATATTCTTGTTGCAGTTGGCATGTGCTAGTCCAGTTTCAAATGTGATGGCATACTTTTAAACAATTCAGGTAACACTTTTGGAAGGGAAATGTGAAAATAAGCTTTGCCACATTTTTATATGACTTTTATTAAGAAGACCCAGTGGAAATTGTCTCATCATCCAGTCATGGGCACCAGAGTTGCATATTTGTATTTTGTATATGTATTTTCTTTCTTGCTAGGAAGTTAAGTTTCCTGTCTGACTTGCTACTTCTTCAGTGGTTTTCTTCTCATTTTAAACACCTCAATCATTGGTGTTTCCATGCCCTCCACAAAAGAACTATGCTTGGTTTATTTGTAGAGACTCTGGACTGACTGAAAAAGAACGTTACCCACTATGAGTTGTCTACTGTGCGGAGGAATATGGATTGGATGGAATTGTAGTTTAACGCAAATCAGAAGTGGATGAAATGACTGTTTAACCCTAAAACACAATAAAATAGAGAATCCTGTAAAACCCTACATATTGTCTTATTTAGTTTTTAAATCTTAATGAAAAGGTTGTGTCTTTACTTATTTCTGACAAGAGTTCAGGAGGTACCTTTGGATAAACTATGCCTAACAGATACCCTTGATATATATATATATATATATATATATATATATATATATATATATATATATATATCTGGGTACTGAATTCTTTTGGATGGTCACAGTTTCCTCCAAACATATAATATAGCTGAAGTCTTATTCTAATTCAATAGTTTTAAAGCTGATTTGTTGGTTTTCTGTTGCTGATGTAAATTATCACAAACTAAATGATTTAAGTAAATACAAGTCTATGTTCTATTTCAGAAGTATCAGAAATTGTAAGGGGTCTCAGTGGGCCCATTCCAAGGAATCAACAGGGTTGTGTTCTTTCCTGGAGGCTCAAACAACGAACTGAACTCCTGTTTCTTAGATTTTCCTGTCTCTCAAGGCTACTACTTACAGTCCTTTGGCTTATAGCACCTTTCATCACAGAGCCAAAACAATCAACTGAGTTTTTCCTCATAAAGTCATCATGTCCCTTCCAGTAGCAAGCATAAGGTGAAAAGGTTTCAAGCCCAATTCTGGGTTTGAAAACCTACCAAAATCCACCAGTCCATGAGCCCCCAAACCCTCCAAACCCTGAGCTCAAAATCCCACCAATCCCTGGGCTTTTCCCAAGCTCAGAACTTAAAGTCTCATCTATTGCCAACCTGGAAATACTCATCCTGGAAAAGTCCTCCTCAAAGAAATCCTAGATAAGACTGTGTCCTCCTGTTCAGAGATAAAAAAAAAAAAAATCTGTGTGAGATTTGTTGTGCAGTATTACTTTGTGGTACTCCTTGGCTCCTGACTTCCAGGATACCTCTCCCTTCAGAGCTGTAGCACATGCCCTGGGGACTTTCACCCTTATCTGTAACACTTGTTTTGGGGAAAATGCTCCCATCAGAGCAGTAACACTTAGAGCAAGCCAGCTACAATCAACTGAGCCTGTCTCACAAAGGCATAATTCTGGCCTCCCTTTTTAATTCTGAAGCACCTCCTTGGGGCTGGAGTGCTGACTCAACCACACTTAACTTATTGGTTGACAAAATTAGTGTTTGGTAAAGTCATTTTCTTTTGGTCTGCTGTTGCTGTCCTATCTGGGGTGAAGAGATTTTTCTTCTTAGGAAAAGCCAGACTCAGCTAGTTTGTCTGAGGCAAGTTGATCTTTCTTATCTGGTACTCAATGATTAGTCTCTGTTATGAAGACTATAATGTGTAAAAAGATGGCCTTTTCTGTACTTCTTCATCATCTCAGGAATGTAGAAAAGTTGTCCAGAGGAGGGACTTTGGATCCAATCACAGGAGGTCTAGCATTTGCTGCCCCCTAAAAGCTATGTGACAATGGGAAAGGTCACTCATCTTTCTCTAGGTTGGTTTTTAAAAATTTGAGAAAAAATAGTATATATGCATAAAGTATGCATGCATACATACATACATACATAAATACATTCATACAAAGTTGTTGATTAAAAATGTTCCTACATACCAAGGCATATCGTATATCATAACTGTAAGAATGATTACTATCAAAAATAGCGTTATCTCCAGCATATGTTAACCATGGCATAGCTTCTATCTGGTATACGTTTGTGTGCCCTAAGATTCTTATTAGTTGTTCATTGTTTGAGGATTAATTAAATCCACACTCTGTGAATCTCAGTGTTTGCCCAAATTCACACAGCAAGTGGCTGTGATAATACCAGCGAGGGAGCATTTTCTGAGTCAGGGACCTACATATGAAGTGGTGAATTACTTCCGAAATTATCTTAGAATGTTTTGGAGACGTGCCAAGTGTTCATTGCTGTGCAGAGTGGTGTGACTGGGATGAGAACTCGAGATGCAGGACTCCATCAGGCACTTCCCATTGCCACAGGAGTGCTCCCTCGTCCTCATGCGCTGTTCTCTTCTGAGCTGCCATTCTTTCCAGCTCATGGTTCATCATGAGGCATTTCAAAGATGCTAAATATGTACATGTTGATGGATTGAACAGCTAATGCCTCCACAGCACCAATAAACCATTACTGCTACCTCATTTAACGCTATATTTCTCACAGGAGCTATGAAATCTGTAGTTCATGTAAAAACAATAGAAATATCAGTAAGTGGACTTCAGAACAAATAAAATATGACATTTAAAGTGATATTAGCCAAGCCTTATTGTTACACAGGGAAAATACATTGTGAGGTATTTCCAGTGGTGGGGCAGAATAAAAAGAAAAGCACGCAGGACTTAAAATTTCTATGCATGATATGATCTGAACTAATTTAAATTATACTGCTACATCCAAAGTTATTAATTCTCAGTATAGGGACTATTGTGATTAATTCTTCTATATACATATGCACACACATGCAAGTTTATAACCAGTAGGAAAAAAGACTATTTTAATGAGGTTTTCAGGAAGCAAATAGACTATGGGAAATTATAATGGTCTGTTAAAAAGTAATGGATAACAGTCTCCTACCACTGCCTAATTGGAGCGCAAACGCTGATTAAATTTATTGATCATTAGCTAAGTCAGAGCTTTTAAATATCCCTTAAGAGTTTTATCAAAGCATAATACCTTCAGGTTTGGGGACACCCAAAATTAGGTCACATGCAAATCCATGAATCTAAATTGCAGCTTCAGACTCGGTGTGATTCCAGTCTTCAGTTGCACTCTGAGCAAAGGATTCCTCTGCCAATTTTCAGACTTCTTCACCATTTCACAGAAGAAAGATGATGTAATCTTTTGTTGACAGAAAAATAAACAAATCTTGGAGTTTCTCTGGAAGGTTTTGATGCAAATGTAACTTTTCAAGTCTCTGATTTATAATAGTCACACAAAATTATGTCTGTTGGTAGATATATTTTTGTTTGGGAGATGAAATTCAAGTAATATGTATCAATTAAACATCTTTTTTTTTTTTTTTACAAAATTTTCCCCAACACACTTTTAGGAACTTCTGGGGCATATCACAGAGAACGTTGGATTCAGAGTCACAGGTCAGTATCAAACTCCAGTGTTCATGAAGCCTGGTTCTTTTTTTATTATTAGTTCAAATTAGGAACAAGGTTGTTTCACATGTCAATCCTTTCTCCCTCTCCCTCCCCTCACCCTCACCCCTCCTACTCCACTCCGACCTACCCCCCACCCCATCCACCCTCCACTCCCCAGGAAGGGTAGGGCCCTCAACGGGGGCTCCACAAAGTCCACCACATCATCCTGGGCTGGGCCTAGGCCCTTACCCATGTGTCCAGGCCAAGAGTGCATCCCTTCACGTGGGATGGGAAGCCAGGGTTTTAAGATACCTGTAAAACAAAGACACACGTTGCTTATATTGTACATGAAACAATGTAGATACTGTGTTTACCTTGGTTTCTAAAAATCATTACTTAGTGTATGTGAAACTATATATTATTGAAAGAGATCCTCATCATCTGGATATTGAAATTATTTTTAATGTAAACACTTAATGGTTTCAAGTAATACCAATCTTCTTCCTTAGGGAATAAGAGACTGGGAAGATGGCTTCTTTGATAAAGCCCTGCTTTGCAAGCACCAACATCTGAATTCAGATTCCCAGCACTCATATAAAAATCGTAGCATGGTTGCATGTGCTTGCACTTCCAACTCTGGTGTCCTCAGGACTTGCTGGTGAACTTGTGATAGTTTGACTGTAATTGACCTCCATAATCCCATAGGGAGTGGCACTAATAGGAGGTGTGGCTTTGTTGGAGTGGATATGGCCTTGTTGGAGGAAGTGTGTCACTGTGGGGGTGGGCTTTGAGGTTTCCTGTGCTAATGGTAGCGTTCAGTGTCTCAGTCGACTTTCTGTTGCCTGTAAGATGTAGGACTCCTCAGCTCTTCCTCTAGCACTCGTCTGCCTACATGCTGAAATGCTCCCCGCCTTGATGATAATGGACTGAACCTCTGAAACTGGACATTGCCACCTCAATTAAATGTTTTCTTTTATAAGAGTTGTCATGGTTATGCTGTCTCTTCACAGCAATAGATACCCCAAGACATTAATCTAACCCAGTTATCAAGCTCTGGATTCAGTAAGTGAGTCTGTCTTTAGAAAATATGAGGTGGTGAGTAGTACTGGAAGACACTTGCTGTTGACCTCTGGCCTCCACATGTGCCTGCATACACCTGAGCACACAATTTTAATATAACCTCTCCAGATGATACAGAAGAGATACTAAAGTTAGTAGACACCATGACAAACTAATCAAGTCAGTGTTACAGGGGCTTTTGAAATATTTGCCACTCTTTGGTGTGATCATTCAATAACTGCAGTCTATATATTGTTTGCATCTGAATTTTGAGCATCCTTCTGCCTCATCACGCACTCATGCATAAAACTATTAGCATCACTTTCTGTTTATAATTTATCTCACACTATTTCTACCCCTGATAATCTGCTGGTGGCTAGGGAGCATGAAGTGAAAGCAATTGGGTTCTAATGAAGAACGTGATATTCTCTATAGCTCACTGCATGAAGTTAAATGTGTGTGATTTAGGAAACCCATTAGAATGTGTACATGGGTTTGCACACATGTGCATGAATGTATGTGCATAGGTGTCTAATGACTGGCTCTTGTATTTGTCCTAGTTATACGAGACTATTCAGTAATATGACCTTCTAATAAAATGACACTTTATTAAATACATATTTTAATAAAAATAATATTATAAAGGATTAAAAAGGATTTCAAAAGCAATAAGATATATTCACTTTGCAATAATAAATGTTTTAATTCCAATATAAATCAGGGTCATATAACTATACCCACAAATAAATGTACAAAGACATACATATAATGCCCTACTACACTTTTATTTCCTTCAGGAACTTGAAGGGAATAAAAACATGCTAACTCACTTATAGATGTCATGGATGACTGCAGTTCTTTCAGGTGTGTCACAAGACAAAACAATCAAGACAATCAAAGAGGGGAACGTTGGTGCTACATTAGCAATGATAGAAGACTCATAATGCGAGAATGCTTGGTTTCAAAGTCTTTTCTTGCTGATAAACACCACCTTTGTGTCTTACTCAGCATGTCTTTGAAGTGGGCAGTTTCAATTAAATCTTCCAAATTAAATTGTCCAAAGGATTTTTCCCTACACCTAGGTTTCTTCTGACAGCTTGGCCTTCTGGAAACAACTACTACTGACCTTGTTTACAACACGTCTTTAAGGAAACGAAAATGCTCTTCAGTTTTCATTGAGTGCCTCCTTTCCCTTGCTCTATGCTTCTTCACTGTCTACATTGTTCTCACAGAAGTGCTGCAAGCCCGCTGCATTCTCTTCCTCTTACCACAATGGTAAACTGGGCTCTGAAAGGTCTGCTAACTTGCCCAAAGTCTTGCTGTGAGTAAGGATTATATTTCTGAAGTCTTGGGTTCACATCTTAGTCCTTCATCTGCTGCAAATGGTTTACTTGGGCCAGAAGTCTGATAACAGAGAACCTTTATTAATAACTTTTCTATTGCTGTGAAAACCACCATCACCAAGGCAACTTATAAAACAAAGCATTTAATTGGGCTTGGGGTCCAGAGGGTTAGAGTCCTTACCAGTGAAGACATAGAGGAAGGGACAGCTGAGAGCTTTTAGTTCAAACCCAAAACAGGAAGCAGAGAACATACTGGGAATGGCATTCAAATCTTTTGAAACCTCAAAGCTCAAACCCAGTGACAAACCTCCTCCAAAAAGACGTACTTTTTAATTTTTCCCAAACAGTTCCACCAACTGTGGACCAAATGCTTAAGATTAATGAGCCTATAGGACCATTCTCATTCAAAAGAACATAGAACCAAGAATGCATCAGGAATACACAAACAAACAAAACCCCTAATTTTGTTCTGTGGATAGTGCCTATGACATTTTTGATTAAAGTTTGGGAAAAGTGAAAGTTGGCCTGCAAAAAAATGTATGACACGGATTGTTTGACAGTAGATGTACTTCTAAGAGTCTGCCTTTGAGGCAGTGCAGTGTGGCCAGTGCAATGTGAGCACTGTAGAGATGTCAATATTTGTCTACAGGTTCTGCTATGGTGAGAGTGTGGTACCAACGAGGATTTGAACTTTTTAAAGTTACCACAGTCAGTCTTCACAATGCCATTTCTCAAATGTTGGTATACAGAAGAAGCATCTAGATGACTGAGAAACCCCAGGTACTGAGACATGGTACTCTGGGAGCCAGAACCTACCAGATAATATGCAATAGATACAGGAAACCAATGGTGTAAAAATATAGCTTTCTTGATTATCATAGTAACACCCAGAGCTCAGTCAACTGCTGATGGTTCCCTGGGGTGCTGTGTACGTATTTAAGTTCTGATCCATTCCCCATATGCACAACTGAACTTGGCATCTAGGGAAATCCTTGTACATTTCAGTTTTAAAATTTAACAGTGCATAAATAAAGCCTCACACTCCAAATGAAGGTCACACTCCAAAGACAAAGACATGTCACTAATCTCTGTTTTTCTCCTGTTGATTTGCTGCTGTTTAATATGCTTTTTTTTATTTTTGGTTTTTCCAGACAAGGTTTTTCTGTGTAGCATTGGAGCCTATCCTAGCACTCACTCTGTAGACCAGGCTGGCCTTGAACTCAGAGAGATCTGCCTGCCTCTGCCTCCCAAGTGCTGGGATTAAAGGCGAGTGCCACCAACGCCCGGCTAATGTGCTTTTAATTTCAATGTTGACGTCTGTCCTCATGCTAGAGAGTAAAGGGGAAATCTTCAAAGGTTCACGATAACAAAGTGGATCCTTTCTCAAATTCCTACCCATTGTAGGCTTTCAGACCTATTCTGTTGCTGTTGTTATAAGCCCCACATGAAGTGTGACCGTGTAAAATAAATATTTAAATAGAAGCTCTTTGGCATACCGGCCAGGGTGTGAAAGAAAAGCAAATCATGTGCGAGTAGTGACTTGAGTACCATAGTCTACGACCCTTTGCAGAAGAGACAGATAACTTCAAAATAGTTCCCTGACAAGTCATCTCCAAGCTGCAATAGGACAATTTACTGCTTATACCCAAAGCATCTTAGGGCAGAAATAGAAGAGGAGCATAATCTTTCATAAAGAAGGGAGGCAATTTATGGCTGAAAGAAGAGGAAGAGGGACAAACAACCAGGCTACTGCCCAGCTTCTGATGTTTGCAATGCAGAAGGTGCTGATATTTTGGTTAATATTGAGTTTTTCATGGAGCTACTCTGTAGAACTTTACAGTATCATTCTAACCGTCAACTGCCATTAAAAGTGACAGATCCTTGTCCCTGAAACATCTTTTGTGTTAAATTTATTTCTTTAGCTTGAGAAACGCTTCTTTCCTTATTCTCTGTGGTCCCAGGGGTTAATAAATTATTTTCTTCAGCCATAGAAGGTCGTCATCATTTATTTTTCACAGGTCAACAGAGAAGCTGTGTAGATGCAGATCAAATTGTAGCAATGAGCATGTCAAGAGAGGGGCAGCACAAGAAGGAAAGTGTATTTGTCGGTCTGTGAACCTTTTTATGCATGCAAGAGTGCACATGGTGTAGAGTAACCTAGATTTTACAATCAATTAATATATTCAAAGAAGAAGGACCACCACATTTAAGAAGTGATTTTTAACTATGTCAAGTTAGAGATAAAACTGTGTAAATGAAAATACCCACATGACTTGAATATGTATCTAGCGTCTTACTAGACACACTATGCTGGGTATGAGCAGCTTTCTTAACAGCTTAACACTGAACCATAACCCCTGGAATCCAGTTGCAGAGAGGGAGAAGAGATGAGCAAAGGAGCCAAGGCAGTGCTGGAGCAACCTGCAGAAACAGTCGATCTGACCTAGTGAGAGCATGGAGACCATAGTTTTAAAGCTGAGGAACCAGCATTGGACCCAACGAAGCCCTCTCTATGTGGGTGCCAGCTGGGAGGCCAGGGCAGTCTTTGGAACCTCTGACAGTGGAGCCAGTGTTTATCCCTAGAGCACAAATAGATTTTGGGAGCACGTTCCCTATGGAGGGGTACAGTTGCGGCCTAGATACAGGAAAGAGGACCTAGGCCTTCCCCCAGATGATGTGAAGGACTTTGATGGTCCCCTGTGGAGGGCCTCACTATCCTTGGGGAGTGGGTGGGGGATAGGCTGGGGGGGGTTGGTGGGGAGCTTGGGAGGATGAGAGGGTAAGGGAATGGCGGGATTGATACGTAAATAAGAGTGCTTGTAAAATTAAATATGACAAAAAAGCATAAACTACTCTGAGAAAACAGAGATAACAGTGTGCAATGTTAAGATACCCCTTTAAAATGAACAGGTATGTGATATTACTTTCTTTCTTCCTTCCTTTCTTTCTTTCTTTTTTTTTTTTTTTTTTTTTTTTTTTTTTTTTTTTTTTTTTTTTTTTTTGGTTTTCCGAGACAAGGTTTCTCTGTGTAGCTTTGGAGCCTATCCTGGCAGTCGCTCTGGAGACCAGGTTGGCCTCAAACTCACAGAGATCTGCCTGCCTCTGTCTCCCGAGTGCTGGGATTAAGGGCATGTGCCACCAATGCCTGGCTGATATTAATTTTTGCTAAGCATTAGCAAAGACAGAACCTAAAGTAAAAAAAAGATCTGCTTAACATATACACTGAAATTGAGAGACAGACTAGCATGACTTCTTAGTTACTAAAGCAGGTGCCATGCAAACAACAAAAAACCTCATATAGCCAGTAAATACTTTTTTAAATGTCCAGCTCTCCCATTAAGTAAAAGGTAGGATATACTTGCAAGAATAAGGGAATTCTTGTCCATCGCAGTTAGGAATATAAACTAGGTTACGACTATGGAAATCTGTATAGATGTTTCTATGTAGGGGAACCTGTAGCCATGCCTGCTTAGGGGCTGGCTACAGGTCTGCCTGGCCACGCCTGTGAGGGCGTGGTCAAGGTGATGTAGAGTAAGAGTTTCAGGTGGCTGGGTTCCGCTTTCCGTTTCACACTTTCCACTTGCTTACAGACTGCTGCCACGCTGGCTGGCTAGGTCACTCTGTAAGTAAGGCTTTTCCCTATTAAATACCCTTATATTTCTACTTGGCTCTGTATTGGTAATTTCCCACTTTATTCCTACAAACAAGTTTTCACTCCTATATCAAATCTATTGCATCAACAAGTTGGTACGTTTAATGGGATCCTTGATGGAGAAGACAGACAAATGTTGATGTTACTACCCAAGATGATAAGGGAACATTTGCTACAGTAAATCCTGAAATGCTGTGTTTCAGAGTGCAGAACTCTTAGCAATGGCTATAGAGCCTTCATGAATTCAATACTAAACCGATCAAAGTGCTATGAAAGATTAAGCAAAACATCTTTAGCTTGAGTAGTCAGAAAGAGGGCTTGAGTCACTACAAGTGAAATTAATGTCACTTATGTATTTCAAAGTTCCTTTTGTCAAGAATATTAGTCTCCTGTCAAATAGGAGTTTGATTTCAGTAATGATTTTTTTTCCATTTCTTTAGTCATATGTCTTAGTAGTGGAATCGGTAGTTCAGACAAATTATTTATTTGGCAAATGGGAAGAATAAGCTGAGGTTGGCAGTAGGTTCAGATTCTTTGTGAAGATCCTCTTGCTTGCTGTGACGTTCTTGCTGAGTGCCCACTGAGATTTCATGACTTTAGTCTCTTTTTTTCAGAGGACACTAGTTCCATCATAGAGGCTTGACTCTCAGGAAGCTTGGTAACCTCCAAAAGTCCCAATATTCTCCCATCGGTGATTGGAGTTCTGTCATAGGGGTTCGGGAAAGACCACCATATATAGACATAATAGTGTACATCCTAAGAATATCCTACATTAAAGCCTTCATCTCATCAGAGATTTAGGACACTAAATGACCTTTACATCAGGATTTTCCACACTGAGGTGGGTATTATCCAAGTCCACTGCATTGTAGTCTCAGGGATGCATTCCATCACTGAGAAGAAAAGGGACTCAGTACAAAAGGTCTAGGCAAAGACTCAAGGCAGATGCTAAGAAGCAAGTCTAGTGGACTAAAATAAAAATCTCCTATATGCTCTGTACTGAGTCCTGTGCCCTGGGATGATCTGGCTTTCAGTTGGCTTTTGGCCAACAGAACAAAATAGCAATGGGTCAGAGAAGGGTGGGAGGAAACTGAAACCCAGTTGTTGTTCAAGCTCCCTGCTGGCTTATGAACTGGAAATGGCTCTTCCTCTAATGGGGGCTGCAGGTCCATCTGGGTTAGCTTCCTTCCTCTGATAAAGGGCAGGTTCTTTCTCTAGTGTCCTTCCTTCTCTATAGTGAGTTAATAGTGAGTTTTGTCTCTCTGACACAGCATGATTCTCTATCCTAAGTGGATCTTCTATTCTTCCTCATATCCTTGAAAAAAAAGTCCTTTTATTAGAATGTCTTCAATTATCTCATTTAGCAGTGCCATCTGCTTCCTGTCAGGACCCTGCTTGATATAATTTCTAATTTAAAATGCAAACTTTATCATAATATTTAATTATCATATATATGAGTCTATTTCTGGACTCTATTCTCTTCATTGGCATGCTTAAATGTTCTTGCATCAATAACACAGTGTTTCAGTTAATCTAGCATAATAGTGTGATTTTATGTCTGACATAGCAACAGATCTTAAAGTTCCGGTCTTAGGATGCCCTTGTATTCTTAAAAATTATTAAACAATCCAAAGAGCCTTTCATTATAAAACTATAAAATTCCCAGTATTGAAATTAAACCGGAGTCATTTAAAAATAATGTATAAGTCATATTATAACAATAGCAATAATAAATCCATTATGTGTTAATTTATTTTATGTATAAAATTAACTAGTTTCCAAAATTTTTAATAAGTATTTCATTGTTTTAAATTTTTAAAAATCTTTTTAATATACAGTTAATGAGAAAAAATTGTATTATCACATCCAGATTGTAGCTTGTAGTTTGTAGTTTGTTGCTTTGCTTGGGCCAAATGAAGAAAATTTATTCCATGAAGTTATACAGTAGGAAGAGTAAGAGCTATCTTAATAGCCCTTGCAAATAGTTGTGGACAGTCATTAATTCCACACCAAACATTGGAATACAAGTCAGTTCTTAAAGATTATTTGTAATGTACATTCTGGAAGTTACATCAATTAATTTCTCATACATAGATTCTATTCATCTATCTCTCACTCAGAATGTATTTTAGGTACAAATGTAATTTGGTAATATTCATTGGCCATTTGGGAAAAATATGATTTTCCAAATGTGTGTAAATATTCCAATTATAAAAATCTCAGTTAATATCTCAATGGTTGCTATTAATAGAGTTTCCACTGTTGGGAATCTCTGAAGCTCATGGTAGCAGGTTTTTATTTGTTTTAGAGAAAACACATAATATCCTAGATCTAAAAAAAATAAACAAACAAACAAAAAAACTCACACACAGTTTGTTGGTGATGTTTAAATAGAACTGGTGGCCAGCTCAATTCACAATTCAGTAATCTCCTAAGTCCTGTTCCATCAGAGTGTCACTTTTACTTCAGCAGTAAATAAGTCTACAAGAGTGATTCCTGTGTTGTAACACTGTATAATAAAAATACATACACTCAAAGGTTCAGGTTTAATAAAATGAACAGCATATACTGCTTTTCCATAGACCTTTTAAAGTAGACCTGGCTTTCATTTTTTTGTTATAACTGCTGTGACAATGATGAACATAGCTTCTGGTTGAGTTTTATCTCCTGATTTTCTTGGGTATGTGGAACAGTGCCAATGGCTTACCCATCATTCTTTTTGCAGCATCAGGATAAATGCCAACATGGTGTAAATGGCAATTAACATCCTTGTGCAGTGTTGACTTTAGAGACACTCTACAAAGGATTTAAGGTAGCTTCAGCTATGTTTTCAGTGCTTTATGAGAGACTGCACATAGCATAATGCCTAGAAGTGGGAGATCTTAAAAACTTGAGGGGATGGGAATCAAATCTGTAGTGACCTTAGATCTTAGGGTGCAATATTCTTGATGATGAGATAAGATGAAATATACTTCTTATATGAAGGTTTTCTTGAATCTTCCTTTTTACCTCAGTGTATAATTACTTTTCATATTTTCCAAGGTGTTTTTGTATGGCTTTCTATTAAACAACATTTAAAACTGTCTTGTATTGATTCATCACATTTCTCTTGCTGACTTAAGTGAGATATCTCATATCTAGAAGAGGTGGGGGATGATTGGTGTTGTTCAGGTTTTCTTTTTGTTAGTTTTAATTTTTATTTTCCCAATTATAGTTCTTACTCTGGTAGAGTGGACATCTAGTGATTGATAGTGAGAGTGAATACCATGGCAGAATTGGTCCTGACGTGCCTTCACAGTTAACTCCCCACAACATCTAGTTACTTAAGTCAGGAACAAGTTGTGATGGGCTTCTTTGTTTCTCATAGACAAGTTCAATATGGTGAGACAATTGCATCTCTCCTGCTTTCAAATTACCTTCACTATATGCCTAGTAAGCTACAGGAACACAATTTCTAAGTTCCCTTTTAAATTTTCATGTTCAAATCTCTACCTAAGACTAAGAAGTAGAAAATGCAGTACATACCATCCAGAGAATGATAGACAGATAGCTATTGGAGAAACAAACCCTTTATTCTGATTATTTTTTCTAAGGGAATAAATATTTTATTTTTATTTCCAATGACACATGAAGTATTTAAAGGAAGAAATCTGAAAATTTTCTCTAAGACAGGAAGAATAAGCAACATTTTCTGCACTGTGTCAGTTCATTCTTGAGCATCATTTGGTTCCTAATCATAATAACAGCGGTCCACGGAGAGTAAATTTAGATGCTGAAGGGTTCCAGATGAAAGAGATTTTCTTAGTAGGGAATTATGTGCAGTGAAGGTGAAAAGGAATACTCTCTTTGGTATTCCAATAAGGGAATGGAAGGCAACCTAAGTTGTTTTTGTAGTTTTCTTTTAAATTCGTTTTTCCTATTATTTTCATTTAAATATAAAATATTTACTTGTTTTAAGGAGACTCACATTCTCTGTAGGAAATTAAGTTAGCAGCTAAATCCCTTTCCTAATGTTAGCTCCCAGAGGGAAATGCCACCTGTTGACTGCTCCCACTGAGGCTGACACTATGAAATATCATAGCATTGCTGTTCTAGCTCTTTTAATATTTGTGTTCTTTCATGATAATAAGGTCAACACCAGTGTATATTCATTCTTCTAATCTAGAAAAGGTGATTTTGAAACTCCAGTAACTAAAAAGGACATCTTTATTTTTGACAGGGATATCTCATTGATTTTATTAGTATTTGTATCAAAATATAAGAACTTCTTCAGTTAGTGTCTCCTACGTGTTCTTGAAATATCCACTTCAGTCATTTAACTAAAACTAAAAGTTAAAAAAAATACTAAGGAGATAGTCCCTCAGGTCTGCAGTAAACTTTTTATTAGATCTGATGCTACATCTGCTACATGGTCATTGGGACACTTTGGTCCTGAACATTAGCAATAAAATTTTGGAGTTACTATATTATCAATAGTAACTGAAGTTTATGATGAGGAAATAGAATTGACATCTCCTGTCATCAGCAGGGAGGAGCATCAGTGGAACTTAGGTTGACGTGGCTTCTTGTGAATACTTTACTACCCACTCATAGCTAGGAAATTGAGGTAAACTCAGACTAACAAAAGGTAAGAACATAGATTCAGACTCATCAGGAATAAAAATCTGTGTGATCTCCTTCAGATAGACTAGTATGTGAGTTGCCAAGGAGAAAGGAAACCAACCATGAGGAGATCAGCAAAAATCAATACTGTATCAGGGACAGTAGTAGCAATGGGGACTGGAATCTATCCATTGTTCTACACAGTCTGTCCATTTTTATTCCAGAGAAAGGGTTTCTCTTGGAAACCCTGGCTGTCCCAAAACTCTCTCTGTAGACCAGGCTGACCTCATACTAAGAGATCTGCCTGCCTCTGTGACCTGAGTGCTGAGATGAAAGGAATGTGACACCACCACTGGGCTCCAGTTCTTCCATTTTAAAAGCCTTAGCCACCTATCACCTTAAAGAATCATTCACAGATGTAGGAGTGCCCTGGTAGAGTTTTTCATATCACTTATATAGACTACCATGTCATCTGCAAATAGTGAATGTTTGACCACTTTCTGAACATAACACCAGTATCACAGACATTGAGATCGACAATTACTAAGTGGGACCTTCTGAAACTGAGAAGATTCTGTAAGGCAAAGGACACAGTCAGAAAGACAAAATGACAGCCCACAGAATGGGAAAATATATTCACCAACCCCACATCCAACAGAGGACTGACATCCAAAATATACAAAGAACTCAAGAAGCTAGACACCGAAACACCAAACAATGAAATTAAAAAGTGGGGCACAGAACTAAATAGAGAATTCTCAACAGAGGAATCTAAAATGCCTGAAAGACACATAAGAAAGTGCTCAAAATCCTTAGCTATCAGGGAAATGCAACTCAAAACAACTCTGAGATACCATCTTACTCCTGTCAGAATGGCTAAAATCAAAAACACCAATGACAGTCTATGCTGGAGAGGATGTGGAGAAAGAGAAACACTCCTCCATTGCTGGTGTGAGTGCAAACTTGTACAACCACTTTGGAAATCAGTATGGCAGTTTCTCAGGAAAATGGGAATCAGTCTACCTCAAGATCCAGCAATTCCTCTCTTGGGCATATACCCAAAGAATGCACATTCATACAACAAAGACATATGTTCAACTGTGTTCATAGCAACATTGTTTGTAATAGCCAGAACCTGGAAGCAACCTAAATGCCCCTCAACTGAAGAATGGATAGAGAAATTGTGGCACATTTACATAATGGAGTACTACTCAGTGGAAAAAAGCAATGGAATCTTGAAATTTGCAGGCAAATGGATGGAAATAGAAGAAATCATCCTGACTGAGGTAACCCAGTCACAAAAAGACAAACATGGTATATACTCACTTATATATGAATTTTAGACATAGAGCAAAGGATTACCAGCCTACAATCCATATCACCAAAGGAACTAGGAAACAAGGAGGACTCTAAGAAAAGAATGCATGCACCCCGCCCCCAGAAAAAGGGAAGGGGACAGCATCTCCTGAGCTAATTGGGAGCATGGGGGTAGGAGAGAGGAAGCGGGAAAAAGAGAGGGGGAGAAGAGGAGGGAAGGGGAGGAAATGGGGGAGCAGCAAGGTTGAATTGGGGGAAGAGTAGAGGAGATTGGGATGAGAGTTACCGTAATAGTGGGAGATATTATAGGTTCGAGGAGAGATATGGCACTAGGGAGATTTCCAGAGATCTACAAGGATGACACCAACGGGCCATCTAAGCAATAGTGGTGAGGCTACCATAAATGCCCTTCCCCTATAATGAGATTGATGACTGCCTTATATGCCATCCTAGAGTCCTTATCCAGTAGCTGATGGAAGCAGAGGCAGATACCCACAGCTAAACACTGAACTGAACTCTGGAACCCAGTTGCAGAGAGGGAGGAGTGATGAGCAAAGAGCTCAAGACCAGGCTGGTGAAACCCACAGAAAGGGCTTATCTGAACAAGGGGGAGCACATAGACTCCAGACTGATGTCTGGGAGGACAGCAAGGGAGTGATCCAGACTCCTGAACGTGGATGTCAGTGAGGAAGCCTTGGCAATCTATGGGGCCTCTGGTAGTAGATCAGCATTTATCCCTGGAGTAAGAAAGGACTTTGGGAACCCATTGCAAATGGAAGGATGCTTTCTCAGCCTGGACACAACGGGGAGGGCCTAGGCCCTGCCCAGGATGATATGACAGACTTTGGGGATCCCCCATGGAGGGCCTTACCCCTCCCTGAGGTGCAGAGGGGGAATGGGATGGGGGGGTTGCTGGGGCGTGGGGGAGGAGGGGATGGAGGGGAAGAAGGCATTGACATCTGAAGCAGGCTTGTTTCTAATTTGAACTAATAAAAAATAATTTCATAAATAAGAATCATTCACAGGACAGTGTGAACACCACCTGGGGCATAGATACATGAGCATGCTGAAAGACATTATCTATAGCAGGAACTGTGTTGTCAAGCTCACATTGTACCAGCTGTGACCATTGCTGTGCCCATTCATTCAGTCCCCCAATTTTAGTATTTGAAAGTCCTCGCCTTGATTTTTTTTTTCTCTAGTCACCATGTGGAACTTTAGAGAGAAAAGGAATTATTGCCCTCTGGTCAATGATCATCAGGAATTTGTACATAGGTGAGATAACTAAAGTATGGATACATAACTAAAGAATGGATTTTATACAAGACTCAAGATTTTGCCAGTTGGATTAAGTTCTAACTTCGAGTTTTGCAGCAAAAATATTCTGTTTTGCATCCTAACTTCCATCCTCCCTTTCTTCTCTTCTACCTTTCTGCTATGGTTTTGTGAAATCACCTCCTAAATAAACTCCTTCCAACCTCAAACTTTATATTAGAATTTGATTCCAGGGAAAACTCAACCTTATTTTAATACACTTTTAATTAAAATAAAATTATATCACTTTCCCCTTTTCTCCCTACATTTCTCTCCTTCCAACATCTTCCATGTGTCCACCTCTCTCAAATTGATAGCCTCTTTTTCTTTGATTATTGTTATTAATATTATCATTGTTACCTATACATTGTATGTCTGTGTAAATATACAAATATAACCTGCTAAATCCAGTTTTCTTTGCGTGTGTATGGTTTCAGTGATGATCAATTTGTGTTGGATACCCAATTAAAGGGCTCATCCCTGGGAAAGGCTAATTCACCCTCTCTCAGAAGTCATTAGATGCCTGTAATTCTTGTCTAGGCATAAGGTCCTGGTGAGACCACCCCCCCACCTTAGAATGTCTATTGATATTGCCATTGTTCGGTCTTGTTTATGCAACCATTTTTTAAGAGAGACTGTTTCACAGCAGACATTCTATTATTCTGGCATTAATACTCTTCCCACCCCTCTTCCATGATGTGTTCTGATCCATATTTGCAAGAACTTTGGTAAGGATGTATTCTTTGAGGCTGGAGTCCCCACAATACATGGATCTTTGATTTGTGTCCAGTTGTGTATTTCTTTGGTGTAGCCATTTGGTATAAAGAAAAACTTTTTTGATGAGATGTGATAACCACACTTATCTATGGGTATAAGGATAAGATTAAAAATGTAGTTAGGACTCACTCTGGCCTAGCAAAGTTGATTCTCCCCTAAAACCTATGACTTCACTAGTTCCAGGAAACTGGCTAGGTTTCTTGTACCAGACATATTTTTCCTCCTGTCGAGTGGGACTTAAAACCAATTATATGGCTGTTGGTTGCCACCAGCAAGTGGACCCTACTTATTGCCCTCTTGTGGATTTCTTGCCACACTGGTCATCATTGTGGCTCATAGGTATCACAGTTAGGTAAGACTATTAATTGCTTCTCTCTAGGCAGTGTGCAAAATATTCTGGTATCATTGATGTTGGACTATAAGAAGAAGGCTTTCAGGGTAGATCCAGCTCAAATAGTCTGGGCCTGTGTCCTAAGTATAAGGTGTCTTCAGCAATTGAGGCAACACCATCATCCTCCAATTGGCAATCAAGGGCAACATCCATAGCTTATACTGTTTTGAGAGACAATTGGACTACCTTATCCGAACATGGAAGAAGGCTTTTCTCATGTCTAGTACTGGGGTTTTTGTTGTCTATGCTTCTTATGGGGAGCACTGTCAGCTCAAAAGGCTTAACTTCATGTATGCATGCGCATATTCATTGTGTATGATTTTAGGTAAGTATAAAAGAAAAAAGTTTCCCCGAGGCTTTATCAAACAACTGTGAGGTTATTTATCCCGCTTCTTTCCTTCTCTATTGACCCCCCCTCTAATCTCACATTTGGAGCTCCCTTACCCATTTGGTTTTGTTTCCAGAGTCTTATCCCATGTGTCCTGATACTGTCCTAACAAAGCAAACATGATGAAATTCAGAAAAGCAGGTGTGCTCAGAAATGCTGGACAGTCTTTCCCCTTGATCATTAAAGGACTGTTATTCCCATTTTCCCCTTGTTTTACATTAGTGGGCATAAGAAATACATTTTTTATTTCAGTTTTTAAGACATTTAAATAAAAATCATATTTTACCTGTGAAGTTTTGATGTCAGTTTGATTAAAACAACAAGACCCCAAAGAACAAAACAAAACAAAAAACACTCTTCCGAAGTCTCTCTGTTTCCTTTATAGTTTTCCAGTTGAAAAATAATACCTTGGCTAGATTTTCCAAGATATCTTCAGAAATCTGTCTGCTCAGATCTTCCTAGAATCAGCCTGAGCCTTCTCTGGCTGTAGTCTATAGTGAGAAATTATCAATACGGAGTCAGGTAGAAGTATAAGGGTATTTAATAGGGAAAAGCCTTACTTACAGAGCAACCTAGCCAGCCGGTGTGGCAGCAGTCTGTCCAGCAAGTACCAAAGTGAAACCGAAAGAGAAAACACAGTCACTCTACATCACCCTGACCACGCCCTCGCAAGCATGGTCAGGCACACCTGTAGCCAGCCCCTAAGTAGGCGTGGCTACAGCTTCCCCTATAGTAGTCTTTTAGGCAAATCTGGCTACTCTACCTCATGACTCCTGTTTAACCACTAGTGATTCATTTTTATCACACATGAGTGAACATAACCCCAGCCATTTAATATTTGAAAACGATGTCAAAAACATGCTCTGGAGAAAATAAAGCAGTTTCAATAAATGGTACTAAAAATTCAATGTCTACATGCAAAAGAATGAAGTTAGTCCTGGTACCAGTTGCATGTAGAGGAAGCCCACAGAATGGGAGAGAATCGTTGCTAGTTATTCAGAATATATAAAGATCAGAGAAAGAGAAAGGATCAAAACAATGACAAATGACCAATTCAGAAAATGGGCTTAAGACTTAAAGAGTTCTCAAAAGAAGAAAAAAAAATGGCAAATTCAACAAAATAGTCAACAATTGTTGTAGGGAGATCGGGTGGGGGATTGCAATCCCTGTTAGAGGGATTGCAAACTGATTGGTCCACCCACTCTGGAAATTAGTGTGGAGAATTCTCAAAAAGATAAAAATAAATTTACCTATTCCCAGTAAGCCTGGTGAGACACAGAGAGAAAGCACAGAGCTAATGAGAGATGTCTTTGCCATTTTGACTGGGACAAGATGAAATCTCAAAGTTGTTTCGATCTGCATTTCCCTAGTCACTAGGGATGATGAATATTTTTTGAGATATTTCTTAGCCATTTCTTTTCTTCTTTTGAGAACTTTGTGCTCTTGTTGTAGTGATGGGCCACAGCAATTCCTGTGGGCTCAAGCTGAGTGGGTAACCCCAGAGGAGCAGCAGGTATAATTGGAACTGTGCGTCCATCTAGCAGGTTCTGGGAAGAGCTGGAGCAGCAGTAACCAGGGCAACCTCTTTGCACAATACTGGAAGTATCTTCAGCAGCTCTGTGGCAGGCAAAGATGTCCAGGATTCTGCATAAAGGCAACAGGAGGTTTTCAAACATGCTACTTCTTCTACTCACATGGGTGTTTCCAACCTTCAGTTGCTTCCTCATCTAGAAAAATTTTCTCCTGCCTACCAGAACTGTATACTATGTATTCCATGTATATCTCCATTGTTGAGAGTTTTGTGTTCCCCTGGGTAAATTGTATAATCAGGATAATAATTCTTAAATGTCAATGTTGGTCTGGACTTTATTTCTTTGCCTATTTTTTTTTTTTTTTGGTGTCTGCATGGTATTTCCTCATGTGTATCTCCCGTAGTTTATTTAAGCAGTTCCTTACACATTGTGTGTGATGTGATCATTCACATTAATGCTCTTTATAGTTTCTTATATTACATATATTCACTTATTACTGGAGTTTTGAGGGCTCTAGCAGCTCCAACAGACTTGGCTCAGCTACCCATTCCCATATGCCAATGAAAGCAGTAAGTACCTGTAAGTTCATCGTCTGGATAATGACATGAGTGATTTAAATGGAGAAATGATTGGGCTGGGGACAAGCAGTGTGCACAACTAAGTTGTACTAGTCAAAGTGTGGTCTGGTTGGACCTTCTCTTTATGCTGGTTTTGCAACATGCTCTGAAGAAGTACTTTCATAGTTGTACATGGGATCAGCTATCTCTGCTCTAGGGTACAGCTTCGTCATCCTGGATAATTGCCCTCACCTGATGGTGGTAGTAGAGGCACGTGTCTTGCAAGGTTCTGCTGTACCTAGAATCTAAGGTTACTGGAGGTTGAAGGCATTGACTTTTCTTTGTGCCTTTAGTCCTGAAGGGGGATGGGATAGTTTACACAGATTCTCCTTGAGGGGTTTCTATGCTGACCTGCAAAGGTGACCAAGTCACCCAAAGCAAAGCAGACAGGAACAAAATGCAGTCCCAGCTTTTATAATATTTAGTTACATGGCCCTCCAAGTGAGGGGTAAATTCTTTTCTGCAAAGGCAGATTCTAAATGCCTACTTCATTCCCATCTGTATATCCATGGCCCAGACTCTTAGGAAAGCTAGTCCTTCTTCAGCCTGTAAGGATTTTAATGTGATTCAAAGAACGTACACTAACTTCTCTCCATTTCAGGCATGAGACATCTTTCATCTTTTCTATGGCCAGTAAGACAGTATCAGCCCTTTCTCTGTCATAATTAGATAAATTAAAATAATATTACATTAGCATTGAAATACATATCTGTACTTTTAAAAATGTCAACATCATTTTAAACATCTACAAGCTATGTGTTTATTTCTCTCTATACCCCTTATTCATAGCTTTTAAATCTTCCTGCTATTTCTTTTTTACTTTATGTATTTCTTTATGTTCTGAGTCTATTAGTTCTTGGTCATGTATATTGCACAATTTCCTCCAGTTTGCCAGATTTGTTTGAGTTTTGTCTTTGCAGACTTTTTCTAGTATTTATGTAGTCAATCTTTTCTTTGCATACTGAATATTTTATTTTATAATCCTGGGCTTTGTATTTGCTGTTTCTACAAGCCTTTTCAACTCTGAGGTACTAAAATATATTTTTATTCTATTCTAGAGTTTTTATAAAGAGTTTCTTATATTCAAGTCTTTTATTGATGTAGTACTTTTTGGCTTTAGGGAAAAAACTAGTAATTTGACTATTATTTCTCTAAGTAGTTAGTAACTTGTTCCAACATGATTTATTGAATAACACACACATATAACACATATACACACATATATTATATGCTATATATATATTACTTCTTTATCATATGCTAAAGTTGAGAAGATATTGGATAATGCATGTATATTTCAATATTTCAATAAATATTTAAAATGTTTAATTAAAATATAATTACCTCATTCACCCCTTCCAATCCCTCCCATGTCTGCTCCCATCCTCTCTACTCCCTCTCAAATTGATGACTTTTATATGGTATGGTTTGGAGGGAGGAAAGAGAAATGAAAAACAATGCATTTATATTATAATTTTGAAAATAAAAGACATAATAAAAATATGGCTCTTTGATTATTTTATGTATGCATTCATGTATAAACATAGCCTGCTGAGTCTGTTTAGTGTTGCTTGGTGTGCATTGCTTCAGGGTAGACCATTTGGTATTGAGTAAGAAGTTATGGAGCTCATTCCCGGGAAACACTAATTCTCCTCTTCTTAGTAGTCATTAGTCTTCTGTAGTTCTTTGTCCAGGGGTGGGGCCTGCATAACGTTTCCCCCTTTCCACATTAGCAGCACTATTGGTGTTGTCATTGGTGAGGTTTTGTTTTACAGCCATATTGTTGATGTAATATGAATATGGCTTCTTTAGCAGACACAGTCTTACTTTAAAATTTCTGGTTCTCAGGCCAGGCATTGGTGGTGCACGCCTTTAATCCCAGCACTTGGGAGTCAGAGGCAGATGGATCTCTGTGAGTTTGAGGCCAGCCTGGTCTCCAGAGCGAGTGCCAGGATAGGCTCCAAAGCTACACAGAGAAACCCTGTCTCGAAAAACCAAAATAATAACATAATAATAATAATAATAATAATAATAATAATAATAATAATAATAAATGAAATAAAATTACTGGTTCTCTGCTTTTAATCTTCATCTTCCTTCTATGATGTTCCTTGAGCCTTGGGTACAGGAGCTTTGCTGTCGACATATCCACTGGGGCTGGGCTCCCCACAATGAATTGACCTCTGCATTCTGACCAATTGTGATTTTCTATAATCACCTTTGCTGCAAAAAGAAACTTCTTTGATAGAGGGGTGAGAGCTACTCTTCTCTGTGGGTATAAGGCTTAGTCTTAGACTGTACCCAAGAATTATGCTGAGCTAGTAAAGAGGTGGTGGACTAAGCTTTCTTGCCAGACTTTCTTGGACTGCTAGTCCACAAATAATGACATGGAGACTTATTATTAATTATGAAAACTTGGGTATTATCTTAGGCTTGTCTCACCTGCTCTTATAACTTAAATTAACCAGCTTTATTAATCTACATTTTGCTACTTGGCTTTTTACCTTTCGTTCATTCTGTGTTGGACTCCTTCCATGTCTCCTTAGCATCTCCCTTGCATGTCTAGATTCATCCGGAGTTCCTTTCTTTTCCCAGAAGTCCCATCTGTTCTCCCCTGACTAACTATTGGCCATTTAGCTTTTTATTAAACTAATCACAATGACACAGTTTCACACAGTGTTTAAACAACTATTCTGAAACTTGGTGGGAGTAGGTTCTCCTCTAAGCTCCATGACCTCACTAACCCTGGATAGGTAGCTATCTTTCTAGTACCAGGCATGTGTAAGCACATAAAAGCTCTCTATGATCTTAATAAGATATTTATTGACAGCATTATTTATTTCTTCTTCAATTTGTTATTTCAAAATATCCCTTTATTCTTGAATATTTGTTTTACCTTGATTTGACTAGCTAAACACCCATTCTGCTCTTCTGTTTTTAAGAAGAACTTGATATGGCCTTTAATTCACAATCAGTTTGGGCACCATAAAATAACCTTTTCCATGTTTCAGTATAGTAAGACCCTATATCTAGAAAGTCGATTGAAAGCAGCTTCATTGAGACAATAATTCTAATTGCTATTCAGCGCTAAAGTCAGGCTGATGCACGTTTTATTAAAGTAAGAAAAATATGCTGTTCGCAAGGCATTTATGTCACCTTCTTGACCCTTTCAGACTTCTTGATTAGGGCCCGAAAGACACTTTCTTTTCATTTATAATGTGACTGTGGGTCATTCCCTCAAAAGGACGTGATTTTAATAATAATAAGGATGACCACAGAAGAGTGAAGAAAAACTTTGTAAGAGCCTGGCACTGGGGTGAACAGTAAAGTCATTTACCTACAATGTGTCATTTTGTATAAGAAGGCAGTACTACCTGGAGAAAGGAAGCAAACACAGTGAATATATGACAAAACAGAGTACGAATATCTGATGCCACTCATTTTATTGGATTTCATTTTGTGAATCAGTATATATCACATGTGTATGTTAGTATATGCATACAACTGCATATGCATGTATGTGTACATGCTTGTGGAGAAGAGAGGACAACTTTGGGTATTGTTCCTCAGGAAATATGTACCTTTCCCCCTCTTCTATCTATCTATCTATCTATCTATCTATCTATCTATCTATCTATCTATCTTTTGTTTGTTTTGAGATATAGTATTCCACTTGCTGGGGACTCACCAAGTAGACTGGCCAGTAAGCTCTGAGAATCTGCTTGAATCTACCTCTAGCACTTTGATTGCAGGAACATGGCAGTGTTGTGGATATTGGTTTAATATGCATTACCTTCATTTATTCTGTGGAATATTTGTTTAATGATGCAAAGTTGTGTTGCTTTCTTTTATGTTGCTTTTGTTTAACTCTCTAAAGCTGTGTTACATTGCCTGTCTAAAGTGCCTGACTGGTGTAATAAAGAGCTGAACAGCCGATAGCTAGACAGGAGAGAGACATAGGCTGGGCTGCCAAGCAGAGAGAATGAATAAGAGGAGAATTCTAGGCTCAAGAGAAGAGAGAAGAGGGAGGAAGAGAAAAGGAAAAGGAGAGGAAGGTGGCCAGCCACCCAGCCACACAACCAGACATGAAGTAAGAAGGGAAGAAGGACATATAGAATAAAGAAAGATAAAAAGCCCAGAGGCAAAACATAGAAGAAAAATGGGTTAATTTAAGTTAGAAAAACTGTCTAGAAACAAGGCCAAGCTAAGGCTAGGCTTTCATAAGTAAGAATAAATCTCCATGTATTTATTAGGGAGCTGGGGCCCCCAAAGAGTAAAACACAAACAAAAAACAAAACAATAATAACAACAACAAAAGCTAACAACATGGCAGCAAGTCTGTCTTTTTCTGTGTGGGTTCTGTAGGGTCAAGCTCAGCTCCTTATATCTTCAAGGCAAGTACTTTAACAACTGAACTATCTCCCCAGCCTTGCAAGTTTTTCTAACACAGTCATTGCTTCTCTCTAGCCATTAGTAGTTACATGCTTGAATCTCTAGACAAGAAAATAAAATGTCTTGGAGAATCATCTTTATGAGTATAGGGAATTTGTGGTCCTTGACATGATGCAATTTGTGGTCATAGCAGCAAGACTCTCATCATTCAGGACTTGGTCTTTTAAAACACAGGATTTCCAAAATCTCAGTTTAAGATAAAAGTGATATTTGGACATCCTCTCATAGCATAGGTTCCCTTCTTTCATGTTATGTCAGTCCATTTTATGATGACTGTAAGGGAGGGGAAGCCGGGCCAGTAGGAATTTTTTGAAAGTCATAAAAGGTAGATGATACACGACATAGGTGATTGTCTTCATAATAATGAAGATGGGACTTGTGACAGCAGGGTGTCCACTTCTAGGTAGCTAAAAGGTGACATCAAGATTCAGGATTCGAGTGAGAAAGAACTTGAGAAGGGAGGAATTGAGGTTTGAGATAGAAGCTTTGAAAAGTTTTAAATTTAACTTGAGCCCACATACAATGGTTTGTTAGAGGCATCCCTGGGCTCCTTGTTAAAACAGAGAGAGTTAGACTGCTAAGTAGCTTTTTGCTTGTGTAATACTGTGAAGGTCCTTTTGATGTTTCTATGCACTCGCATTCAGAGTTACAGACACTGAATATTTCATAAGATATCCACAGATATGAATAGCATGGGGGATGCTTACATAATAAGATATTTTAGAAAAACTTATTATTTTTATATGGCACTATTGTTTGCAGATTTTTCTCTTCCCCCATATTTATGGGTGACAAAAGAAAATGAATGGCATCCAGCAGCAACTGTTTTACTTGGGGGAGCACTGAGACTTTTGCTCTTCTTTTCTCTTTCTCTTAAGCATAAGCCTTTGAAGTATGAAAGGCCAAGGAATCTAAAACACAAAGAGATGTAGCCAGTGAGGAAGGGTGGATAATGGCCTGCCAGAACCAGCCCACAGCTCAGATGCTTAAGCTGACAAACACTAAATAGGAAATTCTAAGAGGTTCATCTTATGGTTGTGTAGATGTTGTTTAAATGCAGATCCTACAGCTCAACCCTACAGAGCCTGAATAGCAGCATCCTTGGATCGACCTAAAAAATGTAACTATTAAAGAACTGCTTAAGGTGATTGTGATATTGTTGACCCAGATCACTCTGGCTGAGTAGAATGCTTCTGAGTCTCTCTTTCCAACAAGAAATTCTATAAAATAACAAATCAAGAAACTCAAAAATAGAACACCTAGGAGTTGCCTTTGAGCTCAAGCGTTGTCATTGTGTGTATGAATGTGTGGATGCAATATGCAAATATGTTATATGTATATGTATGCATGCAAATGTTCATGTACATGCTCCTGGGTTGACAGAGGCCAGAAAAGGACAATTGGCGTTTTGTTCTATCAATCTATATGTTCCTTCTCTTGAGACAACATCTTTCAGTGAACCTGGTGCCAAGCTGGCAGCTAGCATGCCCCAGTGGGCTTTCTGTCGGCCCTTGAGTTCCAGGCTCTTGGGTTCACCATAGCTGAGTGGTTATTTGGATCCAAACTTATGTCCTCATGCTCTGTAGCAAGCATTTTGACTCACTGAGCCCTTTTCCTAGTTCCATTGTCACTTCTGAAGATCCAATTAGAAGTCACACTTTGGAAGTCATCTTTGTTTTTTTACAAATTTTACATTTCTCAGAACATGGAAGCAAAGATTTTTTTTCCTCTCTGTGCTTTTCCGCTACCTTCCTCCTATTTTCAGAGTGGGGCATAAATAACTCAGCACCTGTTTCAGATATTAGACAATCATTTTCCAGCTCCCTTGACACTTCCATTTTCTGTGTAAGACAATCTTAGTGATAAAGTGGTCCATTTTCTCCCATGATTTCAATGTTAAGGAATGAGTGGTACTTGAGCAGATCTTTCCCCTGACCACTCCAAGCTTGCAGGTCTGTTTTAGATGCATGATTGCTTTTTAAACGCAAAGATTTTCAATGGCATCTGTGGGAATCCAACTGCTCTTGAACTACCATAGTCTGAGCTCTTCACATAGGAAATACAGTCACCTAGTGACTTTTTTCGACTTCCATTTGACTACTCTAAAAGTCAAAACTTACTAACAAAGGATAAATCTAAAAGGTGTCTGTGGATATAACAATGGATTCCCACATAACATTTGATGTGAAGTAGAATTATAGTGCTTCCCAATTCCATTTTATCATGCATCTTTGTTTCTCTGTAACATCTTTTAACAGCAAAAGTGATAAGTTTTGTGATGATAAAATCAATAAAAAATATTCCTACTTTTATTTCTAAGTAAAGTTATTTGTAAATCTGAAAGTCACCTCTAACATTTCATAGAGCTATATTTCATTTTAAATTTTTAATTAAAACATAGTTAAATTATTCCCCTTCACTTTCTTCCATTCATCCTCTTCCATGTCCCTCCTTCCAACATCTCTCATGCTCCTTCACCTCTCTCAAATTAATGGCCTCTTATTCTTTGACTATTGTTGTCATTTATATTATATGTATGTGTGTCTTTAGTGTTGCTGTATATAATTACAATTTCAGGGATGACTACTTTGTATTGGATAATCAATTGTGGACTATATATTTTTTATAATTTGAGCTTTTAAGTTTTGAGTTTTATATATGAGCACTGTTGATACCCCTTCCTCTTCTCTCACCAACTCCTCCTGTATCTTCCAACTCCCTCTCAAATTTATGACCTCTTCTTTCTTACTTATTATGTTACACACACACACACACACACACACACACACACACACAAAGAGAGAGAGAGAGAGAGAGAGAGAGAGAGAGAGAGAGAGAGAGAGCTGTATCTAGTCCATTTTATGTTGCTTATATGCATATGTGCTTAGGGCTGATGACTTGGTATTAGATAGATTATGAAGGGGCTTGTCTCTGAAGAAGACTGATTACCATTCTCTCAGCAGCCAGCAATTGTCTGTAGCTTTTCATCTAAGGGTTGGGTCTTTTGAGGTTTCTCCAATCCATGTTGTAGTGTCAACTAATAGAGTCAAAATGCAGGGTTTCTTTAGGCAGTTGTGTTTTTTTTAATTTCACGGGTGCAGCTTCCCTGTAATGTCTAGGAAACACTATCTCATAGAAGGTGTCTTGGTTCCCAGGATCTTACGATCTTCTGTCCCCTCTTTCCCAGTGTTTCCTGAGCCATAGGTATAGGCATGTCAGGTAGAGTGGGGTGCCCTTTGGCCAGTTGCTGTCTGCATTTTGCTTGGTTATAGATTACTATAGTGGTTTTTGTCTGCCGCAAAAGAAACTTCTTTGATGGGGGAGGGAGAACTACACTTGCCAGGCAAGGCTGATGTTCTGAGATAAAGTTTCTAAGAATGGTAACCAGACATCACTAGAGCCTAAAACTTGAGGAACATGATTTTGAAAGTAACATAGTCTTGCACTGTAATATGAAAGTTACCCAGACAGTACCTTTCCTACTGAGTAACTTCACCATGGACATATTTTCTGATATCTGAATCAACAAAAAGAACAAAATGTTGGAGATTTAGATTAAAATTGTGTAAAAAATGCTGCAGATGTCTCCATTTAATTAATCATGGTTATAAGACAATGTTGGTTTACTAGGCAAAACCCAGATATAATTGATTTTCCCTTTCTCAGCTTTGTTCACATTAGCCAATTCCATATCACTCCACTCATCTAGTACCCAGCTTCATGATTCCTGTTTAAGGTAGGAGGGTTATTAAATACTTGGCCCTGGGACCACCATTCCTGACATAAAATCTGAGGTGTGTTTCTTAAAGATAAATGGAATGGGCAAGTGATTCACTCTTTTCCATCTCAGTTTTCTCATGTATAAAATAGAGAAGATAATTTGCCTCCAGGTAGCTTCATACCACATTGAGTCAATCCTCAGTTGCCTATGTGGACAGCTATAGAGCAGCTAGCCCAGTGGTTCTTCTTCCTCAGGTTGTCTAGGAGTCAGCTGAGGAAATGGAAGCTTCTGGACATGTGAGTCTCAGTGTCTCTAAGACTGCCTCAGCTTGTTTCTCAGGCTGTAAGGTTCAAGGAAGAACACATACACAAAATCCTTTAATCCTGAGTTCAGAACCATTATTGTTTCTGTTACCCCCTAAGCAAAAACATTGTCCCAGGCTAGCTGTGATTTCAGCTAGCCAATAAATAGATATTGTATCTTGGTGAGAATTGATACAAAGTCACCTTATAAATAGCATGATTTACACAAAGACTAATCATGTCTATTTGGTGAACCCTGCCATGTAGAAAATGTGCCCTTTAGTAGATAATTATTAGTTATAGAAATAAATTGGTAGGGAAATTGGCAAACCTTAATAATAGAATTATAAAAATGCTTTCATTAGATATTGTTTACTTTGTACTTCTTTTAGGAAGGTCATTTTAAACATGTTATGAAAATGACAGTGTGAATTAAATTAAATCTTATATTTGTGTGGTTTGGCAATGCGTGGTTATAATTTTGTGGAAGCAAGATCTGGCAATTCTCAGGAATTTATAAAATCTATTGTCGACCTAAGGACTGAAATAAGTTAAGTATGCTTTTATTTGGTGGATATAGTCTGCTAGGGTCTTAGGCATTTTAACTAAGTATAGATAAGTCTGAGAACTAAATAATATAAACAAATTCAACATATGAAAACATTTGTATATGTTTTAACATGATTGCCATTACTGAGGACAGGGTTGTATCTTTCTCCTCTTAGTATTGTCATAGCAGTTCAGCTGTCAGCTTTATCTTAACATTGAGCTGGAACAACAGAAAAACACAGGAACATGTTAGCTTTCCTGCCCATATGAAATATTTTAAGTTTTGTTTTAATGAAATTACCTCAATTTTTGGCTGACATTGCTAAAAGAGATGATTGTCTTTTGAAGAGTTCCAATAATTGTTCCTGAACAGTAGTTGAAGGCATTCCCTATCTCATTGTTGGGTGAACGTTTTGTAATGATTCAGAACAATGGATTACTCCTAGACTCTGTGGGAAACTCTGTCCCAAAGACAGCACTTTCCATTTTATTCTGGTACTGAGAAATTCAGAGGCAAATAGAAAGCCCAGTTATTATATCACTCTACATGTGTAGACTATATTTTTAATGTAGCCTTTATTTCTTTGTGTGTGTATGTGTGTATAGATGTGTGTACATGAATGTTGTCAGTGTGTATTCCCCACACACATGTGAAGGACAGGAGATGGAATTAGCTTATATACCTCCACACCTTATTCTCCAGTCACAGTTGCTCACTGAACTTGGAGTTTGCCATTTTTTATTTAGCCTGGCTGGTTGGCAAACCCAAGCAATTTTATTCCCGCCATTTCTCAGGCTGGGGTTACAGGCCATATAGCCATGCCCAGCTTTCATGGGGGTGTTAGGAACCCAACCCAGACCACTTTGCTTGCTCAGCAAGTGTCCTTACCTGCTGATACACCCTCCCAACCACTGCAGTCTTGATTTTTACATCCTATTAAAAATGTTTTGCTTTACAAACATTTTTCTCTTGCTGACTGAATCCTTTTGAGAGGACATAGAATGCATTTAATTTTATTAAAAATTATGATTTTTGTTCATTCTTCTCCAAATGCATCTTCCCCAAATTCTTCTAATCAGTATTTAATTTCTTAAATATTATGCTTTTAATTTATCCCTCTCGCTTCTTTATCCTAAGAGAAGGAGCACAGGCTGATCTCAGAATGTGTTAGCTCTGTGGTGTGTTTCAAGCTACCAATTTTGAGAAAAACCCATTTCAAAATGAAATAATGCATGTATATACACATCAGTAGCTGCAGTAAATGGCATGCTTTAACAAGTATATAAATGCCTCCCATATAGACAGAAAATTCTTGTTACTATTTTCTTTATCACCTATCTATAGCACTTACAGAAATATTCCTTAAACTGTAGAATTTTATTCTAAGAAAACAGTTGAAACATAGAGAAAAATCACAAGTTAGACAAACATGCTCTATCAGATCAATTTTTTATACACAACCTAACTTACATAGCATACTTCTGGCCCTCTGGGAATGTATGTATTTAAGATTGTGCTCAGTTCATAATATCTTTGACCTTCTATCTCTCATCTAGTTCCCACCAAGTTCCTCTTCATGTTTTATCAATTTTATTTATAAAACATTTTTCAAATACATAGGCCTCTCTTAATGCTCACACATTTGCATTGTGTGTGTGTGTGTGTGTGTGTGTGTGTGTGTGTGTGTGTGTGTGTGTGTGTGTTATGTGTGTGTGTAATCTTGTGTGGGGTTTACATGTGTATATACGTATATATGTATACAGTGCGTGCTTGTGCATGTGAAGGCCAGTCAACCTTGGGTGTCACTTCTTAAAGCCATTCACCTCGCTGTTTGACTTGGGGTCTCCAGGTGGGACCTGGATTCACCTGTATACCTCAGAGCTAGGTTAGCAAGCATAGCCACTACATTGGAATTTTTTGTGGGGGTTCTGAGGATGTAATGTCTCCCCAGCTCCATCTGCACCAATTTCTTAGCACCTCAAAATACTGTCTCTTGCAAACCCCATCACACTGATTGCCTGGTTATGATTTCTCTTTCATTTCAAAGCAGGGAAAAATAAACATCTTGACAGGTAGATCAGATTCTGTTTCTGCTCTCTACTGCCCATGTTTTAAGGACCCTTCAGTGAACTCCTTCTGATGATATAGTTTTCTTTAGCATGGTCCAAGCATTTCATGGTCTGGTACGTTCTCACTTTACTTGCTTTCCTCACTTATATAATGTGCTACAACCTCCTCTACTCTCCTACTGTGCCTTCCTGCCTTCTCAACTCTATGCATTTTGCCATCATCATGCCTTTAGAAAAGTTCCCCAGGTCATTTTTAATAGACCAGATCTCTCTTAGTATGTTCTCCCATGGAATCAAATATTTATTCTTCAAACCCATTATCACAGTTTGTAACTCAACATGCTTGACTGTTTGACTAATGTCGAACTCCCCATTGCCTTGTGAGCAGCTTGGACAGGCCATGCCTACTTTGGTCCCCACCTGAACGAACTTCTGTCTTGAAATCAAAGTTTCTGTGATTATTGCCATCAGTTCTTAGTACAAGGAGGAGGAGAGAGAGCCATCAGACCCTCAGTTAAAATGACAACCACTTCCTCATTTTGTACACTCTGCCCCAGCTGCATGTAATACTACATGGCTGCATGCAGTTCTTGGAAGATACAAAGGGGATGGAATATTGACTGGAGTGGGTGTTTCAATCATACTGCTTTTATGCCTGGTGCAAGGATTTGAAGACACATCTGTCTGTAGGCGAGTCAAACGTGTTCCTGTAAGTATTCTTCATTGGTTCACTAAGTTGGACTGGAGTAGAATCATATCTTTGAATTCTTGGTTCCATGTCTAGAGTAAATAAGTACCTCTGCATATCTCCTCAGCAAGGGTGTATGTATGTATATATAAAATCTATCTCTCATCTCTTCCAGTTTGTCATAGTGCCCTTCTGTGTAAAACATACCCAAAAGAAGATAGAATGAGAACAAAAGAGTTTCCCCATAAAAGTTTAAAGGAAGGAAACGTGCTTTGAATGGCCAGCACTTTACCAGGGGCATGATCTAGTTCAAATTAGCAACCCACCCAGAAATGCTTTATTTTTATTGCTGCTATTTGTTTAAGTCACATCTTGTTGGTTTAAGCCAGATTTTATAAATTACCCCTTAATGTGTCCTGGGAAGTCTGGTTTAGGGAGGATGCTCCCTTTCTCCAAGGAACTAATGAAAATTCAGTGTTTGCTTATTCCCTGTATCTCATCACAAAAATCAATGCCTGGAATACAATAGCTGCATAGTGATGATCTGTGGCCGAGGTGCCTTCACAGGGCTGAAAATTATAGCTCAAAAAGCAATCCATGATTCTCTCCTTGGGAAACTTTAGATTCACACGTCTGCTGCCTTCTTGACCCCAAGCCTTCCATCTTGTTACCAGACAGGAATGTTTTCTTTGCTTTTGTCAAAGTGCCAACTCTTCCCCGGAAGCCAGGCCCAGAGGGAAGCTGTTCGGTGTACACCTGTAGCGAGGTTTGAAATCTCCACGGTGTTTGAGACTGAAGAAGCATGCAAACTGAAAATTGCAGAGCAGGTTTCTGAGTTCCTTTCCCTTTTCTCAGAAAATTCCATCTGCTGGTGTGAAAACACAGCAGCATCAGTGTTTACTGGGTCAACAAAACCAATGGTTTGCTTCCTCTTTTGGTGTTTGTGGAGGGAAGATATTTATTGAAGGAGAATGGAAAGTGAGAACAAGGTACAGAAAATAGAATACCCCCTGCAAAAAACCCCAAAACTTGAGGACCAGACAGACTTTCTGATGAGCTGATACCAAGGACAAAGCTTAGCGTTCATTGATCCCTGTGTGTAGGGTAAAGAACAGACATAAATTAGGGAATAAATGTATTTTATCAAAACTTTAAAGCATGCTTTCCTAAGCATAGGATAACAGTCCTGTTTTGTCAAAAAAGGTAGGATTGAGTGACCCAACACTCTGCCTTACAAAATGCATAAAAAGACAATGCATAACAATATAAGGTAGGGATCATAGGACAAAAGCCAGAAGACACAAGGGAAATTCTGAAGGAAAACAAAAACAAAAACAAAAACTAGTTGCAATCCATAATGATGTGGGTGATGAATTTTTGGTTTTGTTTTATTTTAGAAACAAATAGTATTATACATATCAATCCCCCCATTCCCTCACCCTCCCATCCTCCTATGCCTGCCACCAACCCCCAACCCACTCCCCAAGGATAGTGAGGCCTTCCATGGGGGGAATAATCAAATTCTGTCACATCATTTGGGGGAGGCCTCAGGGCCTCTTTTGTGTATCTGGGCTGCAATAGTATCCCTCCGTAGGGAATGGGCTCCCAAAGTCCATTTGTGCACTAGGAATAAACACGGGCTCCACTGTTAGAGATCCCATTGACTGTGAGTGATGAAGTTTTATGTTTATTTATGTTTATGCCAGTTTCAAGGGAAAGCAGAAATAATTAGGCTGAAGTAAGGCAAATGAAAGGACCTATCTGGTATTTTAAGAAATGCTCATCCAACTTTTGACTACCCCAGAAGTGGGGATTGTGTGATTTAATACTACAATTACATTAGGATGGAATAAAGGGCCGGAGCCATATCTCACCTGCTAAGAACACTGGTTGCTGAGTCTGACAACTTGAGTTCAATGCTTGGGTCCTCATGGCAGAAAGAGAGAACCAATTCCGGAAGCTCATTCCCGAACTCTTCACATGTTCTGGGACATGCAAACATGCATACATAAGTAATAATAGTAACAAGAACAATGACCCCTTAAAAAACCTTTGCAGCATTGTATGATATTAAAATGTGTTTCTTGCCACTAGAGGTACAAAAAGAACTATTACACAGACAGGCTGGGAAAGTTGTGGAAGCTTGCAGAACTCATGAAACTTAGCATTTGAATTAAAATTTTAGTCTGACCTGAAAGACCTTATCAAACTTTGAACTGTGAGATACCGTTCTTTAAACATTCCCCATCTTTCTTCTTAAAGAAACTTATGCCTGCCTACAGGTGGCACTATTGAATAATTATTATTAAATGACTGAATTGTGACATTATATGTCATACACATTCTCTCAGCATCTTTGTCATAGAATCTAAAAACCCATGTAATTTATTCAGCCCATTCAAGACAATGTGTAATATTATTTAAGGATAGAAGAAATGGCTCTTATTCCTATTTTGATTGCTGCTTGATTGGCTGCTTCTGGTCCTATGTTTTAAATAAATACAGTTTCAAATGACCCACTGCCAATCCCCTCATTGACCAGTGAGGAAATGCTACAGGTCCCCTTTGATGAAGGACATTGTTCCTGTATCACATTCTTCTGTTTCTTTGCACAGTGTTTGAAGACAGACAGCAGTTTATCTAATCAACTGCTGCTTGGAGGAAATTAACCTTCTGTCCCTGCTCCCCCATGCATCACTGACTGACTGAAGAGGACTCTTGTTGTTGGGCGGAGGTTGGGTGGACTGCTTTCCCAAGGAATCATTCACATTTGGGATGCTAAGTAATTACAGCCTCTGATTCAATGTATGTAACAAACCTCCTGCCTCACCTCAGCTCAGGCTCATTATGCCTCAGGAGAGTGCTGTGTGTCGGATTTGCACCTCCAGTAATTAGCAGAGCTCCTCTGCCAGCCCTCCTTCCCTCCATTGCCAGCATTTTCAGTGTTAGCAAACAAGCACCAATCACCAACCTGATGAGCAAAATTAAAGCCTCCCTGTAACTCTGCTCACTAACGGCACTGAGATTTCAGGCTTAGGGACTCGTCTTTGGCAGTGTGGTGGTTTCAAAGACAAAACTGAATGCTGCCAACATCCTAAAAAGAGCTGGCCTGTGCTGGGGATTTGCTGTGGTTACCACCCTGTAAAACAGTTTACATGTATCATTTCATGGGATCCTAGCAAGGTATCGATCTGTAGTGATTGTATCTGCTCATTTTATATTTAAAATAATATGCAAGATTGGTAAGATGGCTCAATTGTTAAAGTGCTTGCCATGTAAGCAAAAGGACCCAAGCTTGGATTTACAGAACCGAAGTTAAAGCAAGGATATCGCACATCTGTAATCCTAGTGCTAGAGAGCAGAGACAATTGCATCCCTGGGTTGTGTTGTTGAGATCTAGGTTCAGTGAGAAACTATCTCAAAATTTAAAGTGTAGAACCTCTAAGGAAGACACCAACATTGACCTCTGGCCTCCACACTCAAACATACATGCAAACCTATTTGAACATGTATACAAATGCATAACACACATTCATGCATGTATACACACATGCCTGGGCCTCTTGAACTGTAAGGATGTATGGGAGCCAGCACGAGACGATAAATATCATCTGAATGTGAAAAAGTTCATTCTAACACACTGGTAGCAGCTCAGATTTTCTGGCTGGCTTAGACACCACGGAGCGAACACTAACACCCAGAGGATGAGCCTGCGATGGTGTCCGTTGCATGACCTCAAATGCAATCTCCGTGACTAAGTAAGGAGGCATGGGGTACAATAGCTAACACCTTGGTGGTGCAGACAGACTAAAGGGTTGGGGAACTAGAGAAAATAATCAGCTTTTTTAATAATTGATATCATTTGTGTTTATCTACATCATTTGCTCATAATAAATCCGTCTCTTGGGGTAAATGTTCGTATGTTGGGGAGGGGGTGAGTGGCTCTATTTGTTATTATTGCTTTGGGAAGGAATGAAACTGGAGAGACTGTGAGTGTTCCTCTGTCAGTCTCAAACACCAAGCAAGCCTCTGACCTGTGCCTCCTCCTGGTCTAGTTTCTTTTCTCTTCGGACTAAGTGCCACTGGTATCCTAATTCTAGTCCGGGTATCTGTCGTCTCCTTTTGAATTAGACTTGATTTCTTGACCCATAATGACCTTTTTGTAATGACCTAGTTTTTAGAAAAGATAAAGAGAAGAGCTAATGACTAATAGAGAGTTTGCTAAAGGAATGCTTTCATTTGGAGATTTCGGCACCTTTTTTTTTTATTTTCCTACTGAACTGAACATTGCAGACTTTAAGGTGTTCCACAGCCACAATCCACCTGCTTGCCTGCCAGAGTTGGCATTTCTTTATCATGAAGAATGTTGATGATAGCTATCATCATCATTCGTTACTGAGCAATGATTAATGGTGAGCTCCTGGGAGGCCTTATGTCTACAAAACAATGTTCCTAGTGGTTAAAGGTTATGGTTGAACTGTGTAGCTTCAAATCTCTGGCTCCAAAAGCCCCCAGTTCTGGAGCCTGTGAAAGGTACTTAATTTTTCTAGACATCATATTTTGTGCCTCTAAATAGGGAATGCTAGTACCTGTTTCACAAGATTTTTATGGTTACATAGCTCATAATTGATCTTGCACAACATGGGGTGATAGTAAACATTCTAAATTGGAAGAACCCATAAAAAATAACAGATCATAGAATTTAAATACATTAGTATTATAAATTACATCTTTTTTTCCATGCACATCAAAAAATCCAGGTAGTGTTCATTATTAAACTGTGGTGATTTATTATTTATGATTTATTAAGGCTTACCTGAGGGCACAGCAAGCAAAACTAGCCACAACCCATAGAGCCAGGCAATAGTAATACACACCTTTAACCCCAGCAGCCATACTAGCCAACCATAGTGCCAGGAGGTGGTGACACACACCTTTAATCCCAGGACTCAAGAGACAAGCAGAAGGATCTCTGTTAGTTCAAGGCCACACTGAGCTACATGAAATTGGTCCAGTCCTAAAAAGAAACAGCTTACACAAAGGTGGTCTCAGCACTTGGGATCACACACCTTTAATCCTAGCACTAGGGAGGTATAAAAGGAAAAAGGAAAGGGCTTCATGTGAAGATTTATTCTCCAGTCATGCTGAAGACAGGACAGCCCTTTCAGCCTGAGTTAAAGGTAAGAGCTAGTGGCTGGCTGTTTGCTTTTCTGATCTGTAGCTCGAAGCTTGAACCCCAACATGAGTCTTTGGGTTTTTATTATTCGTATTACATTAAATAAGCAAAAGTGTTCCTGAATTTAGCTTGTTAGGATCTGTGCAGCAATACAGAATGTGAAATTCCCAACATGTTTTTGAATTTATGGCTCATGTTTCTATATGTTCTTAATCAACTTTAAAGTTTCCCAGTTTCTATTCCAAATCACACATCCTCAAGGGTCAGGAAGCAGTCTCTTGTTCCAAATTCTTATCCTCTCATTTTAAAACAAAATATTATAATATAATATTTCAATGAATAAGTTATTTTGAAAATTATTTGGTAGAATTGAATGAATTTGTTAGGATTAAAATGTATATGTGAATCATGAATTAGGTCTGGTGTCTAGATATATGATACTGCAAACTGTCTTTAGTGAGACCCCGCCCCCCTTTGTAAGCATGCCGCAGAAATCCATTCATGAGAGCATCTTGGGTATGAAGGAGCCCTACTGGGCATATTAGTTTCCAGATTTGGTTCATCTTAGCTTGAGCCAAATTCTGTCACTTAAGTCTGCTATGATGGGCCACTTTATAGCAATAAATACATTATATTAAGACATTATTTAATTCAACTCACAAACTGAACTTGTTACAAAAGAAAATCCTTCTTTGGTGATTATGGTCTTGTAGGCAAATGCATGGGTCTATGTTTGCATGCTTATTCTGATGGCATTTGAAATAGTTCACAAACGCTTGTACAGGGTTGTTTTGGCTATCCTAGGTCTTTTGTTTTTCCATATAAAGTTGAGAATTGTTCTTTCAAGGTCTGTGAAGAATTGTGCTGGGATTTTGATGGGGATTGCATTGAATCTGTAGATTGCTTTTGGCAAGATTGCCATTTTTACTATGTTGCTCCTACCTATCCAAGAACATGGGAGATCCTTCCATTTCCTGGTACCTTGTTTAATTTCTTTCTTTAAAGCCATTTTTGTTGTTTTTCTTTACCAGTAAACAGAGAAGAGAAGAAACATCAACTTTAGCCAAAATTGAAATGTTAGATTGTATTGGGCACTGATACATTTGCGGTGAAGAAGTATCCTTATGTATGGCTCCTCGGAGCAGAAGTTGCTACAACAGGTATCTAGACTGTGATATTTTACAAACGCATATGTATTTTTGGCTAATAATCCAAGAAGTCTTTGTGGGTGAGGTTTGTCATGATATTTTAGGCAGTTTGTACTTGCTGTCCTCCCAGCCTACGGAGGTCTTGCCCCGAACAGATGCATATCAAGCTCCCTCATATTTTTGAATTAGTCCTTAGCTTATGCATCTTCCTCAACCCTCTCCTCTGAATTCCGTTTGTGTGGAGTGTGTGGTTTTTCTACTCTTCACAGCATTCGCCATCCTGTTACATGCTGTTATTTCACCTGCATGAGTGTTTATGCTCTTTCTCCCAAAGTCAAGTGTGAAATCCATGAACACAAGAATTTTGTATGTTTTAGGTAAGTACATGGATGACCCATTTTTTAAATGAAAACTTGAAATATATGTGTGTGTTCATGTCATTTCTATTTCTATCTCTTTGTCTATATTTCTGAAAGCCTAGAAAAAGTATAGATGGGACACATTCCAAATTACAAATGGATTCAGGTTGCCTCGGGATACTGAATTTAGACTACAGAGTTAGAGAAGAGAATGCTAAAGTTGTTATACCTTTATATTATTTGCCTTGTGACAACAAGTATTGTATTACTTTTCCAATAAAAAGTACCCAATAAAATAAATGCAATCACATCCCGCTGAAAATGACTCACGGCTGCTTCTTTAAAGGCAATATGGCAAATGATGAACACTGACTCTCAAGCAGTTAGGCTGCATCTCATCTTTATAATACCAGTGCCTGCAGTTTATAGCAAACAGATATTTAGCCTCATTTGTCACTTAACAGTCTCGAGCTCAGATGACTGTGTCACTGTTTGTGAAAGCTTGGCCATGAGGACTCCTATAGCTTCAGTTTTAGCTCTTAATTATCTCAGGCTTTGACAGAAGTGAGTGACAACTTTGAATCAAGACATTTTTGACTTATTATAAACAGTAGTGTACCATAGACAGGACAGTGGCAGTGGCCTGACTGGGGCAGGAGCACTAAGGGATCCAAAGTCTGTAGACAATATCAATTCTATGATACAGCAGAGTCAGAGTCTATCTCTCTTTTATTGATAACATGTGCCAGCATCTCTAAACAACATCTCTCTCAAAATTACCTCCTCCCTTACATGTTACACTTAATTTTAAAACACTTACTGAGGTTATTGCTAAGCCAAGTTGGGCTGGACCCCAGAAAATTGTAAATTTACTAAAAGCATTATGAAATTCTTTTTGTTTTCTCAGATTGCACGTTTTTGAGCATTAACTTTGTAGGTGAAAGATCACACGTGCCCCGAAGTCAAAATATAGGCTTTGTTCTTGGTTACCCTTCCAAACTTGATGTTAAAACCCAATTGATGTAAAATATTTGAATTATAGGTCATGAAGAAATCAAGTTGGAATTGAGCTGGAAGCTTCATCCCTACAGGTTAGCTTTCATAGTGATGGAAAGTGTTGTGTATGTTACTAGGATAGAAAAGTAATCAACAGCCTTCTCCAGTTGTGAACCCTGTGAGCTACAAAATAATGACTTGCCTGGCAAGATAAACCTCCTGGTTCAAGCATGGCACCAGTGCTGTGGGGTAACCCACCATTTTTTGATTGGATTTAAAGCCCAGTCCCTAAGATTGAACTCATACCTGATACCTTTTATTGGGAGAAAACAAAGCAATACTGACTCATGGTTCAAGTAGCAATGGTTGCAGGAACCTGAAACAATTGTTCACATCACATCCTCAATCAGGAACAGAAAGTGACAGATGCAGGCCATTGCTCATCTCGATTCACCATTGTACTGTCCAGAATTGTAGCCAGGGAATGGTACCAGCCATGGTACATGAGCCTTCCCATTCAAAGAAATGTAATAAAAATAATTTCCTACAGGGATGTCTGGAGGTCTGTCTCCTGGATGATTCTAGATCTGTCAGTGTGATGACTAACACTAACCTTCATTACTAGACTTTCTTCCTTTGCAGGCTTTTCCTTAATTGTCAATATATAAGATTCTGCCAGGTAAGGCCCAAGATCTTTACATTTTCTTCTGACATTGTGGCAATACATTTTAATTCTTGCTTCTGTTTCAGCACCTAAAATTGTCTCCTATTGTTGAGTAACTGTGACTAAACATAAAATATATCAAGAAGTTTTCTGAAGTATGCATTGACTTAAAAGCTCAATGCATGCATGTGCCTTGGAGGTCATGTGCCATGGGTGACTCCAAGAGTAGCACCTGGTTGGCAGGCTTTCAATTTCGTGGCTAAGACACTTAATAATAAATACATTCCTTGAGCTTGCTTTCCAGCTCCAATATTTATACTGTAGCATCTGTGTGTGTTGGTACCCAGAGCTGAAACCATGTGTTGTGACATCTTTCTTTTGGTTGAATTTCTTCAGTGGAACAATGGTGGACCTTTGTGACATAGAACCATGAAAAGTGATAGTGTTACTCAAGGCTGAAATTCCCTTATAATTGTAAGCTTGGGATGTGTTTCTCTTAAGGTTAATAAAAACTGAGGTGTCTATTTTCACTATTTCCTTGTTTACTTTTTTCCATCTGGGTGATTCACTGTCTTCCAGTGAACATTCTCATAGAATGTATTGTCTATGCTTCTCTCTTTGGGGGAAGTGTTGATGGTATTGACCAAAATAGGTGATGTAGAATCAAACAAATCTGCCCATTTGTCCTTCTAGCCATGGCTTTACCATTTGCTTGGTACTAGTCAGCTTGCTATCATTGTGATGCAATACCTAAAATAAGTGAACTAAAAGAGGGAAGTTTTTTTGGGGGTGTGTGTGATTTTTCCAGATGGGGTTCTTTAGCAAAGGCTGTCACTGAACTAGCTACATGGTTATGAATGACCATGAATTTCTGCTTTTCTTCTTGTCCCACTTACCAAGTCCTGAGATTAGATAATTATTTCATGATGCTTACCAAGAGGAATGTCTCAGAAGTTTCAGTTGATGCTTGATTGGATCCACTGACTTTAGGACCCTGTAGAGACAGAAATATTGTGATGGAAGGAGGTTGCTGAGGGAAGCTGCCTACATTATGGTGGCCAGAAGGCAGAAAGACAAGGTAGAGAAGGTGACAGAGACAAGATAAACCCTGCAATGTCACACCCATAGATAACTAATCTATCATTTGTGTTGTAACTTCATGATCCAATCACTCCACAATGATGCCACCAGCTCTGAACAAAGAAATGGGACTTTCTGGGGACACTTCATCTTCTAACCATAACAGGATGGTCCTGTGCAAAGATACTTGACTACTGTGAGACATGAAATCCCTACTACTTGGTGGATTACTCTTGGACAGTGTCACAAACACGTAGGTAAGGATTACAACACAGAGTCTGAAGCCATTCCCAGGACCCATAGAATAAGACTCTGTATTAAAAACAAAACAAAAAAACCATATTATTGGAGCAGAAGAAGTCCTGAGTGAACGTGTAAGGAATGGATAAGTCCCGTGTGAATGTGTGTTATTAACAAGTATCAAATCCACTGACTCAAGAGAAATTGGCAAAGCTTTCTACATACAGGCTATGAAATTGTCAAAGCCTTTCTCTGGTCCCAATATGAATGTTGGCAGTATATGCAAAAACTAGCACTGTAGCTTTGTCCTCCCCAAATAATTACCTATCTTCTTTCACTGTGCTCTACATAATAAGTACCATGAGGTTCTGGTGTGGCTTCATCAGAGTGATCACAGTCTTCCTTTTCTGTGCACATGGATGTGTATTTATCTCTACTTTCTTAATTCCCTTACCACTCCTTGTCAGGTTTCCAGGGCCAACCCATGCTGGATACAGTACCTTAAAGCATATTATTCATTCATTCATTTGTGTGGGTGTGTATGTGTGTGTGTTTTGTGTGACTGTGTATGTATGCACATGTTCTCATACCATAGAACACCTGTTGTAATCCTAGGACAAAGTGAAGGAGTCACTTTTCTATTTCTCATGTCATCAGGCTTGTCAGCCTTGCCCCATGAGCCATCTGAGCAGCCCAGAATCTTTATTTTGATGTGATTTTTAAGTCAAGTTGATGCATATTAATATTTGAGAAGTGTAGTAAAATTGTAGAAAAGTCCTCACTGTTATAGATCCCAGAAGAATATCAGCAGAGCAAATCTTGGTCCCTGTCATAGTTTTAAAGAAGCTTTTGTTATTAGAGAAATATAGAAATAATAGAGAAAAGTGATACACTTTATATTTGGAGAGTCAGATATATTTTTAGTTACCCACTGTATTGGCTAGATTTATGTCAGCTTGACACAGCTAGAGTCATCACAGAGGAGAAAATGCCTCTATAAGATGAGGCTGTAGGCAAATCTACAGCACATTTTTTAAATTAATGATTGATGGCCAAGGGTCTAGACCACTGTAGGTTGGAACACCTCTGGGCTTGTGGTCCTTGGTACTATAAGACATTAGGGTAAGTAAGCCACAACTTCCAGGTTCCAGAAAGGTTTGAGTTCCTTCCTTGGCTTCACTAAATGGACAGTTACTAAGGTCAAGTAAATCAAGTAAACACTTACCCAACAATTCTGCTTTTGGTCCTGCTGTTTCATCACAACAATGCTAACCCTCCCTAACTAAGACACCCTCCCCAATTATTATACACACAGATGGTCATTGAATTTGTCTTAGTTGACAATGGAAATTGCAGTGAAATCAAACTCAATTGGGAGGCCTTGAACCATATTTTGTTAAGGTATTGACTTCATTTAAAATTGCCACCACCCATTTCATCTAGAAATAGTCACTGTTGGTAGTACACAGAGAAAACAATGCTTTAGGCCGGTACTGAGTGTTAGTATCTAGGCATTTGTGCTGGCCTGCCTTTGGAGTTCTGACAAGATATGCCACGAAGAGCCCCACCTGTGCCTATTCAATATGCTCTCTTTTAAAATGGCCCTGTCCAACGCCCATTCCCCTCTCTTTCTCTCCCTCTGTCTGTCTACCCCCTTCCTCTCTCCCACTGCTACTGTCCCTGGAGGCCAGTCTCCCCCTCCCTTTTCCCTTTTTATGATCCCTTCCCCTAATAAAAAAATACTAATTAAAAGCTCCCTTGCACCACTTTTTAAAATTACAACACTGAGTCTATGTCCAAATATGACAAGCTTACATGTTACATAATGCCCAACTTTGTTGTCTTTACAACTGCCACATCTCTGTTTTTACCTAGAGAGAAAAGTGGGAGAAACAATACAGGAGTTTCTGGGGGCATCCTAAGTCACACTCACACTTGCCTATCACTTTCTTTAGATTGGCTATTTTATTAATCTCAACTTTCACTTTTATGTTTCACCACAGCTTTGGATCCTAGTGGAGCACAATTTTATTTCTTTAATAATCACTGTTGGTCTTTCTTTGGTTTGGTTTTTATTTTTCTTCGTTAGCACCACTTACATATCTCTTTGTATGCTGTTTGTTGTCTTTTCCACACAGGACATGGCCTGCAAATGCTCTGGAGAAAATGTTAGATGCAGCCATTTGCAGTGGTAGCCACTGACTGATCCTCATTTACTTTCTATGGGCAGGCTAGTAAAGAGTAAAAGTTGTCATTTTTAATGTTAGGAAATAATCAATTAGTACAAATAAGAAGTATGATTTTTTAGTTCTTATTGTCAACATGATATAACCTAGGATCAGTTGGGAAGAAAGTCTCCATGAGGGATTGTCTAGATCAGACTAGCCTGTGAGCATGTCTGTGGAAAATTGTTTCCATTACATAAAATGATATGGAAAGACTCAGCCTGAAAGTAGGCAGCATCATTTCTTGGGGTTGAGTATTAGAATAGAAGAAAGCTAGTTGAGTAGCTTGCATGCATCCATCTCTTCACTCTTGCTCTTGACAACAGATGTGACTAATTACCTCATTACTTTGTCCCCTTGACTCCCCCATAAGGACTGAAATCCAAATAAACCCATTCTTCCATCAATTTCTTTTTGTATGGATATTTTTAAATCATAGCAACAGAAATGAAACTGGGATAAGCTGTACTGTAATTATTTTTGTTAACCAGAGTGACAAGTAATAACCTACAGAGTGGCAACAAGATGCTAAGCTGTGGGTGGGGGACAATGTTCAGTGGTAGAGTCCTGGGCCAGAATGCATAGGGCTTAAGTTTCATCCCAGGCACTGCAAAAAAGTAGAGAATATTCAATGATTCTGTTATATTGTACATTTAACATTCAGTGACTCCATATACTTTGTGACTTTTTTTTTTTGCAAGATAAAGGCAAAGAGGATGTTGAAAAGCATATATCTCAAGATGGGCTTAGGTATCCTGTGTCAGCAAGCAACTCCAAGAACAGTTTCCTATCCTCACAATATGTAATAAAATTATGAATCTGAAGCCAGTTTACTATGTTACTGTTCTCACTGTAGACTTCATGGCTATGTCCAAGAGACCATCATTCTGGTACAGACTTCTATCATAATGGTAGATTGAAAGGAATGAGGAAGATTCAGGATAGCTCTGAATATTAGAATTGTTGCATTGTTTCCATCTATATCAAACTGGGGAAAACAAGTCACAAGGCTCATTTTCACTTGAACTGAGGGAGTGCAAAGCTATTGTATCTTGAAAAAAAAAAGCCAGAAATCCTTGGACACAAGTATTGATGGCTATCTGAGAGGACCACACCTGAAGAAACATGGGTTTCAGCTAACTCATTTTGCTAAATACTAATTTTGGAAGCTTAGTAATCTTGAGTTTCTCAGCATGTAAAATAGCTATACAATCACTGTTTCTGCTTATCTTCTGTGTTGTTCTGAGAACCAGAGTCTACAATGTTGAGAAAGCCCTCTGTGTATGTCAAGGATTCTCTCCGGAATTTTTTTTACCTCCTATGAATTAATTTTATTTCCATCTGCATCCTATTGTATTAACTTGGAAAATTGTAAGGAATCTAATATGAACATTGTTATATTAAAATCCCAGTAGAAATCTATTAAAACATCACAAAGATTTTTAGATCATTTTGAAAACCAAGCAGAAATGGGAAAACTCAATGTTGGGTTTTCTCATTACCATTATAGGAATGTGTAACATTTTTCTATTTCTTAGACAACTGAAATCATTTCTATCACTTCTACCACCCTGTGATTTCACAGACTACCAAAAGTTTCATTCTGTGAATGAATAATTTACTTTGAATTCAAGTTCCCAGGAGCCCAGTGACCCTGAGATCATAGTTGTGCAATGATGGAACTGCTTTCTAAGAAGCTTCTGGACACAGTACACAAGGATTTGAAAGGCCATCAGAAGGCAAGATATAAAAAGAGAAATTGAATATGTGATTGGAAGATCAAGAGGAACTTTGTGAGGGAGTAAATATTCTTACTCAGATGTTTTAAGTTTTTCTGTCTAATCTGTTATTTGAACCTTCCTCTAATTTCTCTCCATGTATTTTACAGACCACTTGGAACAGTAACATTTTATGGAAGACTTTGTTGGTTTTGTCATTGGGGTGTGTGTGTGTGTGTGTGTGTGTGTGTGTGTGTGTGTGTGTGCGCGCGCGCGCGCGTGCGCACGTGTATACAGGTATGCATATGCCACAGTATGCTTGTAGAGGTCAGAGCCCAATTTCAAATGTCTGTTTTTGCATTTCATTTTGTTCAAGAAAGAGTCTCTTTGATGTTCACAGCAGACACCAGTTAGTTTATGAGCTTCTGTGGATTCTTCTGCCTCAGCTTCCCATTCCCCATAGAATGTGAGGATGTGATGAGGTTCCAGATGCTGGTTCTACTGTGTCTGGCTTTTATGTGAGTCCTGGGGATCCAAACTTGGTTCATGGGTTTTATGAAGCAAGAACTTTACCACTGAACCATTTCTCCGGATATTGCTTATTTTTTGAAGATAGTTGCACAATTCTGAGTATGGCTTCAGGGCAGACACAGAATGAGAATTGAGTCTGATTTGTGAGACAAAGTCTAAATTGGGGAACAGATAGCAAGGTATGAGTGAATTGTATGCTTTTAGGCAATACTTAAACTGGCTAAGAAGATACTTGTATACTCCAAAAGGAATATTATGTGGTCTATAAATAACATCTTTGGTGACTTTGCTATTTTTCCCCCAAAACAGAGCAGTAGTACAAGAATCAAGAGGACAGTAGCAGAATTAAGGGGAAGCATCAAACTTAAGGTAGAAAATAGCATTAGATAAGAGAACAAGGCCCACACCAGCAGTCACCTCAAGTACAATACCAGCATTCACCTCAAGTCCATCACCAGCAGTCACCTCAAGTCCATCATTAACTGTAACCTCAAGTCCATCACCAACTGTCTTCTCAAGCCCAATACCAGCAGTCACCTCAAGACAATGCCAGTGGTCACTTCATGGTGGAGTCAATGCCAGTCCATCCCAGAGTAAGGAGAATACACCACCAGAAGGCCATACCAGCATCCTGCCTGAAGACCACATTTATACCAACGAAGTGATGCCCTCATTCCAACTCTGCCTGTACCCTGACCTAAGGACTCCAAGTATTCCCACTGAGGGCCATAAGATGGTCCATTTAGGTTGTTGCCAGGACTCTGCCATATCTGGCTCCGGCCCATCTTGAGGTCTCGAAAACGCCTCTAATATTTTCTGTTAAAGAAGCTAGAAACAAGGATGACTCATAGTTGACACATTTTGGAGGGGTTGGTTTTTTTTTTTTTTTTTTTTTGAGACTGGATCTTCCTATATAGACTGGTTGGCCTGATACACCAAAGATGACCTAGAATTCATGGCTATCCTGCTACTTCCTACTCCCACAGGCTGGGATACATCCTTTTAGAACTTACTTATTTTATTATTGAATTGAAACTAGGCTTCCAATGTGTATCCTAGGATGCCATCCTCTTGAGTTTAAGAGCTTCCTAGAACCCTGGGATGAGGATCATCTAACTTGGCTTCGAACCTTAGACTTCTGCCACTCTACCCTGTGCCTCCCTGCCAGCTGCATGTAATTCTGCCTCAGCTGCACCTACCTGATCTTATGGTTGAAGGAGTTCCCACATAATTTAGAGCATTCCATGTACAAAGATATAAGGCTGTCTTCTTTGGTGTTAAATTGAGACTTTCTGGTATGTCTGTGTGATGGTTTGATCAGGAATGACCTCCATTGGCTCATATTTGACTGTTTGGTCATTAGAGAGGCACTACTAGGAGGTGTGGCCTATTTAGAGTAAGTGTGGGCTTGTTGCACAAACTGTATTACAAGAATTTCCACAGGGGGAGGGCCTAGGCCCTGCCCCAAATTACTTGACAGATTTTGATGGGAGGGAGAAGGAAATTAGATCATTTCCAATTTAAATCAAATGTACAAAATCATTTCTATTTAAATAAAATGTATAAAATTGTTTCCAATTTAAATAAAATTTATGAAGAAAAAAAAGAGAGAGAGAGAACAAGGACCACCCAGAGACAGAGAGTCATCAAGCTATAGCTTAGGGTAGAGATGCAAAATGGGACATGATCTAAATTAATTCTAGAATGAAAACATAGTGCATGTGTCTTGGCCATCTCAGTCCTCCTAAAGCCACTGAGACAAAACACACACTAGATACATGTTGGTCTTTGGGATTTCACTCATCATTAATTTTCCAATAGGATTTTCATTCACAAAGCATCTGAGTTTGTGTAATTGCTTACCTGATAGTGTCCATTACATGGTTGAATGGTAACCAGGGCAGAGATAAACTGGTGAAACAGATTTCTCTGGGAGTACAATATATTATCCAAAAAGAATGTTCAACAAATTACTAATCCAAGCCTGCTATTGCTTAGCTGTGTGGCCCAATCTCATCCACTTAACTCCTCTGAACAGTAGTGCCCACACATGAACAGAACAAATTCTTAGCTAATAAATCAGATACAATCATTTGAGTTTTTCTCCTTAATGTAGTAACCATTGTGCAATGGCAGGCTCTTCCTCCCTTTAAATATTTGCATTTGTGCTGACTTCATCCACTCCTCTGCTCCACAGGCTAACTAGTGCTGAACATCAGTGCTCTTCTCTGGGGGCCACTTTCTTCTTCAGTTGTGTAAGATGTACAGCCCCATCCCCCATGCATTATATCATAAATCACAGTGTATCACTCTTCCCAAATGCCATTTTTTATAATTGATAACCAGGCTCAATTCAAGATCTATTCGTTTTCTCTAAAAATATCCTTCAAATTATCCTGACAAAAGAACACTTAATTCTGACTGCTGCTTAAAAAGCCCACATGAAAACAAAAATAGTTTATTGCCACTCTGGTGGAAGGTGGTGCCTCCCCAAGGTCAGCTCAGTGCTACTTAGTCAAGGCTAAAGTAAAACCCACTCCTTTAGGTTAATCACAAATGGAAAGGTAGCATGGGTCTACACATGTTTTTTTTCTATTTTTTTATGACAGACTTTTTCATTTTCTTACTTTTTTAAAGATTTATTTATTGCATACATAGTGTTCTGCCTTCATGTACACCTGCATGCCATAAGAGGGCACCAGATGTCATTATAGATGGTTGCTAGCCACAATGTGGTTTCTAGGAATTGAATTTAGGTTCTTTAGAAGAGCAGCCAGTGCTCTTAATCTCTGAGCCATCTCTCCAACCCCTACACATTGTTCTTGTACATACACACTTACAAATTCATAGTTTAAGGGAATTTGGTCCAGTGATCCAGTGCTCTTAATCTCTGAGCCATCTCTCCAACCCCTACACATTGTTCTTGTACATACACACTTATAAATTCATAGTTTAAGGGAATTTGGTCCAGTGATAATTTTGCTGGTGTTGATGCCTATATTATATTTTATATTTTAGTAACTAATCAACAGTATCAGCAAGATTGCTCAGTGGATGGAGGTTCTTGCAGCCAAGCCTGAAATTAATCCTTTAGACCTGCCCAGTGGAAGGGTGGAAAGAGAGAATTGAATCCTTGAAGTTGTTTTCACACAGAGAGAAAAAGAGAAAGAGGATGGAGGGAGAGAGGGAGGGAGGGCAGGAGGGAAGGAAGGAGAGAGAGAGAGAGAGAGAGAGAGAGAGAGAGAGAGAGAGAGAGAGAGGTATCAGGGGCCCACATAATATTTTGGAACTATGTTCCACCTGGCCGTGAGTTCTAAGAGCTCAGGACTTTTGTTGGATGATTACCACCAGATGCCTGGCTTTGATGAAGAATGGCTCCTATTCTGTATAACAAAAGACTTGGGCAGAGGGGAGAGTCTACACCCATCCTGAGCACTAGTGAGATATGCTGGTGTAGGGTGCCTGGGGGCTTGAGTACATGCTACTTAGGAATATCTCTAGGATCAAAGGAAATATTTCCTATCTGCTCTTTATACATGATAATAGATGTCTTCTGCCATTACCCCCACCTTTGGATGGTTACTTAAGATGATGCTTCAATAAAGTGTGGCCTTCAGTATTGATAGAGAGCCTTCCTGTTCTGGCCAGATGTCTTTGTCTCGTCCTTATCCCCATTGAATAACTAGGCTTCCCCTTATCCACACTCCCCCACTCAGGGTCAGCCCCCGGGGTTGTTCAGCTGGTCCAGATTGCAGCCCCAAAGACATCAGTCTGGAATAAATGGCCCCTGCAGCATGGGACTAATTCAGACTGAATATATATATATATATATATATATATATATATATATATATATATATATAGAGAGAGAGAGAGAGAGAGAGAGAGAGATCAATATTAGCCCTTAAAGTCAATGCTCAGTAGCTTTTAATATTTTTTTTCAACAGGATCTCTAACACAGGCTGGTCTGGAGTTCCCCATCTGTAACAAATGATCACTTTCAACTTTTTATCTTCCTGCTTCTACCTCCTGCATGATAAGCTTCCTCATGTACCATCATGACTGATTTGAGTGGTGGTAAGGATTGAACTTAGGGCCTTGTACATGCTAGGAATATGCTGTAGAAACTGAGCTACATTTCCAACCATATATCCAAATTCTTACAGAGATACCTGTAACCCATAGGTGAAATATGTGTTTGGATACTAAAGAGCCTAAAAGTCCTTGTTTGAATAACATCTGGACATTGAACATAGACTCTAAATAAGAATAGGGAGCTAAGTAATTCACTTAGCATAATATTTTCACAAAATTTTGAACTGGATCTATGAAAAGATGATATCTGGTATACAATTTGCATAAAAACTCAAAATATATTGGATTTAAATAGTTTTATTCTGGATCTAAGTAGATGCCAACCAGATATTCAAGATAGATGTAATTAACACAAACCAAAGAGGACAAAGAGAAATGAAAGTAAATATTTTTTAGCAAAGAATTATTCCTTAAAATTTCTTTAGTGCTAGGCAACCCCGGACACTGATTTGATTTGTATTGCAATGTAGTCATTAGCTTTCTTTTAAGTACTATGGAAGGAAACTGTTCCCTTTCCAGAGCTGTTATTTAAACATTGGTCTTGTCTGAGTAAGAGTTTCTCAGCCAGATAACTGCCTACTTTGAGGCCTACAGACTGGTCTCTGTAAATGTGCACTTGAAGGGGGAGATGAAGTGTGACTCACCACTAACCACAATCAGCCTCAAAAAAAATCCATAGACCGAGATTCAGAGGTAGAGATTAGTGGCTCTCTTAGGAAGCACTGAAGAGTACATTCAAATACAGACAGGGTTAGTGAATCTTTAGATCTTTTGCTTTTTACATTTCTATTGGTTTAATTCTCTTTCAATAGAACATTCACACTATTTAATTAAAACAAAACAAAGATCAGTGTAAATCAATTCTAAAATTCTTCTTTATATTTTAATGTTTTTAATTGAAATAGAATTACATTGACCCCTTCCTTTCCTCACTCTAACCCCTTTTATGCTCTCCTCACTCTCAAGTTGATGGCCTCTTTTACTTTGATTATTATTGTTGAATTTGTGTGTGTGTGTGTGTGTGTGTGTGTGTGTGTGTGTGTGTGTGTGTGTGTGCATAATACATAAATACAACCTTAAAAGTCCATTCCTGTTGCTTGTATGTATATATAGTTTCTGGGTTGATCACTCTGAATTGGACAACCTCTTTTTTATCTTTCTTCTATTTTCCTCTGTAATGGCAGTGGTCATTAAGATGGAAGAAATGACCTAGTTTAATACCTTGTTGGGCAAGATGACCCTTTGCCAATGAAGGACCATATTTTCATTACTTCAAGATAAGCTTCGTCTTGACCATTGGGTCAGATTACTTTGAACATATTTCCCAAGAGGGATTCTCATTAAGATAAGTTTGCCTCAAGAGCTAAAGTAGAAACCTATTTCACTCATTAATTACTTCATGGGTAGAAATTGCTTCCTAAGCTTTACTTGGAACCAATTTCCCCACCCTTAGCCTAATTTCCCTTCCTACACCAGATTTAATTGCCTGTGATAAATACAAAGGAGGAAAATAGTCTGTCATTTGAAGTTCTGAAGATGCAAAAATTGCATGCTTCAATTAGGTCTGTTATTAGCCACCTTTCCTACTCTACCAAAGGATTTGCAGCACATCTTTAAATTTTTAGTTTCACTCTGAGCCTGGATTTGGTTGGACTTATTTCAATACAAGGACTGTTAGTGTCTCTGCTTTCAATAATGTTGTGAGCAAAAATAATCTATGTGAGGTGAAAGATAAACGCACTCATACTGACCTACACCTATCAAGTCTGATCACCATAAATAGCTTGACACAAGAGCTCATCAGCTCCAGTTCCTACTCCAGAGGAATTTAGGTTGAATTGGTCACTCAATTTTCCTGCCTGTCATTGAGAAAAGAGTGCAAATGAAGTAACCCAACTTGGCAAGAGCTCCACAACTGTCCCCCTCCCCCATCTTTGAGGAGGAATTTATGCTGATTTTTAGAACAGACATGGACATAAGTCCTGATTTGAGACTTGTCAAAGAAGCACTTGACCTTACCTTTGACTTATGTCCAGGAAGATGAACCTATGTTATTCAGGCCTTCCACAAACAAATGTAATGGATAGTAGATACACATATGCATATTCATCTATCTTTTATCCATCTAAAGAGAAAAAGATAGAAATAAAGAGAGACCCATTGTTAAGACTTTGATCACGTGATTATCAAGGCTAAGAAATCTAGATCAGCAACCTTGCGACACAGGAAAGCTAGTGGTGAAGGCGTACTTGCAGTGTGGGCTTGAAATTTTGAAAACTAGGGCAGCCAATACAGTAAGTTCCAGTGAGCTCAAGACAACAAATTATGCAGTTCAAAGGAAATGAAAGGTAGTGATTTCCTCCTTGGACAGCCTTTTTTAGGCCTCTATAGTGTTGGATTGACAATATGAGAATATTCTATAGTAGGTGGATTGATTTTCATGTGCATC